>NW_026000093.1:9707988-9797148 GCF_001458135.2 Marmota marmota marmota | reverse complement strand
AAAAAACAAATACCAAATGTCTTCTTTGATATAATGAGAGCAACTAAGAACAGAGCAGGGAGGAAGAGCAGGAAGAAAAGATTAACATTAAACAGATACATGAGGTGGGATGGAAAGGGAGAGAAAAGGGAAATTGCATGGTAATGGAGGGAGACCCTCATTGTTATACAAAATTACATATAAGAGGTTGTGAGGGGAATTGGAAAATAAACAAGGAGAGATATGAATTACAGTGGATGGGGTAGAGAGAGAAGATGGAAGGGGAGGGAGGGGGGATGGTAGAGGATAGGAAAGGTAGCAGAATACAACAGTTACTAATAGGGCATTATGTAAAAATGTGGATGTGTAACTGATGTGATTCTGCAATCTGTATTTGGGGTAAAATTGGGAGTTCATATCCAACTTGAATCTAATGTATGAAATATGATATGTCAAGAGCTTTATAATGTTTTGAACAACCAATAAAAGTTTGTTCAATGAGTTATCAAAAAAAAAAAAAGAAAAAAATTATGTACCCATATGTAGTGGTTTGACCTGGACGGTTCCAAGAATACCTGCGTTCCATTACAATTGTGAATAATACCTCCTTTCTAAGCTCAAAAGAATTCTGGAATGGATAACAGATTGTATGGTCAGCTTAGGAAAAACCTCACAGAGAAGAAAGAATAATTACTTCCCCATTGTAGAGTGGCTGGCCCAACCCTGAATAGTTAACCTTTTGATTTCTGTTTCAAGGAAATGGTAAAGGATTTATGATAAATCCCGTGCAAGTCCAGTTGTGTGTACTTTTAACTAAGAGTTTTCCTTATTAATACCCTTATCTTCAACTTAAGAATTTGGGAGTGAGTTAGAGTTCTACCATTACTTTCAAACTTCAGCCTTTTAAAGTTCTGAAAATTTTGGATGCATTTTTTCTTTCTTGTGATTCCTGAATTGGCACCATAATTACTGAAATCTTGCACAGACGGTTGATTCTGTGGTATTTCCAATAGGGACCAGAAGCAGAAGTGTCAAAACTCTCACCAGAAAGTTGGTTATGAGATGTTCCATCCAAGCTGGCAATCCCAGGTGGTTTGGAAAGTACAAACGAGAGGTATAAAAAACACTCTGCCATGCCTCTGACTTTCCCAACTCGAAACTCAACTTTTGGGGCTACAACATTTCCTAGTATGCATCTCATAAATCTTCAAAGATTTAAATTGTAACCTTTACCTTCATTTTTTTTAAAGTAGAATTGCTATGCTACCAAATAATATACATATATTTTAAAATGCAACTCTCTGGAAAGACTGCGTCATTTGGGTATCCTACATTTATTAGGCTTACATGTTGCTGACATCTCAGCACAATGATATGGATTTACTGATAAGTCTATTCTGGGTGAAATTTAAGCAAACTATATATCTTTGACACCTGAAGAAAATTTTTCCAGCTAATTGAGCTAATAGGAAGCCAGTACATGTGTTCTCAGTTCATCAAATTCAAAATACGATACAGCCCTGCTGGGATTTACCTGGGTACATATAGAATTCCTCATTATAGCAGAAGAATTCTGGAAAGAACCACAGGGAGATAATGCATTACAGGGCATCAAAAAGTTCCTGGAAAAAAAAATTGGCTTTATTTCTGTTAAAATTATCTGACACTTTTGTTTGTTGCTTTTTTCCTTTTGTAAAGTCTGAGTGAAAAGAAGCTTCATGTAATTAGCAGCATTTTGAATAGGAAGATATTATATATATATATAAATGTATAAACTAATTTCTTTAAAATCCAACTGCAAAGAAGCTAAACATAATGTAAGTCCTTAAACAATTTTCCATATTATTTTGGAACTTTAAAACTGAGGGAGCCAGGTGTGGTGGCCCATTGGCCCATACCTGTAATCCCAGTGACTGGGGAGACTAAGGCAGAAGGAACACAAGTCTGAGGCCAACCTCAACAATTTGAGACCCTGTATGAAAATAAATAAAGGGCTGGGGGATGTGGTTCAGTGGTAGATTACCCCTGGGTTCCATTCTCAATACCAGAAAAAGAGAGAGAGAGAGAGAGAGAGAGAGAGAGAGAGAATATGAAGGGAAAAAATTTTATGTATGAGAGGAAATAGCATTTTTTTAAAATTTTCTATATTATAGAAAAACAACAACAACAATTGACAACCTTGCATTGGAAGCCTGGGGAATATTCATATAATACTTCTTCACACATTGGCTAAATAGGAACAGAAAACTAGAATCACACAGAGGTTAAAGTTTGGTTTCAAAGGACAATGTTGACTGTTGTCATTGTAGCAGTGCTGACTGGACAATTATATTTCAAGTGGAAAAGCCAATGGACATCAGGAGCAAAGCCAAGGCTGTGTCCACTATTCCTCTCACCGATGACAAAGCAATACGGATAGTAAAACAAGTGTTGGGAAGTTTACTTTCTGAGACATGGTGGGTCTAGTTAATCCATGAACCACTAAAAACACAGCTTATAATACACATTTTAAAGTCCACAGACCTCTGTTTAGAAACAATATCCACTCTTTTTTTTTAAACCTTTCCCCGACAGTTTAAACCTTCCATGCCCAGTGCTAAGTTAAGAATGACTTATATTTGGTAATTTGTAGATGTCTATTTTTAAAACTGCATTTATTACTTGTGGAAATTAAGTATGTGCATGGCAAACAAAATTAAGGCAGCAAAGAAAGACACACCGTAAAAGGGTATTATGAAAATTATAACTTCTTATTATGTGCATTAATGCCTGACATTACCACTGGACTCTTCCATCTGGAAGGAAATTGCATTGTTGTGCTTAATCACAAACTGTGACAGCAATTTTCATAGTGTTTAATATGGTCCTTGGCATCTTACCAGCTCTGCTGTGGTGTGCACATGAGTACCCTTAAGAATCTTGTGTTGGATCCTAGTAACCAATGTGATGGTATTCAGAGGTAGTATCACCGGGGAGTGATAAATCATGAGGAGTTATCACTCCTCATGAGTTAGTTATAGCAGAGGGTTATATGATAAACTTGAGTTTCTCATATAAACATGAGATGAGTTGTAGCAGAAACTTCAATAGACTCCAAAGTGCACCTCAGGTTGTGTGACTCACAGTCTGGTGCTGTTATTGCCCCTGTACACATAAACTGAATTTCTTTTTTAACGACTCCCCAAGCAAGGTTTTCTCATTAAAGAGCTTGTAGGGCCTCCTGTCTCCTAACCCAGCATAAATGTCTCTGGTATACCTCTGACGTAACCTCCAGCTTCAGGTGTCAGGGTAAGTAATTAAGGAAAGCTCCTCCACTTGAAGATAGGGCTGGGGACTGGGTGTAGCTGTGACATCATATCAGAAACAAACAAATATGGAGCAGTGTGCATCCGGAAATGGCTCTTCTCCTTCCTTACTTGATTCCTTCTCTTCCCTCACAAAGAAATGCATGGGCAGTGTCTGCCTCATTCACTGCTTTTTACCCAGTGCCTGGTCCAAGATTGGCCCATAATAAGTACTTAGGGCATATTTTTTGAAGAGTAGGTGAATAGTAATGGCATCTTGAAATAACTGAAATAGTCCATGTTTATCTTCACAGCCCTTTTTCAAATTTTGTCCAGAGCTTGTTGTAATGGTTGATTTGAAATGTCAACTTGATTGGTTTAAGAGATGCTGAAGATTAAGAGGCTTGTGGGTGTGTCAATGAGGATGCGTCTAGGAATGATTGCCATGTGGGATCGCCAACTGAAATGGAGACCCTCCCTGAGTGTGGGCAGTGCCATCCAATGGGATGATGGCTTGGATGGAGTAACAGTTGGAAGAACAAGGAAGCAGCAGCAGATGCAAGCTTAATTCCTCTTGAAAGGGTTCTTGATTGTTGCTCCCATTGTCTGAGGATAAAGGACTCTCGCATCTTCATTCTTCCAAAGCAGATTTTTCAAAAGCCTTTGGTCTTGGACAAGGATAGTACGGTGATCCCTCTTGTTCTTGGGCTTCAGCCTCTTGGATTGCACAGCTACTGGTTCTTCCAGCTCTCCAGGTTGCAGATGGCCATTGTGGACTGTCCAGCTTCTGGTCATGTAAGACGACCTAATAAGTCCCCCTTTAATAATTACACTTCATTTTGATTCTGTTCCTCTGGAGAACCCTGACTAATACACTTGTATAACCAACAAGTGCAACTGTCTTCATTTGAAGATTTTTCCCTTCTAGTTATTGAGGTCTTATTTCTGGAGTACCCTCTGAAGTTACTCCAATGTTATATCTGAGACTTTGTTTTAATCAGCTTTTGGCCACTGTCCCCAAAGACCCTACATGAACAATTTTAGAGAAGGAAAAGTCATTTTGCATTCACAGTTTCAGGGTCTTAGTCCACAGATGGTTGATTCCATTGATCTGGGCCCAAGGTAAGGGAGGACATCATGGCAGAAGGGTATGGAAGAAAGCAACTCAGGACATGGCAATCAGAAAGCAGAGAGAATGAGCTCTTCTCAGCAGAGACAAAATACAACAACCAAGGGAACTCTCCCAGGGACCCACCTCCTCCAGCCCCACCCTACCTGACTATAGTTATATCCAGTTAATCCCCATCAAGGGATCAATACATGGATTAGGTTAAGACTCTCATAACTTATTCATTTCACCTCTAAGCTTTCTTGCATTGTCTCACATATGAGCTTCTGGAGGACACCTCATATCTAAATCATAACAGACTCTCTCAGTGACAATTTAATATCTCTTGGCCACTATTATCCTTCTTGATCCAGTAATAATTTCTGATAGCTAAGGTATCATCTAGTTTCCCTTTTGAAAGGATTAGAGTTAGGAATACCTCCATTTTCCCAGTTGGTGACAAACTGGCTTGCTCTTTAGTACTTCCTTTGTTCCTCTAAGGAAGTCTCTATTTTTAAGTAGAATAATCAGAGATATTCACTGAAGTGACAATGTGAAGTCACATTCTTCTAGAGTAAGAAATATTTTCACAGATGAAATTTCAACCCTGTCTTACAAACCTTTCTATCATATATCTTAGCAACATGCTTATCAATTAAAAGATGAAAAAAAAAATAAATGAATGAATTGGTGGGCATTAAGTGAATAAAAATAGAGTAAAAAAATGTATGAAGTGCAATTTGGTGGTGAGTCTGGGAAATATTTAATGGTTTAGTTCACAGATGGCCTTGAATACCAATGTAAGAGACCAGGAGGGCTTCATTTGGGACATAAGGGACTTTTCATTAGCATGAGTGATTGATTCTGTACAAGTTTTGTATGGGATGAAAGTAAAGAGGGAAAGTTACAGAGATGCTGGAGGTGAGAAAATCAGTTTGGAGGTCACTGGAGTAGTTCTGATGAGGGACATTACGGACATACATAATTACTGGAAGTAACAGGAAAGATAGGAAGTTATTATGAATCAAAATAAGGAGAAGGTGCTTTAAAAAGATTGGAGAGAAAGAGTAAGACATTAGGTTTAATCAAAGATTAAGTCTATGTGTTAATTTCTAAATCAGAGGAATAAGTTTTTTTTTCTTTTTAAATATTTATTCTTAAGTTTTAGGTGGACCCAATATCCTTACTTTACATTTATGTGGTGCTGAGGAGGATCGAACCCAGGGCCTCGTGCATGGTAGGTGAGCACTCTACCACTGAGCCACAACCCCAGCCCCAAAATAAGATTTTAATAATATATAGAGGAATAACTCATTCATGAGAAAAAGACATAGATAGCTGGTAGGGTTATAAACTATATAACTATGTGACTGTGCATAGATTATTTATTTGCTCTATAGCTCAGTTTTCTTATCGGGAAAGTGAAGAAAATGGTAGTCCATACTAGGACTATTTTAGGTTTTTAAAGAAATAATGCCACATTATTTACTTAGAACACCACCTGGCATATGGAAAGTACTCACTAATTACCAGCTATTATTATTATCATCACCATCATCATAATAAATATTAAATTGAAGCCCTAGTGGCATACACAGTGAAGACATTAAGGGGAAAGTTCAAATACATAACAGGTTCAACAACAATTGTGACTAGTGCCACGTTAGAATCGGTATTAGACTTGGGTGTTGAAATTGTCTCAGAGAGTGACTGAGATCACTTAGGGAGAAATGGAGGTACATGGAAGAAAAAAGGACCAGACAAAGAGCCCTTGGAGAAGAATAGAGGGCACCCCCCACAACACACACACGCACAAGGAACTGTAGTCATTCAGGTGATGCCCTTTTAGGAAGGCCAGCGCTCATTATATAAAAGGATGCAGAGAAGTGGATGGGGACGGTGGCTGGATAATTGGGAGCAGTGAGAGGGAGGTTACAGGACACGGCAGGAGCAGTAATCAGATTGCAAGGAGTCTGGGGTTGGCCAGGTGCTGAAGACATGGAAGTAGTGATTACTGTTGGTCTTTGAATAACTGTGGTGGGGCAGGAGAAGCTGTTGGGAGCAGGGTGGAGAAATGGAATTTCGAGGTTCCCTCTTAAGGAAACTGAAGCTGAAGAGGGAGGAATAGTGTCTATCTCCTCCACAGCGCCCATGCCCATTTGTACTTCTTCTACCTTTTAATTCAGTTCAACACCGAATTTCTGTTCTGGGCCAATCACTGTTCTTGAGACTGGAGCAAATGGCCTTGGTTGGATCATTCTTTCCCTGGATATGCCCTTCACAGAGCAAGCGAAGGTCACCAGTGAGGGGCAGTGAGGGATTGCTGCTCCACGCCAGGGACACTGTGCTGGGAGAAAACACCGCAAATTAACTGACCCTGTACCAGGAGGCAAGTGGGATTTTTTTTTTTACTCTGTCTTAGGATTTATTATTTCTTTTATTTTTAAGATTTATTTATTTGTTCTAATTAGGTTATTGTTTCTTTTGTTGGAGTTTTTATGCTAAAATAAAAAAAGTCACTTCTCTTTTTTCTATATTTAAGGCTACGTCGGTTACTTATTTACAATTTTGACGTTATCCTTTCTTAAAGTCTGGCCACCACTGCTCTCAGCCTTTAGATAGAATAGAACTCATAGCCCAAATGTGGCTGGGTCTCCTTTCCAGAATTTTACCCTGGGACAGTGAACTTCACTTTAATTTCTTATAATGTGTCTGCATTGTCTTTTCTTCTGCTACTTGAATAAGGAGTCTTAAGCTAAATAACTTATTTAACACTGCCATTGTCTTAAGACTGTTTTTCTTATGGGTCAGTTGCTTCTTCAACTTTTTTTGTCTATAATTCTCCTTGGTCCCATTAAGCTTTTTTGCTGCATTCGACTTTTTAATTTTTTAAAAAAATTTTGTAGTTGTAGTTGGACACAATACCTTTATTTTTATTTAATTATTTTTATGTGGTGCTGAGGATCCAACCCAGGCCACTGAGTCACACCCCCAGCCCCTGCATCCGACTTTCTCACCTTTTAAAAACATCTCTTCTCTGGCTTTTTGAACACATTGTGATATAATAAGAAAAAATAAATAAGATGGAATTTGGAAACTTTTTCTTCTATAAAAATACTGTTCTCTTGCTTCCTTCTCATTGAGCCATGGTCTTTGATAAGGGAAGAATAAAATGAAAAATGTCCGGTCACTAGAAACAGACAACATCGTAAATCATCAAACTTTTATTTATTCATTTTTCATTCACTGAAAAATTATCGAGCACCTTTGATGTGCAAGAATGAAGTATGCTGGCTTGTTTTGCAGTGTTCTATCACCTCCAATGGGGTATACAGTCCTCCAAGCCATTCACTTTTACAGACTCTTTTCCCTGTCTCACTATATAGAGCTGCTAAGATGAAAGAATCTAAAAATTACTCATACTAAGGTGTGAGTGATAACATCTTGAATGCATAATCCATCTCACCAGCATTTTGATGTCAAAATGGATAGAATCCATAAGCAAGAACAACAAAGCCAAGACAGTATTTTCAGATGTTCTCGGATAGCTGGAGATGGATTTCTATGAAAGAGGAGAAGTCGTCTGATACCCTGAAGGCGTACTGTGCATACAGAGCCATGCCTTTCCAGTTGTCAGGACTTTGTGGTGGGTAACTTAAATCCCACTGTGCAGATTGGCCCTACTTGATGTGTACAAATTGAATGAATTGTTCAGGCGTCACTGGGTGACCTCTACTGCATGCTTCCTGTGCAGCATGTAAATGAGAGCCAGAGGAGGCCTTGTGAAGAGATGGTAAGAGAAATAGATCACTAGCACACCAGGGGATCATAAGGAAAGGTACCAACTTTGCTCATATATTTAACTTCTCTTTCTCATGATATATGTGTGTGTGTGTGTGTGTGTGTGTTTTGCAGAGGGGGGTCTTTTATCTTAACCCCTCACAGAAGCCTTCTCTGTGTCCTGCCATGTTATTAAGTAACCATCCATTCTCCTTCTCTCAGCCTCTCTGAACCTATCCTTAGCAATAACCACATGGTACACCATTAAACATTTCCTTATCTACCTTCACCACTTCATTTTTCACATTCCATACTTACAATAAAAAGGTGCTGGAGCCACATGATTTCAAAATGTATTTATTTTGTATTTCAATTTACTTTAAAATGCTAGGACTACATCAGGAAAAGGAGACTTTAATAATTGCCATTAGTGTGGATTCTATATCATTGCTCTAATTGTGTGGAAAGAACATGCCTACATCCCAAAGTCACGGTCAAATCCACACATATCAGAGGATTTTAACAGGATGGAAAAAGTCTTCAAAAACTATTTATTTATGAGCTTTAAAAAAATTAAAGAACTCTAGAATAAAAGGAAACTTCTTACAGAGATTTTGTAGGATCTGTAGGCCCAGCTGCAAATTTCTTGTTAGCCCACAATTAACATAGTGGTTAAATGTAAAAGTTGCTAAGGGGCCAATGAGTATGACAGGCACTTGGTCACTGAAGAAGTTTCTGGAAATTCTGGCAAGAAGTGAACTTATTAAATGAATTGCAAAGCATTCTTAGTTGTATTGACCAAATGACTATGTAGTCAGCTCTGCAGACAGTGGCTAAGTTTAAAATGAATGTGACACCTAATGCAGCTCCTTGAATTATTTTGATACAAATGATAAAAGAAAAATCTGCGATAGTTTAAATATAATGCAACTTTTGTGACAATGGTATGTATTAGGATTGGGTCAGCAATCTCCTTAGTTTCTAGGGCAAAAATAAACTGACTTTGCCCTTTGATTTATAACACTTACAAATTCTGAAACCATAAACATGTGAAGACTTCACTATGAGTTTTATAGTCTCATCTTAAAAGAGGTAGGGTCTCCAAGAATTTAATCCCAGGTCATGTACAGCAAATTACTCCCCAGATTTGCTCTCTCTCTTCATGTGCTTCAGCATCTGAGGAGACTGGCTTAATATTGGCTAGGTATTGTCTTGACAGTCACTCAGTATTCTCTCCCCACCTTTTCTTAAATGATAGCAATAATTTTAAAACTTCTGCTTCTTCATGTAAAATAATTTACTTCTTTGCTCATCTTTTATTCAGCTGCTACTCATTTAATTTTGCTTTCTGGCATAATGTATGCTATTTACTTTTCTTGAAGATCTACTACTTATAGGCAAAAATGTCCTTTACATGGTGACTTATTAACAGACGTGGTAGAATGAATGAAAGGTGGTTTAAAAAAATACCCTCAGAAAGCATTCCCTCTAAAAACTGGAACAAGACAGGAAAGCTCTTGTTCAGCACTTCTGTTTAACGTAGTTCTTGAAACTCTAGCCAGAGTAATTAGACAGACAAAAGAAATTAAAGGGATACAGATAGGAAAAGAAGAACTCACACTATCACTATTTGCCTGTGAATATAGTAGTCTGTACAAGACCATGTGTTATGGTTTCTATGTGAGGTGTCCCCCAAAAGCTCATGTGTGAGACAATGTAAGAACATTTAAAGGTGAAATGATTGGGTTATGAGAGCCTTAACCCAATCAGTGAATTAATTCCCTGATAGGGATTAACTGTGGTAACTGAAGGTGGATAGGGTGTGGCTGGAAGAGGCAGGTCACTGGGGGGCATGCCTTTGGGGTATATATTTGGTGAGCTGAGTCCCTCTGTCTGCTTCCTGATCATCAGGTGAGCTGCTTCCACCAGCCACACTCTTCCACCCTGTTCTTCTGCCTTGATGAGTGGAGCCGGTTGTCTAAGGACTGAGACCTCTGAAATGGTGAGCCCTGAAATAAATTTTTCCTTCCCTAAAATTGTGCTGGTCATAGCAGCGAAAAAGTTGACTAAAACACTGTGTAAAGGATGGTTAGTTCAAGGAGATAAAAGTGAGATGGGCTAAGCTACAATTACCACCTACAGTATGATAGAGGAGCATGCTTTGATGAAATATTCAAATATCACAATGTGTCACCAAACCTACATGCATTCCTAGCAATTTAATGAATGAACAAAAGTTTAGTTGATTGTTTACATAAGGTAGTGCCAGCATACAGGGAAAAAGATGGATGTATTTTGTTCTCTGGAAATCATTTAAAAATAGGATGTTGATTTATTTCCTTGGGATAATTTCATTCAGTCTACTTAATCTTTGCTAGATAAATTAGATCTGCTTTCGCCTCAGCTACTTGAAAAATTGAAATTAAAGTTCAACTTTATGGTCTACACAAGGACAGTTGCTAGTATCCAATTACATTTTCATGATGAAAACACAGGTACCATGTATAATCCTACCCAGAAACAAGAGTTACAGCCACACAGGGCTTCTCATGTGCCTTGGGGCATTTGGCAGACTTCTGGTTAATGCTATATCCCTATAATTTTGGTGCAGTTGAGGCTAGCCCTTAACACTGCATTTTAATTGGGCACAAATTAAAATGATGCAGTAATTAAATCAAGACAACTCCAAGGCTACTTGCTCTGGGCTTCTGAAGTTAATGGGAAAACTGCCAAACTTTCTGGCTGGTTAAAGTGTAAGAGAGTAGTAATGATTCCCAGACCAATGTGTTTCAAAGGAGGCCATTTTTAAAAACAACTTTAAAGGTCTCTTGAGGGTCTTGATTGGGTATACTTCTTAGGCTCCTTATAATAGAAATATTTCGTGCTGGATAAAGAAAATGAATTTAATTGGGGAGAAAATGTTTTACAGGTGGCTTCCCTGTTTTATGTCCCCAGAGATGGGAACAGGTGGACTGAACACTCCCTGCCTCAGTGGTGCTCTGATAGGGCCCCAAGGGAAACGTGGGGACCCTGAAACAGGCCATAATTAAATTCCTTAATTAAATTACAGGCCATAAGATACAGCTTTTCCCTCTAGTTTCCATAATGGGAGTGAAGAGTACTTGGAGAAAAGCCCGCTAGAGAATGAGGAGGAAGACAGTTTGGAAAAGGATTTGGGTGAAGATAGACTTTTGAGATGTTGGCACAAGGTTAGGAAAAAAAAGGAGAGCATTTCTGACACAGGAGAGACCCAAGATAATTTTGTAGGTGGACACTCCTTTTGTTGATGGGAAGTCCTTACCAGGATCTGTTTGTTTTAACAAATCTTTGACTTTTAGGCATTCACTTGTACACACTACACACTTAAGAGATTTATTGAATTGAGTTATAAATAATAAAAATAGAATTGCTGATTTTAGAAAGAGGATATTCCTTAGGCGAGACTGGCCTCGAGGGAAGCCTTCTTTAGGGATGAGGCTTCAGGCACATAATGGGAGCAAACTGAGCCCAAGGAATCCTGGTCACTGGGTGGGCTAGCTACCTAAGGCTGCCTTTAGGGTGCCTGACTAGCCTAACCAAAATGGGCACAATTTCTTGGTATAGTGAAGACACTGGGAATGTTTTTTTTTTTTTTTAATTCCAATCATTCTTGCCTTTTGTCTAGACATTTTTTATCTTCATTTATGTCGGGCACTGCCAACTTCTTATGGACACCTTAATTCACAAACCAGGAAGGTTTAAACAGTTCACAATCAGGTCAAAATAATTTGACAACAAGGGCAATGAGCCCCAAGATACAGAAGGAAACAATTCCATCAATATTTAGAAATAATTTTCACTGTGCAAAAATAGCTTGGCAAAATTCTGCAGAGAAATCCCGATGGATTGCTCCATCAAGCTGCACATCTGGTACTTCCTCGATAGGATGAACAGGCAGTAGCAGTGTCCATTACCTCTCTCCTCCAACCCAGCTGTGGATCAGGAAGTTGACTTAATGCCAAGAGCTCTCATGGAGACTTGGAAGAGCTGCCTCTTCATGTCCATGGCCAGGATGAGAAGTCCCTTGGGAGCTTGGCTCCTCTCGGTATCTGCCACCTGCATATATCCCTAAGAGGCTCCCTCTGGTTTATAGCATAAGTATTTCCGGTGATCTGTCCAGACCCTAGCATTTACCCTGGACAATTCTAACTTGAGTCATGCTTCCAATTTGGAAACCAATAAGTTATTTACATTGTTCTTGATGAGTAGTAATGTGATACAGTAATGTTTCTTGCAGTGAGTATACATGAGAATAAAATTCTGAACCTTCTAACCATCTGTAATAGGTAATTCAAATACCTGACTTCTCAGTAATCCAATTATCAAGGCTTATTTTTTGTTATTGCTGCTGTTAAAATGGTTCTGCAGGTGCAAGATTCCTCACAGATGTTAATTTCTTTGATTCTTCCTTAATTAAATTACTGGCACCAAATGATATTGGTCAATAGTCTTTTTTTTTTTTTCCTGAAAAGTTCTGTTGGTCAATAAAACATCACTTTGTGTCCAATTTATCTGTGGTGTATAGGAATTACTAATTTAGCAAGTTCAGTTAAGGAAAGCCCTAAGCTAAAGATTTATATAGAGGGAAAAATGTGATCAAGTATATATCTGCCTTGACCCTTTATTTATTTTTGTTTCTTTTTAATCCAGTTTTTAAAAAAGAAAGTGATTTAAATAGTTGTAGTTGGATTTTTGAAGTCCTTGAGGAGAGGTTAGAAGTGAGGAATTTGATTCAATTTTTTTTTCTTGAGAAGATAAAAAGAAAAAGTTCAACAACAACAACAACAACAAAACAATTAAAAAGAAATCATCTCAGCATAAATTTAATCATAATGTTACCTATGCAAATCAAAGTATTACATATTTGTCACTTTCTGGAAAACGATTTGCTTGGACTCATTTATTGTGTTTACAAAAGCATTGCTATCCATGATAATTCATGTTTATGATTAAATTTAAATGTCACTGTGTTAATAAATTATAAAAGGTATGCAAAAATATGTTCAGAGAGATTCACTGCAAAGTTGCTAATGAAAAGCAAAAGGTAGAAAATCATCTTCTATCCAAAAAAGATGGTCAAATTTAAAATGCATCTGTATAGTAGAGTGTCATGGAGTTGATTGTGTACAGCATAAAAATAAGCTCTACAGCCTTGTGAAGAAGTCACACCTAGGCATGCATGCATGCATTTGTAGAGAAGTCTGGACCTTGGAATACAGAGTGGATGGAGAAGTGTTGGTAGGGTTGGAGAAGGATGAAAAGTTCCATTCTAGAATATTCAAGCAGAAGATCCAAAAACTACTGCATCTCTTAGAACAGGAATCCTCTAGGGTGCAGATCAATAAGGCTTATTCCAACGCATTTTGTTTCCTTGGCTCTGCAATTGAGGAATGTGAGTGGTCCCCTTTTGAGGTGTGCCATATTGGGTGTTGCCCATTGTTAGTTAAAATATAGAAATAGAAAATCTATCTTCTCAAAATAATGTAAAAATTTTCCATTCACTGAAGTATTTATTTTCACCAACACAATTATATTTCTTAACTCAGAATGAATGACTCTAATTAAGAAAGAAGGTTTTTTCAATTTTAAATATTTCTGTATGTACCTGTTGGGAGAGAAATCTCCACAAATCTTTTGCTTTTCTGTATGCCTGAGAGTGGAGATACAGACTGTTTGTCCCAAGTTTTCATTTAAATTGTGTTTGTATAGTAAATAGCCTTGGGATGTAGAGATTGTATTTTCTTTTAGGCAAAGGGCATGTTTGCTTCCCTTACAAAAGATTTGGTTTTCCTAAGCTTAGAAATGATCTTCAACATCATACTCCACTGTGTGTGAGCATCACTTGGCTGTCTTCAAGGCTAGGGATTGGTTAAAATGCTGATATTTTATCTATGGCTATTACTGTGAGTAATTGTTTTGTCTCTGATATAGGATTCTCATGCACCTACCAGAATCTATGAAACTTGCCTATTATCTCCTTAGCTTGCATCCAGGGTAAAATTCCAAACCTTTACAGTTATTCACTGTATCCTGTCATGTTTCTAAGTTACAAATGACTCATTAGGACACCTACATATTTTTGTGGAAATAAGAAGGGCTTATTTAATCATGGGATTTAGTGATTCTTGACACTTCTTAAAATAAGCGATTTTGATATAGTTGATTACAAACTGATTTAAGATACTTATCAGAACATAAAACACCTTTAAAATAAATCAAGAAAAAAATTGTCTTTTAAAAAAGTTATTTTGATTATAATGACTGATTATTTACTAAATTGTTCTCTGAAAAACCAAAAGAAACAAAGACTCTATGTTGGTCACGTCCCCAAGGGAGATCTTACCAGAGAATTCAAAAGCAATTTAAACAGAAAGAGTAGAGAACACGGTCCATAGCTATGACTAAGTTATATTTCATTCTTTTTTTATTGATTTAAAAAAATGACAGAGGAATGCATTACAATTCTTATTACACATATATACCACAATTTTTCATATCTCTGAATATTATAAAGTATAAGAAAGGCTTTATAGAAATTATTTCCCAATAAATAATCCATTTTCATTAATAGTGTTTCCCAAAGAATAGTTGAGGTATGCTTATAGGTTTGGTTAGTAGCCTCATTTTCTTCCTAAGTTCTATATAACTTTTAGAAATCATTTTCTCTGATTCCATATAATGCCGAATAAATACATGTCAACCTGTTGCTTATATCTGCTGTACTCAAGAACTCTATATCCCAGATTTAATACAGAAGGAAGCTGCTATGAAAACAGTTCAGGGGAAGGAATGGTGGAAACAAGAGAATCCAAGAAGTCTTTCTGGAAAAAAAGGAAGCTTTTTTTTTTTATCTGAACAGAGATGTAGGTAAGACTTCAACAAATAGGATGTGGAAAAAATCCACTAGACGTATGAAGGCACAGAATAAAGCTGCAAGCATTATCATGGAAATGATGACGAATGTGTGATAACTGGAGCATGTAGGGCTCTGGCGATATGTCCAGCTTGAATGATGTCCAGGTCATGACTACTTAGGAAATGTTTACTCTCAGAAGATATTGGAAGTAAAGGGAGTAGCAGTCATCACCAAGAGAGTGTGTATGGTAATAAATGAGCTCATAGGTGAAGTCAGAGGAATGCCTTCAAAAGAAGAAGAAAGAGCTGATCCAGGAGACTGGGGAGACCCAACTACAGACTTAGGTCAGGTGCCCAGGTACAGATAGCCTGGAGAGACAGTGCTGTGTAACCTCAGGCAAATGCTTTCCTCCTCCTGGGTCTCACTTACTCCCCTATCCCAAGGGGAATGAATGGATCTCTGAGAACATCAAGGTCCCTTTCATCTTCAAATCCCTAATTTTTTTCTTCCCATGGGTAATGAGTAAGGAATCTGAGACAAGATCACTGATTGGTCAATATATTAAGGATTATACTGGAGCCAAGACAGTAGGCATCAGGAACCTGTGCCTTCATGCTAAATCTTTGTGTCTCTGAGGTTAGTCCAGTGATCTCATGTTGACACAGGCAAAGCCTCAGATATATTCAACAATTAAATTTTGGTGTAGACTTAGACAACACTAGCTACTTTGACATACTAAAAATATCACAGCACAATCTTTGTACTTTTTAAAAATGATTGAAGTTCATTTTATTTGTGTCACGTCATCTCTTGAATGTGTGTTAAAAGCAGCAGTAGCATTGGTACTAATGGAATTTCTATTAATAGATTCAATAGGAGAAGTGACTATTGGATACATGTAATATAGTGTAAGAAATCTTATTTGTATCCAACCCAAATCCATTAATTAATGTGTTTGAGAGTAAAGGTAATAGACTGCAGAATTTCAAGTTTGCTTTGAGAGATGAAACATTTGCTGGAATGGCTTTAAAAAATTCAGACCCTCTGTCTGTGTGCCAGGCAGAATCTTTCACATTATAAAAACAAAGTTCATGCCAAACTGTTTTATTCCTGGAAGTCAAGCAAACTTAAAATCCAAAAATGAAGATATCTTAATCAAGAGGGAAGTATAGCTTAGTTAAGTCTGTTTTTTCAAGATGACCTAATATTTTTATCCAAGTAGTTTTTTTTTCCTACCCTAGTAGTTTAAGGTCTAGGGTTATATATTTATCAATAGTTAATTAATTGTATATATATTATGTCTCTGGAAAATAACTGCTATAGCTGAAAGGAAGCATTTGCCCTTTAACAGACTACTTTTGGGGAGGAAACATATGCACTGAGGGTTGGCTCGGAGCCAGTCACTAAGGTACATGCTTCATAAACATCTGAATTAGTCCTTGCAGAGCCCTGTGGAAATGGCAGCACCTTTTCCTATGAAGAAATTAAGGATTGAAATGTTAAGCACCAAGTCACTTAAGAGTCAAATGTGAATATCCTTTTCTTTGACTCAAAGACAAAGGTTCCTTTCTCAAGGAGTAGTTTCTGAACTTTGCATAAGTAAGCTTCAAATGACTTCTTTTCTGATAGGAATGGTCAAAAAGAAGAGCTCTCCTGTTGGCATGGCTATAGATAGGTCACTGGATGGAGGATTACTGGACCAGGCTCCATTTCTGTTAGGTCGGCTTCCTAATTTAACTGGGAAGCCTCACGCTCCTCCTATGTGAAAGGTCATAGACTTCCCATGAATGTGTCTTGTGGTTCTCATTTTTTTTCCTCTTTGTATCTTGAATTTACTTAGCAATCTCAAGTGCTAGCAATGTTTTTTGATTAAGATGATTATTAGAGGGCTGGGTTGTGGCTTAACAATAGAGCACTCGCCTAGCACGTGGGAGGCTCTGGGTTTGATACTCAACACCAGCATAAAAATAAATGAAATAAATGTATCATGTCCAACTACAGCTAAAAAATTATTTTTTAAAAAAGATGATTATTAGAGGACTCTATTTTTTCTTTTCATTCATTCATTTTTTTTACTAATAATTTTGAAGTTCCAATATGTTGGCTGAATATATAGGTAATACATATATGTGTGTGTGTGTATATATATATATATATTTATATATATATATATATATATATATATATATATATATATATATATATNTCTTTCTTTCTTTCTTTCTTTCTTTCTTTCTTTCTTTCTTTCTTTCTTTCTTTCTTTCTTTCTTTCTTTCTTTCTTTCTTTCTTTCTTTCTTTCTTTCTTTCTTTCTTTCTTTCTTTCTTTCTTTCTTTCTTTCTTTCTTTCTTTCTTTCTTTCTTTCTTTCTTTCTTTCTTTCTTTCTTTCTTTCTTTCTTTCTTTCTTTCTTTCTTTCTTTCTTTCTTTCTTTCTTTCTTTCTTTCTTTCTTTCTTTCTTTCTTTCTTTCTTTCTTTCTTTCTTTCTTTCTTTCTTTCTTTCTTTCTTTCTTTCTTTCTTTCTTTCTTTCTTTCTTTCTTTCTTTCTTTCTTTCTTTCTTTCTTTCTTTCTTTCTTTCTTTCTTTCTTTCTTTCTTTCTTTCTTTCTTTCTTTCTTTCTTTCTTTCTTTCTTTCTTTCTTTCTTTCTTTCTTTCTTTCTTTCTTTCTTTCTTTCTTTCTTTCTTTCTTTCTTTCTTTCTTTCTTTCTTTCTTTCTTTCTTTCTTTCTTTCTTTCTTTCTTTCTTTCTTTCTTTCTTTCTTTCTTTCTTTCTTTCTTTCTTTCTTTCTTTCTTTCTTTCTTTCTTTCTTTCTTTCTTTCTTTCTTTCTTTCTTTCTTTCTTTCTTTCTTTCTTTCTTTCTTTCTTTCTTTCTTTCTTTCTTTCTTTCTTTCTTTCTTTCTTTCTTTCTTTCTTTCTTTCTTTCTTTCTTTCTTTCTTTCTTTCTTTCTTTCTTTCTTTCTTTCTTTCTTTCTTTCTTTCTTTCTTTCTTTCTTTCTTTCTTTCTTTCTTTCTTTCTTTCTTTCTTTCTTTCTTTCTTTCTTTCTTTCTTTCTTTCTTTCTTTCTTTCTTTCTTTCTTTCTTTCTTTCTTTCTTTCTTTCTTTCTTTCTTTCTTTCTTTCTTTCTTTCTTTCTTTCTTTCTTTCTTTCTTTCTTTCTTTCTTTCTTTCTTTCTTTCTTTCTTTCTTTCTTTCTTTCTTTCTCCTTCTCTCTCTCTCTCTCTCCCCCCCCTCCCTCTTCCTCTCCCTCTCCCTCTCCCTGTCTCTCTCTCATTTCTTCCTTCTTTCCATTCTTCATTTCTTTCCTTATGAAAAAACATGCCAGTGTTAATTCCTCAAGTAATTCAAAAGGCCAAACAAACTGTGTTAGCATTATGAGTTAGATAATTTTAGGCAGCAGTTATTTTAATTATGTGTTAATTTGCACTAATCATTCAAATGATATTATCTGCTAACTACCTGTTTGACTTACGTATGAGAGGCACTGTCTAACGTTGAATTCTGAGTAAACAAATTAGTGAGAAGTAAGGATTATTTCATTAATCAATTTGGGCAGAGTTCAGATGCAGTTTCCTTATTTAAAGCCTGCATTCACCTCTCTGTGATCAAACCTCTGTTGAAACTGGAAGTTTTATGTGAGACCCATCTACCCCAAAGATGGGTTCATGGTCTTCATAGTCTTCTCCAACTCCAGGTTTTCTCCATACCCTTGGAATATATTTCTAAAGTAGGCAATCATAGACTGAATTTGATAGGTGCAGTGTCTAGAAGGTACATTTACTCTCTAAATGGCAAAATATAATGAAGATAACTTGGGTAAACCACTTCAACTGAACAGTTGTTAAAGGAGAAATCAAGAAAGAGCATTTCATAAATGCATGTATGGAGACATGTCACTTAGTTTTCATTGCTGTGACAAATACCTGAGATAAACAACTTAAGAGGATGCAAGATTTATTTTGATTCATGATTTCAGAGACTTCAGTCCATGATTTGCTAGTTCCATTGATTTGGGATTGAGATGAAGCAGAATATCATGGCAGAAGAGTGTGGAGATGGAAAGATGCTCAGCTTGTGGTAGCTTGGATGCACAAACAGAATGGCCCTGGTCAGGGAAAATATATAGTCCCCACCGATGACCCCAAGGATTCACTGCCTTCAACTAGGCTCTACCTCCTATAGTTTCTGTTACCTCATGATAGTCCTTACAAATTATTAATCCATTTAAATCACTGATGAGATTAAATCTCTTGTGGTCTAATCATTTCTAAAGTCCCCACCTCTGAACATTGCTACATTGGCAAATAAACCCTCAACACATGAGTCTTTGGGGTCTTTCCAGATCTAATCCATAATAGGAGATGAGAAGCACACACCTTGCACTTGATCAGATGTGTAGGATGGGAGGGAAAAGGGAGGTTTAGTCTAGGTAGCAATGAAGATAGAGAGAGCAGTTAGAAGAAGAGTCATAGAGACATCTCAACAGGCAAATGTGTCAATCAATATTATATGCTGCAATGGTAGCATTTTGATATATATTTGTTGAGTGAAGAGTCCATAGAGATTTTAGGCAAATAAAGATGCTTTCAAGAAAAGAACAGGCAGAATTCAATTTTAGATGCCCACACATAGAAAACTGCATGAATTCTAAGGTGTGTAGGAGGCTCATTGGCATATGTATTGCTAAGGCAAATACTTCATCTGGAGATGTCTATTTAAACTCATTAAAAAAGGAATCGGCAATATTGTCAGAGCACATGTAAATAAAGCCCATAATGAGGAGGTTGGATGGCATCACTCCTAGGAGAGTAGGAGGCATTCAGAGTTTGAGAAATGAGTCAGTTTCATGGAACACAGAATTTGATATTTGGTAGTCATCAGAGTATAAAGAAATCTGTACATCAAGAGGCAACATTCCACTGCTGGTACCTGAGAGTAAAACAGGAGACTCTAGCAGATTGAGGCTTCCCCTCCTTTCCATCTGGTCTGTTCTAGCCTAGCAGGACTTGCAGGACCAGGCTTCTAACTGGCTTCATTCTTTCTGGGGACTCATCTCAGGTCTACCTGAGGTTCAAGATAGTTGTGTTGCTTTCAGATTTCTGGATAATGACTGCATGTTAGATTGAATAAAATAAAACAGTTATCTTTCCTATATTTTGACTTGGATAGTAAATGGTGGTTAGAAAAGAGTGCAATTAGGAAACTATCACCTTGCTTCTGAGTGATCGCCAGCTTCAGAGAGCTGTGCTTCACTGCTGAGGTACAGTATAGAGGGCAGCACCAATGTTAGCAGATGAGCCCATTGCTAAAATGTGTGGGCTGGAGCCACTTGAGGAAAAAAGCTTCTAAGATGATTACATTTACTGAATATTCTCTATATAAACTTGCATGAAGATCCCAAACACAAAACTCTAAACACAAAACTCGAAAGTCCTTCTCAAATTATATCCTGTGGCACCCATGAATTACTCCTAAAAACAAAGGGTTATTAAACGATAGAAAGTACTGAGATCCCTTTCTTGGCATTCATTGATTTTTAACCTCAGACATACATACATTCAAAACTCAGAGATGTGTTTCAGCACAGAACCCCACTTAACTATGAATTCCCCTTGCACTTTAATTATGAGAGCATTTTGTTTCAATGGCCCCTTTAAGTGATACCTTTTGGATGGTCTATTGAGGTCTACTTCTCTCCATATCCACCCCTGTTCCCAGTACACACAACTATATCTTGATCCCCTAAAGTGCCCTCCTAACACCTATGCTTGTACAATAGAACTAAGAAATTTGTTGACATGGTGAATCAGACAAGGGGGTAATGCTTACATTAAAGTATGTGCATGGACTGTACCTCCAAGCTGCTTCACCATCTTCTGCTCCTTGTGCATTTCCAGTAGGCTCAATTGATGAGATAGGTAAGAAAAGAGGAAGCAAACATTGACTTCTTGATAGCTGTTTGCCAAATATGTGTTATGCAATCACTCCTGGGTGCTTAGACTTACCTGTCAGGTACTCTTCATGCATAGGATGGAGGTGACATATTGGCAAGCCCAACACTGGAATCTGGGGTCTCTGGAGCTCTAGATTCTCAGTCCCCAGTTAGATACTGCCTCCAATAGCTGCCACTGTGTAGAAATGCCTTGAACATGAGCTTCACCCTGTCTCCATTTGTTCCAAGGCTTTGTGGACCTTTCCTGCAGTCAAGGGGCTGCTGGTAAAAACTGCAGTCATAGCTGCCACTGTAGAGATGAACCAGACTCCTGCAGCTTTGAAGAATATTTCCAATAAGATAATGGAAAAACTATAGCTACAGACTGTCACGTTATTTTCTGACTCAGGGGAAAAGAGAAAGCTAGACAGAGAGGAAGGGAAGCAGATACACAAAGAAGAAACAGAGATAAAGGATAAAGAGAGGATCCTGATGCCTAGTTCCAGATCTTTCTTGAAGGTACTTTCAGATCTTTAGGTTCCTAGGATACCCTAGTACCTTTGCGGCATATTGGTTTTAAAAAAAAATGTATACTCCCTGACTTTTAGTGTATAGAACAATGGTCTTAAGCCAATGCAGCAGAGATTAACACCATGGGGATCCAGTGCTCCACTTGAACATACTTTGTGGAAGTGAAAACCCATAAAAAACTTTCAAGGAATGTAAGTGCCAAGTACTCACCTGGACCACCTACCTTTGTCTATTATTTTAATGCTTAATATTATTCAAAATCCTGTTCAAAACTACCGTGTTTCATCAATAGTGATCTATAAAGCCCCTGAAATCAAAACATGAGGGTGTAAAGGAAGTAAGACATGTATGTTCTCAAAGGCAAGGAGCTCATACTTGAGATCATATGGGGACTCCACATTGAGGAATGAATAAAGTCAGCAGGAGAACATAATAAAATGTCAAAATCCTAAGAGGTTAGAGCTAGAATTCACTGCCTACTTTAAAATCTTTCTTCACATTATTTTACCCAGTTGAGGGTGAAACTAACAATTTTTTTTAAGCAAATGCTGTTAAGAATGTTAGACGTACAGTCACTGACTTTGCCTCTCACTATTTCACGCAGGCACAACCCCTCACCAACCTGAGCTCTTTTATAAGAAATAAATGGCTGTTGATGCAGAAGGGATCTTTCTGGACAATGTTAGTTGCAGCCTCTGGTGTCAATCACTGCTGAGAGTGTAACAGACAAAGCAGTTCAAACTGAGAAGCCACAGCACTAAATCAATCATTGCAGAGGGGCTTAACTTCAGATGTAACCTGCAGAGGAAAACAATCAAAAGCAAAAGGTTTTAGTAGTAAATAATAGAAATCGGAACGTGTTCATTTTTAAAAAATTATGTTAAATTATTGTTATTGTGTCTCTAGCAAGGATCTGTGGGGATTAAACAAAATCTAGGGCAGATAAATATCATTTGATTCAAGACCTCATTCTATCTCTGTATATTAAATTTGCCAAAGTCGTTCAGATCACCCCAAAACGGCGGATAAGACAACACGTCGATCAAGTATCATTCTTCTTCTTCTTGGGAGCTCTCACACAGATGTAGTTAGATGGTGTTTGAGGTAGGGGGGAACCTGGATACTTCCGCTCATATATATGCTGTCATGACTGGGAGGTGGGGACAGCTGGAGATCTTCTATGAGAAACTGGCAGAAACTTTGTGGCCTTCCCTAGCACAATCTTGGAAGTCACACAATGTTACTTTCACCTTACAATGTGCATAAAGTCGCAAAGATTCATCAAAGTTAAGGGGAGGGAAAAGACATTCCATCTCTTAATGGGCAGGAGTGTCAGTGAATTTGCAGATGGGTTTTAAAATAATTACATTTTAAAATCATCATGAACTCTACGGTGTAAGAAACTCAGTTCCTGGAAAGACATTTTGGGAAAATATTTTCTGTATATTTCATGCCATTGTTTGACTATAAGTGAAGGTAATCAATGTTTTCAAAGAAGTTGAACTCCATCTGAGTTTACAAAAAAAGATCTTGGAATCATTTTAATTTTGCTTCAAACTGCCATTTCTTATCTTACTGGGTGCGTGAACAGGAGGAGCAAATTACATAACTTTTTTGGGCCTCTGCTTTATTTGCATCAAGATAAGATAATTTTTAGGCATGTCAGGAGAACTAAATAAAATAATCCAAATACAAGGTTTAGTACAATACGTTTTTTTTTTTTTTGGGTTCTTTATTAGTGATATATGACAATAGAGTATAAATTGACTTATTTATACAAACTTGGAGTCCTTTTTATTCAAATTAGGATCCCATTCTTATGGATGTGTGTGATGTAGAGATTCAGTATGGTGTATTCATATATGTACATGGGAAATTGATGCCCGATGTCTTTCCTATTCCTATCCTCCCTCCCCCGTCATTCAATTTAATGAACATATATTCTTCCCCTCCCCACCCTTGTTGTGTGTTAGTATCTACATATCAGAGAACATTTGACCTTCCAAATAAAAATATGTGTCTTATAATATGTGTTTAACTAAATAATAATAAAAAAATCTCAGTTTCAAGCCCTGTATTTTCAAATCCTCACCTCCTAGCTTTCTTACCTGCTGTGGAGTACCTTGACTTCAAAACTTGATTTAACCAATGATTCTGCTACTTTTTACCCCTGTGTTTAAAATAGTGGTCCACTGATACCTGGGCACTGGAGGGTAAGGTCAAGGACAAAAAGAGACTCATTTATTACCTTACATCTTTATGGAAATGGTGCATTTTTAACATATACATTATAAAATTCAAAAAGCAAATGAAAACAAACAAAATTTTTAGTGACAAAACATTAGCCAATTTAATAAAATAAGAAATCCTATTTTATCCTAATAGATATTTCTAAATTTCAGGAAAAATAATTGATTTTATATTGATTTTGCCTAGTCTAAAGGCTATTCGAAGTGTAATTTTTTTCCCTTCTTCACTCATAACCAATCATGCTTGCTTTTAAATTATTTACACATTAGCCTCAATTATCCTCAACTAGCTCCTTACCCTACTTCCAGGTAAATACAATTACAGAAAATAAGTCTTCTTAAAATTTCTATGCTTCCCTTAATAGATCGTCATTCCCTGTTAGATCTCCACAGATACGTTGTATAGATTTCCTATTAGGAAATTTTATTACCCTGAAGAAAATAGGGACTGATCAATAAAATGATTAAAATTAATCACTAGTGTTTTGCTTTGAGTATCTGCTTCTTTGTTCTTTGAATTTCAATCAACTCTTTGCTGTCAACTGGATTGGCTGGCAAATCATTTGATTTCACATGTCAGGAAGAGCTGTCAGAGACACAGCAGATAAAGTGAAAGCCCTTCACTGTACCTCACCCATACCTTGACATGGAGGTAGAGACGCTGTCCCACCTGGATGTGTGCATGTGAATGTCACAGAGAGCTCTGTGGATGGGGTCTGTATTAGTATTTCCAAATACTAATAGGGTATTTGGAAAATAAAAGAAAAATTACACTTAAAATAAAATGATTAAGAGCAAAGTGAGAGGAATCTAATGGGTAATTTGGAGAGTTAAGAAACCCTGAACTAAAGATTGGGAACTATCTCTCACTGCTTTCTTTCAGAGAGGGTTATATGGAGGACCTCTTTAGACCTTTCTAGATAAACTATTCCGATTCAGGAATCCCCCCATTAATTTAAACTTATTCTTGCTTGCTTCTGACACTTGAAGAGTTTGGATTGATATGATAGTTAATGTTGTCCTGCCCTTGAAAAGGGCCACTGCTTCTTCAAGAAATCCAGGGATCAAGCAGTGTTTGGGGCTAACCTTAGGCCAGGAGATAGGGAGGTAAATTTGCATGTTCTTCAGAAGGACATGTGTTAGGACAAGGTATAGTAAGTATGTGTCGGTCTGACACCCAATATTGGGTGACCTCTTTTACTGCCACTGCTGCTTCCTTTAGGAGTCCTCAGCATGGTAGCTACCTCTAGAGTCTCCAAAACTTGCACAGAAGAACCCCTGTGCCTGCAGCAGCTCTGTACAGGCTGTGTCTTTGTCTTGAAGCCCCATGATGCAGTAGCTCCCATATCGCTCAGCATCCTAATTCAAAAGTGTTATCGTGGATGCTGACTTGTGTTGACTAATTCTCCATCTGTTCTACAAGTGAGATTTCACCCTAGTATGGTACCGGTAGACATGGTTGGTCTGTTTTTCTCACTAAGGGGATTGCAAAAATCTCTTTCCTTCTTTAGAATCTCATTATTGCAGGAAATGGCCTAGACCTCCTGCCTGCCCTCCACAGCCAGCAGGGGACGCTGTTTTGCTCACCTATATATCAGGCTTTGGGGAGCCTCAGAACCGAGTGAGTGTACAGGGATCAGAGCTCTTGCTTCTCAGACTTTTCTCTGTGAAAAGAAAGTGCCAAACAGAATTTTATTTGCGGCATGAAGTACCTCCTAGCCTCACCAAGTATCTCTCCAATCCTTTCTACACAGATATGAAGGTTCCTGTTGTTTATTCACTTAACAATAATGAATGATAATCATTGAGAAAGAAGAAAGCATCAGGCATTGAGGATACAGTGAGAAAACAGCAGGCCTTGTTGGGACCCTGCATAAAGAAGGACAGAACATAGTTTGTGGTCAACTTTTCTAGCTGTGATAAGCCTATAGAAACCATTTGTATAAAGTCTGAGTTTTTTTTTCTTTTTTCTAGCAGCTAGTAGAGAATTCTGGCAAGAAACTAGCTTTGGTTGGAGAGATGTTCTGAGACTTGTCAAGAGAGAGAATGAGCCTGTGGAGGCTGTGAGATCTGGTCTTGATGAGGCACTGGAAGAAGAGACTCCTCTGCATGAGCTAAGTGGAAAGAGAGGAGGAGGAAAGCAGATCCTGGTGTCCTGCTGTAAGAAGGAATTTTTTTTTGAAAGGAGAAACATGCAGATGGGGAACCCAGGTGTGTGCCTGTGGGAGGCTGTAGTGAGAAGGTGCTGATGAAACTGTCCACTCCTCACCTCAAAGCTGTGCAGGAATAATCTCCATGGACACAGCCAGAAGAGAGGACCTCACTTGAGGGATGCCTTTGCTGATTAGAGGCGTGATGCCTGGTGGATGATAGAACCCAAAGGCCATGGAGACCAGGAACAGGCACCATTCGTTTGGCTGAGATTGAACAGTGGGCAGCTCAGCTGGTACCAACTCAGAGACTCACAGACAGGCAGAGAGCTGCTCTCCAGTGCCCGCAGGATCAAGGACCACTGCTCACCCTCAACTGCACAGGCAAGAAAGCATAAAATAGGGACCTTGGGTAGAGCATGTGCTGCCAAGGAAGGAGATCGAGAATAGAACCTGGTTGTCCGTCTTTACAAAAACCCAAAATGAGGCACAAATAAGAGAATAAGATACATAGGTTTGCTAGGCTAATGATGCCCAGTTCCATCAACACCTTCCCAGCCTTCCCTACCAACACCCACAGCAGGAAATTGAGGTTTAAACACAGTCTGGGAATCACTAGGCAAGTTTCTGCTTGGAGGTTAGACTTTCTGTAATTATCCCCAAATGCCTTCTGGACTGACAGGCTGGTGGGAACCTTATTTACAGTGCCTGATTTGCTAATTCCCCCTTATAGACATGGTTTTGATTCCACTACAATGATCTATGAGCTTCCAGTCTGCAATTAGTTTCTCTTTGTAGCCCCCTGCTCTATCCAGCAATGCCCCAGAACCCCAAATGCCCTGGTTCCTTTACATGAGGAGTTTCTTCCCAAGCTTTACCAGTGTATCTCTAAGTAACTTAACTGTGCCCTTCTCTTCATGCTGTCTCCACTTCTTTCTCTCACAGTGCTGTGGGAAGAAACTTCTGCTGGTCATTGGAGAATTCCTCCTGCCCTTCAAGCTCTATGACCTCTGGTCTGCAGCCAAGGACTCCCAACACCCTGAGGAAGCATTAGTTTCTCTCTGTGTTGGGCTTCCTGGTCTCTAAGATGCAGAATTCTTGCCATTCTACCTTTCTCCCTCCCTCCCTCTGGTCCACTTTCTTGGTTTCTCTGAGTGGGTGAGGTATGTACAAGAGCATCTCCAGGTTGAGCAGTACGTGGTGACCTTCCCAACTCGAAGTGACTCTTGGCCTCAGGGCCTCTAATTACTACAACCTATTTGGGAAATTAAGGCAATGGGTATGGTCTAAAATGAACACCAAGTCACAAGTTGCAGAGTTTTTGAGTTCCAGGCCCAGCCAGGGATACAAATGAGGGCCTTGGAAAACTTGCTCCTCTATAAGAGCAATAAGGGCGTAAAAGCACTAGCAAAAAAAAAAAAAAAGTCAAAATGAGCTTCCAAAACTTTAGAAATTACTCCTTATCAATTTAAGGAGTAATTATTTAGGAAAAATAGCTGAGTCATAGTAAAAACAAGGTTTATAGTGTTTTAATTTGCCCTGTTCTTGTGTTCCTCTCCTGGTCTGCAGTAGCCTTAAAATTAACAAACAGACTTGCAGCCATGAAAACCAATAGCCTTGTAGTCACAGAAAAGGTAAAAACAATTTGAGGGCTCCCGGATGCCACATCTGTAGGAATTGCCACAATCTGAACTGTCTTAAACACTACTGCGTTTTATGGATTGAATGTTGGTGTCCCCTCAAATTCATATGTTGAAATCCAAACACCTGATGTGATGGTATTCGAAGATGAGAATTTGGGAAGGTAGAGCCATTGTGAATGAGACTGGTGCCTGTGTTAGTCAAATTTTCAACACTGTGACAAAATACCTCATAAAATCAACTTGGAGGAGGAAAGGTTTACTTTGTCCCATGGTTTCAGAGGTGTCAGTCCATGGATAGCCAGTTCCACTGCTTTTGGCCCAAGATGAGGAAGAACATCATGGTGAAAGGAAATGGTGGAGGAAAGCTATGCAGCTCACTGGCAGCCAGGAAGTAGAAGGAGAAAGGTCAAAGAAGAGGTCAGGGACCAGACAAACTCTTCCAGGTCACACTTTGAGTGCCCCACTTTCTCCAACAAGGCCTTATCTCCTACAGCTTCCACCACCAGCCAATTATATCACCAAATTATAAATTCATCCATGAAAGAATACATTGATGAGGTCATAGTTCTCATGATAGAATCACTTCCCCAAATCCTCACCCTGAACAGACACTTCATATCCAAACCATAATACTGCCTTTGTAAAAAATGACACCGGTAGAGCACCTTTCTTCCTTACGTGAGGTTGAAGGGAGAAGACAACTATCTCTGAACCAAAGCAAGCCCTCTCCAGACACTGAATCTTCTGGCAGCTTACATCTATAGTCAGTTGGTTTGGGGCTAGGGCATCAAGACTATTCACTGAGGAAATAATAGCTTCTTCAAAAAGTAGTTCTAGGACAATTGCATATCCACATGAAAAAAGAGTGAATCCGGATCTTTATCTCATGGCATGGACTAACAATGGAGGAAGACTGAAAACTCTTAGAAGAAAATATGTGAGCAGATCCAGGTGACTTCAAATTAGTCAATGGTTTCATCGATATGAGATAAAAGACACAAATGACTAAACAAACAAAATGCAGAGACCTTGGGCTTCATCAAAATTTAAAACTTTTCAAATTTGAAAGATATCATTAAGAGTAAAAAGACAGTTTCTAGGATGTGTGAAAATATTTGCAAGTCATATACCCAATAAGGGACTTGTATTCAGAATATATAAATAATAATTGCAGACTAACAATAAAAAAAAAATCAAGTAAATTAATTGTAAAATGGGCAAAAGATTTGGACACATTTCTCCAAAGAAGATATAAAAATGGCCTATAAACATATGAAAGGATGTTCAACATCATTAATCAATAGGGACATACAAATCAAAACCACAATGAGATATCACTTCACACCCGCTAGGATGGCTAGAATCCAGAAGACAGAAAATAACAAGTGCTGGCAACAATGTGGAGAAGTTGGAATACTTATACATTGCTGTCAGAATGCAATATGTTACCGCCACTGTGGAAAAGAGCCTGGCAATTTCTCAAAATTTTGAACATAGATATTCATATTATCCAGAAATTTCATTCTTAGCATGTACCTAAGAGAACTAAAAACATATGTCCACTCAGAAAACTTCACAAAAGCCAAAAGGTAGAAGCAACCCAAATATCTGGCAAATGGTAACTGGAAAAACAAAATACAGACTATTTACACAATGGAATATTATTCATTGATAAAAAAGGAGTGAAGTTCTGATAGATCCTATAATATTATTGAACCTGCAGCTTAATATTTAAAAGAAATCAGTCTTTAACATAAAAAATAACCCATCAATAAATGGGCAAAGGAACTGAACAGGCATTTCACAGAAGAATAAATACAAATGCTCAAAAAAAAATGAAAAAATGTTCAACATCTCTAGCAATTAGAATAATGCAAATTAAAACTACACTGAAATTTCATCTCACTCCAGTCAGAATGGCAATTATCAAGAATACAAATAACAGTGAATGTTGGTGAGGATGTGGGGGAAAGGGTACACTCATACATTGCAGTGGCATTGCAAATTGGTGCAACCACTCTGGAAAGCAGTATGGAGATTCCTAAGAAAACATGGAATGGACCCACCATTTGACCCAGTTACCCCACTCCTCTGCATATACCCAAGGACTTAAAATCAGCATAGTATAGTGATGCAGCCACATCAATGTTTATAACAGCTCAATTCACAATAGCTAAACTATGGAACCAGCCTAGATGCCCTTCAACAGGTGAATGGATAAAGAAAATGTAGTACATATGCACAATAGAGTATTACTCAACCATAAAGAGAAATAATATTATGGCATTTGTCAGTAAGTGGATGGAACTGGTGACTATCATGCTAAGTGAAATAAGCCAATCCCCCAAAACTGAGTTTCTCTCTGATATGCTGATGCTAATCACAACAAGTTGGTGGGGGACAGGGAAGAATAGAAGTACTTTGGATTAGACAATGGGGAATGAAGGGAAGGGAGGGAGAATGGAAATAGGAAAAATACTAGAATGAATTGTACATTACTTTCCTATGTTCATATAGAATACACGACCAATGTAATTCCACATTGCATACAACCAAAAGAATGAAAATTTGTACTCCATGTATGTATAATATGTGAAAATACACTCTACTATCATATATAAATACAAAGAACAAATTTTAAAAAGTAAGTCATAAAGCTCTTCACTTACATCCATATATAAAGTCCCAAATATGCAAATCCCTAGATAGAGAGGGTAGATGAATGGTTTTTAAGGGGAATGAAGAGTGACTGCTAATGGGTATTGGGTTTCCTTTTGGGGTGATCGAAGTATTCAAAGGTTAGATTGCAATGATGAATGCACCACTCTGATTATACTAAAGATAACCAAGTGTTATATTTTAAAAGAGTCAATTTTATCATATGTGAAGTATATTTATATAGCTGTTATAAAAAGAAGTCTATTAATGAATAACACTTAAAAAGGTGGATTGTTAAAGTTGCTATGCATTTTATGTAATTTATTTATAAGAAAAGATAAATCTATTTGTATAGAGTCTTCTTTATTCATTTTCTATATATAAACTTCAAGTCCATTTGTAGGGTGAACTGTCTCTCATGGGCTTATACACAAACTTACCTGCCACCTGGAATCTCCCAGGTGAAATTCTATTCTATTTCCCAAATCTAAAGTCAGGCAAACTTCACTTTCTGAGGAGGTCAATATGTACAGAATGTGGTCATAAATATAAATCCTACTGAGAACAAGCATCTGTATTTCAGATCCTGAGAAACAAACTGATTTGAAAAATGAAAGATTTATTCACAAATAAAGGGGTATGGTCATCAATCTTTCATTCTTTCAATTCTCAAATATTTATTTGACCACCTACATCTGCAAGGTTTAAGTTTTTAAATTGGAGCTGGGAAAAAAAATTTCTGAACAACAACAAAAATTCTTGCCCATTCAAAGAGAAAACAAATAGTAAACCCATCAGTAGATACTTAGTACAAGCTCAAGTATATTTTGGCTCACAGTTTCAGAGATTCAGTCGACGGTGGGCCAACTTCACTGCCCTGAATCCAACATGAGGCAGAACTTCATGGCACAAGGGTCCAGTGGAGAAAAGCTGCTTAACTCATGGTGGCCAGGAACCAGAGAGAAGATAGGGGAAATGAGAGGCAGTGAATATGAACTCTTCCAAGGCATGTCCCCAGTGACCTGCCCTGCAAGCCATGCCTTACCTGCCTGTAGTTACCACCCAGTCAATCCATTCAAACTAGAATGGACTGATTAGGTTACAGCCCTGACAAACTATGCAACCAGCCTAGGTGCCCTTCATCAGGTGAATGGATAAAGAAAATGTGGTACCTATGCACAATTGAATATTTCTCAGCCATAAAGAAAAAATGAAGTCTAATAGTTACTCTTTGAAGAGAGACCTAATTGAAGTGAGAGAGATAATCAATGTGAACATATCTTTCTAAAGGGAGGAGAGTGTGTTTTATGGTTTGGATGTGAGGTGTCTCCCCAAATCTCATGTGTGAGACAATGCAAGAAGGTTCAGAGGAGAAATGATTGGGTTGTGGGAGTCTTAACCCAATCAGTGAGTTAGTCACCTAATAGGGACTGAGTGGTAACTGAAGTGGGAGGGTATGACTGGAGGAGGTGGGAATTGGGGGCGTGGCTCTGAGGTATATATTTGTATATGGCAAGTGGACTTTCTCTGTTTCCTGATCACCAGGTGAGCTGCTTCTCTCCACCACACTCTTCCACAATAATGTTCAGCCTCACTTTGAGCCTCAAGGAATGGACCTGGCAGTCTGTGGACTGATTCCTCTGAAACTGTAAGCCTCCAGATAAACCTTTCCTCCTCTACAATGGTGCTGGTTGGGTCTTTTAGTCACAGCAGTGGGAAAAGCTGACTAAAGCAGTGTCCAAAGGCCTGAGGCAGGAGGGTACTGGGAAAGTCTGCAACTGCAACTGCGTTGTGGTTGCTGGAGCCCAGGGTTCAAAGGAGTGAATGGACAAGCCAAGATCAGAGAGGATCCAGAAAGAAGATGGTGTAAGGCCTTGTAAGATCTTTGAGTTTTATTCTAATGTCCATTGAGAAATTAAAAGCCAAGATTTTTAAAATTATTTTTTTCAGCTCTGATGTTCATGAAATGAATCCAACATTCATTAGAAGACACGTAGTCCCAATTTTTCCAAATTTATGATAAAATCCGATCTCCCATTTCTTGGGCACTTGCATATGTATACTCCAAGAAAGTCATGAAAACTTGAAATGCCAAATGCTTGCTTTTCAACTTACTTCATAATTTTAAAATCTTTTACTGTGTGAGAGAGTGCTTTCAGTGGTAAAGCACAGCCAGGAAGAAATGGTGTCTGTCAACTGGGTTTGCAAGATTTTCTGGTCTTCTCCCTTCAGTGTGCCATGGGTATGAACAACAATTCAGTTGTGTCCACTTGATACCAAAACAGTTGTCCAACCAAGCAAATAAACAAAAGCATCCATGAAAATGATAAGTTGATTTGTCAGTGTTTTCATTTATTTTTAAAAGTTGGTTGTTTAATTGTTTTTGCTACAGGCTTAGATTTCTGGAAATAAGGAATTTAATCAGTAAATTTCTAGCTAAAAACATTCATCCCCATGAAGTAGGGAGAGAATTAAAGACACATGGCATGAAAAGCTATTTTCTCTCTTCTATTTATTTGGGAAAAATTAGTAACCCATATGGTGCAGACCTCATAGGCAATATTTGCTTTCATCACCATCCCCCACCCCCAGCACTTCAAAGAAAGAAGTTTCCAGCATAGCACAGATAGCTCCACTTCCTCAGTGCACTCTTGAGAAATGAACTAAGTTTTATGAACGATTTCCTGAGACAAGAGGAGGGAGTGGGAAGCTGAAACCTTACTTTATTTATAACATTTCATTTAAAAAAAATCCTCCTTAGACATTATCTCTTCTCTGGGCTCATTATTGAGAGCTGTTCATTCTGGGCCTCCTCTTGAAGTGTGTAAAATACATTCTCAGCTATTCTGGGCCAGCATACATATTCTATGGGTGGAAAAGGAAATACCTACTAGTTAGTAGTTAAGAGCCTTTTATTTTATTTTTTTCAAGCATGCCCAATTGAGGGAGAGCCCAGCTCTACATTTTCTATTCTACAAAAAAAAAAAAAAAAAAAAAAAAAAGTTTAAGTAAAAGGTCTGGAAAGGAAGACTATAACTTGGAAATAGTAGAGGATCCCTCTATGAAAATGTGCTGGCTACACTAAGGTGAGTACTGGAACATGGACTGCATTTCTGGAGCTGAGACCAGACTTTGGAACATGGTACCCGGAGAGGGTGCCAACCATGAGAAGATGTTAATATCTAAAAGACTCAGTATTTGGGAGATTCCATGCAATTTCTAGAAGTGAGAAGGGAGGTAAAGGAAGGAGTTCCCCGAAATAAAATGGAATATGTTCATAGGGTGGGCTCATAGCCCTTGGTAGACAGAGATCTATACAGGCAACAAAAACACCATATGTACATTTATGACTTCAAACACTAGGTCCCACCTAGGAAAGAAAGAGAATTGGAAGTGACGGACGGAGTTGGTAAGAGTGAGATCCATCTTTCTAGTCCTGTCTCTCATGGGCTTGTACACAACTTACCTGCCACCCAGAATCTTCCAGAAACTGTTGGTATTCTATTCTATTTCCCAAAACTAAAGTCAGGCCAACTTCACTTTCAGAGGAGGTCAATGTCGCCCACCCTATGAACATATTCCATTTTATTTTGGGGAACTCCTTCTTTTGCTTTTCCTTCCCACTTCTAGAAATTGCATGGAATCTCCCAAATACTGAGTCTTTGTCTAATATTAACATCTTCTCATGGTTGGCACCCTCTCTGAGGGCTGATCAGGACCACCTGAGAGGCCTCACTAGGAGACAAGAAGGAATAGAATATGGGCTTGGCTGCAGTTTGAAGGCAGAATTTCAGGTCCTATTGTCAAGAATACAAAAGCATGACCTTTACCTTGGAAATTCTATCAGATAAACATGACAGAGACACCCATCAACACATATCAAATGTGTTAGTGTCCTGCTTAAGCCTGGTGTCCTGCCCAGTACTACCCTGACTGGACATTTTTTCACTTTCTGACCTAGTCTCTGAGCATTGATCTTTCCTGCTCAACAACAATTTAGTCTGAGGAACCAATCTCTGTGAATCTGTTACCTATCCCACCTAAACTATGTGCAATTTTTACCCAGATGGTCTGGGAACAATGATGAATTCATTGGGCAGCATGACTGTACTGGTTGGAATTTCACGAACCAGTGGACCATAGAAAAGGAGAAAGAGGGAATCTGAAGAGTTATAAAACCATTTACTTGTCACATATAAACTGGAGGAATGAAGACAGAATACCCAGGTTGCCTCAAGTTTATTCTGGTGGGCCATCACCTCTTGGGACTGCTCATCATGAACCCACACTGCACAGTCTTTCCCCTTTGTGTTTGGAAAAACTTTGCCTTCTGTATATTTCTCTATGAACGTAGCATACCCTTCAGTTTTGAATTCCACAAGCACATCTACACAATCCATTAGTATTTACAGCTCTGACATTTGGCAAGGAATTTTGACTCTGCCCAGGTGAGAAGCAATAAAACTCCCTTGTGTGACAAATTGCTTTGGTATTGAGGGTCACTGCCTGAGTGCGAGCACAATAAAAAATCAGTCAAGGAGAAAACTAACCAGGCCAGAGTGTATCCCTAATAGTTATGCTGTAATGAAAATTTAACTTATTATCTAAAAACTAAGCTACCATTTCTGATCTGTCTTGAAGGCAGACATTTAGAGTTGTTTGCTAATGCACCCCTAGACATTATTTTAATCATTTCCTTTATTATGCTCTTAATGGCAAGGGCACTAAAAATTTTTGACAATGAATTAATAAAATATCAGATGTGTACTTTTCACAAATCAATTCTTTAAACATATAATCATTGAAAACCTCCTATGCATAATGATGGAGAAGATGCAAAGACCCTAAATAAAAGGGATCACTGCAATTCTGCACAAAATTGACTAATCATAGGATACAAATATCACATGGAAACTGATAAGCTGCCTCTTGCTACTTTAGTGACCAACCCTGGATTTGGACTTTTTGTCACAAGTACCTGTGGGGGCCACACATGATAGCCTTCCAGCATGTTGACTGACCCTTCTAGGACACAGGTGCCGATCCTCCTATTGACTCTCCAGGGTTTAGCATGGCATATGATTCCCAAATGTACCCCAAAATATTTATTTAAAAAAACTTAATTCAGTCTGTAATGAAATTATCATTCATATCATCACCAGCTAAATCTCAATTGATAGACCCATAGAGTCAGCCAAAATTTACATTAAAAAAAAAACACTTGAAGCAAAAAGAGAGTTGAAGATTAGATGATCATAGTTAGAAAACAGGGTCATCAGGGAAACCCATGTCTCTTTTCATGTCTCCCAGCTTATCTGAGATAACCTGCAATATTTACATGCTTTCTGTCTATGCTGCAGGCTTAATGAGTCATCATACAATTATCTAACTGGACTCTCTGTCCTGGCTATCTCTCTAAATGTAGAAGATTACATCCTGAGTAATTCAAATTACTCATTAGTTTACTTGTTGCTCATTCCTGGGGTATATAGCTGGTAACTCATAAATACCATTCTATCTAACCAGTGTTAATTAGGACAAAATCAACCCCTGTAAATGAAACAATATTCATAAGATCCCTGAAATGTACCTAGGAAATTCACAAGAATCCATTTTCTACCCTTCTTCATTCCATAAACATAAAAATCTAACCCACAGCATTATGCTCTCTCTCTCAGGTGATGCCCTTAACATTTGCACTTCTTATGGGGGTGAGTGAAACACGTGTAGTCTTTGGCAGATATTGAGTCATCCTTTTCTAAAATTGCTCCCTATTCTTGCCCCTTCAGGCCCTTTTATAGATAGAAGCAGAAGGGATCTAACCTTCCCCAGTGACACTGATGTGATGTGGCTGTCCCTGACTAATCAGAGCCATGTCCCACTTCAGTGAAACCCTAGGTCTTGCAATGAGCATTTGCCCCATCACCCCACCTTCCCTGACTGCTCAGCTTCTCACAATCATTCCAATCATAGTTTGGGCAAGGAAGAATATTGCCCTTGATAATCTATGCTTATTTTCTAAGCGATTTTCCAGCGTTTTTTTATTTACTTTTCCTGAAAATTTCTGCTTTGTCACCTAAGACATTTAATTGACCTCTTCAGCCCATCGTCTCTGTGTATTCAAAGGTACATGGGATATCTAAGCCCATTCAGGAAAAAGAGAGTGGTCAAATTTCCTCACTGCAAATTCATAATTTAACCAGAAGATTTAATTTCCTTATCATGATCAGTTGCCCTTAAGGTGACATTCTTTTTCAACAGGAGGTCAGCATCTGCACACTCTGTTACATTAGATCTTTGCTCCTGATAGCCCAATTACGGGCAGAAGTCAAGGTGTCCCAAGGAAACAGTCAGGTTGGTAAAACAACTGCTGAAGATTTTAGGCTTGGATATCAGAAAGTACAGTTTCATCTGGTTTCTTAATCTTAAAATACATTTTATGTACTTGACTTTGACATATTGATAGAGGGGAAAAATCAACACACTCAAAGAATATAATAAAGACCAATTTTGGCAACTCATCCTTAGTGATTGGTTTTTTGGAACCAAAGCTTGATTTATTATAAAAAAAAATGACTACATTCCATACAAATCTAGTCACAAGGGTTAGAACTTTGTTCATTGTGAAATATAGGGAAAAATGTCTTGGATACAAAAGCTAATGACTTCAAAAATGCTCCTAGATTATAAAAATGAAATTTACTTCATGTACATGGAGCAATCTTGAGAATATATATGTACGGGGTATGTATACACACATATATTTGTATTTTGCATGTTGACATCTTGCTATTTGAAAATAATCAATCCTACCCCAGTTCCCAGGATTAGTACCTGTACTGACCCCTCATTATTGACTCCTGCAGTTCCATCCATTGTCCCTACCAAGGCCTCTGGAGCCCACCCTCCAGGAAGTGCTTTGGCTGGGCTCACTTCATGTCTGGCTTCTGGTCTAACAAAAATGAAGCATTAGCAGGAGACACAGGTTGGAAAGAGAAAGAAATCAGAGCAGCTATTCCTTAATCTCCCTTCCACAGATTAGCAATGGCTCCATCCCATGACCAAGGGCACATCTCACATTCAGTGATCTGCCCCTAAAACTGCTTGCTGTTTTGCCCCTTCAGACCTAGCAGTAGTGACAGCTCCCTGTTTGATTTTGCTTGGTGTTCTTTACCATTTCCAGTTGATTTTTTTAACTCTACCTGAATCTTTGTAAATTGTGTCATCATTAAAAATCTCATTTGCTTGTTTTGAGTGTGCCACCTGTTTAATATCAGATCCTTAGTAACCAATATTTAGTTCCTCTCCATATTTGGAATAGCATCATTCTTACCAAGTGTTCTGCCCAGTCTCATTTTCAGGACCCAATCTGACCTACCATGGTGGGAATTAAGCAATTCCAATTTCTCTATCTATTCAGACTTTGCATCAAATCTTGCCCTTAGGTTGATGGGTTCTCAGATACAAGTCAACGGGGCTCACTGTCATGCTTCTTTCCTAGGAATCCAAAGCAAAGACTATGCTTTGTATCTTTGACAAAAGGAAATGGACTTTTGTCTTGATTCTGAGGACAGACCCTTATTCTGTTCCTCAATTAATTGCAATAAATTGATTTCCTTCTTGATTCCTCTTGAGTCTTTCCCATCTTCAGACCCTCCAAGACTAGGGAAATGGAGGCTGAGTGGAGCAGCCTAGAGGCTTTGTCCAATGGGATGACTGATCCACATTCAGTTTTCCACTACCCTTGAGGCCAGAAGAGGCATGCCACTCATGATTAATGCTCCTCAGATTTTGAAACCTTCTAAGTCACCCTTGGTATGATGTTAGAGAGACAAGAATAAAGAGTTTCAGTTGCTACCTCTTTCCTTAACCTGTTAACTGATTGCTTGAGGCCTTTTCCTTACGGTCCTCTAACCACCATTATTTTCTCTATTAAAAAGCCAGTCTCATGAATCTGATGAGTGTGTCAGGATGATAACTTGGTCTAGTTGCCTAAAGTTCATTCTTCAGCATTTTTTTTCAGTCCCACCCTTCTTCATAGTCCAGCAACAGTGAGCATAGACATTTATTTTCCTAACTTTAACTTTCAAATGAGATTTTTGCAAATCATGACTGAGAAAATAGATGAAAAAGAGAAGTATGGATAGACAAAGCCTGTTTTGATCATCAGAACACAGATCCATAAAGGATTTCAGACATTATGGTATAAACTGGGTACATGGACTTCTTCAGGGGTTGGTATACTTCTGTTGGAAAGCCAGTTAAGGGGAAGGGTATTAGAACCTCAAGGTAAGTCTCATTATCAGACAGAAATTTGTGTGTACCTCTTTCTTCTGGAGATGGAAGATGGTGAATGCATGCACCATAGTAAGCAGAAAGTGTAATAGATAACATTGGATATGCCTAGGCTGGGACCCAAAAGTAGCATATTAAGGTTTCCCCAGAGGGCATGAGAGACAAGATGATGTCAAACATGCTTTGGAGAAACATGGTCTGTGATAAAGTCAGTGGACCTGAAAACATCTCATATTTTGTAGATGGAATCCAATGGTAGAGGGCAGAGTAGAGCAAGAAATACTTCAGCATTTTCCAACATGAAGGACAATCATGCAAGACCAGAACATTTCAGTGGATTCTATTGGATTCTAATGGCCACCCACCAAGTACTGCACTGTGTTCCTTCCCACTTGATTTACTAGTATGTAACCTTCTCATCCTTCCCCCCAAAAGCTTCTATACAACCTCAACTTAGGAGGGGAGACACAGACTACTGATTTTTTCTACTACCAGTTAAAGACAGCATCATAAAGAATGCAGATTATTAAAAATAATTTATGTTTGCATGACAAATCTGTGGCCTATGAAATCTATGCCAGTTACATGACATTTAAAAGAGATAATGCATTTGAGATGTCAATTTGAAATTCTGAAGCTTTGTCTTAAAGATTTAATAATAAAAAATAGAAACTAAATTTGCTGACCATTTTGAATAAACAGACTTTCAAAAATAATTCAGGTATCTATTGGTATCTTTACCAGACATGATTTGTGAGCTGTATACCTCTGTGCATTCCACTTTTTGTCCAAGTATCCATCCAACTTCTTTGGCTACATGATCCCAGGGAGGAAGGCTCCATGATTTATGACAGGTTTAAGCCAATCATAGTGACCCTTTTCACCTCCAAAGATTGGCTACGTGTGCCAATCATGTCCTATGAGATGTGAACATAAATTAATTGTGGGGCTTCTGGGAAAAGTGTCTTTTACTAGGAATGAGACTTGTGAGAGGAAAGTATTTTTTTGTCTCTAAATTTTGCCACATCAACTTAATACCTGTAAGCGGATTTGGCCTGATGATGTCCGCCTGGAAAGACCGAAGTGCTTCATAGTCTGTCTTAACCGATGCTGGCAGCAACTATCTCCTGAATTTGTGTTGAGTTGATATATTCATTATTTTTAAAGCAGGATAAGTGTGTATGTGGGAGCAGGCAGGGGGTTTTATTATGTGGAGCTAAAATCAGCTTGAATATTAGTTTTAATGACATATTTATAACTGAGAATAATTTCCCCCAAGTGAAATATATTCTGCAATTAAAACTCCATTTTAAGATAGCCATTGCTATTATTTGTTCTTATACCCCATAAAAAGCTCATGTACTAGGCGGTGCATCAAGATTATGAGAACCATAATAATTTCTACAGACTACTGGGTGGTAGGCAGTAGGCAGGTGCAGTGGGGTTTGAGGAAGTAGGTCACTGTGGATGTGGTCTCTGACTGTATCTGTCCAGGGACCTTTATCTCTCTCTGCTTCCCAGTGGCCATGAGCTGAATAGCTTTCTTCCATCATACCCTCCTGCCGTCATGTTCTGCCCATCTCAGGCCCAGAGCCATGGAGGTGGCTGACTGTGGACTGAGATCTGAAACTATGAGCCCAAAATAAATTTTTTCCCCTCAAGTTGTTCTTTTCAAACCATTTTGTCACAGTTAGCCTATCTATGATCTGGCCAATGGTATCAGGCCTGAGCTAGTCAGAAGCAAAAAAAAAAAAAAAAGATTCTTTTTAGAACTTTGGATGAAATTCTTTGAAAGAAGAAATGATGATTTTAATGGTTATGTATTAGAGGAGAACATAAAAATAAATCAGCATAACGGAAGCTTATCTAATTTTCTAGGAATTACACTCATTCACCCTTATCCCTTGGAAGCCTGAGAAATATTTCCCAATATGCTCAAAGAAGGTAGTTTTACCCTCAGATGTAGACAGGAAAATTTGAAAGCAATTAAACCTATTTGGTCCCTTTAAAAAATTTCTGCCTGAGGGAAATTAGTCAATGGAGGGAAACATTTCAGAAAGCCCACAGCTTTAAACAGAATGTCATTGTTAATGATTTTCTATCATCTTTGTAACACACACTTCTACAGTAATTGCTGTTCTCTGACCTACTGGTCAAATGGTATTTTTCAGTTGGGAAAAATTATGTCTCTGTCATAAAGCACAGTACTGAATTTTCTAAATCACTATTAATAATTTCAGGGATAAGTCACAAGAAATAAGTGCTATCAAAATTAACTGTGCACATAAAGTCATTTCCAAATGCATTGCTTTACTGTTTGTAATACTCCACAGGAATATGAGAAAGCAAATAGCAAGAGTGCTAAATGTATAGCACAGTTGAACTGAACATCTAGCCAAGTGGCAAAGTAAGATTTTTAACCTTAAAATAATCAGATAGATGGAGGATCTATTGCTCATGCACACATACTCACTGAAAATGAAAGCAACACTCACTACATCAGAGACTACAAAAGAGAACAGATCCTCTGGAATCAGACTTTGGGAGGCTAACTCCTTCTGACAGCACTAGTGAGCTTCTCCTGGCCAGGAGATGTTCATTTAAATTTTTTTTCAATTTCTATTCACCCAATGATGTTTCGTAATTTGAGGTTTTACCATGCAGAACAAGTTACTTAAGCTAACTGTAGCTTGAAGCTTCTATAAGGAATTCAGCTTAGAATCTTTCCTTTCTTGCCCTCATAGGGGAAATCCTATAAATGCTCAAAAAATCTCATAGAAGATAAGGAATTAAGAGTAACTGGATCTGTATCAATGATCACAAAAGCTGAACCATAAGCCAGGTTGGTAAAAATGGAAAGGTCATTATAATGGGTTATATTTCTGAGCCATGGATGATATGCATTCTTACTGTTGATGCTTTGTATCTGCAGTTCTATCATTGAACTAAAAAGACTTATGCAAGTAATTCTGAAATTGTGCATGGAGAAATTGTTTAATTACTTATTGTTGAAGGATTTCCATGCTTTATATTGCTTTTCCTCAGATTCATTGTCTGTCTCTGCCTCAATTAGTACGCAATTGACCAGGAAACTTTCATACTATAAAATATTCCTCTTGATAATTTGAGCTCACAAGTAAGTCAAAATTGTTAAAGAACATTTTTGAGAGACACAGTTTTTGGAAGGCACATGGGTCAAAAGCCCTGGGTGCCAGTCTGATTCTACTGTGGGTTCTTAGGTGCATCTGTTAATCTCTCTCTGGGTCTCAAACTCCTTATCTGATAAAGAGTGATGGTAATATCTAAATCACAGGACTGTTAGCTCAAACTATGGAATCAGTGGCTAAACAACAAAATGTTCTTATGTGAGTTTTTTCCATGTGTCGAAGGAGCCATGATGTGGTGATCAAATAATTAGTAGACTTGGGTTGATAATAAATTAATACATTTAAATACATACTGATGTAACAACTACCTCAAGAATCTTAGGAAGAACTATTCTGCATTTTTATCAATGGTAAAATTTTGTCAATCTATGAGCATCTTTTCCTGACTTAACTACCTATCCTTTCTTCATTCATGAAACTCTAGAGGTGAAGATATTTTCCATACTACCACATGTCATTTTAGGGTTATTTTTATGTCCTTTATATGCACACCCCCAGTTTGGCATCTTGATAATTCACCAGGCACTGTTAGACAATAGTAAGTAGTAAGTGAAATAAGTTTCCCAGTAACAATTTCTTCCTTTCCTTTGAAACAATATTAAATATTTGTCATACACATATAAATGTAGAGAAATATATGTATTATACGTAGCCTGAAAAAAATATGCATCTGTTTAATAAACATTGATTGCACTCAGTGGTCATGCAAATTGAAACAACTTTACCAGGTCCACATGAGCTCTTCGAATGAACAAGTTGCTAAATATTGAGGCTTGACTTCCTACAATCATGTAAATTTGTTGAATTAAGATCCAATGACTAGAACTCTACAAAATGCAAAATCCTTTAGGGAAAAAATATTCTTATTCATTGCTCTTTCTAGCAGAAAAGAGAATACTTTTGTTTAAATTAAGTATAATTTCTGCTTAATTTATTACTTTGTATTGCAATTTGAGATACACTAAGCATGAAATCATCCCATAAATATAAATTCTCTTTTACTCTGGATGTGACAGAGTGGAATAATGTTGGCTACTTTTTTCTGAAGTATCTAAAAGATGGAAAATGGACTAAAAATTGTCCATGCACTTTACTTTCTAAATGGAAGGCTTGTCTCTTTCTAAAGTTACAGGCATAAGGAGTAGCTAAAACTGAACTAAAAGTGAAATTCCTTTTTTTTTTTTTTACATTTTGATAACTATTGCTAGTAAGTTCAAGAAGTTCTCTAAGATTATTTATGTTTTTCACTTTTAATCTTCAATAGTCTGCAATCAATTCATATTGTTATTTTGATCATTTAATATTCATACCCAGTCCTTAAATTTCCTTAAAAAAATCTAAAAAACAGTCTAATTGGGAGGACTTGACATGTGACATCAGGGTAATTGAGAGTCATAATGGCAGCTGAGCTGTTTTTCCTCCTCTGCTTATCAGTATTCTCCTCATTAGGAAAGAGTTAAATTCTATCTGATCTCTGTCCTTAGGAATGCATCAAATCTTTTAACCACAAGAGAATTGGGGTTTGAATGGAATGACAATTATATGTGTTTAGAATTATAGGGAGAGAAAAATACAAAAGGAATTCAGAATTAAGTTGGGGAGTAAATAACTTAGTGAATATATTCAAATGGTGAAAAAAAAAGCAATAGAGGGGTTACAGACAGACCAGATGATGCAGCTAAAAAGCTGAGGAAAGGATTAGGTAAAGATGTAGATTTCACCAAGGAGATTGTGGGCATGGAACCAACCCATCTGAAGGGTCTTAGAGAAACAGGCATAGCTCTTGGTCTTGGAAATACCCTGTGGGCATTAGTCCATGTGCCCAAAATACTGTTGGCACTTCCTGTCTCTTTCCTGTTCCATCCTTACTGACATTGCAAGTTTCGTACATGCATCCCATTGTCAAGTGTCTGCCTTTGCCTCTCTGTAGAATGCATTTTAACACAGCATGGAATATATCTTGTTCTAGTTCTGACCCCAATACCTCCCTTTCCCTTTCCTTTCCCCCACGCCCTTCTCTCTTCACTATATTGATCTTCCTGCCATTTACTCATAGGTATTTATTAATTAATTTCTTGTGGATGTACACGATGGTGAGATTCACTATGGTATATTCATATACGTACATAGAAAAGTTAAGTCAGATTCATTCCTCTGGCTTTCCTTTCCTAATCCCCCCCTCCCTTCCCTTCATTCTCCTTTGTCTACTACACTGAACTTCTATTCTCCCCCTCCTGCCCTGTTAGAGTCTGTAAACAAGTCTGGATGGCGCCTGGCATTTTGCCAGAGGGAGTGGTTTGTGAAGTAGCGCCAGCGAGCCATTAAGTGTGGAGATTCCTTATAGGTTGATGGTTGTATCTAGTTTATGCTAATTAAGATAAGCTGTGCAAAATGTATAAATACCTCTGTTGTCCTACAATAAACGGCTCCCACTCCTGCTGTATCAATCTACACAAGTTGTTTGTCACCCCCCGGTTATTTTGCTACAGCCGGACTTTGGCACTGCCCCTTATTGTGGGTTTGCTTCCACATATCAGAGAAAACATTCAACCTTTTTTGGGGGGGGAGGATTTCCCTTAGCATGATTGTCTCCAGATCCATCCATTTACCAGCAAATTTCATAAAGTGATTCTTCTTTTATGGCTGAGTAATATTCTATTGTATATGTATACCACATTCTCTTTATCCATTCATCTGTTGAAGGGCACCTGGGTTGGTTTCATAGCTTAGGTATTGTAAATTGTGCTGCTATACACATTGATGTGGCTGCATCTCTGTAGAATCCTTTGAACATATTCTGAGAAGTGGGATAGTGGTTCAAATGGTGGTTCCATTCCTAGCTTTTTTGAGGAATTTCCATATTGCATTCCAGAGTGGTTGCAGTCTCACTAACAATGTCTGAGTGCACCCTTTTCTGTAATGAGTCCCAAATAGAATTTCCCTCAATAGACATTCATACCCACCACCATCTACTCCCAAGCAATGATCCAGTCTCAGATTCATTTAATGCCCCTTTTGTCTATTACTGGGTCAGGACTTCTCACTGAGTTGCCTTCAGGCCACCTACATCTTAATCATCTGAAATGTTTTTCCTCTTCATTCTCAGATTTCCCAGAGAAGCATGCCTGGAAGCCACCTTTTGAACAAGTTATCTGGGCAATTTTCCAACACAAATCTGGTAGTCACATTGAATAAGTTACTGTCCTGCCAATAATCTGCTTTTCAATTCTGGCTATCTTAGTCTGTTTTGGCTGCTCTAATAAAACACCTTAGGCTTGATAATTTATAAATACAAATTTATTGCTTACAGTTCTGGCTGTTGTGAAGTCTAAGGTCAAGGTGGCTGTAGACTTGTCATCTGGTGATAGCCTGATTTTTTGTGATGGCACCTTCTATGTGTCCTCCCGTGGAGGGAGAGGCAGGCTAGCTCCCTTGGACCTCTTTTATATGGGCACAAGTCCCATTAATGAGGGCAGAATCCTAGTGACTTAATCATCTCCTGAAGGTCCCACCTTATTACTATGTTGAGGATAAGGTTTCAACACAGATTTGGGGAGGAACACAACAGTCTGACCACAGCACTGGCCACACTTATTGTTGTTTTTTTGTTGTTGTTGTTACTGGGGATTGAATTCAGGGGAACTCAACCACTGAGCCACATCTCCAGCCCTATTTTGTATTTTATTTAGAGATAGGGTCTCACTGAGTTGCTTAGCACCTCACTTTTTGATGAGGCTGGCTTTGAATTCTCGATCCTCCTGCCTCAGCCTCCTGAGCCACTGGGATTATAGGTATATGCCACCACACCTGGCTTGGTCATGCTTTCTTTCTTCCTACAATGCTTGTTCACCAGCCTAGATGATCAATATGTTTCTTCCACCATTTTTGTGACTTATAACACCCACCTGGGGAGGGTATTCATTGTTTCCTTCTCTCAAAGCTCTTTGAAGACAGGACTCAGATCTCGTTCACAGGGGTATATGCAGTCCCTATCATGTTCTCTTGAATTTTACAGGTTCTGAATGAATGTTCATGCAGTTGAATTTTTGAAGTGCTCTAAACTGGTTGAAAGCAAAGATACTCTCATGTCACAGGAGAACATGAAATTAACTCATGCTGAGTTCACTTCTTTGGTTTGCTTTTATAATATTTGAATGGTTAGATAACAGAGAAGTCTCTGGCTGAAATTATCAGCACCTATTCCTTAGGGAAGGAACAGGAATGTGGGTAGTCATTAGACTTCAGAAAGTGGAAAGCCAAATTGAATATCATGGTCTTGATATTTTCCCTTTTCAACATTTCACAACTGGATGTGTAATCTAAGCATTCTTTGATTAAAACTGTAGGTGATTTGTAAATTTGTTAAAGATTATTTTAAAGTAAATTTGCACTGAGTTGGGCTTTGAAAAACATCAAGGACTTCAACAGACAGAAATCATTATTCAGCCTAGGTTGATTTAAAAAAAGAAAAAAGAAGGTTGTAAAAGCAACCGGTAAGTTAAGGACATACTTAAAGGAATGCCTTAGAGAGGAGCTGACTGGTTCAAAACTACAGTTATTTCTCCAAGGGAGGTAGTAGGAGTAAGCTGTTCTACCTTAACTCTGAGATGAAATACTCCCTAGTTCTTTGGTAACCAAATTATCCAGCACTGTGGCTGGCCAAGGGATGTTCACTCCTGCATCTCGCTTTTGGGATGGAGTTGAGGGTAGAATTGGAGGAGAAAACAACTACAAGAATGTTTTCTCTTTGCTGCTTCCAGCAGGCTAACTAACTGGTCCTTCTGATGTTCAGAGAAAGCAAATCCCATTTTTAATTTGATCACAACCACAGACAGAAGGAAGCCTTTCTTTAAAATAGTGTCTGAAAGTGCCATTTGAGATCTACTCACTTTTAAAAAATTTTTTAATTTATATATGACAGTGAAATGCATTACAATTTTATTATACATATAGAGCACTATTTTTCATATATCTGGATTAAGATGTACTTGTCAAAATTTTTTTTTGTCTGTAAAAGTAAGTCACATTTACCACTCAACTCATGTGATATATATATATATATATATATATATATATCACATTAAATATACGTGTGTGTATCAGTTTTCCCAAATATTTCAATTTTCACAATCCATATTAATCTTGAGGATCAATCTATATACATTAAGGTGGCAGAGAGAGAGACTAAATCTTTAATATCCCTTCTTATAGTCACATTGCTATGATTTTTGTGACCATAATATTATATATAAGTACATATGTGTGTGTATGTGTGTATGACAAAAAATATTTTAATTAAATATGCAACATGTTTGTGAATGTGAGAGGAAAGGAAGAGATATTTTTTTCCAACAAAATTACAGGCAATATAAAAATGTTGATTATTAGTAGTTAGTACCATTTTTAAAAGTAAACATATACTATAGATAAAAGAATTCTTTGATTAGCAAAAAAATAATTATTTTGAAAATTTCTAAGGGGTTTTCTTTAGCTTCTTATGGTAACATCTCATTTTTCTGTCACAAGTTTTGCAGATGTCTATTTATGGAGATAAAGAGGTAAAATTTGTAGATACAAAATAAGAGCAATTTATTTTTAAAAGTGCATTTCCAACAGTGGCTACCCATGAACATGCTAATGCTCAATACTTGAAAATTGCCAAGCATTTTTCATAAATGGCTATTTGTTTTTAAATCATTTCTATTTTATTGTACTTGACTAAAACTTTCTTTAAAATAAACTAGATGCCCTTTAACAGATGAATGGATAAAAAATGTGGTACAGATAGACAATAGAATATTACTCAGCTTAAAGAAAAATGAAATTATGGCATTTTCAGGTAACTGAATGGAGCTGGAGAATATCATGCGAAGCAAAATAAACCAATCCCCCCAAATCAAAGGCTGAATGTTTTCTCTGATATGCTAAGGCTAATTTACAATAAGGGGGTAGGGACTGGGGAAGAATAGAGATACTTTGGGTTAGACAGAGGGGAGTGGAGGGGAGGGGATATGGGGATAGGAAGGATAGTAGAATGAATCAGACATTATTACCCTGTGTGCATATATGATTGCACGACCAGTTTAACTCTACATCATGTACATCCAGCAGAATGAGATGTTATACTCCTTTTATGTATGATGTGTCAAATGCATTCTACTGTCATGTATAAGTAATTCGGACAAATAAAAATAAATAAAATGAAATAAACTATTTGATAGTTTCCTGTCTATATTTTTTACTTAAAATTAGTTCATGATTTAAATTAAGAGTGAATGCTATGATAAACAAAAATATTAGAAGGAAGAAACAAAACCTATGCCTAAGATATGAATTTGGTCAGAATAATTTCGAGATTTTGTTCTTACACTGATCAATGAATTTACTCAACAAATATAGTTTCTAGCATTTATTTTATCTCAAGCACTGTGCTAAGTCCTGATATTGATGAGATACAATAAATAGCTAATGCCACTATGTTTGTTTACAGTCTATCCAGAGAAATGGCACATTTTAAGATTATTATTGTAGAGCATGGTCTATGTACCAGAGAGCTGTGCACATGGCTGGCTTCCCCAAACAGCAGTTTATGGAGTATTCATGGGGATTCGGATATTTCTGTTTTTCAAAAGCAACTAATTCATAACTAAATATATTGTGCTTTAAAAAAGAGAGTTTGATGGAATCTGAGAGAGATGTAGAGAGCTTGGGCAGAGATCCAGTGAAGAAGTTACATGATACGCTCCTGATTCCATCAGACAACAATTTTTTTGACCACTCAATTCAGGATAGCTTTTGTCCATCATATAGTCTTTTTCTTATTGCTGATTGCTGCTGTTGTTATTGACATAATTATTATTATGGCTTTATACTTATACCTAGTGGTTGGATTCATCCCGACAAACTCATACATGCATGGACACTGAGTTCAGTTCATGATCCCCACTTTACCTACCCCTTTTTTCTTCCCATTCTCCCCCGCCTCCGGTTCTCCTTCCTCCAGTCTACTAGACTTACTTTAATTTATCTATTAATTTGTATTTGATTAGTTTTTTATAGTCTTGAGTTATATTTTTTCACTCTTGAATATATTTTAATGAATATTGAGGTATGACTCATGTACCATAAAATAGATCCATTTTAGGTATATCCTCAACAAATGTTAATAAATGCAGTCATCTGTCTGTATCTGAGAAGGAATTCTTCAAGGACCTGCACAGGTACCAAAATCAGCAGATGCTCACGGGGACGGTGAGCATTAGCATCTATATATAACTTATGCACATTCTCCTGTATACTTTAAATCATCTCTAAATTACTTATAATACAATGTAAGTGCTAACTAAATACTTAGCTGTAATACAGCATTATGCTGTGTTGTTTGGGGAAAAATGACATTAATAAACATATGAACATGTTCAGTAAATATGCACTTTTTCCCTGTTCAAGCTGTGGTTGAATCCACACATGAAGAACACTCTGATGTGGAAAACCCACTGTATATACACTAAATAACCTTCCCACTATCAAGATATAAAACATTTTCATGGCCCCAAAGACACCCCTCACACTCCTTTGCAATCCAGGAGTCCCCCTCTTTCCCAGGTCACCAGTGATCAAACATCTCTCACTACAGAGATGTGTCCTAATACTTCATCTGAAGGTTATTCAGTCTACATTCTTTTATGCCCGGCTTTTTTCATAGAGCAGAGGTATGGAGATTGTCCTATGTTATTTTATAGAAATAATTGCTTTCAACTGCTGTGTTGAATTTCATTGTATGAGTTTGTACTTTCCAAACTTTCCAAGTTTCATACTTCAAAAAAATAGATCTCATGAAGTTGTCAAACATTGTGTTTTATAAATACACCAATCCATTTGGTAATGTTCATATCTTTATTTTTGTCTAAATGTTCTATAAATCATTGAGAGAGAGTTTTTAAAATGTCTAACTCTGATTATATATTTGACTGCTTTATTACTTCTGTCAGTTTTGCATTATGAACTTTGAATATTTGTCATTAGTTGCAAATTGCTGTTATACCTTCCTGATAAATGATATTTTTATTACTTAAAAATATACCATATCCCTCTTTTTTCCCTGGTAATGATTTTCCCTGCAAGGTCCACTTTCCCAGTATTAATATAGCCATGCATGCTTTTCTAAGTCCCATGTGGTATCTCCTCTCATCCTTTAACTATCTGTGTCTTTAATGCAACATTTACAGAAAACATAAGAGTTGATCTTGCTCTTTTATCAGTTTTAACAGTCTCTGCCATTTAACTAGAAGGCTTAGTTCACTGACATTTAACACTGTTATTGACACAGTTATTTTTAATTATATCATCTTTTATATTTGATTCCCAATTGTCCCTCGTGGTTTTATTGTTGCTACATTAGTGCTTTACTGCATTTTGGGACTTAATCAAATATTTTTAATATTACATTTTATTTCTCTTATTTGCTTCAAAGTTGTTGTTGTTGTGTTGTTTTTATTTTTGCTGTAGTAACAAAAGCATAATCCTAAACTTATCAAAGTCTGGAGTTAATAGTGTAGCACTTCATATTGCATTCCTGATTACTTAGATTTTTTTCTTCTTTCTTGATATTTTTTAGTTTCACCACAAAACCCCCAGTAAGATTCCTTTTACATATTTTTCTATCATTTGTTCTATTACAGTATTTTTAATTTTATAAGCCTTTCCTAAATGATATAAATTTTGTTTTAAATAAGCAATAGTCTTATAAACAAACTCTAAGATGAAAATTTATCTTTTGCATCTAACCAATTTTCCCCTATGGATAGTGGTTTTTGTTAAATCTTGTACATCTAAGTTTTCATCTAGTCTAATTTTCCTTAAGCTTGACAAATGGCCTTTTACAATGAGTAAAAGTATTATAGATTATTGGTAATAAATTATATTAAACTATTTGTATACAATCTAAACAATTTCAACCACATTTGTAAAAAATATTTTTTTTGTAGTTGAACACAATAGCTTTATTTCATTCATTTATTTTTATGTGGTGCTGAGGATAGAACCCAGGGTCTCGCACATGCTAGGCAAGTACTCCACCGCTGAACTGCAACTCCAGCCCTCAACCACATTTTTGCACAGCATTTTTATTAGACATGGAACTCTGGGCTGGGAATTTTTTTCTTTCAACATTTTATAGATGTTATTCCATTGCTCTCTTGCTTTCATCATTTTTTCTTAAAAATCAGCCATGATTTTATTTTTATTTTCCTGTATGTATGTGGTCCCCACTCTTGTCCCCTGGTATTTTCAAGATAGTCTTTATTCTCTTTACAGCAGTTGATAATTTTACAGCAGTTGGAATTTTTATTCATGCTTTGGGCTAGTTGGCTACTTGGGCCAATAAGTAGATAAGTTTCAACAAGTCTGAGAAAACTTTGATTATTAAATATTAAATATATTTTCTGTCTCATTCTCACTCTTTTTGGGAGAAGGAAGGGGATGCTGGTTGTACTTCTGTTAGATCATTTGTCATTTATGTCCTTGAGAATCTGTCCTCCCCACCCCTTGTATTTTCTTCTTTTAGTTATTCACACATTATCATTTATATTGGTCATTCTACAGTTTTGGGACTCTTGTGCCACTTGCAAACTACTTTGAACATTATAAAGGGTATTTTATTTTTATTTCTGCAATTGTAATTTTATTCCCATAGTATACTTATTTTCTTTCTTGGAGTTTCCATTTTGTTGTGGAATTTCCTAACTGTTCACTTCTTAAAAGGACAATTTTTGAACTCATTTTCCTTAAATTATTTGAATATATTAATGGTAATTGCTTAAAACCTTACTGTGTTTAACATAATGTTGAAGAAATCTCAGATTTTCTTTCTATTGATTACATTTTTCCTTGAGTATGGGTCAAATTTCCCTGTTTCTCTACATGTCTAGAAATTTTATTGCTATGTAGTGGTCATGGTGGTGACATAATTAGAGATTCTAGTTTCCATAATTCTTTTCTGAGGAGAGTTGTTTTTTTGTTGAATTATTGATGATTTCCTTCAACTTGCTTAGACTTCATTTTATGTTTCTTATTGGTTTTGTGGAAAGCCCTAATTCATTTTTGCTATTAAAACTCTACTTTCATACTTTATCTATCTGTTGTGTCTTATTGGTGTTTGGGGGAGCTCTAGGGTCAACATTATCCAGGCCATGGCTATTGCTCCTAAGGTGCAGCCTTCTTGTATTTCTGTGTATGTCCTATGCTAACAAAACCTTCCAGCCTCTCCAGTGGTCTCCACACATTTGATTTCTGGTGAAATTCTGTAGCTACTCTTCACTGGAAGGATTAAGACTCAACGTGCACATGTTAAGCCAAACCTTGATGAAGGACTCATGGGAACCCCCTTCTATTTCTGGTGTTCCCTCAAGATAAATACCTCTCTGCTCTCCAGTACCCTTCTCAATATATGTAAGCAACATCTGCACTTTGATCTCCGCCTCCTTAGCTCGGTGGGGCCACTGCCTTCTGCATGGACTCCCTTTTGCTATAACAAAGCCTGAAAAAAAACTATACAACCTCTGTATAGTTTTGAGGTTGTATATAGCAGAAGGGCTAGTCTAGTATCAGTTACCCTGTCATAATCCATAGCACATAGTTTGGCTCCAAAACAGATTTTAGGCTAAGATCAGAGTTAAGAGAAGGTTTCTTTTAGATAATTTTTTGCCCTAACTATTCCTCCTCTACCCCAACACATAAACATGCCTTCATTTATTCAAACAACAGAGAGAGGAAGAAAGGGAACCACAAACCTCTTTAAATTGTATTTTAGATAAGGAGAATAGAGATCCTCCCCAATGATATGGCATGTGGAAGAGAGGCTTAGGGATTCAATGGCAGACAGCCAGAGGGATGTGGGTATCTCTTTTGGAATTCCAAGACTGAGGCCCCTGGAAAGCATGTGATAGCATATTGGAGATTTGCATCACTTTGATTTGAAGCAAGCATCCTGTTTGTATTAGGTGGAGAACAATTAAAATGTGTGTGAGTCTTTTCACCCAACACTGTTGTACTCTAGGTTTCTTTTATACTGAAAGCTGTTTCACATTTTAGCTAAACACTTTGTCATCTCTGACAAAAAGTGAAATGAAGTCATGTTTATGTACTAGTTTCTTATTATTGCTATAACAGATTACTACAAAAATAGTGGTTTCAAACAACTGAGTCATCTTTCAGTATCCATGGAGAATTTGGTTCTCTGATGCCTCAAAGTTGTCCAAATCTGTGGATACTCAAATACTTATGATAAATACTGTGATATTTCCATGTAGTCTATGCAAATCTTTCTTATACTTTATCTCCATATTAATCATAATACCTAACACAATGTAAAGTCTATGTAAAAAATGTTATAGTGTATTGTTTAGGGAATAGAGGCAAGAAAAATGTGTGTTACATGTCAGTATGTAGGCAATTGAAAAAATATTTTCAAAAGCCTCTTCAACACATGGTGCTGGGAAAACTGGAAATCCATATACAATAAAATGAAATTAAGCCCATATCTCTCACCATGCACAAAACTCAACTCAAAGTGGATCAAGGACCTAGGAATTAAACCAGAGATCTCGTGCCTAATGGAAGAAAAAGTAGTCCAAATTTCTATCATGTCAGATTAGGCCCCAACTTCCTTAATAAGACTCCTATAGTACAAGAATTAAAACCAAGAATCAATAAATAGGATGGATTCAAACTAAAAACCTTCTTCTCAGCAAAGGAAACAATCAATGAGGTGAACAGAGAGCCTACAGAATGGGAGCAAATTTTTACCACACACACATCAGATGGAGCACTAATCTCCAGGGTATATAAAGAACGCAAAAAGCTAAGCACGCACACACACACACACACACACACACACATAACTCAATCAATAAATGGGCCAAGGACCTGAACAGACACTTCTCAGAAGATGATATACAATCAACAAATATATGAGAAAATGTTCCACATCTCTAGCAATTAGAGAAATGCAAATCAAAATTACTCTAAGATTTAATTTACTCTTAATAGCTGCCATTCTCACTGCAGTCAGAATGGCAGCTATTAAGAATACAAACAACAATAAGTGTTGGCGTGGATGTGGGGGAAAAAGGCACACTCACACATTGATGGTGGGCCTGCAATTGTTACAACCAATCTGGAAAGCAGTATGGAGATTCCTTGGAAAACTTTGAATGGAACCATCATTCCACTCCTTGTTTTTACCCAAAGGACTTAAAAACAGCATGCTACAGGGACACAGTCACATCAATATTTCTAGCAGCACAATTCACAATAGTTAAAATTGTGGAACCAAACTAGATGCCCTTCAGTAGGTGAATGGATAAAGAAACTTTGGTATATACACACAATGGTATATTATTTAGCATTAAAAGAGAATAAAATCATGGCATTTACAGGTAAATGGGTGGAGTTGGAGAATATAATGCTAAGTGAAGTAAGCCAATCCCCCAAAACAAATGCCAATTGTTTCCCCTGATATAAGGATGCTGATATCTAATGGGGATGGGAGAGGGAAGCATGGGAGGAATGGAGGAACTTTAGATAGGGCAAAGGGGAAGGAGGAGAAAGAAGTGGGAATGGTGGGTAGGAAAGATGGTGGAATGAGATGGACATCATTACCCTAAGTACATGTATGCCAACACAAAGGGTGTGATTCTTTGTGTACAACCACAGACAGGAAAAATTGTGCTCTATATGTGTACTATAAAGAAATGTGTTCTGCCATCATACATATCAAATTGGAATCAATAAAATAAAATAATTTTTTTCAGTCTCTGTTTGAATCACGAATGTAGAAGATGATGGTGTCTTATCTTGTGGTTCTGGAGGTTAGAAATCCTAATATCAGGGTGTCAGTAGAGCTATATTTTTTCCTGAAGCTCCAGGGGGAGAATCTCCTTCTTTGTCTTCCCCAGCTTCTAGAAGTTGCCTATACTTTTTGGTTCACGGCCTCTTCCTTGTCTTGTTGCATTCTGTGGTCCTATAATTACATCTCCTTCTCTGACTGTGACACTCTGACTTCCCTCCTGTGAGGACCCCAGCCAGGTAAACAAGGATCATGTTCCCACAACAAATCTTTACTTACATCTTTAAAGCCCCCCTCTGCCATATCACAGGTTCCAGGCAGTAGGACATGGTCACCTTTATGGGGTGGGAGTGAGCTAATATTAAGTCTACCACAGAATTGGTAGGTGTTGGGCAAACTACAAACTGTTTTCTATATTATTATTCTCATACATATCAATAAACACACATAAATAAAACTTCCTATTCCTTCTGACCTAGAAGTAATTAGAAATCAAGGAGTTTAGGAAGCCTGACACCTAGCAATTTAATGATTTTCTACCATATACCTCTTTATCACATATTCATATTAACATATAACATGTTATTGACAGAAAGAAAGAGGGAAGCAGGTTTACAAATGTAAATCAAGACTATCTTTATCATATTTTTAAGTTTCTAACTTATCAAACTTGATATAGCACATCAAGATGTTGCAATGATTTTTTTTAGAAAGTTAAAAAAAATGTGAAATTATACCAACCTAGACTTTTTATCTATCTGCAACAAAAATTATTCACACCTTCAATGTCACATTAGAAGAGAACTGTTTGCAAAGAAAATTCCTGAGAAAGTCTCTTTTAGCTTGTCATTTAGTAACAAGTGGCAAAGATTACTTTTATAACAAAATAAAAATGCCCCAACAGGCGGGTTTGAATGCAGTTAAAAATTCAAGTCCACACTCTAATATATATATATTTTAGTTGTTGCTAGACCTTCATTTTATTTATTTATATGCAGTGCTGAGAATCAAACTCAGTGCCTCACACATGCCAGGCAAGTGCTCTCCTATTAAGCCCCAGCCCCAGCCCTAATACATATTTTGTTCTCAAACCAAATACAACATTTCTAGATTAGTTGATGACTAACTTATTTTTAGATTAGTTGATAACTAGCCTTTCTTTTCATTCATCAACTTGAAGTAAATCAAAAGTACTGATAATTTATTAAAAGAGAAACTCTACATTTGCCACTGTGTCACATAAATTAAATATTTTATTAAATGGCCTTTGTAATAAAGTCTTTAATATCACAATGATCTAAAATAGGAATCTTTTAACCTAAAAACCTTTCTCAATCACACACCATAAATTTTCTAAAAGGAAGCGTAAATCATAAAGGTCTAGCTCATGAGTCAAGCAATATTGAGAATGCTTATGTGAAATTAAGGAAGCACTGAAGTGAGTCTTTGGTTTAGCCAGAAAATATGGGGCTGAAGGAAGACTTCCTGCATGTGGTGAGCACAAAGCTACTTGTGGAAACATAAATAGGATTTATTCAACAATAGGTAGGTAAAAAAGAAGAGGTTGGGAGGCATTTTCAAGCAGAGGGGACTACATGAGAGAAATTGATACTGAGGTGATATCTCTAGGCCATAGTGAAAATTTGAGCTTAATATTGAGTTGGAAAGATGAAACTGAAGAGCTTGGTAGGAAAAGATCATGGAAAGCTCTAAATGCCAACAAAGAACTTGACTTTGGTCAGGCATAGTGGTGCAAAACTGAAATCTCAGAGACTCAGGAGGCTGAGGTAGGAGGATCATAAGTTTGAGGCTAGCCTGCATAACTTGAAATTCTGTCTCAACAAATAATAAGGGGCTGGGGTTGTAACCCAGAGGAAAATAGCCCTGGATTAAATCCCTGGTACAAACAACAACAACAACAAAAACAAACAAAAAACACAACTAACAAACAAAAAGCGCAAAAACTGCCAAATGTTGAGATTAGGTACTCCAGGATATTCATGTGCTGAGAAGTAGTGGGTCAACACATGAGAGTAGATTGAGACTACAGGGAGATGGTTAGAAGGGAAGAGAGAGGCCAAGAGTAAAAAAGGCAGATGTAGGGGTGCAGGAACTGGTCAGGAACTGGTCAGGAGGTGTGAGAATCAGGTGGTCCTGGTGGCATATGCCAACCTATAGGCATTTGTTATGTGCCAGGTATTCTTTGGAGATTTCCTGTATATTGACTGTTTAATTTTCTTACTATGATTGTCATGTCATACAGATGTGGGTACTGAGGCAGAGAATATGTGAGTGAATTCCTGAATATCATACAGATATGCAGTTAAGGAGCTGGAATTCAAGCCGGGGCATCTGGCAACAGAAGCAGACTCTGCTCTCCTGCATAAGGGAATGGGCCAATGCTGGAGGAGACAGCATGGAGGTGCAGTGAACTGAGGGCTGAGACATGGCTCCTGGATTTGCAGTGAGAAGTGTATCTCCATAGAGTGTCTTCAAATTTTAATTTTTCCACACAGATTCCAAAGAACATAGAGATAGAAAAACATGGCCATTATCTAACAAGGACACAGCTTACGTGCATCTGGAAAAAATGGATATCCAAGAACATCAGAGCTCCTGGGAGAACAGAGAATTGGTTGGAAAGTAAACAGAGCCAGTTGAAATCATCCATTGAAGAGGGAAGTCCTTCCCTGAGGAGGAAATACAACATGAGGAGTAGACGTTTGTTACCTGGGCACTAGAGAGGAGCAAGCTCAGAGGTGTGCACACCAGAGTATTCTTGAGAAGATACCGCAAAAAAAAAAAAAGCAAGACGACTCTTGGCCTCAGTCCTTTAGGGAAAGAAGAAGCAATCAATGAAAAGGAAGAATCCTAAGGAGCAATAAGTACAAGAAAACCTAGCTGGTCCCAAATATCACATATTAAAAAAAATGAACTTTTCTGTGCCAACTGAAGTCACTTTTTAACTAAAAATTTCAGAAACCACCCAAATTCACTCTTCCTAAGGAGTACAAACTTGAAAGGTAGTATATGTCACCACCCCAAATATGCCATGTTGGCAGAGGAGAATTTTGATTTGAAGGTGTCTTAGTCAGCTTTTTTTGCTGCTGTGACTAAAGGACAATTTGAGAGGTGGAAATGTTTATTTGAGGGCTCATGCTTTCAGAGGTCTTAGGCCGTCTCCATTCCTCAGGGTTTGAGATGAGGCTGAACATCATGGCAGGAGAGGGTGGTGGAGGAAAGCAGCTCACATCATGGTGACCAGGAGGCAGAGAAAGACTCCACTCACCAGATACAAATATATACACCAAAGTCACACCCTAAATCCCATCTCCTCCAGCCACAGGGATTAAATCACTGATTGGGTTAAGACTTTTAAAACCCAATCATTTTTCTTCTGAACCTTCTTGCATTGTCTCACATGTGAGCTTTCGGGGTACACCTCACATCCAAACCATAACAGAATGCAGTTGAGAACAAGCTAACATAGAAAAAACTCTTGGCTCCCTCCTATTGTCCTAAGAGCAGGACAAAAATTTGTAAAGACATCCTTTCTCTTCTCTCCACCATGAAGAACAGAACTTCATCCTGGGAAGCAATTTAGACCCTTATTAGCCTGGAGATAGCACCAAAAATTCTACATAGGACTCCCTGTTCTCCCATTTATTTATTTACCTTTCCACAATTTGCTATCCTAAAAACTAAAAATACTTTCCCTCTGTCTTATTACTTCTCTAAAATGTATTGTTCTTTGTGAAGATGCTATATTTGCCTATGTTCTAAGCTCCCTTTTAGTTACTCAATGCTGAATTCATTCAAATATCTGTATTATACATATGCTAACATAGTTACTCCTGTTTGCTTTGCTCTTGTTCTTCTGTCTATTGTCAATCTCATTCATAGGGCCCTAGCTGGAGAATCCTTTAATAAGGTAGAAGGATTTTTTTTTTCTCTCCCAAAGTATTACTAATGATCTAGTAACAATATGAAAACTTAAAAAGAAACCAAAAATCGGATATAAAGCAGAAAAAAAAGTTGTAGCATAAGGCTTCAACATGAGTTAAATGTCATCAAAAGCAGTACTGGGTATGAAAAAACTCACTAAACTCAAAAGCTCAAAAACTCAGTACAAAATAAATGTCAGGAAAAGAATGATGAGAGCTAAGGCATAACTAATTTTAAAAATATCTGTGAAAAACTACAACATCAAATTAGTAATAAACAATAATGACAAATATTTGAGGAAGAATAAAATCATAGAATTAGCTGAAAATACAACAAGCAACATTGAGAAGTCTGATAAAAGAAACGTGAAAAAATAAAGAAATTAATTTTTAAAATTAGACAAAAGATAAAAATAGAATATAAGATTCAACATAGTTGAGTTCCTGAAGAAGAAAACCAAGCAATAGTCTGAATTAATGTTTAAAATTGTAACATAAAAGATTCTGAGAATAAAAGACCCATCTATAAATGTTAAATGGCCCACAGTGAACTTGGGAGAGTAAAACTGAAGCAATCCATTCTGATAAACTTCCAAAATACAACTATTAAACTTTAGAGACAGAAAACTATCCTCCAGATCTAGGGGTGAAAATATCAAAGTACTTTTTTTTTTAAATTAAATTTGAAAATAATCTAAAAACATACCTCAAAGTGTTTCAGAATTCTTCTTATCCCAAACCAAAAAACTGGGACAAAGATTCACATGAACTAAATATACAGTGAAATCAAAAATAGAATCAGTTCTGAACTAGAAAAACAAATCCATTTTGATGCTGATTTTGTGTTGAAATTCAGCTAGCATTATTCTTGGAGGTTCTGAACCTTCCTTGGAATCCTGCTTTATACAAATTATTTGAATCTCGCCTTCTAATACTCAAATTTCATCTTTACAGCAGGAGTTGTGAAACTTTAGAACAAAGATATGCCAGTACGTTTTCTTTTGCTATAACTGAATACCACAGATGGGGTAATTTAGAAAGATTAGAGGTTTATTTTGCTCAGAGTTTTCAGGGCTGAGAAGTCTAAGAACATGGTGCTGACATATGATGAGGGCCTTCTTTTTGTATCATACCATAGTGGAAGGCATCACAGGTGAAGAAAGAGTGAATTGCTAGGTACAGTTTGTGTTTATAACATAGTTACTCCCTGGGGAACCTATTAATCTATTAGTTCAATAAAACACAAGTGGATTATCCATTCGTGACATAATCCATTCATGTAGACAGAGCTCTTATGACTCAATCATCTCCCAAGGTCCCACCTCTCAAATATCATTAACATATGATTTTGAGATTAATTTAGAATACATTAAATCTGGGAGAGACAGTCAAACTATAGCAATATACTTGAAAACTAATTTTTTTCCATGAATATGCCTTGCACATTATATAAGTTAATAAAAATGAAGGTTTAAAATTCTTGGTAAACTAAAACTAATTTATAAAAGTTCCTATTTAAGAGAATATATAGTCCATTTAAAAATTTGGTATAGTATATTTTTCCACAAAAGGATTTGATCTAGCTCTTATTATTAAAAAAATCAAAAACCAAATTAAAGCACATATTGTGAATTGCTTTTAGCTAGTTTTTTGCTTATCATAAAAATTTCTAAAATAAGAAACAGTGCTAGGAAATGTTTTATTTATTTCCCACTTACAATATTTTTATCTCTACATCCTTTCCCTTCTTTTATTAATCCCTACTGCAGCCTTGTTGTAAATTTAAAATGTAATTTCAGTCAACCATATTTTGTTCCTTGAAGAATTTAATGGATTCCCCAAATATTATAATGTCTAACATGAATTCGACATCTTACAAATCAAATGTTCACAATGATTGAATTGTCTGAACTAGCTTGATAATTCCACTTGAAATTTATATTTGTCAAAAATGTTACTATTCGATGCTATAGCTTCACATGTAGATTTTCAACTTCTGTCTCCCCAGATGGGGTCATGCCTTTCATCTCAGAAAGGATATAAAATGAGTTTCCTTTCATTACCTTAGTTCCACTCCTCAGTAGCATTTTATATCTCTACCTTTCTATACATAATTTATAATCTGTGCATGTTCTTTGAAATAGGCTTTTCGAAGCATCTAAAAAAATGATCTCAACCTTTTTGACATTTTATGTCTTCTGCAAATAGGAAAAGGGCTATGAATTCCAGCATCCCTCTGTTGGCAAGTAAACATAGAATATTTGTTTTGAAAAACTAAGTTAAACAAGCCCCAGGAGGAATAGAAGTGTAGTTTAGTTTCTCCCATCAAACATATGTTGTGCTTATTTCCAGAAAAGTGAGGAGAGGCAGCATATTTTGATTATTAAATAAAATACCTAGGGTGGCCGAGGAGATCCACTGTAGGAAACTCAGGACACCTGCTCTATAGCCCCTATCCTCATGGGGAATGGTGACAGGTAAATGTCACAGTGAAAGTCATGCAGTATTTTCATGTTCTACATGCTATTGCAGACTGTGATTCCTGGGAGTACACCAAACAAGAGATGAGTGTGTAGGATTAGTATGAGGGGGTGCTCTTAGGAGGACCACGGGTAGAAAGGAGAAGAGGAATCAGGATCAGGCAGAGAGAGGAGTCAAGCTGTGGTGCCATCCACTCTGCAATGAAACCAGTCAACAAATGTAAGGGGACTTAGTAAAACAGAAGATCCAACAGAGCTGTTCCACTTAAGAGCAAGAGGGCCAGGCCTTCATGTCCCCAGTTGTCCCATCATTGGATATGGTCGTGGGTAAGTGAGCTCTAAGCTTTGATCAGCTGACAGCTGAGGACTGACCCTTAACGGCATTCCCAGCAGCTGGAGTAAGGAGTCCTCCACTCCTAAAGGAGGATCTGCGATGCATCAAAGTATCCAGCAAAATGCTAGAAAGAAGGGGATTTTACGTGGAGTAAAAGTTTCATGAGGAGTCATCAAAATGTCTCCCAATTCACCTCGACATAATTATAATCACTGTATTTATTCTAAGTATCATTCTGGGGGACTCAGGTTCTTTCAAAGTGATTACTTCTTGTCCTTATCCTTACATAAACAATAGTTGCGGTAGGTTGACAGGAATCACTAGCCACACTGTAAAGCACACCATGGCAGATGGCCTAAAAGATGTAAAGTGATCTTAAAAGATTCCAAAGAGAAAGTGGTCAGGGATGACTCTGTAAAGAGAAAAGCCTTTGAGATGGACCTTGTCTTAGTCCATTTTCTAGACCAGCTAATTTATAAAGGATAGAAACTTTTTTTGGACTCAAGGTTCTAGAGGGTGGGAAGGCCGTGAGCATGGTAGCTGCATCTGCTCAGCATCTGGTGAAGGCCTTCTTGCTGGATATTAACATGACAGAGGGCATCATGTGGCAAGACAGGGCATGTTAGCTCAGGTCTCACTCTTCCTCTTCTTACAAAGCCACTAATCCCATTATGTGGCCACCATCATGACCTCATTTAATCCTAATTACTTCTCAAAGACCTCACCTCCAAACACCATCCACATATGATCAATGGGGATTGAGTTTTGAGTTTCTAACACACAAACTTTGCACAGACGCATTCACACCATAGGGCATTTTAAGTCATTAAACAAATTGAGGCAAAGAAGGGGTTAAAGGACTTCTAAGCAGAGGGGATAAATTTGTTTCCACTGGGCTTTTATAACTGTTCAATAATGAGGACCTACTGAATCCTTTAAAATAAAACAATGCATATTTTTATTGCATCAATAGTGTCATAGCCATTGACATGGAGCAAAATTTTGCTCGTCTTAGAAATCTATCGCTGGTAAAATAAAAGAAGGATCAGCACCCACACCCAATTCGCATATCAAGAACCTATCCCTCTTTAGTCTTTCATGAAGGCTAAAACCCTATCTTAATTTTTCAAAACAGTACAAGCTTCTTACAATTTAGATTTAGTAAAATATAAGTAAATACACAAGTAGCGTGTATGTAAACTTGTATTCCCATACAGCAAACTCCTGCACCCAATTGTATTAGAACCAAAAGAAGAAAAGGATCTATTTTCTCCCTGTGGATCTATTTTTTCCCTATTCTGAGCTGAGTCACTGAGAATAGTCAAAATATAAACACCTTAAATGTCATGCTCAGAGAAGCAAAGTTACAATTGACTTCAGCTTTGAACTCTTGCCTCTGTTGTACAAACAAATCACACCTAATGATCATATTTGTCTGCAGGACAATTACTCCTGGGACCATAGCCTTCACCATGCTGATATTTTACCCCTCAGTACTTTTTCTGTGGATTTAAAGTGCTGTTCTCTAATTATTTCTTTCATGCAAGTGTTGTATTCTTGACCAGATCTGTAAGTTTCCTTTATGGAGAAAACACATCTTTGAATCTCCCATAGAGTCAGCTCACTACTATGTTTTAGCAGGTTTGGAAGAACTATCTTTGATTGACTAGACACCTTCTGCAAATAGAACATGACCAGAAATTGTGGTAAGTAGGCACAATGAAATGTAGAAATGACCATACCAGGATACAATTTGGATTAGGATTCTGTGGCTATGACATATACAGTTGGTTACCACTACCACTTTTTAGATACCACACTGTCCTCCAAGTTTATATTCACCACAAAAGTTGTTGGGGAAAGCTGGAGGTATGGAGGATTCTGACTTTGCCTTGAAGGTGAGCCACTGCAGCAGGTATCTTAAGAGGATGTTGGAGGGACAACAGAAGGTTCTAAAGAGAATTTTTTTAAGTTATTACTATGGTTATGAAGTATCTTTTTCATTCTTCCCACAAAACTTCAGTGAAATCTAAAATAATTAGTGGTTGACAGTCTTGCTATAAATCCTCATTAAATTGACTCCTTTGGTTAGCAGGACTGGAGGGTCGCAAGGTGTCAGAACCCATCTTTTTCTCTGAATTTCCTTTCCTTTTCTTTTAGGCTTATTTCTCAGTAATGAGTTAGAATGTTTAAAAGTCTCTAAAATCTTTATAGGTGCATATAAACCTAATAGTGGTATTCACTATGCCATGTTTGTGCAGCAGTATTTTAAGTGTTGATTTACTTTGGTGTGGAGGTGAGAAGCATTAGCTGCTTTAATGTGGGCATAGGAGACAATGTCCTTAAGGCACTTATATTTCAGTTTTTTTTTAATAGCTTCAAACCTACACTTAGTAATACACCTTGAACTTGTTTATATTTTTACTTACTCCTTATGAAACCAGGGAGATGCATTATATTCTACCCTGAGGAAGAACACTAGAATTCAGTGTGCCTTTTCTGTGTAGCTGCCTCACTGGCTTTTATGCGTTTTTCATTTTCATCTTAATTTTCATATTTCCAGTTTCCTCAGCTTATTTTAAAGCACCTTCTTCTATTGGTTGCTTTAGAGTCATTTCAAATGAACAAGAGGCTTAAGGAAGGAGGAAGAAGAAAAGGAAGGAAAAGAGGGAGACACAGAAAAAGACTGGTTCTCAAGACAGTGAGTTATGGTAAAAATGACTTTTTTCCATGAAATTTGCCAATGAGCTTAGATTTTAGCATCAGCCTATTTTCAATAATCACCAATCACAAAAGTGCCCAAAGTTTCATTTGCCGAGCAAAGGCAGAATGTTTCCATCATTAATTTGTCATATTTAATTAAAAAATAAATTAACCCATAAGTCCTTGTTTTTTAGGTTGCTTAGAGGAGGAAGGAAAGAAGGAAGGAAGCAACCTGGGAAGTTAGGAGGGAGGGAATGAGGAAGAAACAAAGAAAAGAAAATGATGTTTTCTGTGAGTCCATTCTATTTCTTCTGGTCTAACTTCCAGCAACTCCTCTTGAATACTAAAGATTTAATAAGTGACTACTTTAGAGGGGGATACCAATATTAGATGGATGGGATGTGTGTGTGTGTGTGTGTGTGTGTGTGTGTGTGTCCTTCAAACTCTTTACTCCACCATCCATCCAAGAATGGGGAAGAATCACTTTATCAACACGAGGTTTCCTGCGTTAGTAGAATTTGTTGAAGGAGGTCTATTGCTTCCACAGAAGGGTTCAGATTTAATACCAGGTGAGAACCATTGGTATCCAAGAAGTCAAATTATTCACTAATAACTCATAACAGATGTATTTCTTTGTGTGTGTGTGTGTGTGTGTGTATGTAGATCTTGTACATTTTGGGTTGCAATTGTGTTGCTCTAAGGAAGTTTTGCATTTGCTTTTGATAGGCATCCCTGGAAACTTACCAGCCTGGAAGAATTCATGGTATTGGTTTGGGAGTTCTTGAATCACAAAAGTAAAGTACAATTGTGTAGATATAAATTCTCATCCAGGTTTTGTCCACACCTACTTAAGCCTATGCAAAATTATAATCTTTTTCTTCTTATGCCTATTGATGTTTTTTTTTTCCTATTATGTTCTTCTATGAGGTAGGAGACCCTTAATGGAGGTAGTTAGGGGATTGATTGTAACTCTTACCTTTTTTAGTCCAAAGCCTATTATTCCTTGGAACAATTAAATCCAACCCCTTTGGTTACCAGGACTTGAGAATCTCAAGGATTCAGCTCCCATCTCTTGCTCTGATTTGCCTTTCCTTTTCCTATTGGTTTTGCCCTTTACTTAAAGATGAGTTTGGATTTTAGAATGCTTTTATGCAGCAGTAATGTCTAAATGCTGAAGGAGCAGAAGGATTTTTAAATGATCAGATCTTTCTAGAAATCTTTCAGTGGCACAGCTAATATTGTTTTTTAGCTAATAAATCAGGAAAATGACTGTGGGGTTGGGACTGACTCCAGGCATGGCATCATCTTGGAGGTACTTCTGTTTGTGGATCAGGGAAAAAAAAACATCTCAGGGATTTTTGAATCTTACCTCTTAGAGACCATTTCTATACACTTGATATTAGTGGAAGGTATGATGTCTTCTCTGATATTTCTAGAAAATTCCATCAGATAAGCCTCAGTGATCATCTTACCAAGCCACTGTGAATTGGACCAGCTCCTTCGTTTGCATATCTCACCCAAATGCATTAACTAATAAGAAAATTTACTTTATTTGTAACCATCCACTTATTATTTAAATTCATGTTTCCTATGACAAAAAAAATGTATAATGCTAAAAAAATGGAGATCCTGTGATGAAATATGAGATAAAGGTGACTCCATGTGGTAATAGGTAGAATGAGGCCCTAAAATGTCTGGAGAATTCTAAATATGTGGGTGTCAATGGAAGGGCTAAGTGGAGGAGCCTCCTAGAAAGAAAATGGCCAAGTTATAAACAGTTTCAACAGTCTTAGAAATTATTGCTCAATTTTTTAAAGAAGAAGATCTTAGAATACCACAACTCTACATGGCATTTCTTTAAACATGAATTAAATCTCCAGTCTTTCTAGCTACTTGAGTTTGATCAAGAGTGAAAGTCATACCAATGCAATGAAAACTCATTCTTATTTGAAAATTTAAATAGTATTTGACATTTAGTACCTAAAATTAAATGCCACAAGAAAAAATTTAAAACATTTTAAATGTTGAATTTCCAGAGCGTTAAAAGATGTGTCTACTTGTGTTTTATCTCAGAAAATGGTGATTCCCCTCAATGTGTTCATGTTGAACCAGAAAATGCTCAGTGCTTATGAGATCCTTCTCTCCTTATCTTGATTTTTGTGATTTTATTTTTATCAGAAAGTAATGTTATTTTCCAATCTTCAGCCATTATTCCCTGTCTTTAAAGACAATTTAAATTGTTACACTGAGATACGCATCCCAAGCTACTGGTATTTTGTTTGAATGGGGTACTATGATGGAATACTTGGTAAGGGATCATAAAATGATGTCATTGAACTGGATCATATTAATTTTTTTGTCAGCAAGTTTTATCTGGTTGTACTTAAATGAAGCTGTCTTCTGAATCATTTTTAATGAAATGAACACATGGCTTAAATTTTCTGATGATCTCACAGACCCATTCAATATATGGAAATCAATATTATTAACATTTTCTCAGAGCATGCATAATTAGAGACATTTTTTTTCCCCCTGAGGCAGCCTGAACATCTAAGCATGACATCACAAACAACTGAAGCATTTAATACTTGATTACCATTCAATAAACGGGCAGTGTGCACTGGACAACCTAAATTCTTATAAAAAACCCTCAAGATAGTTGTTATCATCCCTAATTTATAGGTGAGAAAAATGATATCCGAGAGGTCAAGTCATCGGCACCAAACCAGATAGTGATTTTCAAAGCTATGACTTTGTCCCAAGGCTCTTTGATGCCAAGGATCTTTGCACATTGTTATCCTGCTTGCACTTGGCCCTGAGACGAACCAAGGCAGCATCTCTGACACTCACACTTGGTTTCAATTGTGACCCTAAGAATGAATCCAAACTAGGGTGATCTTGATTGCCTTTTTAAAATCTAATTTTTCCTTAAACAAAGTTGCTTGGGGGAGTAGTACTGGAAGAGCCAGCTTTGGCTCCAACCTAGAGGAAACTTTCCTGAGTTTCTCAGAGTAGCATGGTTCCCCCACTCCCTGCTTGAGGGCAAGTTTAGTTCAACCATCAGTGAGCAGGCACTTCCTAAGTAAAGTATATCAATGTAAGTTCTGGAAAAACAAAAACAAGCAAGGTTCACTATATGACTTTGAGGAACTGGCAATTTAATCTTTTCTACTTTTACTGTCTTTTCCACGTCAACCAAAAGTAGTTGAGAGACACGTTAATTAATTACACAATTAAGTATAATGCTGGTTTTATGAGCTGCACCCTTCAGGCTGCTGGCCTGGTTTGTAGTTCTTAGGTAAGATGGCCCTGGGGTAAGTGCTCACCATGTTACACAAATATCCTCCACCTTTGCTTCATTGACCATGTGAGGGCCACCATCTGCTGCAGGAAGCACAGAGCATGCACCCTGCTTTTGAATGTTTCCTTTGTCTATTACTGTAGTTCCTAAGTTTCATAATTGGATGGGTATCTATTTTCATAATCTTCATTGTTATGGTTTAGATATTAGGTGTCCCCCAAAAGTTCCTGTGTCAGACAATGCAAGGAGGTTTGGAGGTGAAATGATTGGAATATGAGAGCCTTACCCTAATCAGGGCACTAATCCCTTGGGGATTAACTAGGTGGTAACTATAGGCAAGTAGGGTGAGGCTGGAGGAGGTGGGTCACTGGGGTGTGCCTTTGGGGTATATATTTTGTCTCCAGGCAGTGAAGCTGTCTCTGTCTGCTTCCTGGTGGCCACGGCCACAGCTTCTTTCCTCCACCACACTTTTCTTCCTTCATGGTATCCCCCCTCAGCTTGGGCTCAGAGCAATGGAATTGGCCATCTGTGGAATGAGACCTCTGAAACCATGAGCCCCCAAATAAACTTTTCCTCCTCTTATTGTTCTTGTCAAGACGTTTGGTCACAGCAGGAAACTAGCTGACTAAAACATGCATGTTTGTTACTGACAATGCCAATGTGAAGTTAAATAAGTAAAAGAAATATTCTCATTTTAGGCTATTAAGGGAGCACCTTATAACATCTTTTTAACTTTTTCCTTCATTATTGTTGGTGATATTATCTATGCTAACAACAAACATAATTTTCATGTATGTCTAGAAGAAATTTTTGTTTGGAAATAACTAGAAAAAATGGGAATCAGAATTGGAAACTTAATCTTGAGTTCTAAGAAATGTGGAAATTAAAACTGTTAAAATCGGTTAAGGCTGTAAGCACTCAGAATTACTTTCTTTGATAGAGTCATTCTGAGAAGCTGTAACTCTTGTGAATACCCACACTATAAGAGGGAGGCTTGTGTCTTGCACCCTTGACATGCATCCCATGAGGTGATCATCGTTTAACCATTGTGCCAAAGAAAGGCAGGAGAAGCAGTTAGCTAACTTGCCATTGTCACACAGCTCTGTAAGTGACAGAGCTGGAACGTGTGCCCAGAGCCTTGACATCAGAGTGCTCCTCATGGTGCTCGTTTTCCTGATGGCTGAATGAATGATTCTAACTATTGCCCAACACTCTTTGAAGCATTTGGAATACAAGAAAAAGGATCATTTGCCTACATTCTAAGTCAGTGGTCTTAAAAATGCTTTATTATGTACTCTTTAAAAGAATTTTGAAAATCCATGCATTATTATGTATTTTTAGGTTGGCATATAAAATTCTTCATCATACATTTAAATATTTATGATGGTACAAATTGCTGAGTAGTATAAATCCTGATCATTTTAAATGAAACTTAACATTGAAATTTGATAATCACCAACATCCATTTAAATAATATATGAATAAGTTCTCCAACACCTGGAAAATTTACATTATTGCTTCTTTTCTTTAAACTTATATTACTATTCTACAGAGCCCATAGAGCTTATCATATATATTTCTATGCTTGAAAGTTTTTTGTTGGCTAGCCTGTTACTCTCTTTGTTTAAGTATATATATATATATATACATATATAAAAATTGATTTTTTAATTTAATGTAACCATATGTGATGACAGGTTAAATTGATTCTGTATTGACTCATCTTCACCATTATTACTATTATTATTAATAGTAGTATAAGTAGTAATGGTAGTATATACTAGCAGTAGCTGGTTTTTAAAAATTAGTTCACATATTTATTAATGAAAATTATTTATTGCTTTACAAAGACAGGCTTCAGCATCAATTCTAGTACATTTTATAAGAGTTGTACATTGTTCACAGTGTATATTATTCAGGGAAACAAATATGTGGAGAAATACATAGAATTTTATTGTAAATTCTTAAATTATATTTCAAATAAATCCCATTAAGTTCTTAACTATGTTAATTCTATCAGCTGAAAATCTATTAATGTCTACTTTTCTGTATTGGAAGTAAAGGGATGGAAGTCACTTCACACTGAAACAATCTGTTTGTAGCCATTAGTAGTTCACGGCCTCAGTATCTGGGATCTATAGCAAAAATCTTTTACCAAGACCTGTCAAATGATCATTAATCATGTCTGCCACCCTTTGACTTAGAGGCACCTGTTTAAACTGAATTGTTTTTCATATGTGGTTGAGAAATGAAAATGTTAATCACTGTCTTTAGTTTTCTCAAGTTGGCATAACACAACTACCATAGACTGTGCGGCTTAAACAAAATAAATTTATTTCTCATAGTACTGGAGGCTAATGGTCAAGAATCAATGTGTTGGACAATTCAATTCCTGGTGGGGCCTCTCTTCCTGGCCTGTAGACAGACAATTTCTCTGTATCTTCACATTGTAGAGAAGATGGACAGAGGGAGCAAGCATTCTCTCCTCCTCTTCTTAAAAAGCTGCTAATATCATCCTGGGAACTCCATATGACCTCACCTAATCCTTACTACCTTCCAAAGGTCCATCTTCAAATGCAGTCAGGCCTTAATTTGAAGGTTGTTGGTTCTACGACATTTGTAGATAGCAAAATCTGTAGATAGTTGTTATGGTTTGGATGTGAGGTATCCCAGAACAGCTGAAGTGCAATATAATTCAAGAAGGTTCAAGGAGAAATGATTGGGTTGTAAGAGTCTTAACCAGTGAATTAATCCCTGATGGGAATGAGTGGTAACTGGAGGCAGGTGGGGTGTGGCTGGAGGAAGTGATTCATTGGGGGTGTGGCTATGGGATATACATTTGTATCTGTCAAGTGGAGACTTCTCTCTCTATCCTTCCTAATCACTATGTGAGCTGCTTCCCTATTCTGCCACGAGCTCCAAGGAATGGAGCTGTTCTGCTATGTACTAAGACCTCTGAAATTGTGAGCCTTCAGATAAACTTTTCCTCCTCTAAACAGCAAAAACAAACAAACAAACAAACCTGACTAAAATAATAATGAAGTCCCTTATGTAAAATGTTGGAGTATTTGCATATAACCTACACATGACCTCCCATATATTTTGAATCATCTCAAGATGACTTATAATGCGTAACACTATGTAAACAATATGTAATTATGTTATGCTGTATTGTCCAGGGAACAACAAGATAAAAAGTCTAGATATGTTCAGTAAATGCCTTTTCCCCAGAAATATTTTCATCTAAGATTGGTGGAATCCACAGATGGAAACCCATGGATACAGAGGATTGCCTGTATACAAAACATTTTTATTATACAAGTTATTTTTATTGAAATGTTTGTACTCCAAAATTTATTTAGTTAAAAAAAAAATCCATGATCCAACCTAACTAGAAAATCTGATTTGTCAAACAAATCAGATGAAGTCTGTTTATTTTTTCTCAGAAAGTCTGATTTATTTCACTTGGAAGAAATGTGTTAATGTGTATCCTTTGACAACTAAATCACTTCCAAATTTGAATTCTAAGATAAAGAGATGATAAGTGGAGAGAAAAATAGCTGGAGCACAGAGCTTTGCCAGGACCATCTCTTCTAGGTGTCAAAGCTGGTGAACCCTTCGGCCCCTTCCATACTGGCCACTGACGCCTTCTTTGCTTTATCCAAATGGCCTGTCCTCCAGAACTGGGCAGTGTCTACTGAGGCACTGACTGTTAAACAAGGCAGTCATCGCTTCATCCCTTGTTCCTTAATGCCTGAAACTGAAGCATTCTAAAAAGCTTTAAAAGAGTACATTTATTATAGTCAGTCTTTGCTTTTGTAAGAAATATGTATAAGTTGCCAGGTGCACGGTCCCAAGCCTATAATCCTAGTGATCAGGAGGCTAAAGCAGGGAGAATCACGAGTTCCAGGCAAGTACGAGCAACTTGGTGAGACCCTGTGCCAAAATAAAAAATAAAGAAGGCCGAGAGACATCATTCAGTGGGAAAGAGCCCTTCAGTGTGATCTTTGTACCACCAACAACAATCAAAAAAATTACCTGAGTGTGTGTGTGTCTCTAAGTTGGGAAATTCTATCATTAGAATTAAGGGACTTACAAAGTTTTGATTGTTCTAATGTTCTGATCTGTACCTTTGAACCCAGAGGACTTGACATCTTAGGGACAGTGGCTATGGATGCAAGTTGAAGATGTGGGAATTGACTCTGGCCCACGAACCTCTTGTACTCCAGTTTGAAGGTTGTAGCTCTAGGATACAAGGTAAGGAAATGTCTGAACCTAATTGTCAAAGGACGACATTTACAGACTATTGGGAAGTATTTAGGAACTTCTGAAACTGACAGAAGGCCTTACCCTTTCAGATTTCCTATAAGATTGTGAAAGATTTCTCATAATAGGCCTACCTGTACAGTGCTTGTGCTTACTGAGTAATATGTTCTGAAAATCACAGTCTAGAGTTCCCTGAGACAAGCCCTTCCTTGGATTTGTTTGAATTTCATTTAAATGTCATGAAAACAAACAAAAACCCATAAATTTGTTAAAATCACATAACTACATAGTTTTCTTTTGAGAATGCCACAGTAAACAAAAGTGGTTACTGATCTCTAAATAATCCAACCTGTCACTGTTCCTTTGTAAAAATTTATTTATCAAATTTCCCTTCAAGAAAATAGGTATGTTAAACCTCATCAACTGACCACAGATCTGGTCTGCTGCCCAGGTCTACATGTGCTCACCCCAGTGCCTTGCCAAATGATCCTGTGATACATGACTGACATTGGAATTGGCATGACTCTTTTTGAAAAAATATTCTCTTTGGTAAGACAGCAAGAATTCCTCTAGAAATTCTTGATAACACGCAGTGTTGATCAAAAAAAAAAAAAAAAAGATTGATTTATCAAAGTATCCTCAATCCTCTAATTTCTCTAACCAAAGGGGGTGGATTTTAAAATATGCTTTGTGAAGAAATACACAAATAAAGTCACAGTTGCATAATGTTACTAGCTTCTTCTGTCTCTCCATATGCTTTAAAAACTTTTCATTTTCCAGTTGACACATTCATACCAAGCGATGCCAAAGTGCTTACTTTACTAAATTAACATAAAAAGAGGTGGGGGAGGTTGGTGAGTTACACACAAAAATTGACTCAGCTCACTAGAGTAAAATTGCATTAACATTTCACACAAAGGCTTCAGATAAAATGTGGAAAGTGCATTTTTTATTTTTTCATTTGTTTGTTTGTTTGCAGTGCTGGGGAACAAACCCAGGACTTCATATATGCTAGGCCAGGGCTCAACCACTGAACTCCTGCAAGGCACCCAACTGTGATACCTCAATTCGTTCAGCACCTGTTTATCATGAACTCATTCTAAGGCATTATTTTAGATGTGCCACATAACTTAGAAGGGCTTTTGAGACAGTAATATTCCACCAGATGGGTCCTTCCTAATGTCCCTGGGAGACAAACATATGACCTCCACTCAGACTTTGTGAATGTGGAGTGTTCACTGCTTCTCAATGCAATCTGTTCAATGTAATGTCTCTGAGAGATTTGTAACCAGTAGTTTTCTCCCTGTAATGAGGTGTCTAGAATTGATGCTCTCTTCCACATGTGATCCCACCAGTGAAAGACGTGGTAAGATCATTAGTACTTAAAAAAAAATTTTTTAAAAAGGCCTTTACTTCCCCTCTCTCTTCATCTCTATTTATTTTTGACCCATGCATTTTATTTTTTGTCCCAACAATTTACCTGAAACTGCAAGGTCAACAGTGGTCTCCTGACTACCACACATTTGCAGTGATGTCTGACAACTCTATACAAATAATTTTCCTTAAATTTAAACCTTCTCACGGTGGCAAAATTCCATGCACTGTCTTCTGCCAATGAGCTATTTCACTACAGATATTTAAAAAACAAAAATTTTTAAGTTGATTTTTTTAATTCTATAACTCAATCATAAAGTGATAATGCAACTTAAAAATGAAGAAATAATCTGAATAGACATCGCTTCGAAGAAGATATACAAATTATCAATAAACACATGAAAAGATATTCACCTTACTAACCATTAGGGAACTACAAATTAAAATTACAACGAATATCACTTCCAGGTACCCAATAGGATGACTATTAAAAAAAAAAAGATTTTAACAAGGTTTTCCAAGGATGTGGAGAAATTGGAACCTTCGTTTATTATTGGTGCGAAGGTAAAACCGTACAGTTGTTTTGAAAAAGAGTTTAGCAGTTCATTCTAGGTTAAACATTGAGCTATCATGGGACATACCAGTTCTACTCCCTGGTATATACCCAAGGGAAATAAAAATGAGTTCACATAAAAATCTGTACAAGCATTTTCATAGCAACATTATCTATAATGCAGCATTATTCACAGCTGCATTATTTTGGGTAATTCATATTACCCCAAACTGGTAATGGTTCATATGTTTATTTATTAATGAATAGATATATAAAATGTGGTATCACCATACAACAGAACATTATTCTACAATGGAAAACTATGACATATGCCACAATATAAATAATCTTGAAAACATGCTAAATGAAAGAAGTCAATCACCAAAAAAACGTATATATTATATAAGCCCATTATATATTATATAAGCCCATTCATATGAAAGTTCCAGAAAAAGCAATTTTTTTAGCAGATAAAAAGTAGATGAATGATTGTGTAGGATTGGAGCTGAGAGCTTAAAAGCTTGCAGTGACTACTAGTGGATATGGGTGGCTTTATTTCCGGATGATAGAATTTTTTTTAAATTGATTTCAACAATAGTTACACAATTCAATGACTATATGACAAGCCTTTGAGTTGTACACATTAAATGGGTAAATTCTGTGTTATATCTCAGTAAAGCTGTTATATATGTGTATTATATATGTAAATTATATCCCAGTAAAGCTGGGATTAAATATTGAATTTTAAACACATTCAAAAAATTCAGTCCTATTCTTTCCTAGTATATGTGTTGCCTCAAAATAAAAACAACTAGCAAAGAGTTGCTTAAATAGCATGACCATGGATATTCTAAAATGGCTGAGGCTCCTTTATAATCAGTTTGCTTATTGAATAAAAACTATTCTGCTTATAACCTAAAATAATCTTATGCTGAAATAAACAAAAGAACCTTCCTTTAATCAATCTCCTTCTTACCTCCTCTACTTTCTACTTTCATTCTTCTTAAATTTTCTTCATGTCCAGATTACATCAAAAACTTGTTTGTTTAAAACAAGAAACCTTACTTATCTTGCCATGTCTGTGGGGCAGAGATATGGGGTGCTTCTGGCTCAAGCTCTTTAAGGTTTGGAGTCAAGCCACCAGCCAGGGCTGGGATGGCCTGAAGGCTTCACCGCAGTTGGAAGATTTGAGTCTAAGATTACTAAGGTACAATCCGGAAGCTCTTGTTCTACAAAGTGAATCAATGGCCATGTTTGTATTAGAGGTGGAGATATAGAAATAGACAAAGGGCTTAAAATGATGTTGAAACCAAGGTTAAAGGCACGATCTGAGCCATACATATGACCCATCAAGACATGGAAGAGCACATTGGAAATAAGAAAAAAAGAGGACCAAGGGTAACAGGACTCCCTTTAGTGTAACAGGGATCTGCTGCAACCTTTGAATATGAAACCTTGCTGCTCCATCACTGGAGGCTTATTTTAAAGCCAACATTTCTCTCTTTTCCTATCTCTTCTCTTCCCCAACCACACAGGAGACAAGATTAATTTTTCTCTCGTCCTAAGCTGAGTTATCTGTCCTCCCACGCCCTGCTCACCAGAATAAAGAAACTCCAGACCTGGAAACTGGAACAATAGTTCTCGGAAGAATTATAAGTTCAACATTAATTAGGTCTAATAACAATGACACTTGGAATACAGCCCTTGTCTCCCCTTTTTTTTTAAAGTCCTCTGTTCTTCCTGGCAGTTAGAATGGCAGCCTCTAAGATGTGAGTCAATTGCCTCCTTTCTCATTTGTTAGCAGTCAATATATTTTTTTTCTTTTCTCAAAAACTTGTCTTCTTTATTGGATCAGCATTGGGGACAAGAAGAGAGCTTTTGTTATCACGAAGGAGGGCTGCTGGGCTCCAGAGCACAATTTGGTTTAACCAATGGAAGTTTAATTTTTGGCACTAATATCTCCACACTGTCATCCACCTGGTTTTGGTTTTACAGAATTGAGAAAATGGAATTCAAGGGCATCTTCACACTGTCCTCTACCTCTCTCTCCCCTTGACCAAGGTTATGGCTCTGGTTACTAGAATCGGTCAATTTCTACTGACTCTCAAGGACACAGAATCAATTTCTTTGTCTTGTCACCAGGTAGTTAGGCTGGCTGACCAACTCAGAGCCCTAGGACAAAAAGTCCTCAGGATGAGCTGGACAATCCACCTGGACGTTGAGCCATACAGATGACCCATTATGCCTTGCTTCTGTGCTCTTTTATGTTTTTATTCAATAGCTATAGAACTTTGGCGATGAGAAATTCAGGAAATATTTGTTGCAGGCCATTGCTTATCATGCTGTCTACTGTAATTTAGGAATCAAAGGAGTGATCATTTTTCAGGAAGAAAGGAATTAAGTGTCAAAAATTGGTTGTTTTCTCCATATGCGGTAATGCTTTCTTTTCCTCATCTTTGTTCAGGAAATATAACCTGCAATGATTTGAGTACAATATAATTCACACCAACTTCCATTTTCACAACCAACTGTGAGAAAATACCTTCAATTATTTCTGGAAAACATTTAGCTCTGAAAGGAGATGATCACAATCTATTGTTCTTTCAGTAGCTCATAGCTTTTGAATGGCCTCCATCACCAGAAGATACGACGGGTTTAAATCAGCAGCATAAGCCTGTCTCCTCCAATGTACTGTTGAATATAAAACCGAAGGCAGAGAAGCATCCATGGCAGTCACAAAAAGATGTTTATTCCAGGGCTGCAGGCTCAGAATAAATAAACTGTCGAAAAGTCTATTCACATCCTATCTTCAGGCATTGTAGCATATTTGTCCCCCACCTTGGATTCACCTAGGAAGATTTCTTTTCAATAAAGTTTCTAGGATTACATACTTGCAGAATTTTTCAAATAAAAAAATATTTTTTTTTTCCTGGAGAACAACCAAGTTTTTAAGACACTGGAGTAAATAGAAGTAATCTGTGAATTTGATTTAGTGATTTTAATATTAGTGGTAAACCTTTGCTGTCCCCTCCCCATGGCCATGGTCCTAGACCATGGTATTAGTCTGTTTTCTATTGCTATAACAAAATACTTGAGGCTGAGTACATTATAAAGAGATTAGTTTGACTAGTGGGAATTTGAGTTAAATTTTAAACAATGGAAAGGATTGTGATAGAGTTATATGAGATGAGCCCTTTAGAGAAGAGGAATGATAAGATGTAAGTAGCAGAAATGTAGAAATGTAGAATGTAGGAGGAGATGGATATTGTTGCATGTTAGTTTGAAGGGAGTGTCCAGTCAAAACTAAGGTTGATATTGGAAGTTTATTTGAGGAAGGATTTAAATGAAAGGCTAAGGAATTTGAGTTAGACTACCATAAACTATTATATAATTTTGAACAGATAAGAATTTTAGAGAATTTAATCTGGCAACCTGGAATAGTTGTACTGTGAAGAGGAGCCCGTATATATGAAGCTATTGCAGTAAGCCTGAGTGATAATGGGCCATGAATGGGATGCAGTTTGGTCCTCAGTATGGTGATATTGAGGGATGATGGTGCTTATGAGGTAGAACCTGGTAGAAGGTGAGTGGCCATTTCGGGGTACTACCTTGGAAGGGATCAATGCAGTTCTTGTGGGTCTCCAGTTAATTCCCACAAGGGTAAGCTGCTGGGTTTCTGTTCTAGCGACTAAAAGGCTCAGGGGTCACTCTAGTTAAACTGGGCAAACTGGGCTGCACGAAATAACCACACAAGAGACACAAATACCTTTTTCTTTGGGGTTGCTGTGACGGCTCCTCTGACCTTAAGGGTCCGCAGAAAGAGAGAGAGAGAGAGCACGCACTGACCCCTTTTATTGAGGAGAAGCTATTCAAATGAGGAAAGGGGTCAGGTTTCAGGGGGCTGAGTCTATCTTCATGATGTCCACTGTCAGCAGGTTGACCGACACCTGGGTAGGCCACACCCAAGGGCACAGTAAGAGGAGGGGACACACACAAGGCACTTCCATGGAAGATTCTATCCTAAACAGGGCAAGGGGTTATATTACAAAGGAACAGGTGAGCATAGCTTCACCCATGGGGCTGTAGCAAGACACACCCATTTCTGTGACTGAGCACCTCAGCACCCAGCTGGGGAGTGTAACTCAGTCACCCATAAGCTTGGCCTCCCACAGTAAGCTATTATTAAAAAGATAAGCCTGGCCACTGAGTCCTTCTGACTTCCCATCTTGCCATGGACTCTCTCACTCTCATATGCTGCCACCATGATGCCTTCTACCATTTTTATGAATGGGGATTTTATCAGGATGGTGAACACCATGGTGTTTGGATGCTCCAAACACTTATATCATTAGCCAAATAAATCTCTTTACTTTATAAAGTACCCAGGCTCAAGTATTCTTTTAGAGCAATGGAAAAAGGACTAATATATCATGGACTAGGTCCATGGCTATAGGAAGGAAAGAACAAATGTTCACTGCTAATGTAAACATATTTCCATTTCTTATTGAAAAGTTCAAGACATTAATTTATTTGTAGAAATGTATTTTAAAGTAGCTTCATGAACACGTGCAAGGAGCTGGAGATCATGTATGGGCCCAGTGTTGCCCTGAGTGCTAGCCTTCTGCCCTTCCTTCTGCCACTTGATTCTCTTCACCCAACCTAATATCTTTGCAGAAATGGGTAGTTATTTTAATCGTTAGACCTCAACTCAAATACTGCCCTGAAAAAGCACAGCATCCCCAATCCACATGATTAGGGGTTTACATCTCTTTTCAGTTGTACCCCCTTGTTTTCCATCTTAGTACTAATATCTATGATGACAATTTCACATTAAAGATTTATTTGCTTTTCCCAACTCTTTCTTAAGAACATAGACTCCAAAAGAATTAGGGGTCTTTATTGTCTTGTGCAGAACTTCATTTCAACTTTGGCATATAATAAATATTAAATAAATGGAAAGTTTTCTAATGTATTCCTCCATGACTTACTTTATATGTGTCTTATAGCTGTACACTTTTTTGCCAGTACAATGCTAAAAAACAACAACAAAAAAGAATATGAGTAGATTACATTTTAGAAATTGTTGTTCTCTAAACTCTTTAATGCTGAATACAATGGCCTCGGCTTTAAAGACTAATGAGTAAAGAAATTTAACAGTGATCAAAATCCCATCTCAAATTCTGCAGAGAAATTAAAACTGATAATCTGAATAACGTTATCAGGAATACTCCTCACTAACTAGCCAAACAACCTGGTGGACAGTCAGGGGCATATCATTTCTCCACCATAAAGCCCAGCTTCCTTAATTATGGAAAGGGCATTTTTGTCTTGGATCTTTACTTAACCTTCTGACTTTCTCTCTGGTCATACCTTAAGTGCTCCGCTGCTTCCTGGTGATTGGACTCAGCTGTCTGCAGGGATGGAGAGGTACAATAAAGAGCCCGGGGGCATTGTGAACCTAGTGCTACTCTTCCCTATGCAGCCTCATGGTGGACAGAGGAGTGCATGTGCTTCATGGTATACTGCAAGAAGTTTAGCCTAGGGGTTTTGAATAAAGTCCGATTCTTTCCAGAATAAAGCATTCTAGCCTATGTCCTTAGAATACTTCTTTTTTAACCACTTGCTGTTCATCTCTATACTCCATATTGGGAGAAGTCTTCTGGCTTTAAAATTGTAATGATATTGTCCCTTCTCAACAGAGAGTTTCTTTAAAGTGATGCTAAGGAATTGACTTCTGTGACTTGGGTTCCTTTAGTTTCTTAAAAGTCAGGTATAAATATTATTTCAATTGACAGAAAGAATGCTTAGAATATCCAATGAGTTCATAAAAGCTGGCCATTCCATTTAAAATTCTGTATTGGATACTTGAAAATGACACATTTTCTGTCTTATCAAAATGTTTGCCAGCCAGTACAGAACTCAGTTTCAGAATGAGTAACTAAAGCATGTCATGGAGTCAGACATCCAAGTTTTGAAGAAGAAACTTCAGTAGCATTCTCAAGTTTCTTCTTAAAGGAAGATATATTCAACCCCCAACATTTTTAAAAATATAAAATTCTCTAATCTCTCTATTATTTTACACTCTAAACTACTAGAGGTCAGAGATTGTATACTTAAGGAAACAGAGAAGGGAAATGTGTATAGGGATGTTTATTTTCAACAATCGGCATATATTCATTGAAAACAGGAGCTTTGTTTTATTTTTACTTTGTGATGGTTGGAGATGTTCATATATCCTCTTATGAGATAACAATGGTTCTCCAAGGTCATTATTTACGCAATATACAAAGAGGATATTTTAAGAAGAAAGATAGGAAGAAATGTTGGAACATTCCTTTAGATATTGCTAAACTGAATTCCTAACCAAAAATTTACATCCTTTGTATGTGAACTATGAAACTGCAAAAGCTATGAAAAGTAATTTCAGAAAGCAACAGGAAAGCTAAATATATTAGTTTTTATTACAGATAGAGTGTTCTCTCTTCTGGGTGCAGATGGTGACTAATCACTTGGGTTTATTAAGCACTATCATAGCTTTTCAGTGGGATGTAAAGCCAGGGTTCAGAAGAGATATCCTCTGGCAAATCTCATTAGACATTCCTAATTTTCTCTCAAGTTAAGAAAAAAGAAAACTTTGCTTCTGGAATGTTTTCATTGCTTTAAATATCTTTATTCAGGGCTATGCAGAAACCCAGGAAAGACTGTATGAGGTTGGAGTGAAACTGAAATGCTCAACAGAAATTGTATGTGTCTTCTTACCAGAAGCTGCTCTATCAAGTTGAAACATCCAGAAAATTCTAACATCCAGGCAAAAAAGCTCCAAAGCCCTTAGTTTTGCTGAAAGAATCACACAGACCTAATAATGGAAAATGCCATTATCTCCAACCAGAGCAAGTGTTTACTACTTCTATAACGGCAAATGCATGGCACCCCTCACCTTATCTGGAAACCAGAGAGGAAATCTCGCTTTTAGGATGCATGATAGATCCCTCTAATGTTTTTTTATACACTAGCGAGCAGCTTTGCTTCAGGTTTACATCCCACATAATCCCCCTATGTTTAAAGGAAAGATAATAATTTATACATACCCCATAATGATCTCCTGCTGAGAAAGTAATTGCCCTCAGTAAAGAGTGTATATCAATGAATAATGATGAGATTGCTTTCAATTAAATGGATGCTGACACTGGAATGCTCCCATATGCATACCCGGATTTGGTAGGATGATGATGATGTTCCTTGGCAATCAATATTTTCAAAAGCAATAATTTGTTTTTGGTAACTATCAGTGTAAGAAATTCAGTGCTAATTGTCTTTTTGTTTTAATTGGTTTTCTTAAAAATCTAATAAGATAATATATATCTTATATGTAAAATCCTACTAAATTTTCCCCTTTGATACAGATAGTTACTCTGATATCTGCTGCTTTCTATAGGGCTCTTCATTTTGCCCCCAAGTCTACCACAAGTTTAAAATGAGATTCAACTGCCCATCAAATATGCTGTTACTAAATTTACCCTTAAGGTGATGTTCCAACAGGTAAGATTCTGCTGTTATAAAATTGGTTTTTGAAACCCTATACATCTCAAGCTAGGTGAACAAACTTTCAACATGTTTTAAAGAATCAATGCAGGGAACAATCAAGTAGAAACAAGAAAACATTTGGCAAATAGCTCCAAAATAAAAAGAAAACCTTGTACCACAATCTTCCCAAAGAATGTATGTCTCTTTACATTGCACTTACTTTACATTTACATTACTTGGCTTGGAAATGACTATGAGGGATTGTCAGAGGAACATTATGTGGCATCCAGGCAAGATGACTTCAGCCTAAAGTGTTTTAGGGCAGGCAATAGCGACAGAATTTTGAACCCACTTCTACCAAGAATAAAACTGTAACATAAAGGAGTCTAGAGCATAAGACACAGGGAAAAGACCCACACTATCATGGCTTCACTTGTACAAATAAATAATGTAAAATCTTTCCACCACCCACAGTTTATTTTTGTTAGGGGTGTGTGTGTGTGTGTGTGTGTGTGTGTGTGTGTGTGTGTGTGTGTCCATCAAATTCTCAGACATAAGGATTAAATGAATTGAATTTAATAGGGCAAGGAGAAATGAGGACCACGACTAATGGCCAATGAGATGCAAGAGTGTGTTCACTATGGTGATTCTGGATGCGTGAATTTCAGGATCATTTAGAAGAAGTTGAATGATGTTAGTGATATAGAGATATGTGATAGCAGCCAGTTAACTATCAGGACTCTCATCCTTGGTGCTTGACAGGGGAAGGAGTAAGGAGTAATGGTCATTCTGGGGACAGGGAATGATGCAGATATGATGAGGAGCAAGTGAAGTAAGAGGCTGCTTACTCTGGTCTCTAAACAGCATCGTTTGCTTCCTGTTTTCATAATGACTATGGGATGGATGATTGGACATTCATTAGGATTTCCTTGGTGACAACTCAGAGGTTGATTTGGAGGGATGGTGGCAGCTGGTTGGTATTGTATGGAGAGAGGATAGGCCTGAAGGAGAACAGCGGAGAGACAGGCAAGAGGACCTGATGACCCTGGATACAATCTGGAGAATGGGATGTTAGTTGTTGGTAATTAAATATAGCCTATCAGAGATTCAGACATGCAGGGAAAGTTAGAAAAAGATGAAGAGTTTAATACCAAAGGAAAGGCATCATAAAGCATGATATCCCAATCAAGATAATGTCAGAGTTTGGAATAACTATATACCTTTAGTGTGTATACCTTTAGACAGAAGACAATGATTACAGAGAGAGAGAGAGAGAGAGAGAGAGAGAGAGAGAGGAGAACCAGCACTTCTCTACTCTTAACTGTGTCATATTCCTCTTGGTGATGCTGTATCCTACTAGTACCTTGGCAAAGTCAATCTTCAGCATACATATTTTTTAAAAAACTTGTGGTAATTATTTCATAATAAAAATGTTGTTTCACATATTTTTAAAAACCTGTGATAAGTTCTTAGAAATAACCACCATTGAGCAGGGAAAGCAGAGGTGACGCAGGGACCTAAAAAGGCTGAACCAGCAGCAGCAACAAAGCCCAGAGAGAGAGGTATCTGAAAGGGAAGATGCTGAATCTGGTGCTGCGAACTATCAGATAAGATGCTCATCAGAGAGTATAGATATGTAGTTCATCACTAGTGAGGGCAGTGTAGGCAGGACGTAGAACCATCCCCGATTTATGTTGAGGTGGAGGAGAAAAGCAGGGTGCAAACCTCATGGGAAAGTGGAGTTACAATACACTTAAATAAATTTACATAACTATTTCATAGCAAAATGTTGTTTCATAAATTAAAACGCTGCATGCATCCAGACCATAGAATATCATTTAGTGATAAAAGAAAGGAACCAAGAAGGCTCAAAATGGAATGACATAGCATTAAGTGAAAAATGCATGTGAAAAAAAAAGGCTGTAAACTATGTGATTCCAACTATTTGACAAGAGGCAAAACTGTAGCAACCATATGAAGATCGGTGGTTTTTAGAAGTGTATGGAAAGGGTGGGGCTGGAGTAAGAGATGAATCGCTGCAGCCCAGGGGATGTTTAAAGCAATGAAGCTGTTCTGTGTGATGTGATAGTGATGGACATATATTTGTTTGTCAGAACCTACAGAATGTATGGCACAAACATTGAACCCCAATATCAATCATGGTATGGACTTTAGTTAATAGTAATGTATTGATGTTGGCTCAGTTGTAAGGGATGTACCACACTAGTGTACCGTGTTAATAACAAGGGGAATTATATGTGTGTTGAGATGGAGACAGGGACCATTATGGGAATTTTGGGTAGTTTCTGCATGAATTTTCTGTAAACCTAAAACTTTCCCAAACTATAAATCTCTTAAATATTTTTTTTTCAAAATTTATTTGGTATGGGGCAGAGGTGTGTAGTTCAGTGGTAAAGCATGGGCTTAGCATGTCTGAAGTCCTGGGTTCAGTCCTCAGTGCCAAATGAAAATTGTATTGTATGAAGTAAAAATGGTATAAAAGAAAGAGTTGAACAGCACTTATGACTCTTTAAAGCAATCTCAAAAAATCGAGATTTTTTTTATGTATGCTATTATAATATTGCAGTATTTACTTTAATAAAAATCTTTGTTCCGATTTAGTAATGTTCAGTTTGTATGATTATTTGTTTGTTATTAAGATTTTAATCATTTTCTTCTGAAGAGGAACAATAGGAGAAAAATGACAGTCTTGTTTGCCTATGAAGACAAAAGGGTTAGTTCACATATTTCAGGGCTGGCACTAGCTATCCCATCCTTAGCTTATGAGAAGAGAGATTTCGCACATAAATGACTCCTGATAAACAGATAGGCTTTGTAAGATGTGTGCAGTGCCCCTAAATGGAATGATCACTTTATATGCAAATTCACAAAGTACTACAAACTGGAACTAGTATTTCATTTAACTCACAACCCATGTAGCTGCCAACCATCAAGCATATGCTTGTACAAAGGATATATGTATGGCCAATTTTATCTCTGGTAAGGGGGAGTGCAAAAAAACTGTGTCCCCCCCCCCAAAAAAAAAAAAAAACATGTTGTGTTGCCATTTATTCACCATGGTCAGGAAAAGACAGCAGCAAATAGGTCCATTGAAAACAAATGACCCAAAATATATATTATGTTCCAGTAAAGAGAAAATTGTTCTGAAATTCAAAGATTCTAATGGGGCTGTGTTTTTTTCTATATTTTTACTTTTATTTTTATTTTATCAGTATTATTGTTTTTAATTGATACATAATAATTGTATGTATTTATTCTCTTTCTGAATAGTGACAAAGGGACAGTGCACCATGGTTCATGTCATATAGAACAGTAATGAGTATTTATTAACCAACACCCCAATCACCATCCAGAAATGATATGGTGGGAGAAAAAAGAAAAATTCAATCATGTTCTCATGCCATATGAACATGTGGGGCTCCCTCATTAGCTCTTTCTGGAATGTCTCCATCTCTAACCTGGAAAAGCTGCTCCTGTAAGAGCTAGCCAAGGGCCCCTGCCCCATCATTTGCTCTGCTCTCTACAGCAGCTGGGTGAGTCTTTGGAGGAACCACTGTGAAGCCGCTTATTTATAAGGTGTTTATATTTGGCTCTGAAGTTTGCTATGGGCCAAGCTGATTCTATTTTCTTTAGTTGTTTTTTTTTCCCCCCTCTGGAACAGAAAAAAGAAATGAAAAATATATAATTATATTCATTTTAGACATTCCTATTTTAAAATGCAGGGACAACTTCAGTGACTACCTATCAGAGAAGTGAAATAATGGAAGTATAAATGATATACATGTGTGTGTGTTTGCAAATGACACAATTTTAAAATATAAATATATGTAGTGAAAACAGCTTGTGCCATCCGTACATGGTTTGTGGCTAAAAAAGTGAAGCCCTCCCAGCTCCAGCTCCGTGTATTGTGGGGACCTTCCATATCACACTCCAACTGGAGAAAACTTACCCACGTGGTTCCTATAAAACACACTCTAAAGGAATTTTCCTTTGGGGTTTCTAAAACTAGCTTAGACCATGGCTTGTCAGACTCTCCTTTGTAAATCCTCAATTGGCCTCAGCTGCCACCGATCCGGGTGGGGAATAAAGCAGAAGGCAGATATATATTTGGGGTGGCCTTTGTTCAAGATCTCAAGGCAAGTTGAGTTCAGAAACTCACACACCTTTTTCACATTAAGGAAATTAACTTGGCAGAAGCATAGGAGGCGTCTCGCAAATCCAAGAAGACAGAATAGGCATTTTTAATGAATCACAGTCCACGAATCAGCAGTCAACTGTGGCTATCTGTCAGCTCCAAATAGCAGAATTCTAATTTTACAGTATCTGGGGGTGGAATTTCAACGTTTTCTCCCAAGCACAGACTTCCCAGAACTCTCAGGACAGAGTCACCTTTGGTGTCATGTAATTATGACATTTGTGGTTCGGGTTAAAATTGGGCCAGAGGGCAATCGCCCTTTGGTCTTCTTAAGGCAGAGGGGGCTACGTTTATATGGTTCCCAGGAATGGTTGAAGACTGATGCACTGAATAAACCTAGCAAATGCTAGATTAGATTCCAGTGTAAACATACTAATATATACATTGGCCTTCATCAAAGCATCATTAATTTGACAAATACTTTTTTTTAAAACCGTAAAGTTTTCCTACCTATAAAACATAACAATTTTATTTCATTCTGATGGAGGTGATGGGAAGAGTTGACACTGTATCATAGTGCTGGAGGATCCCCTGTCCTTGACCTGAACACTTTATAGCTTAAACTCTGTATGCCTGAGTATGTATCTAAGGGTTTTGTAATTGTTTGAGTCCTTTGATTTTATCTCCAAAGGAGTTACTACCCCAAGAGGAGTTGCAAAATGTTATAACAATATCATTAAATGTAGCTCCTTTGACCCTCAAAGTGTCACCCTTATTTTGTAGCTGAAGAAGCAGACTGGGAGACGTTAAGTGACTTGTTCAAAGTAACATAAATCATGCTCCCAAACTTCAGTATGCGTCAGAATCCTTTAAGGGCTCCATGCAATTCAGACAGATGGGCCTTATTTCAGATTTTAAGTCAGTAGATCTAGAGGGGGGGGCAGAGAATCTCCATGTTCAACAAGTTCCCAAGTTAGGCTGACCCTGGGCCAGGATCATGCTTTAACAACTGGCCTAGAGAATTAGTAGTAGAAATGGTCCTCTATTCTGAATCTGGTACACTACAAGTGATCACCAACTGATCATTTGCCATCTGCAGAACCTGAGTGCTGTTTCCTTAAGAGGACTTCTAGAAATCTCTATTGACCTTTGCCCCCCATCTGCCTCTGCTCCCATTCAGATCCTTTCCTTTATCTGATTAATTTCTCATGTCTCACCTTCAAACGTCACTTCCTCAGAGAGGCCTTTGATAAAATAATTTATAATTGAACACTCACTCAAATTTATGTCTGAAGTATGTCATTTCTCCAAACTCCTAGGGCTTGGGACTTTCATCTATTCAGTTCTTTTTTGAACAGATTCATATTCCATCACTTAGTATGGTAATTGTCACATAGGATGTATTCAAAAAAGTACATATGTAAATTGAATCAAAGAAATCTTGAGATATGGTCTTAGTTTTCCCATCTATTAGCTATGTGACATTGGTTCCATGCTATGACATTTTTAAATCCTAACCCCCTCATTTTAAAACACAGACAATGATTTTGGAAGACTTGTGGTGAAAATATTTTTTTAATAAGCTCATGCACATGAAAGTGAGGTTTTAGAAATGTGCTCTTTGCTCCCAAAGCTATGTGGAACTCACAGCTGACAATAATTATTGGTCGAGTTGAATGAGATTTGGCTCATTTGAATAGGGTGGTTTTTGCTCTTTCCAAGGAACTTATTTTAACAGTTATTTATTTGAGGATGTGAAATTCCTCTGTTAATGTAAGGGCTTGGCAAAGCTTTCACAGTATCTAATTCTTTCTCTGTCTTAAATACTAAATCAATGAAAGTCAACTTTAAAAAATCTTTTATTTGTTTTAATTAGTTATACCTGACAGTAGAATGCATTTATGAACTTCAATATATCATACATAGATGGGATATAATTTCTCATTTTTGCTGAGTGTACATGTTACAGAATCATATTGGTCATGTAAGTCAACTTTTAAATGCAGTAGAACCAACTGCCACATGCTGTAAAGAAGATCCAATAGGACTTTATTTTACCAATGAATTTTTTACAAAACTGTGTAGTGGGTTGAATTGTGACATTAGAATCTCTTTCTTTGGATTTCCATGTCTGTGAGCTATGGAGCAAGCATTCCATTTATAAACTTCATCTTGTGAAAAATCCATACATCTAAGCAGAATCGGCCAAAGAGCAGAAAAATTGTTTAAAGTATGGCAGAGCTCTCTTCTTAATAGGCAACAATCCATTTATTATTTTTAGTTTACAAGCACCCACTCAGAATAAACAGCATATGTAAAATTACTTACATGTCAATGGGGCATAATTATCAACAATTCACTTTAAGTTTCTCCATATTTATAACCTATGCCATTGATCATGTCAAATTTCACCTATGAGGAAGGACATAGTCGAAAAGTGAATAACCCAGGATTCTCCCTTGCTAGAGTTAAAGCAACTCTGGATCTTAAAGTCTTCCACGAACAATGAGGTTAAATAGTAGAAACTTCATTCCTGTGGACATTTTTCCTAAGGGGGTCATGGTGTATAAGCAGCTGAAGATAGGATTATTTCAGCTTTGCCTTTGAAGAGAGCTCACCATTTATAAAATAGCAAACCTATGCTTGAGGAATTGCAGATATTAGAGAGAATTCACCTTCAAAATTGTCAAAGAGGAATGAAGATTTGCATTTCTCATTTGAAGAAGTGACCTTATAGACAATGATGGTGAAGGAGTTCACCTCCTGGATTTTACTTCATTAAGCAGCCAAACCTCACAAGTCTGATGATAGGGCAGGAAACCTTTTTGGATCAGACCAATGGGAATGAAGGCTCTTGTCTAACATGTTGGCCCTGGAGAAAGAAATATTGAGAGGTGTATCATAGCACATATATCATATTCTCTCCAACAGTGTCCAACTTACAAAGTGAACTGTCAGGGAACTAAGCAAAGAATTTTCTGTTGAAAACTGTGATGACTGACACACCTGTCTGAATCACAATACCAGAAACTTATGTACCCCCCAAGTTGTTGTTGTTGGTTCTTGTTCCAAGAAACAATAGAGAAAACGTGCATGAATGAAGACCAATTTTGCAAAAGCAATGTTCAAAAATCCAGTCCCATATGTAAAGATATCAAGATATTGCATTTTTGAATTACCCATGGCTGACTTATTCTGCTGATTTTGCACGTGTAAGGATTCTCCCAGCATCTCTGAACTAAACTTCTCCTATATTTTGGAAACCTAGCAAGTAAGTGCCTTCAGCAAAGTTTTGGGGCAGGGCAGTGCCTGAGCCATGTTCATACCTAACTTTCTTAAATTAAAAATATATATATTTTTCAAAATGGTGCTATTCAGATAGATTCTGCCAGGTCAGAACCTTGAACCGCTTCAGAAACAGAGGTTCCCTTCAAGATAGGAACCAAACATGGAGTAAATTCCAGCTGCTGTGTGATCTCCTCAGTAGAGATGGTAGCTGAGCTCAGCTTTTCCCTGTTGCTGATGTAGGAAGAGCATGGAAATGCAAACAGCCTCTGCTGGCTCTTCCCTGCTGACTCAGAAAGTTCTCAGCTCAGCTACTTCCAAACACCTCCCCTCAGGTGCTCGGCATTTTGAAACATTTCCTTTAGCAGCACCACTTTCTCTCTTTCCATTTCCACTTAGGAGCTCTTTGAGTGCTATCAAATATCTACCCTATTAACAATCGCCTTTCAATACAAGTCTGCCCCATTGTTAGTGTTGGTACCTCCTACTGGAGGAAGCTGCAGTTCTCATGGAAGGGGGCCACAGAATATATTGGCATGTAGTATCCATGCACCAGGCCCCATTTGAAGTTGGTATGGGAGTCAAGACATTAGGCTCCTGCCAGGAACCATGTTTGATTTCCAGGTTCTTGAGTCTGTGCACTGACCTTTCTGATGTCCTTTGCTAACATCTCTCTCTCTCTCTCTCTCTCTCTCTCTCTCTCTCTCTCTCTCTCTCTCTCTCTCTCTG
>NW_026000093.1:9683323-9707286 GCF_001458135.2 Marmota marmota marmota | reverse complement strand
TCTCTCTCTCTCTCTCTCTCTCTCTCTCTCTCTCTCTCTCTCTCTCTCTCTCTCTGTTTCTTTTCCTTCTCTTCATTCCTTCCTATCTTCCTGCTTCCTCTGCCACCCTACAATCAGGGTTGTACCTCTCCATACTCCTTTTCCAGGCTAAGCCCATCATTCCCACCCCCATCACATTGCTGGGTGCTCCCCTGTGCTTTTCTCCCACTTTGTACTTTCAAGCAAAAATTTGTCTGTAGGATTAAAAATACATATGAACACATGCTCTAGGGAGAAAGCAAAGCTTTGACTATGTTAAAAGAAAAACTTCAGACAAATTAATTTTAACAGAGTTTATTTGAGCAAAGAGGGATTCATGGATCAAACAACACGCAGCACTGGAAGAGGTTCAGAGAACTTCCCCAGCAGTGCAAGAAGTGAGATTTTTATAAGCAGGAAGGCAAAGCAGAAAAATTACCTGATTGGCTATAGCTAGGCATCTGCCTTGTTTAGATAAGATGTGATGAGTTGGCTGCCTGTTATTGGCTGCAACCTGACAATTTGTTATAAATAAATACAACCAAGTTAGGTTTCTGCTTGTTTATGTACTAAATTAGGTAACAGTTTGTTAAGTAGGAACTGGAACAAATTCATTCTCAGGTTAATGGCCTTTTACTTACTTTGCCTTAAAAAAATATAATACATACTCCTGTGTTATCAGTGGTCATCTTGAGTTATAGGATTATTGGTGTTACTTAGTCTCCCTTTTATATATTTTTCTATTATACTCAGCAATAAAATAGAAAATCAATTTGCTCTGCAACTTCCTTGAAAAACTACAGAAAATAATCACCTTACTCTCTTCTTGAAATTTTTAGTAAAATTTCATGATTCCTTGGCAAAGAGGTAACATTCTGTATGCAGTTTAACGTGACTGCAGCATCTTGAGTTGTAACTGCCATGATTGCCTGAGTTACTCTGTTTGATTTTTTTCTGCATAGTTTCCCAGTATACTATAAATAGACAAAACCAACAGAAGGACATGCGGAGCTTTTCAACCAGACCCTCACACCAAGGATGCACCCGACTCTTTGATATTAGCTTTAGATAAACCAGTTACATACAGGCTGGAAGTCACCTTTGTCCTGACCAACAAATAGCCCTCACCTTAGGACCAAAATGCAGGGATCTGCTTGATTTTTCTGTTATTTGGGTCCATGCTTCTGTTGGTAACTTTCCCAATAAATCACATTCTGTGCAGTCCTAAATTTTTCTGCTTCTTTCTTCAGTCTCATCTGGGGCTGGTCCTCAGACACTGGAACTGGGCAATTCCAGACACATTTTACTTGGAGGCTTTGAATTCTTTTTGTGGAGATTTATGTTAAGATGTGGAACCTCCATTCTTCAAATTATTATTTAGCCAACACTGAAAAGATTTAGTACAGATATGGATCATATAAAGATGTTTCTTTCAGTCATTATCAGACACATACAACAGAATATACCATATAGTCTAGGAGTTTGGTTTTGTGCCATCTAGGTTTGTGCAAGTACACTCTGTGATGTTCACCTAATAATGGAATCACCTAAAAACCCATTTCTCAGAATGTGTCTCCATCATTAAGAGACATGTGGCTGACTGTATATTGGATAAATTTCAATTAAATACAATATTAAGTTTAGTAATACTGAATGTGCCTGACACACACACACATTTCACTGAAATAATGACAATGCTGTATTTTGTAGGGAAATATGGTAATGATTCAGTATATTATTTCTCTTAGATTTTGTTTTAAAAATTTTTCAAAAACAAGGAGAGGGGAGGGGGGATAGTAGAGGATAGGAAAGGCAGCAGAACACATCAGACACTAGTATGGCAATATGTAAAACAGTGGATGTGTAACCGATGTGATTCTGCAATCTGTATACGGGATAAAAATGGGAGTTCATAACCCACTTGAATCTAATGTATGAAATATGATATGTCAAGAACTATGTAATGTTTTGAACAACCAATAATAAAAATTAAAAAAAAATTTCAAAAACAGAAAAATTCTGTAGTAAACAATCATACCTACTGAAACCTAGTAGATTCTATATTAACATTTTGCTAATTTATAACATACATATAAATTTATATATACTTTTATTTATCTATCAATCTATTTTTTAGATCTATTATTTATAAACTCTACTGGCCCTTCCAGATAAGTGAAAAAACTTAAGTAGCTAGCCGAATGATTTAATCAATATAGATAATCAAGCAGGATAAGTTGGATAGTAAAGATTACTTAAGTTCTTGAACTTAAGAACTTGAAGTTCTTAATTATATCTTTGACTGTTGAATTGTTTTTTTTTCAATTTCAGGTTTTTAAAAATTAAATTATTTCTTTGTTCTAATTTGTTATACATGATGGCAGAATGCAATTTATTTCATATTACACATATAGAGCACAATTTTTCAAGCTACTGGTTGTACACAAAGTATTTTCACACCATTTGTGTCTTCGTACATGTACTTAGGGTCATGATGTCTAACTCATTCCACCATTATTCCTACCCCTTGCCCCCTCCTTTCCCCTCCCTCCCCTTTGCACTATCTAAAGTTTCTCCATTCCTCCATACCCCCCACCCTATCGCCATTATGAGTCAGCATCCTCACATCAAAGAAAACATTGGGCCTTTGTTTTTTTGGGATTGGCTTACTTCACTTAGCATTACATTCTCCAGCTCCATCCATTTACCTGCGAATGTCATGATTTCATTCTCATTTAATGCTCAGTAATGTTCCATTGTGTATATATACCAAAGTTTCTCTATCCATTCATCTACTGAAGGGCATCTGGGTTAGTTCCACAATTTAGCTATTGTGAATCATGAATTGGATTTTAACTACCCAAGATTTAATGTCTTCCCCTTTGTTTTTCCCTGCTGTGTTTGGTGTCTCCTATTCATCTTGAAATCAACATATTACTTCACTTTATTTGATTAAAAATAAATGATTTATAAAAATATATGATTTTATAATCATTTTCATTTGCTTTCTCTGGTTAAAAGAAATGGTCCAAAATATAGAATTTAATAGATATTAGTAGACAATGATTTATTTGCAATTTAAGAATAAACATTGTTTTATTAAAAGTCATTGTTATGTCCTCAGTACACATCAGGTACCTTTGCTTTTCTTTCTTTTTCTTTTTTCCTTTCTATTATTATTTTTATGGTATCAGGACCCTTCTTTAAATTATTTTCTTGAAGTCTACATAAGAAAATAACTTTGGCCCCAGTTTCCCTTCTTGCCTCTATTTAACCCATTCTCCCTTCATTGTCCTTAAATAAAGGTTGGATTATATCACTCCAGCTTGAAACTCATCAGCATCCTCTCATAGCAATTAGAGTAAAATCTTGGTTCCTTATCCTGGCTGAGCAGGCCCTCCTGGTCAGATCATGCCCCTCTAGTTCAGCCTGGCCTGGCTACTTGACTCCTTGCTCACTGCACTCCATCTTATACTCATCTTACCCCATCTGCTCTGCCTTGGTTTTTCCAACACTCTAATCCTGGTCCAGAGCAGGGTATCTGCACATGCTATTTGTACTATCTCAATACTTATACTCTTGACTCCTTCATGCTGCTTACTGAAATATTAGTTCCTAAGCCAGGTCTTTCCCACAATTTCACTGGAAGCACTTCCTGAAGGTAGCATCACATCCCACAAGGTAAGAGCCTAGCCCCACAAGCCTACCCCTACCTTCAGATGTCAGTCACAAATCCCTGACCACTGGCACTTGAAGTTCACCAGTTATACATTTAAGAGGTTCCTTCAGTCCTCTCCTGTTTCAATAATTTGCTAGAATGGCTCATAGCACTCGAGAAAGCACTTAGCTTATATTTACTGGTTTACTATAAAGGATTCTATTAATGAAAATAGATGAGCCACCTGATGAAGAGATGGAGGTACTTACAGTGAGGTCCAGAAGGGTTCTCAGGGCAGGGGCTTCTGTCCAGTGGAATGAAGCTGGGGTGCACAACCTTCCTGACACATGAGGAATGCATCACCAAAACAGAAGTTCCCCACACCTCATCATTTAGCAGTTTTTATGAAGGTTTCATTATATAAAAATGATAAGTGATCATTAACTCAATCTCTAGTCAATCTCTTCCCTCCCTCTCATCCCCACTGGTTGGAGAAAGTGAGGCTGAAAGATTTCTAATCAAGATTTGGTCTTTCTGGTGACCGTCTCCCCTGCCAGAGTTATCTTATTAGAATAAAACATGCCTATTACTCAGGAAATTCCAAGGGTTTAGGAGTTTATTATCAGGAACCAGACACAAACAGCAGATATATATTTTTTATTAGGCCACAGGATTTAGAAGACTATACAGGGTACCAAAGGGGAAGTGTTCTGGATTAAAAATTAAATATTGAAACTTGATGGACCCTTATGACTATTTGTTGTTTAATTCTCTCAATGTAATATGAGAAAACTGTGGCTGAGTATCATGAAGTGACTTATCATGTATGCCACAGGATATCTGCTTCTTGCTTTTAATGAGCAAAGCACCTACTTCAATACCAAGCCATGCACAAATAATGCACTAATGTCAACTGTCCCTGGTTTAATGAAAGACTACACATTTTTAATTTGTCTTGTGCTCTGGGCTACAAGTTGGCATTTCAATTTAACCTAGGTCCTTTGGGTGTCTCAAGCCTTAATATTACTTGATTTTTTTTTAAAGCTGTATAAATTGTTTTCTTTGGCTCTATAGTAAATTCAGTATTGGGAAGAAAACATTAATTGGAAAGGTCAAGAACATGTCCCAAAAGAGATTGAATTTCATTTTCAGTTAAAACCTCACAGAATGCTGCTCGCCTTTTTAAACACATAAGTAACTTAGCCTCTCCATAAAACAGAGCAATTATATCAGCTGACTAATTCCTCTGCTTTCCCATCCCCCTCTCTCTAGCCCAAACTTAAAATGATTTCACATGTAATGGCCTAAGAATCTCTGTGTTTAAATTAAAGCAACAAACCACTTAAAACCTGAGTTGTATAACAGTCATGAGAATGTCACATCAATATTATGGTTATTTTCATTATGATTCACTAACTAACCATGTGCCTATGGTGTACTGGGGGCCCCCACTGTGTCTCCATATGAGCTCAATAGCATGCTGTGAGCTTTTGGTGCCAGCTTAGTTATGAAATGTGGCTTCATTTTCGAGCCTGTGTTTGAGGATGTGAATATATAATTCTAACAGACATAATCTCAACCTGTGTACCTATTTACTTTAGGAAATAGCATGGCAGGCTATGACCCAAGGTCAATTGCAACAAGCAACTGACAGATTGTTAAAAAAATTAGGATATATACCAGGAATAAGGATGAATAAGTTTTACATTTCTCTTGTTAAATCATATATATCCTCTAATTTTGTCTTCACCATTTAATTATTTTTTACACATGACCAGAAGCTATTCTATGAGTTTCTGGTGAATTGTGAGAAGAACAAGTGTATCTCAGTGGTGGAAGCTTTGAGGTCAGACTCATTCAGCTTCAAATCCCAGCTTTATTGAGTCTTAGTCTTGAGCAAATGAATTGTCTAAATCTAAGTTTCCTTATCTGTAAAATAATATCATGCATCTTATAAATTGCTGTTAGAATAAATAGAGCAAAGTATGCAAAGTCCTAAGCTCTAAGACAGGTGCAGAAAAAGTCTCATTAAAATTGCAAAATTTCAAAATTCTATATGGTGGCAACTCATTTTTGCTAAAACATCTGAAGTCAAAGAGCACATAGGTTTGGTATTATATCAATTCTTTTGTTTGCCAATCAAAAGACTGAGTCATTGAAGCATTTATATTTTCAATAGGTGAAATTCATTAAGAAATAACTTTAAGAATCAGATTATTACCAAGTATAGCAGTTTGTAAAATACTAGGCAAAATTTTCCTGTTGCTTCTTTTACCAATAACTAAGTTTTATCTTAGTTATCAGAAACAGACTTATTGAAAAATTTGGTGTTATAGGAGATTTTGTTATAGTTTTGAAATGGGCAGCATGTTTTAAGATTTTGCTAAGTCATTAAATGGTAAAAATCATTCATCCTTTTCTGAAGACAATAGGGTACAATTGACTCATCCTGATGTACTTCTCCAGCCCTATTGGCAAACCTGCACTGTCTTTAGAGATTTTGGTTGGAGAAAATATGAAAAGGATCATCTCAATTGTAAAGAGTAATTGCTCTCTACACTTTTCTGTATTCATGTAAACACAATCCATACAAATGTGGGAAAATTTATTGAATAAACTTGGTATCTAATTGCCAATGGGTATTCTAGAATGACAGTCTTAGGTTTGAATTTATCTTTTGTAAAAAGTAAAGGGGGGGGGATAACATTGTTGAGAAAATAATTTGGAAGAAGATTGGTCCAGAAAGTAAAACCTTAGGCATGTGGTATGTGGCATGTGGGTGGAGTGGGTCAAGTATGAATGTATCAAATCTGAAGACTTTTCCAGGGTGCCCTTCCCCAACCCATGTACCTGTCCGGTCTAATCACTCTTCAACTCTCAGTCCAATTATCATCTCTTGGAAGTTTTTCTAGAATATTCATCTAACTCCTCACAGAAGGGTTAGTTGCTCACATAATTTGTAGTTGTAGCATTTATTTTCATTCAATTGTATTAATGTGCTTACCTGTTAGTTTCTCTACCTCAATTGTAAGGCAATGAAGATCAGAAACCAAATACTAGACATATTTTTTTGTTCAATAAGTGTAGACGGCATGAAGCTGAGGCCAAGGATAGGAGATGGGAAAAGAAGGGAGAGAAATAAAGAAATAAAGAATAAAAGGGAGAGAAATAAAGAAAAAGTGATGCCTGATTTTCAAGAAATACAGAGGCACCAATGGTTGCCATTATTTAAGGTTTCCATGTGAACAAAACAAAAGCAAAGATGTGGAAGGAAAATGTCATACTTTCAATGACCTGACAACATTAGTGAAGGAATTATAGCCCATCAACAAGGCGAGAACAAGGTCACCCATCTGGATGAATTTGGTTCCAGGAGAGAAACTTATCATATGAGAGCAATCTTTCAAAATAAGCCAGTGTTTGAAGTTCATCACCAGAAACACCCAAGACAAAATTTCCATCTTAATAGGGGTATTCTTCTAATTTACCTACCATTATGTCAAAAATACAATCGTATTCTATTATTTGCATGAGTTTCACAATATGCAAATATTGCTCAAAAATTAATAGCTTACTTCTAAAGACAATTAAAAAGGTGTGATCATAAGTAAATCCCATTCATTTAAAAAAAAATCACATCTGTGAATAAGCATCCATTTTCTTCTACCTCCTTTGTAAGGTCAGACCAAAAGGAGGCAGATTAAAAGGCTGCTGAACAAGGCTTTATTGAGATTTGCTCCCAGAGGAGACCCTCCAGACCAACAGAGCAGGTCTGGGGAGTAGTGTGGGCTCAGCTGGATTGGGATTTTTTTTTTTTTTTAAAGAGAGAGAGAGATGTAGAGAGAGAGAGAATTTTTTTTTTTTAATATTTATTTTTTAGATATCGGTGGGCACAACATCTTTGTTTGTATGTGGTGCTGGGGATTGAACACTGGCTGCACACATGCCAGGCAAGCGTGCTACCCCTTGATCCACATCCCCAGCCCAGGAAAGGGAGGTTTTTTGAGTCCCTTGTCCTACTGGGATTGGTCAGGGGAGCTTGCTGAGATCCAGGATTGGTCAGGAGACCCCGCTGATTGACAGGTGGTTCTGTTGGCGCCTGATTAGCGGTTGTCTCAAGCGTGCTGGTTGCCTGGTGCTTTGTTCCCTTAGCTACCTCAAAACGACCTAACATCCTCCACTCCCCAGTTTATATTCCTAAAATGCTAACTTTTTCAAGTCTTAGGCCACCCATTTAAGCAGGACAGACCTTGTAAGCCTCGGTACCCTGTAAGCCTCGATTCTATCTTCAACTCCATATCAATCATGTCCAAGAGGCTCACCTCCAAATTTATCAAGAAATTTTATTTTTCCTTTTTGTATCAAAGTTAAAAATGTTTTATAGAAGAGTTTTTCAAATAAATCATATAAAATTTCACATTTTAAAAAATTAGTTGCTGTTCACCGCCCAATCATATAGCTCTGTCTTTTTTATTGGTGCATTGTAATTATACATAATAGTGGGATTCATTGTTATATATTCATATGTCATATAGTTTAAATCAATTTCACTTCCCAGGTTCTCCCCTTTTTCTCTCTTCTTGCCTCCCCTGATCCCATTATTCTACTTTACTGGTCTTCCTTCTATTTTCATGAGATCCTTGCCTTACTCTGTTTTCCTCTCTAGATTCTAAACATGAGAGAAAACACATGTCCCTTGACTTTCTGAGTTGGGCTTTACGTAATGCTCTCATGTTCCATTCATTCTCCTGCAAATGACATAATTTCATTCTTATTTATAGCCGAATAAAACTTCTTTATGTATACATGCCACATTTTCCTTATCCCTTCACCTATTGATGGACACCTAGGCTGGTTCCTTAATTTGGTTATTGTGAATTACGCTGCTATAAACATGGCATATAATTCTGTCTTTAGTTATGAACCTAATTTTCTCTGCTGCCCTCTTTAATGTTTAACTACCATAATTCACATTTTATCTGCTGTTTTCTCTTGGAGAGATTAAAATACTTCAGTGTAAATACACACTGGATGTAAATATCCTCTAGCTCCTGTGACTGACTCAGAGAATTTCTGAAGGTTATTTGGAAACAGGAGATATCGAAGGTCACATCAGGGAGGCAAGTCACCAGTAAGGTTCCCAATGCTCTGGAACAAGGGCTGGAGACCCATTCACCAGAATAGGAAGTCTCAGAGAGGTCCTAGAAGTAGGGTGGCACTTCTAGAAAATTCCACAGGTTCCATGATTAAGAACTGTTAGTTTTCCCCCTTTACTGCAATTGATATATGTTGTTCACTACTGTTCCCTTTCCACCACCTGCAGAGTGATTTTTTTTTTTCTAATTGGGCCCTACCTGCTTTGCAGTCTCCTCTGCTCAAATTTCACTGTAGATCTCCACGCAAACTGAATACCTTCCTACATCTGCACTTGTAGAAATGATTGCCTATTATTTAGGTAAATTGCTCTTTTCTCCTTGGCCTTCCTACTATTGATATTCTGCTCTTCCTCCAAGGAACAAAATCAAAGCCCTTTTTTCACAGTCTTCTCCACTCCCAAGACTGGTAGTTGACCTCATTTTCTGCCAGTTGTAAATCTGGCAAATTAAATACAAAAACATCTTTTGGGTTGGCTTGCCCAGCCGGGCTTCTCTAAAGGGAGATATCAGGCATTCCCCAAGTCAGGTTTAACCCTCAGATAGGCTTTGTAGTTTGAAAACTCCCACAACTTAAATGAGTTTACTCACCACACCTACCTGACTCATGTGAAAATAATAAAGTCTTTCTTGCTCTTCAATAAAGCTTGTTTGTATCTTCAAGGAAAACATTTTCCATTTCCTGTAAAATTTAATTGCTTTAATACTATTACAGAAGATTTAAAAAATAAATAATAGAGAAACTACCCACAACTCATCATTTGGGCACAATGATTACTGTATTTTCTTTCAGTTATCCTTAAAACACCTCTTTTCCATGGTTGTATTTCTAGTATACAGGCCATGCTGGGCCTGGCTTTTCTCTTTTAATACCCTATAAAACTCAGTATTCATCATTTGTTTATAGAATGAAAGACATATTTTAAAAATAAGGCTGTTTAATAGAATATTATTTTATTAGTTTCTCTGGGTTGAGAAGTTATAAAAATAAAATGCTTCTCCCATTATATAATGGGCCACATGAATGAATCAAGCAAGTCACATGATGTAGAACCCTAAGGAGCCCATGCACTGGTGTTATTTGCTAGCCTGCCCTCTGCCTGACCCCCCTCCAGTTCTGATATACCCCTGTTGGTCCTTGAGGTCCCTGCCTCAGCTCTCTGTCTTTACAATTTTTCTAGCCAATACCAGTAGCAGGCAGATCTTATCTGGATACCCCCCACAATTTTCAATAACTTTTCAATGTCAAACCAGCATCTGCTGTTGTTAACAAAGAAAGCCAGTGTTCTGGTTTACATATGAGGAGTCCCCCAAAAGCTCATGTGTGAGACAATGCAAGAAGGTTTAGGGTGAAATGATTGGATTATGAAAACCTTAACCTAATCAGTGCATTAATCCCCTGATTGAGATTAACTGTGTGATAACTGTAGGCAGTTAAGGTATGGCTGGAGAAGGTGGGTCCCTAGGCATATGCCTTAGGGTATATATTTTGTACCTGGTGAGAGGAGCCTCTCTATCTGCTTCCTGGCGCCATGTTTCAGGTGTTTTCCTCCACTACACTCTTCCACCATGATGTTTTGCCTCCCCTTGGGCCTAGAGCAAGGGAGTCGGCCATCTATGGACTGAGACCTTTGAATCTGGGAGTCTTAAGTCAAATTTTTCTCCTTTGAAATTGTTCTCATTAGGTCTTTTGATCACAGCAGCAAAAAAAAAGCTGACTAAAACAGACAGGGAAGTAGAAGTTTATAGGAATTATATTCAATGACCAGTCTACTGCAAAGCAAAACAGCACAGGTGGAACAATTTAGGAAAATAAGATGCAGGAAATGAGAACACTGATTAAAATATATCAAAATCTCTGGGACACTATGAAGGCAGTACTAAGAGGAAAGTTTATTACACTGAGCTCATTCATTAAAAGAATAAAAAGTCAACGAATAAATGACCTAAAACTACATCTCAAAGCCCTAGATAAAGAACAAATCAACACTAAAAGCAGTAGAACACAGAAAATAATTGAAATCAGAGCTGAAATCAATGAAATCTAAACAAAAGAAACAATTGAAAAAGTTTACAAAACAAAAAGTTGTTTTTTTTTTAAATAAATAAAATAGATAAATCCCTGGCCATGCTATCAAAGAGAAAACTCAAATTACTAAAATACAAGATGAAGAGGGAAAGATCACAATGGACATGTTTTAAATACAGAAGATAATTAGAAACTATTTTGAAAATTTACACTCCAATAAAATAGAAAATATAGACGGCATCGACAATTTTCTTGAGCCATATGACCTGCCCAAACTGAAAGAGGAGGTCATACATGATTTAAATAGATCATATGCAAGTTATGAAATAGAAAATGTCATCAAACACCTACCAACCAAAAGAAGCCCAGGATCAGATGGATTCTCAGGCGAGTTCTACAAGACTTTCAAATAATTAACACTAATAATCTTCAAGGTATTTCATGAAATAGAAAAGGAGGGAACCCTTCCAAACTCATTCTATGAGGTTAATATCACCCTGATATCAAAACCAGACAAAGACACATCAAGGAAAGAAAACTTCAGACCAATATCCCTGATGAACATAGATGAAAAATTCTCAATAAAATTCTGGCAAATCACATACAAAAACATATTTAAAAAATATGGGTTCATCTCAGGGATACAGGGTTGGTTCAACATAAGGAAATCAAAAAACATAATTCATCATATTCATAGACTTAAAAACAAAAATTATATTATCATCTCAATAGACACAGAAAAACATTTGACAGAATGTAGCACACCTTCATGTTCAAAACACTAGGAAAACTAGTGATAGTAGGAATATACCTCAACATTTTAAAAGCTATCTATGCTAAACCCAAGGCCAGAATCATTGTAAATGGAGATAAACTGAAAGCATTTCCTCTAAAAACTGGGAAAAGGCAAGGATGTCCTTTTTTATCACTTCTATTCTACATCATTTTTGAAACTCTAGTCAGAGCAATTAGAGAGAAGAAAGATATTAAAGGAAAACAAATAGGTAAAGAAGAACTCAAACTATCACTATTTGCTGATGACATGATTCTATATCTAGAAGATCCAAAAAATTCAACTAGAAAACTTCTAGAACTAATAAATGAATTCAGCAAAGTAGCAGGATATAAAATCAATACACAAAAATAAAACACATTCCTATACGTCAGAGATGAATCCACTGAAAGAGAAATTAGAAAAACTACCCCATTCACAATAGCCTCAAATAAAATAAAATAGCTACAAGTTAACTTAGCAAAAGAGGTGAAAGACCTCTACAATGAAAACTACAGAACACTAAAGAAAGATATTGAAGAAAACCTCAGAAGGTAGAAAGATCTCCCATGTTCCTGGATAGGCAGAATTAATATTGTTAAAATGGCCATACTACCAAAATGTTTACTGCAATTCCAATTAAAATCCCAATGACATTCTTCATAGAAATAGAAAAGGCAAACATGAAATTTATTTGGAAAAATATGAGAACCAGACTAACCAAAACAATTCTTAGCAAGAAAAGTAAAGCAAGAGGCATTACATTATCAGACCTTAAACTATACTATGGAGCTATAATAACAAAAATGCCATGATAATGACACCAAAACAGACATATTGACCAATGATACAGAATAGAGGATAAAGAGACAAACCCACATAAATATAGTTATGTCATCCTAGACAAAGGTACCAAAAACATTCACTTGAGAAAAGATGGCCTATTCAACAAATGGTGCTGGCAAAACTGGAAATTAATATGTAGCAAAATGAAATTAAACCTCTATCTCTCACCCTGAATGAAAACCAACTCAAAGTGGATCAAATACTTAGACACTAAAACAGAGACCCTGTGCCTAATAGAAGTAAAAGTAGACCCAAATCCTCACCATGTCACTCTAGGATCTGACTTCCTTAACAAGACTCCTAAAGCACAAGAAGTAAAATCAAGGATCAACAAATGGGATGAATTCAAATTAAAAATCTTCTTCTCAGCAAAGGAAACAATCAATAACATGAAAAGGAGAGACAGCAGATTGAGAGAAAATCTTTACCACATGCACCTCCAAAAAAGCATTACTCTAGGATACATAAAGAACTAAAAAAAAATTAACACTAAAAAAAAAAAATAACCCAACCAATAAATGGGCTAAGGAACTGAACAGACATTTTACAGAAGAAGAAATACAGTCAATCAACAAAAATATGAAAAAGTGTTCAATATCTCTGGCAATTAGAGAAATGCAAATCAAAACTACCTAAGATTTCATCTCACTACAGTCAGAATGGCAATCATTGAGAATACAGGCAATAATAAATGTTGGCAAGGATGTGGGGGAAAAGGCACACTCATACATTGCTGGTGGGATTGCAAATTGGTGCAACCACTCTGGAAAGCAGTATGGAGATTCCTTAGAAAACTGGGAATGGAACCACCATTTGACCCAGCTATCCTACTCCTTGGATTATATACCTAAAGGACTTAAAATCAGCATACTACAGAAATGCAGCCATGTCAATGTTTATGGCAGCTCAGTTCACAATAGCTAAACTATGGAATCAACGTAGGTATCCTTCAATAGATGAATGGATAAAGAAAGTGTGGTATATATATTCAAAGGAATATTACTCAGCTTTAAAGAAAAATGAAATTATTGCATTTGCCAGTAAATGGATGGATTTGGAGAATACCATGCTAAGCGAAATAAGCTAAACCCAAAAAACCTAAAGCCGAATGTTTTCTCTTAATATGTGGGGCATTAGAGAGGATAAATACAGTTACTTTAGATTAGGCAAAGGAAACTGAAGAGAGGGGAGGGGAGAGCATGAGGGGATAGAAATTATAGTAGAATGAAACAGACATTATTACTTTATATATATATATATATACCTGACTGCATGACCAATGTGATCCTCCATCATGTACACTCCCATGAGATTATATCCCATCTATGTATGATATATCAAAGTGCATAAATGCATTCTACTGTCATGTATAGCTAATTAAACAAATTAAATTAAAAAAAAATTAGATGAAGATGATGACCATGACAAAGGATGAGTAAAATGTAGTGTGAGAAAGTCACACTATTGGAGTTGCCGAGTGAAGTGACTTTGATGTGTCTTCCACTAAACTGGAAAATGATCAATCATCTCATTGTGAAAAGATACCATAGAGCATAAACAACACATGGCAATGACAAAATATTTCACAGTGAATCTAAGTGTGGTGGTATATTACTGTAATTTCAGGTATTTGAAAGGTTGAGGAAAGAGGATTGAACATTTGATACCAGCCTGGGCAGGTTAGCAAGATCCTGTATCAAAGGAAAAAATAAGAAAGACCTGGGGATATAGCTCAGTGGTAAAAGGCCACTGGATTCAATTCTCAGTGATGGAAAAATAAATAAATAAATAGATAGATAGATAGATAGATAGATAGATAAATTGAAAAAGACTTTTCAGTGAAAAGTCCTGTCACCCGAATCCCTCCATTAACACCTCACCAAACAGGCTGTTCCACACTTCTCTCCATGCTTTGCAGGATTTTGACAATTTCTCTCCAGAATACAATTTCCCCATGGCCTATAGCTCTCATTCTTCCTGGTTTCTTCCAGGATCCATTCCAGCAGGTCCCGAGCCCTCACACTTGACCCACAGAACAGTGTTGGACAGGGAAGCACTTCCAGTACCCTTGGTATAGCTTGCCACGTTAATTCTTCCCCAAAGTACACATCATTTGCAATGTCATCAGCAACATATGAGAGTGCTGCATTAACTCCTCTGAGTATTATCGTTTAAGTTTGGAAGGAGAATTTAGGTTGATAGCATTCATAAATCCTTTATTGCACTCTGACTTGTTATATAGCTTTTGTGTATATATCTTATTTTTCTTTAAACCCTTAAGCTACTGAAGACAGAATCACATTAGTGGATATTTCCTTTACAGTCCCTGGCACAGTGCTCTGTGCACAGAAAATGTTCCAAGTTTGTTGGGGCAAAAAATAATAACCTGTATATATATCACTTGTGATAAATCAGCAAATTAGAAAAAAATTCAACTGCTTTTAAGATGTTTAGGAGAAAGGGAATAAGTTTAAAGACCATACAATGAATATTTAGTTACATTATATTGTCTGTGGTTTTGATTTCTTCTGAATTAAATACCCACTAACTGTTCAGGCTTCCTTTATGTGCATTACAAGGCTAAATCTACTGGTTAACACTGTATTTGATAAGAGTAGTTGGGAATTCTATACACCCAAGTCTATCCTGGGTACACCAAGAAGTGGAGGTCCCATGCCTATAATGACTAGAACATCATTCCAGGCACACTCGGCCTGTAACTGTCATCCTGAAAAAAGTTTTCTTTACAAAACTCTGGAATGAACATAAAAAAATCTTCATACCTAAAAAAAAATTTAAGCAATTGATTCTGATTAGCAAGAACATCACATCAGTGCAGCCTAGTGATGTCAGGTATATTCTAGGTGGTACTCTTCACAGGGAGATGCTTGGCCACTTTTCGAAAAAAATAGCTCAAGGTCCAAAAGACATATCAAAGTCACCTCACGTGCACAACTCCAATGGTGTGGTATTCTCACACTCCACTTACCCATCCTTTCTCATGGTCACTCCTTTCATTTATTTCCCAAATTGCTCCACCTGTTATCTTATAGGACAATACACTAGTCACTGAATATAATCATCTATTTTCCTCCATGTACCTGGCTTTCTTTGTAGACAGTAACTGGTGGTTTCCTGGCTTGGGGACACAGGAGCAGGATGCCCTGCCCTCACTGTGCCTACCAGTCAACAAGAGGCCTGCTGTCCACACTGGGCTAATGGTGCCACCTGATGGCCAGTATGGGCCAGGCTTTCTGTTCTCATTATTGATCATGACTCTTCTACCTGGGCCTTGATCTGTTCCTCTTCTCTCTTTTCACCTCAATAAATAATATCCCCAGCATCCTCCTTCTTCTCCTTTGATCTGCAATTCCACACACTAGGTTGCTACACTCTCCCTTGTTTTTCCACCACACCTGCCCTGAGCTCTCCCAAACTTGAACCCAACCAATCAATGCTTTTCTCATAATTATCACCTTTGAGTCCTGAATGCTATCAGAGACACATTCCTTGGCCATGGCCTTGAACGTCCCCTGGACTCCTAAGTAAGCTCAATATTCTTTGCATGATCTTTCCTATGTCTTCACTAGACATTCACTTTAACCTTCATGCCCTCTGCAATCATTACTGCTCTACCTCTTTCAAAAGACCATCTTGATCTTAGAAATTGAAGAGTCTGGGCATGAATCCCATTTCTCAACCTCCTGTCTTTCACATGGACAAAGTCAGATATATCTGTACCTGCCCTTAACTTTGTCTTTTTCACCAGGCCTTGTGTACTAGGTGAGCACTCTACCCTGATCTACATCTAAGCCTAGTACTAAACATTTTCTTGATTCAGATATGGGTTTTGTATCACTCCTAAGCCTTGATGTAGTCTTGATATGTCCTCTCCACGATTTTTTTCTTGGTCAAGTTCTTTCCATCATAAAGAGTCTTCTTGTCTCTTAGAGACAGCTTCTTCTAATTACACTTCTGTCTCTTACTTCTCAACTTCCTAATTATTTTTATTTTTTAATGTCTAAAATTTTTTCTTATCACATACTTCGTACTTCCTGCAAAGCTTAAGAAATAATGTAAGGAACAGGTATATTCCCAGAACGAGGCAAATGGAATAAAAGAGCACAGTACGTGTGAGGCTGTGTGTCCAACCCTCCAACTGTATCTTTTCCAGTCCATCTGAGAATCTACACCATCCGAAATTTTGTGCTTAATACTTCTCTTTAATAAAGAAAGATTATGTACGTAGGTCAGGACTATATTTAACTCTCTTACTTCTTTTTTTCTGTTAGAGTTTTGGAGCACCTGAACATCTGTTATGGTTTAGATATGATGTAACCCCAAAGAGTTCATGTGTGAGACAATGCAAGAATATTCATCATTGAAATGATTAGATTTTGACAGCTGTGACCTAATCAGTGGATTTTGTAGGCAGATAGGGTGTGGCTGGAGAATGCAGGTTGCTGGGGGTATGTCTTCAGGATCTGTATGTTGTTCCTGGTGAGCAGAGCTCTCTCTGCTTCCTAGTTGTTCTGTCCTGAGCTGCTTTCCTCCACCAAATCCTCTGCCATCATGATATGCCTCTCCCTTGACCCAGAGCTACGGAGTTAGTCAACCATGGATTGAAACTCTGAAACCAAGAGCTAAATTAAAAATTTCCTTCTCTACATTGTTCTCGTCTAGTCTTTGACAATGAAGCTGACTAAGTCAATATCCTAAATATCATTATACTTGTCAATTATATAATGAAAAACCAGCCTCTATCTCAGAGCAAAGCCTGTCCAAGGAAGGGACATGGCCTGTGTCCTTGGAAAAACCCACAGAGCACTCCTAAGCACATTCCCACCCTGCTAAGTTGTTTATCTACAAATAACAGGAGAGATCTGCTGTGCCAGGTGTCCCTGACTCAGTCAGGCTTGGTGGGGATCCATAGCAACCCTCTAGCAGCCACCAATCAGCATGAGACAGGGAAATACCTGGGATGCCAGATAACCCTCCCAGTAGTTTATGGTGGTTGATAACATGTTGGGAAACCATGTAGTTCAGCACGTACACCCCTCTTAGCTTAAACCAATCAGTTCAAATGAATACCCCTTTTGTACTGACCAATCATCCCTACCCAACTTGTTCCCGCCAGTGAATGTGCTAATCATGTTTTAGAGTTGTTATTTGATTTTCCCGCAGTGTGTGATGATTTGCTAAGAGATGCTATGATGTATGTGAAGTCCCTGCCTTCTCCAAAGAATGTATAAAACTGCTGCAAACCCTGGGCTCAGGGCCTCTCAGCGTCACCAGTTTCTGTGTGTGCGCGCGGAGGACCGAGCTAGCTCACAATATACACCTCTTTGCTGCTTACATCGATCTTGGGTCTCTGGTGGTCTTTGGGGGTCCCGAATTCGAACATAACAATAAATGACTTTATACTTATTAGTTGCAGGGAGTATGAAGTAGCAAGTTTGCTGTGGGACTTTGTAAAAGATGTGGGAGATGAGACAATGATGATTGCCACATCATTTATTTTGAATATTTAGTGGTCCATGTTTACCAGAACATCCCCTCTCAAATAAAAGAAAAACATCTCATCTTATACCTCCCACTTCAAAGAACAAACACAATACCTAATAAGCTTCTTTGGTATTTATACCCCACCTGGAAATATTGCTCTAGATCATGCACCAAGTGCTATGAAAGGTTGTCACATGGGACCCTGTGTAGGAAAACTCACTATAACATGTCTAGGCGGTGGTTAAAAAGGCCCCACTATTTGAATCATGTGACCTGGAAAACCTCAGCTACTCGAAATACATGTGATAAGAAAAGATGCTTGTGGGGTTTATGGCAAGTTCCAAAATAAAAATCACGATAAAGATTGCCTAGGGTTCTAGAGTTAAACCATACCATCTGTATCTGTAAAATGTAATTATACACATTCAGTTGGGTTATGGTGGAGACAGAGCTTCTGATTATAAGGCAAGTGACTACATGGTGAAAACTATCCATCATGACTTTGGTCTGACCCTGATCAGAAAATTAGGTGAGCCCCATAGCAGTTCATAAGGATGGAATGCATAATACCTGCTAAGTTTTAAATGTTAGGTGTCCTGCAAAAGCTCATGTGAGAGACAGTGCAAGAAGGTTTAGAGGTAAAATGATTGGGTTATGAGAACCCCAACCAAATAAGTAAATTAATTCCTGGATAGGGATTAACTGAGTGGTAAGTAGTAGGCAGGTAGGGTATGGCTGGAGGAGATATGTCACTGGAGTTTATATATATTTTTCCTGGTGAGTGGAGTCTCTCCGCTTTCTGATGCCATGTTCCTAGTTGTCTTTCTCTGCTACATGATGTTCAGTCTCCTCTCAAGCCCAGAGCAACAGAGAGGCCCTGAATGGACTGAGGTTTCTGAAACTATGAGCCCCCAAATAAACTTTCCCTCCTCTAAAATTGCTTTCATCAGGTCATTTGATCATGGCAATGAAAAAGCTGACTAAAACAATACCCCAATATATTGCCCTCTCTAAAGAAACAAAAACTCACTTGGGGAAAGTAGTCACTACGTGGACTCACATTCACTCCTGAAGAGGAAGCAATTAATTTCTGACAGATAGTATTACCAGTTCCAGGTTTGGGTTTGTAGTTCCTCCTCTTAGAATCTCAGCTGAGTGTTTTTAAAGTGTTGATTCACTAATTGAGGTAGCCACCTAATATCATCTTGGATTAGGGAACCAGTTTTATAACAAATGCTCCCAAATAGTCAAGCAATCCTCCATCCCTAGGAATTGCTTTCCTGATAGTAATGGAAAAGAAAGTAAAACTGAAGCACAAGTTCAGAGATAGCACCATATGAGGAAAGTGAGAGATCTTTTAGGGTGTAGAACATAGCTCAAGTCAACAGCCATCATTGATGCTGTCTCCATTGGGTCTAATCATTCCCAGTGATACACTTGGGGAATTTATTCTCCCTGTCCCTACAACTGTGGACTTTGCAGCTTTACAGGTCCTAGTTCCCATCATGGGACACAGAAAGCATCCTAGTGTACTTTCAACCATGACCACCATCTGACATTTGGCTCCTTGTACCCATGAGCGAGAAGGCAAAGAGGGAAAAACATATGGTTGGTACTGTGTGACACAGGGGGATGTTCCCTGGCCATCTATTCCCTTACCTGTAATCATGGCTCCATAGGTTCCTGGTGACCAGAAACTCAAAGTTGAGGTTCTGAGTCAGATCCCCAGGAAAGCTGCTTAAGTCAACAGAGGTGCTTGCTAGGGGTGAGAGGAACCTAGAATTAAGAGTAGAGGAAGGAAACAATTGTGGACTTGAGACCACCCAGTGGGGATCACAGTATATCCCACTACTCTCTCTTCTTAGTTTCTGTCAAGAAAAAAAGAAGTAAGAAGAAGAGAAGGAAGAAGAGAAGACATTTTATGGCACAGGAAAGAGAGCTGCTTCCAAAATGTTTACATTGAATTGAACCCGAAATTCATAGCATACGTTGTGATATATGAAATTAGAGCTCACTAGCTACACTATTAGCATGCTTGTTGTATTAATCGGATAACTACACACTGTGATGAATAGCGTGACAGACACAAGATGTCATGACAGTATCTAGTCCAGAGGGAGTAGCAAAAAGTGAAGCCAGTACAGGACATTTCAGTCTATAGTAGGATCCATACTTGCAGCAATATGGAGTCCACAAGGGGTTTGGGGCAGACCACTGACAAGACTAGGTTTGTGTTTCTTAACGTGGATGAAGGAGGAGCACATGTGGGGAGAGAAAATAAGAGCATGGACGTGGTGGAACAGGGGAAAAAATGCTATGAGGATCAGGATTTGAAGGGAAGATTGCAAATTCCATGTGGTCTATTTGAGTTGCAAATGGATGTCTGATTTGAATCTCGCACTGGAGGTAGACTCTGAATAAATAGTTTTAAGTGAGGTTGCATGACCCTCAGAAGAAACTGAGGTAGGACATGAATTTGTAAGTCATGAGCCCACAGATGACTAGTGAAATCATGGATGTGCGTGTAATGCCTAAGGACAGAACACAGAATGAGAGAGATGGTGCTGAAAATCTAAATGGGAAAAAAAGTCTCCCAAAACATGAACTATCATGTTTTGGTTTTATTTTCTTAAAACATCCCTTCAAATGATGCCTTCTCTCTGAAAGTATCTATTTCTGAAACCATACCCTCATCCCCAAGTCTTACCTTTGCACCCCCATATCTTCCTGTTCAGAATTTATATCTTGCATTAACTTTCATGGTTAACAGACTTAGAGCTCACTCATTATTTATACATTTATCAATTTATTCTACACTATAAGTTCTTCTATGTCTCAAACGCTATGACAGATGCTGAGAATACTAATAAGACAGAGTTCTTGCCCATGAATGGTTGTGGCAGAGATGGGCTTGACGGTTACTAATTTTATTTCCTTTCTCTGGGAGCTAATTAAGACCACCTTGCCCGCCTTTCTAGAAAGTCAGGTTAGTACCTGTTAGGAGTTTTCACCAATCAAATCTGAAGAGAAGGATGTCAAATTTTGACCACAAACTCTCTTGTAGAATTTTCATATGTTTTCTTTCCTCTCTGTGAAAGCCATGGAGTCCAAATGCTTAAAATGGTGGTACTACAAAATAGAAGTTTCTGAATCATGGCTTGGACTGCCCCAGGAGATGACAGACCTTCACCGTGTTAAGCCATTAAAATGTGGACCTTGTCTGCTTGCATCAGTGATATTGACTACTGTGTTGTTTAGTCTAGAAAGGGAAAAGAGATATGTAAGTAAATGTGTGCAGTACATGTAACAGGGGCTATCACAGAAATATGAACAGGCATGTAGGTGCCAGAGAGGTAGGAAGTGATGATCAGGATCCGAATAAGGAGATCAGTTACAAAAGTCTTTAGAGAGGAGGAGCCATTGTTCTGAGTCTGCAATGTGAGAAAGTGGGTGTTTTCCAAGTGGGAAAGGAGATGAGGATGACTGTCTGGCTGAGGAAACAGTCCCCAGAGGAAACAGAAAAGCCCAGTTCATCATAACAAACCTGGAGGTCTCACTACTGGTGTCTACACAAGACTTCAAGCTATCTGGCAGGCTTGAGCTTAGTGGCTGGTGGCAAGGGGTGAAAGACAAAGGAGACAATGTCTGATTGTTGGGCTTTCTACCTAAATATTTGGTAACAGTTGATAGAGAGGCATTTGAGAGTTTGAAGAGAAAAGTTATATATTTAAATTTCAGGAAAAGTCACCCATCAGTAAATTGGAGGCTAAAGTGAAATTATTTTGGCGCCACGGATACTACCCATGGAAGGATATTATAGTTGTCCACGCAACAGAAATTATATGAAGGCAGTGACCATGGATGGCATGAGAAGAGAGGTGGAACAATCAGTGAAACACAGGTACTAGCTGGGTATGCTGGTTTAGAATTACCTTTAGGCTCCGGATGGGATCAGTAAGTGTGTAGGGGGGAAGGTACTCAAATTAGAAATGTATAATTCATCATAACATTCATAATGAGAAAAGCCCAATTCATCATAAGAACAAGGAACTAAAACATACTTGGAATAAATATGCACGATCAAATGAAGAAACCAATTCCATATATATAAAAAATATACATAATGAATATATTATATACATAATAAACATATTATATACATAATAAAAATATTATATATATATATATATATATATATATATATATATATATAAAGACTTGAACAAATAGAGAGATCATAATGCTGAGTGTAAAGAAATTTAAAGATAGTAATCTCCCTTAATCGATTTATAAGGTTAGCACAGTTCAAATATACTGTACAAGAACTTAAAAATAATTTTAAAGTTCATCCATAACACAAATTTAGATAATTCCACAAAATAAAATTAAAAAGGAGGGATCTGCACTGCTGTACATTAATTCTACACTTGTTAATTGTACAAGTGTAACATTATTTTAATTGAAATTTGTTGGTGCCAGTCAATCTATTGCTAGTGTTGCACCAAGTTTAGTGCGACAGCCTAAAAGAGAAATATACAGAATATTTCCCAGTATATGTATAAATTGAGTATGTTACCCAGGTGGTATTCCACATGAAACAATTCTTAAACAATGAGATAATCTGAAACTAAGTTCATGCAATTGATCCCTAGTTTATTATAAACTCCAAATACATTAGTATAAGCTGTTTTTAATAAAAGGTTAAGAGCTGGGATACAGCTTAGTTGGTAGAGTGTTTGCCTCACACGTACAAGGCCCTGGGTTCAACCCCCAGCACCACAAACACACACGCACATACACACACACACACATATACACAAAGAAAAGGTTAATATAACCTTGAAGATACAGTGAACAAGGAATTTGTTTTAATGAATAAAAACGCAAATTTAAAATATTATTTACTGAATTATTTTAAAATAAGTTCTTTGAATTAAAAATTAAATATAAAAAAAGAAACAGGAACAAACCACTGGGAAGTTTATAACATGCATGACAAAGGACTTGTTTAATTGTGCAAGAACTTCTCCCAATCAATAGGAAGGAGTGACCCCTACCAATAAGAACAATAATGAGATACAGGAAATCCACAGAAAAAGAAACGTAATAGCTTATAGACATGTGAGAAAATGAATTTAACTGGTAGGGAAATACAAACTAAACAAGGAATTAAATGATTTTGGACTCAGGAAATAGTTAATGTATGGGGAAATAGCTACTCTCATATACTTTTGGCAGAATGTTAACTTTCTATTGGGCAATTGGGCTATTGCTTTATTTCAAAAGCTTTAAGACGTGTTTATTCCATTTGACACAATTTGATTTCTATAAATTTATTCTACATTTAAGAAATCAAAAACATACACACAGGATTATATATACACAATTTTCATCCGAGTTATATATTAAAGAGTTTAAACCATAAAGTCAAACAATGTAGAATTTTAAAATATAAATCATGATATATGAATATAAACACAGTACTTTGAATCCATCCATGCACATTTTAGAAATATACTTTATGACCTGAACTAATCACAAGAAAGTTGGAAGGAAGCAGAAGAAACTGCTTACAAAGAGTGCATACAACATGATCTACAAATTTACTGTCTATTCTGGCAGAGGTTTGCAAACTACACCCCAAAAGCCAAATACTTGTTTTCTTTTGCGGACAAAGTTTTACTGGAGCTGGGTTACACCCACTTGTTGTGTGTTATCAGCTTTTAAAAAGCAAGGGCAGAAAACATAAGTTGTGACAGAGAAAATCTGTCTGTAAAGCCTGGTTTATTATGCGGTTTTTAACTTTGTGTGCCAATCCCTGGTCCATGCAAATAAAAATACAGAAAGCATATAAAGAACATTTAAAAAGTAATTATTTCTAATATGGGACATTTTATTTTATTTTTTTTCGTGTTTTCTTAACAATGTCTAAGATAATTTTTTATTTTGTTTTTTTAGTTGAGAAATAAAACTATATATATA
>NW_026000093.1:9548181-9683131 GCF_001458135.2 Marmota marmota marmota | reverse complement strand
CTATATATATATATATATATATATATATATATATATATATATATATGTTTGTATGTACAACATAATGTTTTAAAATATATACCTATAGTCGAATTACTTCATATACTTATAATTTTGACAGTATATCAGCATTAGCTAGCTCTTTTATTTGTAAAAAAGATAGATATGCTTAAAAAGATAAGTAATTCATTTTCTGGAGGCATATAATATGTTTTATTTTTCATTTTTCTACATATTTTATTTATTACAAAGAAGATGTGTTACTTATGTAATCAGAAAATACTTAAATATGCATTGCCATGAGAATCTGGAAATTTCTAATTCTGACTTTCTCTCTGATTTCTTGGGGCATCTTGATTTTACATTTAACATCTTTTTACTTTTTCCCAGAATGTAAGAAAACGTTTTCTGTAAAATTTTGGTGATAGGGATTTTAATTGTTACTAACTTTGAAGTTTAAATCATCCAAATTTACAACAAAATCTGGCCTCAGTTATCTAGAGTTTATATCAAGATACTTCAAAAGAAATGAATCCAGGTGTGCAAAACGCACCCAAAAGAAAGATTCAGTTGTTGTTTTGGGGGTTTTGTTTGTTTGTTTAGACTCCAATAGATTCACTCATAAGAATTTTGAAAGCTTCTCGAAATCATCATTCCCGAAGCATGCATTCTGTTTCATACATTATCAATTTTTAGAATAAGAGGAAAAGAATTCTACATGGTTTCACAAAGCTTTCAATCATAATTTCAAAATTCAGCAAAAATAGCTCAAAACCGAAAATGAGAGTCCTTTTGAACATGGACATGATAGCCTTCTATAAATGATTAACTAATTAATTTCAGAAATATATGAAAAGTCACACAATTGTGGAGATAATAAAACAAAAACCCAAAGGCCCACAGGGAAATAGAGTGTCCACAGTAAGGACACATGTCCCCACTCCATTCCCTGCTCCAGCATAGAGTGTGCCATGTGATCACTATCCCAGACTGTACTCTCTCTGAGAAAGAATACCAGTGTATCCAAGGTCAGTGCCCAGACCATGGTTATACCCAGGCACAAGTCCAGTGCACTGTGATGCCCAGGCTTGGAAATGCTTCTCTGAGACCTTCCTCCAACTCTAGAATTTACACTGGATTCCTTGGTTGAGGACCAGCTGTGGTCCTAGTACTTCTGGGATAGGCTTCTGTCCAAGAAGTCAAAAGCTCTTTCTCAGCTCATGGTTCTCCAGAGAAAAAGCAAGGATGCTTTGTTCACAAGGTTGTCTTACCTACACCACCTAGGAACAATGGTGGGCATACTTTTATCTTCCTCCACCTTGTTCTTTTGTAGCTCTTTCACAGGAATACAGCATAAAGCCTTAACTTTTATAACATGAATTCAGTGACTATTCTTTAGAAAGAAAAAAAAAATACTGAGAAGCACAATCAACATTAATGTTCACATCAAACGAAACGCATGCCTTGGAAATCAAGGCAATGGGTGCATCTGGTCTTGCTGTCAAATTTTCCCACATTTTAAATCAGAGAGTTTGAATCTTTCTGTCACATGTTCTTGCCAACATTGAATGGTGTCTTTGTTATGCTCGAATTCGGGACCCCCAAAAGACCACCAGAGACCAAGATCAATGTAAGCAGCAAAGAGGTGTCTATTGCAAGCTAGCTCTGTGCTCTGTGCACACAGCAACTGGTGACGCTGAGAGGCCCCTAGCCCAGGGTTTGTAGCAGTTTTATACACTCTTTGGGGAAGGCAGGGACTTCACATATATCAAAGCATCTCTTAGCAAATCATCACACACCCCGGAAAAATCAAACAACAACTCTTAACATTGATTAGCACATTCACTGATGGGAACAAATTGCTTAAGGGTGATTGGCTAGTACAAGAGGGGGATTCGTTTGAACTGACTGGTTTAAGCCAAGAGGGGTGTACGTGCTGAACTACATGGTTTCCCAACATGTTATCAACCACCCTAAACTACTGGGAGGGTCATCTAGCATCCCAGGTATTTTCCCTGTCTTATGCTGATTGGTGGTTGCTAGGGGGTTGCTATGGGTCCTCACCTAGCCTGACTGAGTCAGGGACACCTGGCGCTGAAGATCTCTCCTGTGATTTGTAGATAAACAACTCAGCAGGGTGGGTATGTGCCTAGGAGTGCTCTGTGGGTCTTTCCAAGGACAAGGGTCACGCTCCCTTCCTTGGACAGGCTTTGCTCTGAGGTAGAGGCTGGTTTCTCAGTCTTTAGCACATCTGACTGGAGTTTCTAATGTCATGGTAATTTCTACCTGATTTCAATTGGGCTCTTCTATGGTCTAGTCATATAGAGCTCTTCTATGACTTTTCTATGGCCAAGGAACAAGAATCCCTGAGGTCCCAGTAGCCTTTATAAATGCTAGCAGTTGTCTCTGGGACCCCAGGAATGTATCACTAGGTATCAAAGTGTTTGAGGCAACTTATGAGTGGAATAGCCAGGATTCTCAACCCCCAAGCCCAGCAGCCTGCCTTGGTGGATAAAGAAACCCAGGCCCACGTCATCCCCAAACTCCAAACCAGAAAGTGGAATGTACAGCACAAAAACGTGCCCATCCTGTGGCTCTGGGCCAGGCTGAATTCTGAACAGTCCTGGCCTTGCTTGCTGTACAGTCCCTTCCTGTCCTCTCAAGTCCTGAGAGAGCAGGGCAGCTTCCCTCTCTCCATGCCAGACTGAAGCACTCCTTTGGAGGGCAGAGGAGAAAGTCTCCAGTCACCGTGATTCTGAAGGAGAGAAGGCTATTTTGAAGACGAGGAAATGCAAAATACGGAAAGGCTTAAATCCTTGCATGCATACATTCCAGGGCTTACAAATCATCTCATGAATACATTGAAAGCATGAGTCATAGCAGGAGAGGTGCAGGAGAAGAGTTTCTCCCCGCATTCCAAAATGAGGTCATCTTAAAATCTCTGTGAAGGTGAACAGGGTACTGTCAAGTTTAGTTCATAATTATGCAGATTTTAGGTATTAATCCAGGGTCTCTTTGTCTGACTAGATTTGGATGAAAAAGCAAGAATTTCCAGACCAAAAGAATGTTCTCAGTCGGATTATTAATGCTTTTCAATATGGAAGTCATTCTTAGTGGGACTATTTTTAGTTTGTTTAGCTGAAATATATACAATACATCTGGAATGTAACTTTTTTTTTTTAACCTCCGGATAATGTGACTTTTTAAACCTCTTGATGTAAGATGGGTTTGAAAAGTAAAATAAAGCAATTTGTTTTATTTAAAATGAGAAATCAGATTAAGATTCTAGGCTGATAGAGAAGTTTATAAGCATTCCTGTTTTCTTTTCTTAGTGTTTTCATATCCTTTATATCACCAACCTACCTTTATTTTTCAAAAATACCTGAAAATTTGATTTTCACATGGTATTGCAATAGCCTTCACTGAGAGAAAAAGAAAGAGGAAGGGAAGGAGAAAATGCACAGCTTTTTAACAAGAATGATTTTTTTTCATTCTTGCCCTACCTTGTTAATTATAGGGTAATGTCTAAAAATATCAAGAATAAACCAGACATTGTGCATTAAAATCTATAAACAGATCTAACACAAAATTCCAGCTATTTCCAATTTACTGATGATATAAAAATAACATTTTAAATTGGCACCTAGTGACACTGGGAGGAAAAGTAATTTCTTGGCCTTTGGAGTAGATGAAATCTTGGTGCTCCCTTCCCTTTCTCCAACTCTCCCTGCCTCCCTTCTGTTACCTGCCACCAAGCTGGGAAGCCTGCCTGGATCCTGTGGGCTGAATTCCATTGCCTGCCCAGCATCTGGTGTGATTCCACAACTTGGCTGGCTCTTGTCAATTGTGCTGCTATAGACATTGAAGTGGCTGTTTCACTGTAGTGTGCTGATTTTAGTACTTTGGGGTAAATACCAAGGAGTGGAATAGCTGGGGTAGAATAGCTGGTAACATGATAGTTCCATTCTTGGTTATTTTTAGGAATTGCCATACTGCTTAACAGAGCCATTGTATTAATTTTCAGTAACATCATCAGCATATGAGTTTTCCCCCCACATGCTCATCAGTATTTATTACTATCTGTATTCTTGATCATTGCTACTCCGACTGGAGTGAAGCGAACTGCATTCAAAAACACATCAAGAAGATAATACACCACGATCAAGTGGTTTTCGTCTCAGGGATGCAAGGTTGTTTCAACATACATAATCAATAAATGTAATTCACCACATAAACAGAATTAAGGACAAGAATCATATAATCATTCAATAGATGCAGAAAAGACCTTTTACAAAATCCAGCAGCCAGTCATGTTTAGAATTCTGGAGAAACTAGAGATAGAAGGACTTTACCTCAACATTGCAAAGGCTATATATGACAAACCCAAAATCAACATCAGACTGAATGGAAGAAAAATCGGAAGCTTTTCCTCTATAATCAGGAAAAGACAAGGATATCCACACTTACCACTGCTATTCAATAGAGTTTTTAAGCACCTAATCCTTTAACAGTGAAACTGAACTGTATCTCTACTCTCCAGAACCAGGGGGTACCTGCAGTGTAATCAGATACAATTTTGTTGAAACTTAAGTTGTTCTTCCCTGTTCTGTCGAAATTTTTTTCCACTGCCTATCATCTTACTCAAAATCAATATTTTAATGCCCTAGGTAAACATTCCATTGAATTAAATTCCCACAAGAATATGCAAATTAAGAATTATTAGTTTATCAAATCTGATTGTCAAAATTCAAAGGTATGTGCTTAAGATAAATTCTCCACCCTTTCAAATAAGAATCACTTATTTGTGTTCACTCTCTCCTTTCCTTCTTTTGTAATTTATATGAATTGGTGATTTTCCAAGGAATTATAAATATTATTTATAAATATCTTTTTGGAAAAATCAAATTTAAAAAATAGAAAAATCTACTATATTAACCACCTATAATTTCTCTAGTATTTGTGAATAAAATGAGAGAGATATTCACACTATCCAATGCCAAAACAGTCTAAATATCTTAGAAGTCTAGAAAAGTTCTATTATGAGATGTTATCTTAAAAAGATTGCTTCTGATATCTTTTATCAAAGTAAAATCCTTATAAGCTCAGTATAGGTTGTCTGAGAAATTGATTTTTTAAACGATTTTGAGATGTTTATTTTGCTCTTTAAAGCATATGAATTCTTCCAAAATAGAAATGAAATAGAGGACATGTTTATCAAACCTTTCAATTAAATACTAAGGACCTAGACTTTGGGAAATATTTCTTGCCAATTTACATATTCTTTTAACTAAAGGGTTCTTGAATTAAGATTTTTAAAAATTAGATATGCCTTTCTTGATGAACTAAATATCACTGTGGAGAAAAGCCTTATTAGTAGTTTGAAAAAAAATACTGAGTTGCTGTAATAGTGTGTTTCTGTTTTTTTTGTTGTTGTTGTTTGTTTGTTTTAAGAAAGAACAGAAACTGTTCAAGCTGAATTCTAAAGCATAATACAGAGTATAGAATATACATTCCCTATCTAGGCTTTCAACATATGGAAGAACCATAGAGGGGGATTGATTCTTAATCATGTTGTGAACCAACATGAAAATGTTTCCTTCCAGTTTTCATTTTATCACAGATTCAGCTCACATTAATTTTTCCAGTAAGAACAGATTTTGTAGATCTTTCCCAAAAGGTTTTTAGTAATTTTTATAGATGATAGCCTATGTTAACTCCAAGGACCAAGTAAGTGTGCCCCTCAAAAAGTGAAAAGCTTTTAACTGAATTTATCCCCAAACTGACATCCTTATTGCTCTCTGCCCCCAGGGACCCATCTCCTGTTAGAATCAATTGAAGTGTCACACATCAAAGAAGGAATGATGTGGGCCTAGGGCTTTTAGGTCAGAGTTCCACCTATTAAATTGAAAAGAGATGCTCAGAAAAAACAGCTTTCCATTGTCTGGCTGTATATATTCAGAATGACTTCAAGGTTGAAAGTTTAGGTAGGATGTGTGTGCATTGTTGAAGCCCCTGCCCAGTTCCGTAAAACTCAGGATGAAGAAGATCCTGACCCCCTTTTGTGTTCTGGGTTCTGTGGCTAGGAGATGGTGCTAATCAATGGACTTTGATTTTGGTGATGAAGTTTGATGATGGTATGACTAGCCTGAAAACATTACAAACATTTCAAACATTACATTGTGCTTTAATAAAGCAAAAATGTGAAAAAAAAAACCAGAAAAGTACAGGAGGTAAGACTAATATTTACTAGCTTGATATGACCATTACACAATGAATATATATTTCAAAATAACACTGCATATACTATAAATACATATATTATTTTTGTTTGGCAATTTAAAAATTAAATAATATTTTTTAAAAGGCAAAATAATAATAATAATTTAAAAATAAAGCAATGATGTGATATAGGAGGCCATAGGGAATAGAGAAGCTGAGGAGATGTTGAGGAGAATCAGGCCCTGGTCTGGGGTTGAATATGGAAGATGTATGCTAGAAGATTGTAAGAGGCATTTAGAGACTGCTTTTGCTAAAGACACTGATTCTGCAGTTGGGCTTGCAAATGTAAAACTTGTCATCTCTGCCCCCATTTTGCATCTGTCAGTCACCTTGGATTCTAAGAATGGCATGAGTGATTGATAAATATTTTGTGATGAATTTAAGATAACCCCCAGGCAAGAGCAACTTTCTTATCTACACCAACAGGTCCTTGCTTTCGTCAGCTTTTTCACTGCTGTGACTAAAAGACACAACCAGCACAATTGTAGAGGAGAAAATTTTTCTTTGAGGGCTCACAGTTTTCAGAGGTTTTAGTCCATAGGCAGTGAGCTCCCTTCCTAAGGGCTCAGGAGAGGCAGAAGAATAGTGGCAGAGTGTGGCAGAGGGAACCAGCTCACATGGTGACCCAGAAGCAGAGGGAGAGTCCACTCACCAGATAGAATATATATATATACCCAAAGCTATGACGCCCCAATTCCCACCTCGTCCATCCATACCCTCCCACTTCAGTTACCACTCAGTTAATCCCTATGGGGGGATTAAATCACTGATTGGGTTAAGGCTCTCACAACCCAATCATTTCTCCCCTGAACCTCTTTGTATTGTCTCACACATGAGCTTTTGGGAGATACCTCACATTCAAACCATAACCGCACTTCTGAACAACCATGACATAATAATTGACATGAACACAGATCATAATTTTGGTCCCCTTTATATAATGTGGAAGTCTATGACAGAGACCTAAGAAACTAAAAACTTTTCCAGCCTCATTTTCAGGCTACTGTGGGAGCAGTTTTATCAGTGAAATGTAGGAAGTCTGTTAGGAAGCATTGGGAAGTGTTTTTAATTGTTTGCTAAAAACAAGTCCCCCATGTTAAGGTTTGGATCAGGAATATCCCCCAATAGCTCATGTATCAGGCAAGGCAGCCATGTTCAAAGGTGACACAATTGGATCCTGAGGGCTTTGACCTCAATAGTGGATTAATCCATTGATGGATGAAGGACTGCTGCTGACAGATGAGACCTAATTGAAGGAAGTTCGTCAATAGGGTTGTTCTCTGGAATGGTTTTTCTTATTCCTGGACTGGCCCTTACCCTTCTCTCTGGCTGCTGTGAGCTGAGGCGCTTTTCTCCACCACACCCTCCTACTATGGTGTTCTGTCTTCCTTCAGTCCCCTCAGGTGCAGTGAAGTGGAGCTGGCTGACCAAGGATGACTGAGACCTCAAAATTCGTGAGCCAAATAAACTTTAAGTCATTCTTATCCTGTACTTTTGTCACAAGGATGAAAAACTAACATAATCTGACACTGTCTTGCCACTTTGTTCTTATCAGCAAAGTACAGATTGTGGTACTGACTGCAAAACCATCATCATGTCATGTGAACTCTAACTGCTCTACCAAGAGACCTATTATGGTCATGGAGCAATAAGACTCACAGGTCAAACTAAGATATTGAATTAGAGAGAGTTAAGGAAATCTAAAATCTACAGTGAAAAGCAAGGGGTAAGAGTAGGGTGGAGAGAAAGACTCCTTGAATCCTGTGTTACATTACTTGCACACCTAGACTCTCACCCTGCCACATTACCTTCACAATGAACTAGTGTGTTAAGCATCAGAGTTAAGGGTTAGCAATGGATATTCAGAAACAGAAGTTTCCTGAAATCAGCACATGCTACTCTATTGCAGTGATGCAAGGCCACTCCTGACCACAGCATTATTATCAATGACCTAAGAGAAGTCATACCTCCTCTGGACATGCCTTGGGCAGAAGAAGTGCGGGGCCAGAATGGCTGTCAGCAGTGGAAAGCTAAATTAGGAACAGCATAGCTTTCAAATCAGAGGTGACCTCATCTGTACCTTATGTTTATTTAATGTTCATGTGGTTTTTAATCTCTTTCTATCTATGCATAGAATTCTTCTTCATTATGTCATAACTCGTAAATGTTCCATTTATTTTATATCTAATATTTTGGAGGTTACTGACTTACAATCTATGCATCTTACAATTTCTGCATATGACTCAAAAGATACTTTCTTAAAATCTATATTAATTCATCTTATGAGTCATCTCCATCCATTTGCTTCTTTTATCCTCCACAGCAAAATTAAATATTCTCAAGTAACAAAATATGTAGTCTTTATAAATGCCAAGCAACAAGTCATTTTTCCTATGGTCATGTAACTGTAATCAGAGAGAGTACAAGAAAAACCTGTGAGGATAAAATGGCTACGCAGACTCTGTCCTTAATGGAAATGCTCTGCAGTGAACCAGACAGGAGCTTGGCTTTTTCTCACTTCCTGCAACATATAAAATGTAAGCATCTATTTGATTAGATACTACTCATTGAAATTTCTTTCATGTATACCCCTCTACCTCCATATTAGAACTTTTTGTTGCCATTCATCCAAAAAAAATTTATTGAGACCATGCTATATATCAAACACTTATCTTAAGGGTCATAGCTATAATGTTAAAAGTGGAGTGTGTGTGTGTGTGTGTGTGTGTGTGTGTGTGTGTGTGGTGCTGGGGATTGAACCCAGGGCCTTGTGCATATGAGGCAAGCACGCTACCAATTAAGGTATATTCCCAGCCCCTAAAAGTAGTATCTTTTGCTGTAAAATGTACTTTCTAGTGAAGGGAGGAATACATTTTTTTAAAGTTGTTTGATTTCTATTTCTGGCCACAATCGGGTAAATAGTACTAAATCCTGCTCCTACAATCCACTAGAAAACTCAATGGGATTCTTTCTGAGGGCAGGTCAAAATGATAATAAATGAAGGGCTGGGGATAAGGAAATCAATCATATATTAAGCAGGGGAGATGGGTTGCTAAACTGACCCAGAAGGACTTTTGCTGAAAATGGATTGAGTGGGACAAAGAAAGAGTCCAAGTTCAGGGCCTCAGGGACTTAAAAGAACCTGACTAGAAGTAGGTTAAAAAGCCTTAATCAGCCACCAAGGAAATAATTTATATAGGATACCTATGAACTGAACAATCAGCAGAGTTGCACAAGAATGGGAGATGTTGGACTTCCAATCAAGAGGAGAGAAGAGCCATTACAGTCTGAGCATTCAATAGGGACCCCCACAAAAGTCCTATCTCATAATATGGATAATGTAATATTAGATTTAATCTATTCTAAATTCATCCAAACAAAACTTAAAACAGGTTTTGGAAAACCAAGATGTTTGTCATGTAACTACCTGCAGGGAAAATATCACAGCATTCTTTAAAGGAAAAAAATTAATCATGATACTCAATAATGTAAAATTTTAAATGTCTAGAAACCAACCAAGTGTGAACATACATGCAAAAGATATAGAAAAATGTGACCATCAGAAAAAAAGCTATCAATAGAAACAAATTCAGGAATGAAAGAGATGATTTAATTTGGACAGAAACTTTCAAATAGCCATGATAAATATGTTCTAGGATTTAAATGAAAATATGAAGACAATGAGAAGAGAAATAGGAACTATAAAAAAGAATGATATGGAATGTTTAAAAGTGAAAATTACAATTAAAAATTTATTGAAAGAGTTTACTAAACAAATTAAGTAAATCTGTAAACCAGACATCATCAAAACATTTCAAATTGAAGAACATAAAAGAGTGTGTGTTGGGGGTGAGGGGAGCAGGAGACAAAACAGAATCTCAAAGATAAACTGATAATATTAAGTCATCTAATATGGATATAATCAGAGTTTCAGAAATGAAATGGGGTGGAAAAATATTTAAAGAAATATTCTGTGACAATTTTCCATATTTGGTTAAAAATATAACATCACCAGAACAACCCACTTGACACTAAATAGAATAACAAACAAAAACAAAACCACACCAAGGCATATCATAATCACTTTGCTGAAATTTAATGATAAAAAGAAAAACTGCAAAGTTGAGATGAGGGGAGGAAACACTTCAAACAGAGGTATAGAAATAAAAATTATCGGGGCTGGGGTTGTGGCTCAGTGGTACAGAACTCCCCTAGCACATGTGGGGCCCTGGGTTCAATCCTCAGCACCATATAAAAATAAATAAATAAAGGCATTGTATCCAACTATAACTAAAAAATAAATGTTTTTTTAAAAATATAAATAAAAATTATCACTGACACCTCATCAAAACTACATAATCTGGAATATTATAGGATAGCAATTGAAAATACTGAAATATTGGAGAAAAATGTTTTTTTATGTGGAGATAAATTCTTCAAAAATAAAGGTGAAATAAATGCATTTGTTTATCTATTTTCTAAGTAACTAGAAACTAAATTTATTGCTAGCCCACTTGCTCTTTAAAACAGGTCAGAAGAACCACTTTGGGGCTGGAGATGTAGCTAAATGGTACAGTCCTTGCCTAGTATGAATGAGACCCTGAGTTCAAACCCCAGAACCAAATAAGGGGTAAAAAAAGGGGGGGGAGGAATAATATCTTTAGTGTGAAGAAAAAATGATACCAGAGGAAAACTTGGATATATACAATAGGATAGTTTTTATAAGATTTTTTTAAAATATAAATAATTGAATCTTTAAAGCCAAAAATAAAATCAATATTGTTGTAGTCATCTTTTGCATCATTGTGACCAAAATACCCAACAAAAACAATTTAGAGAAGGGAAACTTTATTTGGGGTTCCTCTTTTCAGTGATCACAGTTCACAAATAGCTGACTCCTCTGAATCCAAGAAGAGGCAGCACATCATACAGGGAAGGCCCAGCAGAAGAAAGCTAAGCACATATTGGGGTCAGAAAGCAGGGACAGGACGGAGGGGACTGTAGGAAAGATTGAACTCTTCCAGGGCAGGTCCCGCCTTCTTCTCCAGCCTCGCCCCAACTGCCTGCAGTTACTACCCAGAGAGTTCATTCAAACAAAGATGAACTGATTACATAACAGCTCGTACAATCTAATCATTATACTTCTGAATATTTTTGCATTAACATGAGCTTTGGGCACATTCAAACTGCAATATTCCACTCCTAGCCCCCCTAAACTTATGTCCATCTCACCATGTAAAATGCATTTAGTCCATCTCTAAGAGTACCATAGTCTTAACAGTTATAGCATTGGCCAAGTCCCAAGTCTCTTCTGAAACCCAAGGCAAACTTTTGGCTGTGAGTCTCTGTGAAAACCAAAAGCAGGTTACCAACAACATAATGCTACATCATGTACAACCAGAAGAATGTGAAGTTATACTCCATATATGTATAATATGTCAAAATGCATTCTACTATCATGTATAACTAGTAAGAACAAATAAAAGAAGAAAACCAGCAAGTTACATATATTCAATTTGCAGTGACATAGAATAAATATTCCCATTGCAAAAGGGGGGAATAGTTGCTTAGGAAGAAGGGACAGGACCAAAACAAGACCAAAACTCAACCTTGCAAACAGGATTTGCAGTTCTATGTACAGCATCTAGGACTCTTGACTGTCAGGTGTTATTTCCAAAGGGCTGGGCAGTCTTACCATTTTGGCCTTGCTGGTCCTGGTGTACATGTGCTCTCCTTTAGCCTGGCTCTCTCCACAGCCAATAGTTTTTCTCAGTAGATAGTCTATATTACTGGTATATTTTAATTCCTGGGGTTTCCATGCATCTTTGGCTTTACCTTCACCAGTTCATGCATTGCCCTCTCTGGGGAAGCCTGCAGGGACTCTGACCCTGCTACAGTTTTGTCTGGCCTCCTAGGCCTTCCTTTGAAATCTTGGTGGAAGCCTCCATAACTCCTTAATTTATAGTAACCTAAATTCCTGAAGAACCAGCACCATCTGGATGGTTCTCAGGTCTGCTGTCAACTCATGGAGTACCTAAGGCCCAGGGAATCATGGCTGCAGTGGCCTTATTTCCTGAATGGCTCAGCATGGTGAAACAGCTTGCTAGCCCCCCTATACAAGCAGGGTGACCCTATGATTTCTTCTCTAAGGAATTCCTCTTTCTACACTTTCAAGCCTATAGTGAGTGTGGTCTTGCAAATTCCTGAGACTCCTCAAGTCTTCTTTCCTATTGTGTCTGTACAAAGTACTTATCATCTCTTTAGTGCCTGTAATCTCTCCTACCACCACAGTTTCCTTGGTCCCAGCCTTACATGCACTTTTCGGGCCAAATTGCAAGTTTTTAAAATCCTTTAGCTTTGTTTTCTGTTTCCTTTTCTCACAGTAAACCCAGCTAAAAGCTGCCAGCAAGATCAATGCCACTGACTAAATGCTATACAGCTTTTTGAAATTTCCTCTGCTGATTAATTAGCCCATTACTTTTAAAACTAGCCTCATGTAAAGTCTCAGAACATGGGTAAAATTTAGCCAGAATGTAAGATTATTGACCTCTAGTCCAGTTCCCAGTGCAGTCCTCATTTCCCTCTGAAACCTCATGAACATGGTTCACATTCTTTCTGAGCTGCCACCAGAATCAATCATTAAGCTCTTCTTACAACATTCTAAAGTCTTCCCATCTTGCATTTCCAAACTTTTAAAAATCTCTCCCCACTGAAAACCAACTCCAAGTGCTTCGGAACCACATGGTCAGGTTAGTCACAGCAATGACCTAACTCTTGGTACCAATTGTTGGTTTAGTCAGCTTTTGCATCACTATGAACAAAATAATAAATGGGGACAACTTAGAGGAAAACTTTATGTGGGGCTCACAGATTCAGAGGTCTCTGTCTGTAGTTGGCTGACTCCATTGGTCTGGGCCCATGGTGAGGATCACATCATGGGAGAACAGCATGGTGGAGGGAAGCTGCTCAGCTTGTGGCCAGGTCAAGAAGCGGACAAGGAGGGAGGAAGGGATTACAGGGAAAAGACACCCCAGTGACACATCTCCTTCAGTCTCACTTCATCTGCCTATAGTTACCACACAGATCATTCAAACTAGGATGGGCTGATTAGATTACAGCCATCACAATCTAATAATTTAATCTGAATATTCCTGCACTAACAGGGGCTTTTGTGGTCACCTCATATTCAAACCATAGAAAATACATTATATTCTTATATATGTATACACATACATGTAATATATATGTGTATAATATATACATCTATAACATATATGCATATTTATAATGCATATGTACATATATAACATGACAAAGCCTAAAGGTTGCAGAGTTCTTACATTTTACATATAGTAATATAATGTTAATTTATAGTAGATCATGATGAGTTAAAACTACATACAGCAAACACAGAAAATATATGTACATACACATATGTATATATGTATATATATACATATTTATGCACTAGGCTAGCCTTAGTAAAACTAGGCTGTTAAAATATCTTAATCAGAAGGTTGTTAATCTTAATGTGTATAATATTTAATTGGTTTTACATGCAGAAAGTTCTAGAGTAAAGAAGCATTTTTCAATATAGGGGCACGGAGAATCTCTGCACTCCATCTATTATCCTATAAGCAGGGACAAGGAATTATGTTGGTTTTATTCACCCTTATTCAGATCCATCTATTTCACAATTAATGATCCACACTTACTACTACATCATATGGTCATTTGACAGCGTCATCACGGGTAGGGTTTTCATTTTGGAATAAATTGTCAGAGAAGCAGATTTACAAAAGAGAAATTTGTGTCTTCTATTTTTACTTCAAAACACATGATTTAGAAAATAACCTTTATATCCATATCACTAGTTTCTTTGGTATTCAAGTGGAGTATTTTGTTGAACCTGAATCACATTCTAAAATCACACTTTTCAGTTATTCTACTGCTAGGTACATATACAAAGTGCAGCATTACCCTAATGCCTTCATGCAAAGAAAATGACAAAGAATTTTATACTCAGTCTTAGCAGTTTCTGAGATTATAAAACTAATCTTCTTGTTCTCTGTTTACCAGAGGGAAAGTGCTATGTGTTATTCATTCCACACACATTTTGCCACTTTGGGGCAACTCAGTAACTTTCATTTTAAGATTTAATTAAAGAAGATCAACTAATTGGAATGGTAAATAAGGTGAACATTGTGTTGTCACTCAATGGTAAAATTTTCCAGTTCAACCAAAATTCTAGCTGCCAAGAGAACTTTCTGTAAAACACTAATGCAAAATGGCATCCCTGATACTGTTAGAACCAATGGTGGACTCTGTTCATTCAGGTCAAGCACCTGATTACACATTCACTATCACAGTTAGGAGGTGAGAATACACCTCATCATCATCATAAAAAGAAAAAAAAAACTGCAGGAAATTCATAATGTGTTATTTGTTTAGCAGCCAACCTGGCCAGTTGATCAAAATCTTAAGAGTGTAATAGTCTGAGAGTTTCTGGCAGCAAGGAGAAGCATGGAACAACAGTACTTGGCTACTGTTCTAATTTTTGTGTTTTAATCTGTTTTCTCTTGTGCTAAACTGTATATTTTTATCCTTATCAAGCCTAATTCGAAGAGCACTTTCCAGCCTTCCCTATTATGCAGTTCACCTCACCCTCTCTAGTGATTGCAAATTCAGAGAAAATTACTTGGGTACATAGTTCTTGTTTTAAATTAGATGAGATCATATTTCTTCACGCCTGTATTTTGAGCCGGAAATTTGTTGAATACCAAGCTACTCTGTGAAGCACATTTGATTAAGCAACTACCAGAACAGCTCTCTCTTTTCATTACCGTTTTACAGGATTAAGAAGAGCAAAATGCCACATGGAGACATAATTCATGAAACCAACTTCTGTATTTTTGCTTCTGAATTAGACATTCCTAACTCAGCAGTAGATTTATACTAAGATTACCAGAATAAATAATAGAAACTTCTGGAAAAAAATTATCATTCCTAATAAATAAGCACAGTTTCAGAAAAAAAAAAAAGAAGTTCTATAGATTCCATTAATGAAGATCTTTTAAGGAATGATTTTTCTGGTCAGAAAGATCTATGAAATTTAGATGATATGATGTCTTCACCAATGCCTGAACATTTAACAACTATGGAATTATAGAATACTATTTTTTAGGGCTAGATATGAGATGCATCCCCCACAAAGCTTCTGTTAATGAAGGAATATTCCAAGGTGAGTGATTAGATTGTGAGAGATGTGACCTAATCAGTCCATCCTAATTTGAATGGATGGATTGGGTGCTAACTGTAGGCAGGTGGGGTGTGGCTGGAGGAGGTAGGTCTATGGGACCTTTCCCTTCTTTCAGCTTCCTGGCCACCAGGAATGGATCAGTGCTCAACCAGTTCTCCCTTTGATCATGATGTGCTGCCTCCTTTGGGCCTAAAGCAATGGAGCCAGTTGTCTGTGCACTTGAGCTCCAAAGAAGCTTCTCCTCCTATAAGTTGTTCTGGTCAGGTATTTTGGTCACAGTAATGAAAAGCTGCCTGAAACAGTAAGGTTTAAGACGAAGCATTTTGTCAGAGATACTTTCTAATCAGAAAAAAAAAATCAAGTACAAAGAAAAATATACTTCAGTATACTTTCAGAACAGAACAGTTTGGGTGAATTATGCCTTCCTTACAACTCATTCTGTTGTGGGTGTTCAGTTTTTTCTTCCAGAGTAAGTGTATATTGTTTCTGGGAAAAGAAATACATCTCCAGAATTTACGTAAAAGGCTCAGATATACCTCTTTCATTCTCGGAGCACGGTTATGCTGGTGGCTGTTAACAGGAATTATAGGACTTAATTTGAACATCCTGTGCTACTTAAGAGAATGTTTCTGCCTTGCTGAGAAATCACATTAGGAAGACAAAATCCAGGCAACCCCTGCTAGTTCCTGTACCTTGGCCTCTTTCTTTGAAAATAAGTGGTAGGAGGAGAGTAGGAAGAGACAGAGACCACAAGTGCAAGTGTTTGAGAATAGCTTAGACACAGTGTGGTTTTCATCAGAGCCTTTATTTCACCTGGAATGCCTGACCATAGTATAAAAATGTCAATTCCAAAAAAATCTCTAAACATCAGCAGCAATTTTTTTCTGAAGTTCAAATCCATTCTGCTAACTCCTTTTTTTTCTTTCCCTTTGGCATTTATCTATCCTTATTATTTCCAAAAGAGTAAGCCAACTGAAAGAAAGAAGTACTCTTTCAACATGTAAGTTGAGAAGAAAAGCAACTATCGTAGCTGACTGAATGTCCAAGGATTGGTTTCTTTCAGAAAGACTTTTATTCTAGAAGTTGCTAGGGCAAATGGGGAAAAATAAGGTAACTATGAGAGAAGTAAGCTCAGGCAAAACTGTTTTTCCTTGACAAGTCCCCTACTCAGAAAAAAAAAAAAAAAGAAAGAAAGAAACTTTGGTTTCTTAAGCGATTTTTCTCCCTACATTTTCAATTACAGAAGCAGAAACAATACACTAGAATTTAAAAAATCCAGCTAAATATTCTTCACATTAAAAATTAGGTAAAGAAAAATATTTTTTTTACCCTTGATATAATCTTAAAATCACAAAAGAAAAAAAATGTTTTTTGTTGCTTTCAACTTTTCTTTCTACATTTTTCCAAAAGTGCAGTTTTAAAATGCATCAATATAGAAATTAAATCCAACATTTAAAAAAAAGAGTCCCAGATATTTTTATATTTCAAATTATAATCCTTCATATAAATAGGACTAATTTTTCAATTTGTTCTTTTTCAAACTGAAATTGAAAAATAGTTCTTTATGTAAGGCAGATGGAAATAATTAGGGGAAGATATTCTACTTATGAAAGGCAGTGGTATCATGTGTTTTCTGTGATTTCAACATTCTACTTATGGCCCTCAACCAAGACAGGTGAAAAGTCTAACTTCCAACAATTGCTCCCCTTGCTCAGGCTTCATGATTCATGGCCCTGAATTTCATTAATTCTTAACTGAGCCCAGTTTGAGTATCCCATCATTGGGTGGGGAGCTGGATGTGGAATGAGTGCTGCCTTAAAACTGTGGCTGTGTCATTCCCAGAATAGGTAATTATCAACTAGTCATTGGCTTCTTCTAGCCCCAGATCCTCATCTATAAAATGAGGGTGTAAAAAGTGGTGTCTGTTGGATAAGGTTCTCAGCATAATGATGTAAGGAAATAATACACATTCTCTGGCATATAGAAAGTGTGCAATAAATATTTTCTACTGGTACGGACATGTCTCCTGTAGAGGTGTTTGTGAATTGCATAACTTTAAAGTAAAGTTGAGTATGAAAATCAATATTTTTAATGGTGGTAATCAACATTGGTAAGGTTTTGATGGTGATGAAAATGAGGGAGTGGGTTAATGTGTAGTGGACAATGTTGACAGGAGAAAGATGACTGCTGCAAATTAGCCAACTGTGTTTGGAATCCACAGAAGACTTTCCTCCATTTGTTGACCACAATTCATCTCAAGATCACAGCATAAGGATCGAGGTTGACAGATGCCAGGGGCAGACATTTCAGTGTTTCAACTATTTATTCCAACAATGGAAGTTACGCCTAGTCCCTCCTAAGTTTTGCATATCCCTCTATTCTTGCAATGTTTGTGAAAGCCACAGAAGACATATGCTTTTTGTTTATCCAAAAGAACTCATAACTTACTCAGTAGAAACACCTACACATACACTTATGAATCTGTGCACACCCCAGCATGCAATCAACAGATTTCCAGAAGGTTCATTGAGCCAAGGTCCCTGGATTAGTGACAAGCGTGAAGCTGAAGGTCACAGCAATGCATAATATATCCACACATTTTTATAGAAGTCTCAGACCCCCATTAGGGCCTGTTGCTGAGGATGTTACTGTCCTTCCTGTCTACCAAGTTTCCCATGAGCTGTTTAACTGCATTTTAAAATATTCATTATTCACTGTGGTAAATTCCCTTACCTATTATAATCAAAGAAAAATGTCACTGTACAACAAAGGACAGAATAGTAGTTTGAAGCATTTTATCCAAATGCATGCAGATGATTTGTATACTTATTCAACTGACAGTTACCAAGCACTCAGGAAAAAGTTTATGCCAGAGAGTCCACCTGGAATTCCATGCTTGAACACACAAAAAAATTCCAAACTGTTAGATTGTACCACCCTATAATGGGCCAAGTCTGTTGGCATTGCATGGTACCTGAGAATGCTAAAAAAAAAATCTGTTATAAACAATGGTAACAGCATATTTCAACTCACCTTTATCACCTTTATTATTCATTTTCTCTCATGACTGCATCCAAGTGAGAGTGAGAAAACAGCAGGAAGAAACCTAATTAAACACTTTTCAGGTCACATTATTGAAAATGAGACCATCTGGTTGATTGTCACAGTGGGCATTATAGAGTGCTAAAGTTCTCTCTACACATTGTGAAGCCAATAAGGCAGCCAGGATAAGAAATGCCAAATTTGACATCCAAACACTTTTCTTGACATTTGACAGCCAAGGAGAAGAATTACCAGTTGGACTGGATGATCATTTTAAAAATAATAAAGGATAGCTTTGAATAATTCAAGATCAACTTTGACACAGATGATGAGGACCCTTCTTCACAAAAAGTTGATCTTTGTGATCCTTGGAAGAGATTGGCTCAGAGAATTCTATACAACAAAATGCTCCTTTTGCATGTGAATTCACAGTTAAAAGATTCAGTAGAAATTTTTTTTATGAACTCGGATATTCAAGTTTTACCATGTCTCAATCAAGATCGCTAATTATAAGCAGTAGAAACAGAATGGCTATTTAGCAGGGAAAATAAATAAATACCACAGAATGGTTGGGATGACTGGAGAACATCTTTGAAGTTAATGTATCAAGAACATATCTAAATGTCATGGTGATAACAAGTCCCCATGAAGAAACTTCGCCTACTACAGTTACTACCAGCCCACGATGTCACTTTGTGAAGTCTAAAAATCAGGACTTCAGCTGTAGAAGGTTCCACAGATGATGCATTCATCTGATTGATCACTCCAAAGCAAAAACTTCAGGAAGGAACTTTTGTTGGACAAAACCAAGTGATGTACATGCATTGCACAGGAAATGAGAATTACACATTTTTGGACCTACCTGGGGATGGTGAGTTTTCTAAGTCTGGAATTTTCCTAGAGATAGTCCCCAAAAACCTTCAGACAAAAAAACAAGTTCCCAAATTTAGAGTGACCATCTAATTTATCATGCTAATTGAAATGCTTTTGGAAGTAAATGATGAGTACTATTAATAATTGCTTCAGGAAAAGAGATATAAAGTGCATCACTCCAGACAGAATTTACTACCTGGTTGTGGTGACAAAATTTCCAGGCTGGAGCTCCATTCTGAGAACTGCCATAAGCATTTTTACTGTTTACCATTTGGGTTGTGTTACTCCCTGGTAACATTCTCCAGGTCTGCAGGCTTTTGCCAAAAGCTGGGAAAAAACACCAGACTTCTACTAGCTACAGGACCAGAATGAATCATCCTATTTCACTGAAACTTCCACATTGATCCAGGCTCTCACTGGGTTGGGAATGGTTGTATGGCATTTGCCAAACTTGTCTGCTAAGCTCTCCAAATAATGCACAGTAAATGCATATAAATTTAATATCAGTGCATTTCAAGTGTTCTTGCAAATGCATTAAAATACATTCCCACAGGTACTCAGACAAAAAACATTTTTCGGTTTAAATTGTCTGATACAATGTAGAGCTCACCTGAAGGTGGAAGCAGAAATACAATCTCTTTAAAACTTCTATTTCTATATTAAATAATATGCTTCTACTGATGTAAGAAAATTGGCTATAAATGGAACACATTTGGAAGTCACCATGACTAGGGGTCAATAGCCATTAACAGAACTACCACACCCAACAGGACCCTCACAAGCTGGTGTCAGATGGAGCTTCCTATGTGCTGAAAAGAGTTTCAGAAAATGTAGATGTTGCAAATCCTTTAATACAAAGCTTCTTTTAAAAAATTGATTTCCTGAATTTTATGTTGATGTCTTATTTTCATAAATATTTGGTTCTAAAAATGACTACAAAGACTTTCAAAAACCCCAAATTTCGCCACCAAATTTTACTATTTTATTTTCATTTTTAACAAACACTTGGTGGTTACTTACTATGTCTGGTAGGCTCAGAAGTTAAACTACTTGATGTCATATAATCCTCCTCCTTGAGGTGTTCACAGACCACTGGGGCAATGGTCACATCAGCAAGCGTGCATCATAATGTCACCGGTGTCTTGATTTTTGGATTGAAAATTATTCCAGCATCTGCATTTACATGAAAACATGTATATTTTCATCCATATGAAAAGAATAGAAAACACTGCTGTGTTATACTTTTAGTTCTAATACCTGCGAAAGATAATTTTAAATTGAGAAATATATTTAAATGAATATTTTAGTTATATATTTTTTAAATAAAATAACTTTGAAAAATAAACCACCTGCATTTCTAAAATGCAGATGTGGCCATGTCTGCAATGGATTTATGGTCTTTTTTGTGACCCAATAAAGCCACTATACCTGGCTGTTAGAAGACTCAGAAGCCCATTGCTCCAGGCAATGAGGACCAAGAATTATTTCTCCCTAGGGTCAGTTATCCTGCCCAGTTGAACTGCTGTGAAAACAAATTGCATTATTAAGACTTTTCTATGGAATTCTAAAAACAGTTTGCGGGCAGAAAGAAAGAAATTTATTGAGTAGTTAGATTTGAAGTCCTGCTCGATAAAATGCAATTTTCTCTAAAAATCTTAAGTTAAACATTATTATAGTTTCTTTTGAACCATGGAATATATGAGCTACCTCAAAAGGCATGCTTTTATGAAGGGTGGCTCTGTCTATAGATAGATGAGAAAACTACCATCCAGAAGCTTCTAGTGATTTATCTAGGCTTGCAGAATTTAGTAAAGTAACTGGACAACAGAGTAAAGAAGGGTAGTTTTGAATGAAGGGTAGTTTTGAACAACAAACAAAAATTATATTACACTTAAAATGCTGAAATAAGCACAAGAGATGACTAGAGCCTCCTAGTTTGGTTTTGTGAAATAGAGGTGTTCATCCTTGTATGTTTATTTTTGAGTAAGATGTTCTCAAATTTGTGTGTTTGTTCTAATTGTTACAGAGTGATACTTGGACCACTAAGAGGATCCTCTATAAAAAATAGTCATTTGTCCTGAAACATCCAACTCTTAGGTAAGGTCAAAGAATCATGTATAGCCCATACTCATTCATCCGATAATATTCACTCAGGATTTATATACCAGGCACTATTCCTGATCAAAGGAATGCAAGCCTATGTTAGTGATTTATAAATAGAGCTATATGAAGATGAATAATAGAAAAGAAGTTCTAAGGAAATCATGAAATAAAACTCTGATCTTCTTCCCAAGGACTTTATTTTGTAGGATATACGAATATGTCTTCTCCTTATTTTAGGAATTTATCCACTTAAGTAGTTAATGTATATTTACTAAACACTGGAGCCGCGTCATGCAATATGGCTAGATCAAGGTATAGGCAAGTTGTAGGGCCTGAGATGGGAATGTGAACCTTACCACCTCTTCTTTGTTTAAAGGGCAAATCCCACTCTCTCTGCTTAGGGACATCTAGCTGAATTCAATATATGTATACAAAGGGGGGTTTATTAGATTGGCTTATAGTATCAGAAGCAGGATAGTTCCACAATGGCTGAATGGAGAGCCAGAAAAATCAATAGCTGCTTAGCTCAAGAAACTAAAAGCCTCAATGCAAAAGGGACCAATGATGCAGCCCCAGTCTGAGCCCCAGCCTTCAGCAAGGCTGCAAACTTAAGAAGCAAAAAACAGGATGTCTAATTGGAAGGTGGAGTGATAGTGTTCACTACTCAGGAAAAGTGTTGGATGTGAATATCTCCATTGTTTGGCTTTGTTGGTAAGTACCTTACAATCACTTATTTATCTTTCATCATTAATGTTTACCATGGGATTGATGTAGGAGTACACTTAGCAATGAGTTACTAAATGTAGAAGAGTCCTGGGTTTCATTTGGAGGATTTCAAAGGGCTACATACATAGTGACTTATCCCTGTGGTTGAAAGTCAAGATAAACATGATTATAAAGAGCTAGTCTTCTCATTTTTCAAAAAAAGTAAAAGTATACAATGTTTACCTAAGTGTTTAAAAAATAAAGGAAAATAAAAATTTCCCAGTCCAATGTATAATTCTTCTAGAATGAAGAGTTCTTGATAGCTTTCGTGCTGTTTGACAGGAACTTTCCCTCTTATTTCATCTCCATCTTCATGTCCACCTTGTCCATACAAATGGGATACACAAATGTAGACCACAACAAACTCTTTGCTGTGTAATTTCTGTAGATTCCCTTGGGCAGACCATTTCACAAAATCAAGATGTGCTGCCATTTAAAATGCCAGGTCATCTTTATTGATCAAGAAGGTTAATAAAAGTTTATTTTGTCATCGCTACTTAAGAGTCTTAATATCCTCCCAACAGCTTTGCTTTGTATGTCTATAGTCTCAGAGGGTATGTGCACTGATGAAAATTCCGGATGCAATGTTTATGTACGCAGCAGGACTGATAAGAAAGCTAGCACTCCAATCAGAATAACCACCCTGCATATGAAACATTCTACATCCAAGTTCTTCTCCCCGGGCCTGGGAATAAAACCTGATCATAAAGTGCATCACTAACCAAAGAAATATGCCTTTAATAGACCCAGTAGACCTAGGAAACTGTATGGGGCCGATGCATAATCTTCTGTGCCCATTATGTCTTACATTCATTTCCTCTCCACAGTTCTCATCTCTGCATGTTCTTGTTTTTCATGGCTTTGTTTAAATCCCTCCATGAAATGTGGATTCAATTCCCCCACCAATCTTGCCTCATTGTGGACTTCTGGAGGAGAGTATTTATACCTGTCTGTGGTAGCAGACAGGTGGTCTTCTCTCCCTTTAGTAACTGCCATGCTCCTTAAAAGTGAAAGTAGCTTAGAAAACTATGAATCCTCTATGGTGATTCCTATTGCAGAGGTTCACAGTATATCATCATTGACTGAACAAAGACAAGTCATTTCTAAATGAATTGTTCAGAATTAAATCCTGAGTTATCACCAATCCATAACCCTGAGCTCATGAATCACAGAGTACAGTGTATGTGGGTGAACAAGGGTAGTGGCATGGTAAAATAAAATGGGGAAAATGAAGAACCTATGGGTGGAAAATAACCCATGATGCATTGACAACAATGTCCTTTTTTATCACTTAAAAACTGGGAGACAAATAATAAAGGCTTGAATGTGGCAGAGATGGGGTTGCTCCTTTTAAATGAGGCAAGAGAATGAACAGAGATAATTGGAAATCCAATGGCTCCAGAGTGATTTTGTTTGAAAATGACAGTGTAAAGGATGTCTCCACACCAACATGGAGGACCGACCACCAGTGTCCTTAGTGTTAAGTTCTCTCTGAAGAGCTCTGAAGTCACACCTTCATCGGCTGGCAAGAGATTGAATGGCCTTTCTGCTCCCACCATGGATAAAGACATTTTTTTCTGTTCAATTATATCTACACATGGAAATCTCCCCAAAGAGGAAGCCTAAATATAGGTTTTTGCAAGTAGATTTCTGCAGGTGATTTTTTTTATATCATAGTTTGCATTGTATCTTTACAGTAAACTTTCTCCTCAACTTAATCTGGCTTGGAATGTTCTAGCATTCTCTGGAAAGTATTTTTCTCAGAAAAAGGGGAGCAAAGAGGATACAATACAGAAATAAGTTAACTATGCTAACTTAAGATGCATACGGTTGGGCCTCCTTTATCCATGGATTTCTAAATCTGTAGGCTCAACTGACCTCAGAATGAAAATATTCAGAAAATGAATTGAGTTTGCATTAAATATGTATAGACTTTTTTCTTATCATTATTCCCTAAAAAATATAGTACAGCATCTATTTGCATAGTACTTACATTGTATTAAGCATTATGAGTAATGTAGTAATGATTTAAAGTGTATGAAAAATATGCATAGCTCATGTGCAAATACTATATAATTTTACATAAGGAATTTGAATATCTAGGGATTTTTGTATCTGTGGTGAGTTCTGGAACCATTCTCTCTGGGATACTGATGGACACTTAACACCATACGTGAATATAAATGTTTACTATTTCAGCTGATACTTTCTGTAAGACAGTCCAGGGACTGAAAAAATGTATTTGCATATAATTTTGCAAATTAATCAGATGCCCTTCTTTACTCAATCAATCATGAAATATTTATGGGTACTGCATTGTCCCTGTTTATTATGTGACTTTGAAGCTATCTCTAAACTGCTAGCCTCTGTCTACCTCCACTGACACCTTCTTTCTTCTAGCCTTCAGCTGGTCTGTGCTCATCTTGGTCCCTTAATTCTATTCTCCACACAGCACACAGAGTGAATTTCTAAAGCATACACCAAACATGTCATTCTTCATTTAAGTCATTCAGTTAGTTTTATTTTAAAGACAAATGGGAAGTCTATCGCATAGTCTCCCAGATCCTGTTAATAAAATAAATTTTTATGTAAGAAATAAATGTAAGTACGGTGGTAGTGAAGGTGAGAGATTGAAGGAGGAGTGGAACAAAGCAGGTGATGGTAATAAAGAGATGATATTTGTAGAGCTGAAGCTGTGGCAAGGGAATTGAGAAACGGATGGGCTACACAGAGGGTCAAAATTGACTGACCAAATAATGGATAATGAAAATTATAAAATGAAAGTTTAAGAACAACTTTCGGGCTCTAATATAATATGATGTTTTTGATGGAATTAAAGAATTACAGAGAATAAGCATGTTGAACATATTACAGAGAAGGGAAGAAGCAGAAAAGAACAGGAAGAGTTGGGAGGGATGTGGAAGCTATTTGTTAGCACACATCCTAGGAGCACCTACTGTGTGCAGGATACTCCCCCAAGAACTTAACAAATATTAACGCATTTGTAACTCCTTCAGAGACAGCTGCTACTACTACCCTGATTACAGATGATCAAAACGAGGCACGTGATAATATATAACTTGTCCGAGATCCCACAGTTTGTAACTGGTAGATCTGAGATTGAGAACAAGTTGTTTGGGCTCTGGAGCCTACACTGTCAATCATGCTATGAAAAGGCCACTTGGAGAGGTCACTAGGTGGAAGAGGTTCAAGCATGTGCTTGAGAGGATTATCAAAGAAGCTTAGATAGGTTGTGAGACATGCTCTGAGTAAATAGTTTCACAGAGCTCAGACTGAATCCAAAGTCCACAGTCCTTGCTGCTATACCATGTTGTTGTACAGAGTATATACGGCTAACATCTGCGAATGCCAAATACAGTCTCAGAGTGTTGAGAAAATATCAGCAAGAAACTGGCAAATTTTTATTGTAATCTTCCAATACTCTTCCATAGAGCAATGTTTATGTGTCTGCTGAGTGAGTGGATCAGAATTTGGCCACATAAATTACAGGATAATAGTCTGATGTTTTATGTTTTGCTAGTATGTAAATATAACATGTATTGCCAATAGGGATGAGGATATGTGATTTTCATTTATTAATTTTTAATAATGGAAAAATAAACAAAACATAAAATTTACTGTCTTGACCTTTTGTAAGTGCACAGTCCGGGGGCACTAAGTGCATCCACATTGTTTTGAAACCACAACCACTATCTCTCTCTGAACAGTTTTCGTCTTCCCAGAGTGACACTTTCTACACATTCAATACCAACTCCCCATTCTTCCTCTATCCTCAGCACCTGGCAGCCACCATTCTACTTTTGGTCTCTATGAATTTTGGTGATTTGTTTTTTATCAGTACTTTCCTTGTGAAATTCATGGAGTGAAAGACACTTTTTGCATTCCTTTGATCTCGAGGATAGGATTAAATACCTACTTAAAAAATTAATTTTTCCCAATAGCAAAAAACAACAACAAAACTTTGTCTTTTTCTTGATGATCTATCCTTTACCCCATCTACCCCATGCCCATCCCCATTTTGCATTGGGTATTGTTAATATTGATCTCCTTCTTAAAGTTGAGATATTAGAAGCCTTCAGGGACATTACAAGTCTACAGGGTACTACCTCAGATCTACACAGCTGGATGAGAAGACACACAAACACATGAAGCAACAAGGGAACAAAGTGCCCCAAACAAACCAAAATACTTCAATAGTAGAATCCATTGACAACACAGTAGAAGAAATATCAGAGAAGGAGCCAGAATTTACATAGCTAAACAGGTTTGTGACATAAAGGATGATGTAAGGAGTAAAATCAGAGATAAATTTTAAGAGATGAAAGATCACTTCAATAAAGAGATAGAGACTATGAAAAGAAATCAAGCAGAAATCCTTGAAATGAAGGAATCAATAAACCAAATTAAAACTTCAATGGAAACTATCACCAACAGACTAGACCACTTGGAACACAGAACCTCAGGAAATGAAGACAAAATATATAATCTTGAAAATAAAAGTTAATTGTACGGAGAAGATGATAAGAAACCATGAACAGAACTTCCAAGAATTATGGAATAACATGAAAAGACAAAATTTAAGTCTTGTCAGATAAAATAATTCAAGGAGATACAATCCAAATGTATGCACATTCTTTTCAAAAAATAATATCAGAAAATTTCCTAAACTTGAAGAATGAAATGCAAAATCAAATAGGAGAAGCTTACAGGACCCCAAATGTACAAAATTACAACAGACACCAAGTCACATTATAACGAGAATGCCTAGCATACATATTAAGGCCATGAAAGAAAAGTACCAGATTACATATAGAAGGAGACCAGTTAGGTTTTCAGCTCATTTCTCAATCCAGACCCTCAAAATTAGAAGGTCCTAGAATAACATATACTAAGCTCTGAAAGAAAATGGATACCAACCAAGAATTTTATATCCATCAAAATTAAGCTTCAGATTTGAAGATGAAATAAAAACCTCCATGATAACCAAAAGTTAAAAGAATTCACAACTAGAAAGCTTACACTATACAACATTCTCAACAAAATATTCCATGAGGAGGAAACAAAAAAAAATAAAGTAAAAACCAGCAAAGGGAGAAACTACACCGAAGGATTAGCCAATCAAAGGAGAAACTAATTCAAATTAGAAACTAGAAATAACCCTACATGACCAGGAATACATTATCATATCTCAATAATAACCCTGAATGTTAATGGCTTAAACTCATCAATCAAAAGGCATAGACTGGAAAATTGGATTTAAAACCAAGACCCAACAATATGCTGTTTACAAGACACTTACCTCAGAGGCAAAAAACATGTACAGACTGAAAGTAAAAGGATGGGAGAAAATATATCACTCATATGGATTGCATAAACAAGTAGGAGTTTCCATTCTCATCAGACACAGTGAATTTCAAGCCAAAGTTAGTCAGAAAGGATAAAAAAAGGATATTTCGTATTGCTTAATGGAATTATACATCAGCAAGACATAACAATCATAAATATTTATGCCTCAAACAATGGAGCATCTATATACATTAAACAAACCTTTCTCAATTTCAAGAGTCAAAGAGAGCACAACACAATAATACTGAGTGACTTTAACACACTTCTCTCACTGGGTAGATATTCCAAACAAAAGCTAAACAAAGAAACTATAGAACTAAATAATATAATAATTAATTTAGACTTGAGAGACATATATATAATATTTCATTAATCAACAAGCTAATATACTTTAGTCTCAGCAACATATGGATTCTTCCTTAAAATAGACCATACCTTATGCCACAAAGCAACTCTCAGAAAGTACAAAAAAAATGGAGATACTACCCTGCATTCTATCAGATCATAATGGAATGAAGTTAGAAATCAACAATAAAAAAAATAAAAATAAAAATTATTCCAACACCTGGAGAGTAAATAATATACAATTGAATGATGAATGGAAAGCTGAATAAATCAAGGATGAAATAATAAAAATACTTAGAAGTAAATGAGAACACCAATACACATATCAAAATCTCTGGGACACTCTGAAGATAGTGCAAAGAAGAAAGTTCATTGCATTGGTCTCATTCATTAAAAGAACAGAAAGTTAATGGATAAGTGACTTAACATTACATCTCAAAGCCCTAGCGAAAGAAGAAGGATAATAGAATGAATCAGACATTATTACCCTATGTGCTTATATGACTACACACAGGGTATAATTCCACATATGTACAACTAGAAGAAAGAGAAGTTATATTCCATTTATGTATGATGTGTCAAAATGCAGTCTACTGTTATGTATAACTCATTGGAAGAAATTTAAGTAAAAAAAAATAGAGGATATGATAAAGCTATATTAGAGAAATTTAGAACTGTATGTAAATATCCACGCAGAAAGATGATATACAGACCAATCTTTGGAGCAATGTAAGACTGGGAATAAACCCAACATATGGGAATTTATATTATAAAATTATAACTGCATTATAAAACTAAAGCTCAAATGGGTTGTTAATCTATAGATCAATTGTATCCTCATTTACAACACAATGAAGCTAGAGTACCTATATCTTTTAGCAAGGTAAATGCCAGATAAAGTCTTTATATTTAAAAGTCATAAAAATGTTAGGGGATATAAATGTATTTTATAATATAGTTTAACATTAAATTATATGTTTGTTTTTGTTTTGTACCAAGGATTGAGCCCAGAGGTACTTTTCCACTGAGCCACATCCCTAATCCTTTTTACTTTTCTTTTGAGACAGGTCTCACTAAGTTGCTTAGGGCCTTGCTAAGTTGTTGAGACTGGCCTCAAATTTGCAATCCTCCTGCCTCAGCTTCCCTGGGATTACATTGCGTGTGCCACCACACCCAGCTCCATCGGGAATTATTTTAAGCATTTTGTATATGTCATCTTTTTTCTCATGACATCCTTATGAAAGAGAATCTTTGATCAGTCCTATTTTACAGAGGAAGAAACAGGAGTACAGAACATTTAAGGAAGTTATTCAAGAAGCAAAGATAGGAGCTGAGGTTTCACTCCCAGGAGCTGGCTTCAGCATCTCCCCTGTAACCCACTTGAAGATAAATGAGAGAGGATGTTCCCCCACCTCCATGGAAGAATGGCACTGGGGCATTTTGCAAAATGAAGCAACCAACCAACAGCAAATTAAAGAAAATTCAAGGCATATGCTACTGGATTTTATTTCTTCATATTCAATATGCATTAGTGTTTTCCTAGAAAATTATTAGGGGAATTATAATTTTTGTTTTCACACCCAGTTAAATCCTTAGAAGAGCCTTGAGGTGGTAGAAGGGGTCAGCCAGGACTGGGCATCCCTGGATCTGAGGGTCCTGGGAAGACGGGGTGGTTCCATCAGATTTCTGACCCTGACCCAGGGCCAGGCATCTCAGCACTGCTGCGGGCTGTCCCCCCAGTGGGGGTGCTGCAAGAAGCTCTGTACTATGAAGACCCCATTTTCTCCAAAGTCCCCTGGGACCACGGCACTGGGAACACAAAGACACAAGGGGCTGGTATTTCTAAAGCTCATGCAGCATGAGCCCCAGGCTCATAGACTGAACCATCCACTGAATAGTTCACCAGTTGGCAAACTCCCTCGCTAGTCAGGAATGAGTCATTTTAAAAAGTCTCACTGTCACAGATCAATCATTGATAATGACTTATCATCCTCCTTGGTCCCAAGTTCATACTCTACAGTATATTAAAGACTTTGCAGGGCCATCTTTCAATTCTTTTTCAAGTTTCCAATTTCATGAGGTTATCATTACCTCACCTCCCTAAACACACCATCTCTCACAGAGAAAAATAAAAAAAGCTAGATGCCGTGAATTAGCTCAAATAAGTTACAAAACATTTTTCTTTCTCTAAATCTTTAGCCCTCAGTAGAAATTTCTAAACACATAATGATTTTTTTAAAAAATGGGTGGTGGGAACATTGAAGACTGTTCCCTTATGTTATACATTTGCTATCAAACCAGTGTCAGTGATTGTTGGTACCTTAGTGTTGGTTTGATCTATTATATAAGGAATACCCTTGGTTTCCAGAACCTTCGTCTCTGAGTTACTCCTACGTAATTCAAAGAGAAACTGACTCAAAAGAGCTGTGATGGTGCCTAAGGGGACTTATTGTAATGAAATCCAGGAGATGGCTGGCTGGAATTTTCTATGAAAAAAAAAATTTAGTCAATGTGGCTTGGCAGGAAATGCCCGGAAAATGTGAAGCAAGGAAAGAGTGAGGAGGCAGTGTCAATGCAAGGCTGTATTTGTGAAAAGGAGTGAAAATTATGGTATTGCAAAGAGACTTCCAAACCAAATGGACAAAGAACAGAGAATAAAACTGGCTTCCAACGGCTTTAAATAAATCCGCTGTTTTCATAATAAACGCCTCTTCCAACCATTGACTATGTTTAGCGGTAGGATCACCCGCAATCTTATTTGTACATCTGTATTATAATTTAGGCTTATGGTTTATAGTCACAGATTCACTGCAACCTTCTATATTTACTGTAAGAAGGAACTCAAATGAGCCCAGGTTTAACTCTAAAGGAATGACATTTTGAGGACATAAATAACAATAAGGAACTTATGACAGTGTCTATATATACAGCCAAATAATTTATTTTGGATCAGACAGAAGGAAAAAGAGGGCAGAAAAATTTAGAAATATCAATAAATCTTTTTCCAGCTATGACGGTTTGTAAATTGTAAAAATCTATTTTTATGTGTCTCTGGATGTGTTATATAATTTTAAGACTCTCTTGGTGGTGCTTTGGGCTTTTTTGTTGTTGTTGTTTATTGTTGGGTTGTGTTTTTTTTTTTTTCTTTTTCAGAACTGGCAATTGAACCCAGGTGCTAAGCAAGCACTCTACTTCTGAGCTACATCCTCAGTCCATTTTTGAATTTTATTTTGAGACAGTGTTTAGGTAGCCAGGCTGACCTCAAACTGGCAATCCTCCTGCCTCAGCTTCCCAACTAGCTAGGATTGCAGGCATGGGACACCCACACCCTGCTCTGCTGGTGGGTTTTTTGTTTGTTTGTTTGTTTGTTCTAATTAGTTATATATGACAGTAGAATGCACCTTGACACATCATCCATAAATGAAATATTATTTCTCAGTCTCCTGGTTACACAAGATGTCTGCTGGTGGCTTTTGACCACAGAAAACTTAACTACTGTCTGAAGCATCAGAAAGGTAGAATCCACCCACCTCCGCAGAAAGTTACCTTCCAATATCAGAGTTGAACTTCCCAGAGGAATGTTCTCAGGCTCCCTCTGGCTGTAAACTCTGTTCCTGCAGCTCAGCAGACCTCACCCAGCCCTTCATTAACTGAGCCTCTTTATCTCCAGGACACCTGCTGGGTCACACAAAATCTTACTCATTATCTGAGTATACCACAAACACATGCTGCCTTCCCCCAGCCCACCTGGTAAAAGCTCAAATGAACTGTGTTATTTCACTTTCTACTGAAAGACTCTTCCTTGCTCCCTTGGGCCTCTGTTCATAGCTCTGTTACATTTCCCTAACATTACAATCATTCATTTATTTTCCTGTCATCCCTACTAGACCAGGAGCTTCCCAAGGTCTAGGTGCAATGGCTTATTTCAAGGATAATTCAAAATCCCAGAGGGTCCCAAATGAGCTTGATTTGCTTGATTCATAGTCATAATCTAATGTTAGTGCTTTGTAGCTTCGTGAAAATACCCTTGATTTGAGAACTTCATTCAGTTCTCCATGCAAGATCTGATGGAAGCTTCTTTTGAATTTGCACTGCCAGAGGGAATTTCTGAAACCATCATCCCTATGTCCGTTGCTTGTGTAACTTTTTTGTCTTGCTCAACCTTGCCCTGTGGCTTAAATGTCCCAACCAAAATGAATGTTGAAATTTAATCTCCATTGAGAGATTTTATCATGTCAGATTACCTAAGTCTCCAAAGCATGGAATCTCCAGCTCTGTGCCCCAATCTGCTGTTTTCAAGAGGTGGCTCCAAGAGGTCCTTGGTCCCTGGCACTGTTGGCCTTGGAAGAGAAGATGAAGAGTAAAAAAATTCAGACAGAGGAGGAGGAAGCCCTGAACTCAAACTCACTATTAATTTTGCGGTAGTCTACTCCAATTAAATCCTTATTGTCCATCTACTTCAAGGTGAGCAGGATGACCAAGTATATAGGAATCCCCAAATTGCATTTACATGTGAATGCACTGCGATGGGTTGGGTTAGCTTTAAAACACTAACAAAATAGAGTGGGAACAATTTTGCCAATATGACTCTATCTATCACCAATAAAATGGTCTTATAAATTAACAAGAAAAGTCACAATACGTGGAAACTGGGGCAAAGAATTGATCCAATTATCCTGAAAACTGAGACCAAACCATCCTCTCCCACTCAACCCCTACACACATCAAATAACTGCCACTATCACATTTTTTCCCCCTTTCCATCCCACAAAAGTAGGGGCGGGAGGAATCAATTTTGACACAATTATCTTCATATGTAAAACATTAAATGTTGGAAAGCCAGTGTTACTTGACATGACTAACCTTTAATCTTATTCTTTGATTTTGCTAGTCCCTTTAATATTTGTCAGAATTTTAGAGTTGACTTCTTCAAATTATAATAAAAACATTACATAAAATGTAAGCCAAACAAATAACATTAATATCACTTCACTGAATTCATTTGCCTTCCTCCCTTATTGTTGGAACACAGCTGATTAGGACAGACAGCACTTTTTGGTGCATATCCTAGATGGATATGCAAAGAAGAATATACCATTTACATATTTGCTTATTCATGGTGCATATTACCATATATATGCTGCCAGTTAATGTCTGTGGAACAGGAATAAAGCAATGTTCATCTTTTTTATGGCCTGGAAATTGCATCTGCTTTTGTAGGCTGCTATTTAAATCTTTCCAAGGACTTCATCTTCTTTATCGGGGCCCTCAGGCCCCAGGTCATGGGCTGCTGCCAGCTCCTGATCCCTGAACACAAAATCTGTGATCCACTTAACACAGATTTACTGAATTACTATTCTGGTCTTTTCCTTTCTCGACTCCTGGTAGAGTTTATTTGGATTTAATAGTACCAGGTAGCACCTCTCCAGACCTTCAGGATCAATGACAGAGGGTGGCATTTGTCTGATAGTGGAGGAAAGAGTAGAACATCTAGAAAATTTTATGAACTGAACAATGTGGTAGTTTGAGGCATTTTGATAGATGCCCTGAGGCAAAGCTAAGAAGAGACTGCTGACTGGAAGTACCTATAGGAAATCCCACCATTTTGAAACACATATTATAATTTTGCTCCACTGTCGGGTGGGAAATTTAGTACAGCACTGAACCCAGAGAAAGTGCTCAAAATATGTAATAAAAATCAACATTCAAGAATTGACAGGTTCTGGTTTATACTAAGGTCAAGATCAATTCAAATTAACTAGACAGTTTTCAAATCCTTCTTTCTCTTAGTGTCAAGTCAGTCATGAAAGATGAAAAGTCAAAGTCAAACCAATCAACGGAGTAATTGGGGCCATAAAATCTTCTACAATATTCTTTCTGAGTTTTTGTGCACAATTTTGAACTTCACATTATGGATACATATGAATATTTCTAAGTGTTTCCAACTTGCTTTGATTTTGAAATATATAAGATACACATCAACAATGGAATAATAATTCAAATTATATTATATAAGAATACATTTATTTAAAATAGCAAAACAGGAAAGTGATTACCCTTACCTGACATTTATTATTAACTTCACATGTAAGTCAATGTCTGTTCAAGGTCAACTTTTGGAAATAGAAAAAGTCCAAAGTAAATGAGGGCTAAGGACAACACATGTCTATGTTTTTAACCTCCTCAGGACAGGAGGTCACAACAAAAAGCAAAGTCTACTCTGCAGAGAGCATGAGGAAAAGACCCATGCTCTCCAAGGGCAGGTGGGTACCACCATATATCCAAACAGGGTAGTGGGGTCATAAACTAAGTGATAAAAGTTGAAATGCTGCTTTTCCTGAAGTAGCTAGAAAATTGAGTAACATAAACACTTCTCTCATCTGGCCATATATTTGAGAAATTCCTCTTCTTGTTGAAGATGTTAGTCTGCACAGGCTGCTCTAACTAAATATCACACACTGGGTGGCTTAAACCACAGAAATTTATTTCTTACACTTCTGACAACTGCAAGTCCAAGATCAAGATGTGGGCATATCTTGACGCCTCTTCCCCCTTAATTTTTTCATGGTTGTCTTCTTTCTGTGTCTTCACATAGCCTTTTCTATGTGCCCTGTCCCTGGTGGCTTTCTCTCTTCCTGTAAGGAAATCAGTTATATTAAATTAGGGCCCCACCAGTAGGAGTCCAAGGAAGCTTAATTGTCTCTTTAAAGGTCCTCTGTCTGCATACAATCTCATTGTGTGTTGGGGCTTTACGGTATAAGTTTGTGGGGACATAATTCAGACAATAACACTTAGACTAAGGCAAAGCTTGGTAGATCTGATGTAAGTCCTCATCATTTCCTGGTTAGCATGTACCAATATTTTGGATTTGCTTTTGAATCTCTACTTTCATGTATTTGGAGGCTCTGGGTAACTGCAATGTTATTCATACCTGGTATCTGGGAAGTATTTTGGACTTTAGAAGACCATTTTACATATATAGAGTATGTTTAGCAATGACAATAACTGGCAAACATAAAAAAATAAGAAAACAGATTCTGTGAGATGAAAATACTTCATCCAAATCTCATGCCTATGGAGTTCCAGAACCAGCAAATTATTTAAGGTAACTACTTTCATATTGGAAAGGTACTTTGCTAATGGGATGACTTTTCACTGTATGATTTAGAACAATGCCAGACTTTTTTCATCATCTCATGATGAAACAGGTTGCAGACATCTCAAAATGTTGCTGAATGGTGTGTGTGTGTGTATGTGTGTGTGTGTGTGTGTGTGTGTGAGAGAGAGAGAGAGAGAGAGAGAGAGAGAGAGAGAGATTAGTCCTGCAGTGCTGAGTGAGAAATGAGATCTGAAAAGAGAGACTGGCCCCTGATGTAAGGCTAGAGCCCTGAATTCAAGTTTGAGGACTGAGAAGAAGGGAGTCCAACTAGGTGAGAACAGAAGGCAAAGCAGCATCTTGTGGACCCATATTTACAATCCTGCATGTACAACATTCCCACAGAGCCTAATACAACCCCCACCAGCAGCACCTCATTCTGAAGGTGGAAAGACACAGAGAACAGTACAACCTAGAGCAGGTTGGCTCTCTTCTTGACCCTCAGTCTTGGCTCTATGAAATACATTCTTCTGCTCTGCTCATCCCCAGGGTCACAGCGATGACTAGGCAACACACAAAGTCTTGTACACACACAGAGTCATGATTGCCACCAGCCATTCTTTCCATTTCCCATCTCCTAGGTGAGTTTTCCAATACATCCTAAGAAATCAATCATGTTGAATTAATTCTGCACCTTTTAATCAAAAGCAGCATAATTAAAAAAAGAAACAAGTAAAAATTACAATTGTGCAAAAATATGGGGAAATTTTTCTGAAGGTAGTACCAGATGTTCGTCTATTTACTCAAAGGGCAAAAAAATTTCCACTATTTTATCATTAGCACATGGCTTGCTGGCCCACAGGGACAAATATACAGAGAGTAATGGTCCCATTTTATTTAAGAAGACAGATTTGGGGGAAACTTTAAACAACTTCAGGGGGACTGCAGACCAAGGCCAAGAGCTTGGTCCTGGGTTCTACCCCTTGCTAGTTACATGATCTTATATGATCTTTAGCTATCTGTGTCTTCACATGTACTTCCATTTCCTCACCTTTAAAATAGAAAGAATAATAGAGGCAATTAAGGTTTGCTACAAAGATTCAAAGAGATACACAAATGATGCCTAGCACATATTATTGTCACTGCTTCCAAAGAACTAAGCAATTGCAGACCAGGGCCCAGATCCTGTTCCTACTTTCCTGAAACAAACGTTACTCTTTGTATCAGTGATCCTCTACAGAGGGGAACTTCAAGGGGTTGCAAACAACTAGAGAATTTTATCTATAAACATGATTGTCCAGGGAGAGTTCCTCATTTTGCTTGGATGATAAATCAGAGAGTAGAGAGAAGGAAGTAATTTCATTTCCCCAGAAAGTAATATTAGGCATAAAACAATATTGTCCAGGTTCCTCTGTATTTAACCCATGTGGCAAAAATCTCTGTTCTGCTTACAGACTTTCTACTAAGCCAGTTCCCTGGCTGCAAAGATGCCTCTAACAAACACCACACTGCTCCTGAAATCTCGTCTTCTCAAAATTGTCATTTTAGATTAACATGATTTTTTTTGTTTGCAAATTTCCTGATCTCCTTCCCCAAAATAAATAGATTCTCTTCAACTTACGAGGGAGTTGAGGAAACTGCCCTCATAAATTGAAAATATTGTTAAGTAGAAGAAACATGTAATAAGCCCAACCTACCAGCCATTCTAGCTCAACAACACTGCTGCCCAGCATCTCGAGAGAGGATATCATAATGGTTTACCACCAGTCCAGGAAAAGTTCAAAATTCAAATTTCAAAGTTACAGCCTCTACTAAATGCCTGTCACTTTCGTACCATCAGAAAGTTGAAAAATCATTTAAGTCAAACCAACGTGAACTGGGGACCATCTGTACTCATGAACACTTACAGCAAGATTTGTTTCTGAGGGGCTCAAAGGTCAAGGTCATCATCACTCACATTCCCCTTGGAAACGCTTCCTTAGCTTTTACCATGTGCTGATCTCTGACTCACTGTTTGAACATGATGGTATTCATTCATGTTCTGAATCAAAACTCTTCAAACACTTATTTCCTTCACAAAAATATCATCTCTAATGGACCTCCTCTCATCATCTCTAATGGACCTCCTCTCAAAGTACCTTTCACTGCCCTTGAATTTTTGTGCACTTGAATTAACCCACATTAATTTTATTATTTTACTTGAAATTTATGTGTGTCTGTGTGTGGATCAGTCTTCCTAGCTGGAAAGTTCCAAGGGCAGAAACAATTGCATAGTTCCATATGCATTGTGTTATTAATACAGTGTTTATGCCACATAACCTGAATAAATAGTGTGCCCGGAATGGCAGCACAAACTCTTTTAGCAGCAAAATGAGTATGTCCTTTGAATATTTTTTTTTTCCAAAAAATAACTTACTATTCATTCAGACTACACACAAAAGTGAAGATGTTTGACAACTCGGTTCACGAGAATATGCCTTTCGGTTGTTTTCAAATTTAGATTCAATCTCTACTATACACATTATAAATATAAATACAGTATAAATATATAAATATCAAATTTAAATATATTTAAAATCTAAATATTATAAATATATTATGAAAATCTCTTCCCAGAAAAAGTGTTTTGTAGAGGACAATGTCCTTGTCACTTAGAGATCCTCCTGACACATTACAGGGTATGCATGCAGGATGTGCTTTAGAATGTGTCTGCAAATGAGAAAAACAATTGAGGGAAGATCATTAAACTGGGTGATGACTGTAGAGATCCGCTCTACTTTTTTAATGTTTAAAAAAAAATTTAAATCAAGGAAAAGAAAATCCCCGAGACAGTGGTGAACCACACTTTTAGCTACTTAGAACCCAAATGAAGGAGGTGGTGAGGGCAGGTGTTTATTACCTCTCAGGAAACAGGACTCAAAAGCTGGTGAGCTGCACAGGCCAAATGCAAAACTGGCTTAGGCTCTGCCTCCCAGGATTTCAGATCTTTTCATGAATTCTTTGAAGAATGCTGTATCAGCAATGATTTTGATGGGAACGGAAGATGGCATTACATAGAAAATAGTCATCAGTGACTGAATTGAAAGCAGAGTCAGACTCTAAGGAGGAAAAGGCAAATTGCTTATATTTTATTTCTGTACATGTACAAGAGTAATATGTCAGTGACAAAAAAAAACAATTAATTTAAAAAGTAAGGAGTGAGGCATGTCAGGTAATGAGCACCAAAACACAGCCAGATAGGAGAAGCAGGTTCTAGTGATCTACAGTTTACTACAATCTATCATATATTTTATGAAGAAATAGAAGAGAAAGGGGCTGGGGATGGAATATTACTCAGCCATAAAGAAGAATGAGATGGCATTTTCTGGTAAATGGATGGAATTGGAGAATACCATAATAAGTGAAAATAGGCCAATCCTAAAACCCAAAGACCAAATGTTCTGTCTGATATGTGGATGCTAACACATAATAAGGATGGGGGAGGGAAGAATTGAAGTTCATTGGATTAGACAAAGGGTAATGAAGGGAAGGGAGAGGGATAGAAATAGGAGAGACAGTAGAATGAATCAGACATAACTTTCCCATGTTCATGTATGGATACACGACCAGTGAAACTCCACATCATGTACAACCACAAGAATAGGATCTAATTAGAGTACTTTATATTGTATGTATGTATAATATGTCAAATACACTATACAGTCATGTATATCTGAAAAGAACAAAAAAAAAGTCATGGAGAAAAATACAGCAGGTGAAGGTATTACCAGAACAAGAGGCAGAAGAGGGGACCTGCAGTGAGCTGGGCAGGTTCTTGACAGCGCATGGGGGAGACTCCATGGGCCTTTTCAGGACAGTGCCTCCTGTGTTTGAGGGACAGTGTGGACATGTAGCCAAAACTGAGTGGATTCAAAGGAAGGCATAGGAGAGAATTCTGTTCATTTTGATGGGTAGATGGAATCTTAACATCACAAAAACATGTTTAAAATATATTTATAGTCAATTGAAAAATGCTAACTTTAGAAGTACATATCAATGCAAGCTCATCAGTTGCAACAAAATGCCCCACTCTGGTGGGTGATCTTATTAATAGGCAAGGCTATGCATGTGTAGGGGCACCGGATATATGGAAAATCTCTTATGTGTTATCTCTGCTCAACTTTGCTATGAACCAAAAATTGCTTTAAAACAATAAAGTCAATTAAATTAAACATCTAATCATAGTTCTACATAAAATCTACAACAATTCCCATTTATGAATTGACTTACTATTTTTCACCTTTAAGATGGTGCAAAAGCAATACACACAGTCTGACATTCTTTTGCACAATGCTGGGCATGGGCAGCACTGTCAGGTCCCAGTCAGCCCTGTAACCACAGAGGGCAACAATGGACACGCTGCAGGGGACTGTGTCACTAAGCATTTTTGACTTTGAGATATTTTCAATTAGTTGTGAGTTTATAAGGATGTAGCCTCATCATATGTCAAGGAGGATCTGCATGCAAATATGGACCGTGTGTGTGTGTATATGTATATACATATATGTGTATATGTAGATGCATGTGTGTATATACACACACACATATATACTGTCTATATATATACAATCATAATGGCTATGGGAAATTTTAGTATTTTGATAGTGATAAAATTAATGCAAATAAAAAAGATTTTGAAGATGATCAAAGTCCGGACAGATACCAAATTAGACTTCAATCTGGAAAAAAGCAGAGTAAAAGAATTGTACACATTGAACGAAAGGAAGCTGCTGGAATTGAGGACAGAAATCATGGAATTGCATGCCCAGCAGGATCGTGCCCTGACGCAGACAGATAGGAAGATAGAAACGGAGGTCGCTGGCCTCAAAACCATGCTTGAGTCGCACAAGCTCGACACCATCAAGTATCTAGCAGGGTCTGTATTTACATGCCTGACAGTAGCTCTGGGATTTTATCTCCTGTGGATGTAATAAAGGTGTCTATTTAAAAAAAAAAAAGATTTTGAAGAAATCATTTTATGAAAAATGCTGCTTACATAATTACTTTTAATTATGTCTGTTTTATTTTCAAGTGGTAGCGTTCCATTTTTTCCTTAAGCTTGTGGAATTATTTTCAGTTACTATTTAATCATTTCAATGTCTATTGTTTTATCCCCATACAATTTATTTTGTACACAACATGTCACATACGATTCAAAGTTAATCATTATCTGATGTTTAATATTCAATATTTATATTTCATGCCCTTATAAGTTGGCTATATAGACACATTGGAGATACAATCTATGTAGTTTCTTTTTTTTTAAAGAAATAGCTATTTTAACTTCTTAAATTTGTGAATATTATGTAATATTTTTGATAATGTTTTGGATCCTGGTTTAATTATATTCATAGATATTTAATTATTGTAGTAGATGAGTATATGTGTGAACAGGAGCTGTTCATTTAATCTTTGTTTACTTTCTTTTTAAAACCTCTTTTGCTTCATCCATTAATTAGGATGGCAATGCCTGGCTCTGTGAATCTACTGAGCGTCTTCAGATACTGTGCATTGAATGGTTCTTTAAAGATTATAAAACGTCAGAGAATGTATTATAGCAAGTTGTCCAGTTCATGTGGTGCCAAAGCCAAATGCTACTCAAAATTTCTCCTATTCTCATCCGTAAATGAAAGACCACAGATGTTATTAAATATGCAATGCCTACATAGCACCAGGTGACCGTGTAGGTACAGATGCTCTTTGATCTAAGGTGAAGTTATGTCCCAATGAACCCACGGTAGATTGAAATATCCTACATCAGAAACGTGTGCGATCCATTTAAATTATGGAGCAATCTAGGCTAGTGACACAGGACACTGTGAGGGGTTGTTTCCCCTCATGATTGCAGGCTTGAGTTTCTTTTCACTTCCACACATGCACCCACTGAAGTATTAAATACTATAGAGAGTTATCTTTGATACAAACAAGCTCTTCCAGAGAGGACAGTTGGAGGAAGGATGCACCTCGATTTAATCATTGACCTTGAGGTTTGCCCCCTATATGTAAAATCCTGCTCATAAATACTAAAGAGATGCTTTCAAATTTTTGGTTGGTTTTCTCAATTACCCATGGTTTTTAAAAAAATTGCTTAGACATACAAATTTTCCAACTTCTTTCTGATGTTAAAATGTGCCAACAATTAAAATTGGAGTCTCAATGATAAACCTGTCCTTAGAATTTAATAATTTAGCACTTCCAATGTTCAAACAAGGACCATATGTTGAAACTCTGTAACACTAGTAATATCTTTAATTGGCCTATCAATGCCATGAGACATATCTCCAAGATCAGGATGTGGGCCAGAGTGACATTAGGATTTAGGTCACACAGCAAAAGCTGGACAAAATTGTCAAATCCTTAATGTATTTCTGTTATTACATGCAGCCTGGAAGCAGTGATAGCTCTGTAATCATGCTGCCTGGCAGGAGCTCGTCATAAACCAGGAGTATTTTCCTTCCTGGAAGATCCAGAAATCTTCTGGTGGAAATAGAAAGGCAGAACTATTTCAATGCCACTGAATAGAGATCTCAAAAGGGAAACCTCCACTTCAGAATGTCCCCCAAAGCAAACTTCCCTGCACTCCATCTTTGTACCTAAAATCTACTGGAGGGCTGGGAGGGGAGATGTTGTCCAAAGGATACAAAATTTGAGTTAGGAAGAATATGTCCAAGAGAATTATTATGCAACGTGGTGGCTGCAATGACTATCAATGGATTGCCCTCTTGAAAATTGGTAAGAGAAAAATGTCTTTTAAGTTTATGAGGTAATACATATGTTAATAAGCTTACATTGCCATTCCACAACATATATTTTAAGACAAGATGTTGTACATGATAAATTCATAAAATTTTTATTTGTCACTTAAAATATAAAGGAGAGAGCTTGACACTCACTCCTTGCAAGAAGCCCAACACTGTTGGTCGGGCCTTATCCAAGCATGACAGTCACACCCAGCTTTAGTCTTATAAGAAGAGTGTGTCTGGCTCACAAGTGTCAAAATCCCAAAAGTGTTATTATCATAATAAACCACACGTAGTCCCTTCCACGTTCAATCACATACAAGGTAATTTGTTAACATCTCATTCACAGTTGTTAGCATCTTCTGGGCATTGTTAGTTATTCATGCTAATCTGTCCCAGGTAAAGGATAAATGATTTCCTCTCACCAACTTTGGTATTTACTGTCCCTGTCTATCACATAGTGAGTATCTTCTGTGACTCCTCTGTTTGCACAACAGCAAATTTCACATCTCTGCGTCCCAACAATTAGCTAATTGTGCTTTATGATAATGGAAAAGATAGTTGAGATATTTCATTCCCAATAGTCCATGTATCCTAATTTCCCCACCACTAAATGCATAGGTAAGGAATGGATATAGAATACAGGAAAGAGTTAGTGCTTAGCTTTCACACACACCCTGCTATTATAGATAATTCCATTCATATGAAATATATATACACACATATATCCATACATGAACATGTGCATTTCCTTGCTACAGAGAAAACATTTATCTACATCTTACATATATATATATATATATATATATATATATATATATATATATATCTCCTCAGGGTATGTACACTGTATTTGATGTAAATGCCAAAGATGATATTGCAAGCAACTCACAAATAAGCTTTACAGAGGAAATAATATTTCTCAAACTTCTGGAAAATTAACATTTGTTTATAATCAGGAGAGAGCTTTCTCCATTGCTCCAGCTCAGAGTAAGCCCTAAGGACTTTTGATAATGTCCCCTGGTGATTTAATTAAAAGATAAGTGTAAGCTAGGAAATAGAAAAACAGTTCCATAGAAAGGAAATGCAAAAATGAGAGGGAGGGCTGGTAAACAGCAGAGGACTGTGACAAGGGGTAAAACTTCACTGGAGACAAATTAACCAATGGAAAGTAACATAAGTAACATGAAAGGAACATCACTCAGGCTCTCCACAGATGATCAATGCTTCTTAAACCCATGCACTTCAGAAGATTAGGAAAATCCATCTCTTTGGGGAAAAAAATCAGAATTCTTTTGATCTTTTCCTATTTTAGCAACATAAGAGACTTCTATTTTGTTGTTTTAATTTCATTGTTTTCTTGCATGTTTTTCAAGTAAAAAGCCAACAAATAGGGGAAAAAACTATTAGGAGTGATTCTGCACCTGTGTATACACCCTTGCAGGGGTCAAGGAAACACATTTATTGGGGGTCAGGAGGGATGTGGGAACTGGAATAAAACTCAGTAGATTAACAGCATCTATAAGGCTGGGTTTCTTCCTTTCAAGACATTTTTCAAGCTAAATATTCCTTACATTCATTCTAGGTCTGATAGATTCTCATAATCCTCTCACAATCCAGGAGAGTCCACAGGGCTGCAGTTGGGTATGAGGAAAAAATCTAAGGCAGAGCCAACTCCTTCTTCTCAGAGGTTTCATAGACTACCTTCCAGCCATACGCAAAGCTAAGGAAATACTCAACCGTACTTTGTTCAAGACCAAAATTAAGTTGACTTTATATGTGAATAAATAAAAAGATGGATGGCTCTGCATTTTTCAGTTCTGTTCAGTTTATTGCTAAGTGACATTTGAGGTAGTTTATGAAAGCCGAACATCAGGCATTGAGGACATAATTATGCCCTGGCGTTGTGCTTAGTAACTAAGGGCAACATTTAGATGATATTTATATCTAAGTGGCTCACATTAAAACCCTACCAAGATCATGCCATAAACTTTAAATTATAGGGGAGATTTCCTATTCATGGAAATGAACTCTGTGCAACTTATTAATTTTTCTGACATTATTCAGCTTCCTGTTACTGGTACATTTATGATTATAATAATTATCTAAGCAATACTGATTCCAATCCCATAATATTTTAACTATATTTCACCAACAGCCAAGTTTTCTGGGAATAGTCAACGTTACGATATTGAATTAAAACAAGAGGCGATGAACAATATAAAGTTGTGCTATACATTTAAGGGCTATAGGTAAAGGAGAGCACAACTAAGAATTACACATAAGTGTAAAAATAGAAAATGAACCAAACAGCTCTCCAATGTCTCCTGATACAAGGATTGATAATTATTTTCACCCAGAACTCTAAATAAGAATTTATGCTAGAAAATAGTAAGCAAAGCAAGCATGTCCAGAACCATCTACATGATTTTTTAATTAATTTTTAAAATTTATCTTAGTTATACTTGACAGTAGAATGCACTTTAATACATCACATATAATGGAGTATAATTTCTCATTCTTCTGGTTATACATGATGTACAATTCTGCCAGTCATATAGTTATATATTACATAGGGTAATAATGTCTGATTCATCTCCCCTTCCTTCACTCCCCTCTACCTAATCTAAAGTAACTCTATTCTTCCCTAGTCCCACCCGCATTGTGAATTAGCATATCAGAGAAAACATACACCTTTAGGTTTTTTGGAATTTGGCTTATTTTGCTTATCATGGTCTTCTCCAGCTCCATCCATTTACCTGAAAATGCCATAATTTCATTATTCTTTCAGGCTAAGTAATGTTCCATTGTGTATATATGCCACATTTTTTTTTATCCATTCATCTGTTGAAGGGCACTTAGTTTGGTTCCATAGTTTAGCTATTGTGAATTGAGCTGCTTTAAGCATTGGTGTAGCTGCATCACTGTAATATGCTGATTTTAAGAACTTTGGGTATAAACCAAGAAGTGGGAAATAGTCGTTCCATTCCAGGTTTTCTGAGGAATCTCCATATCAATTTCCATAATGGTTGCACCAATTTGCAGTCCCACCAGCAATGAATGAGTGTATTCTTGATAGTTGCCATTCTGATTGGGGTGAGATGAAAACTTAGAGTAGTTTTGAGCTGCACTTCTAAATGGACTAAGGAACTGAACAGATACTTTGAGAAGAAGAAATACAATTGATCAACAAATATATGAAAAAAATGTTCTACATGATTTCTCTTGAAAATGACTAATCCTGGGAATTTTAGCTGCTGCAACCCACATGGACAAACCCTAAAGACCAGTGAGGGGTAATGGGGGATTAAGAAAGAAACACAGATATTTACAAAGAGAAAACTGGGACCAAGTGGGACACTGATCTCTGATGCCACCATCAGTGACCCAGAGCTAGCACAGCACATTTATTATACAGGTTTCATCATCAAAAGATTATTTGTGGGAAAGTTTCTCCAAAGGGAGTTGAAGGTCAAAGCGCTTACAAGATATTTGCTCATCTTGTTATGCTCAGAATTCTCTATCTCTAGCAGCTGGTGTCTGAGCTCAAGGTCAAGGTTATTGTTCTGTACCTTTGCACAGAACTTCCTCAGGCAAGGTATTACCATAGCTCCTGGGCAATCTTGTCCTGTACCTTTGCACAGAAAGTTACCAGGGCAAAGTGCAGCCACAGCTCTGAAGCAGTCAAAGACACTGCTCCAAGTCACCACTCTCCACATCTGGCCTTCTGGAATTACCTGTTAACTTCATCCCAACCTTTGCTTGGATCTGACTGGCTTCCTCCTTCCTGCCTGGCAGTCTGGAATCTTCTTTAAGGCAGTTGTCTGGGGTGATTGTAGGGCTCACCTCATTGCTTCCCATTTCTCACAGATCATTGTCCTTCATTTCCGCATACCAAGTACCTTGAAAGCCACTTAGTTGTTTCAGGAAAGAGGGTGCATATGGCTTCTGTTACTCCATCTTGGCCACAGTGCAAGTGGGGGAAGAGATGTAAACATTTATGGAATAAATATTTACACAGGTATGAATTATATATATATATATATACACACACACTATCATTTGAAAACTGTTGAGCTTTTACAGATAAAACACGTTTTATGTTTTTAATCATTGTCATATTGAAATTGAAGGAAAGAAGCATCTTTTACATGATTTCCTCTTTATTTGAAGAATAGAGGGGAAAATGAAACCAAATGGCCTGTGGAAAATCAGGATGCGGTCTCAGAGACCAAATGATTGCTCAGTATTATTATGGGCCAGGCTATATGGGTAATGACCAAACAGACTCCATTTTGCCCTGAGACTCCAGGTCATTTAGAAATGCTTCTCCCATGGGAACACCAACAACAGTTGCTTAGCATAGCATGTTTGGCAACACAAAATGGCAATTCTTATACAATGTAAAATTGTCCTCTTTTGGGTTTCCATTTTTCTTGGACAATGTACCCTGTCAGAGATAGATTGTCTAGATGTTAGCAACCATTCTTTAACTTGTACTCAACTAGGGACATTTGGGCCCACTCCCTGCTTATGATTTTAGATCTCATGACGTTTGTTTATGGTTTCGAATCATAGCAACAGCCACTTATAACTAATATGGTCTTGAACTATAAAAGGTGTACTCAAACCCCAGGAGGGGATCATAGGGTGTAGACTTGCAGCCTACTCCTTGGCCTGCCAGCGGTGGATTTGGACCCTGGCTGGTGAATAAAGTTTCCATCTCCTGATTTAAGATTGACTTAGTGATTTATTGCAATCTCTCCTTAACATTATAACATTATAAGTGTGAGCCCTACTGAAAGGAACAGAAGCACTCAAAGCATTCCAGTGACATTATTGACATTTTAAAGATACTGACAAAAATTTTTATTTAATATATACATTTTTGAATTTTTATTAGGTGAGGAATAATTTTTAAAAAGGTAAGAAAAACAAGGCAACTCTTTTTTTTCCTTTTATTTTATTTTTTTATTGGTTGTTCAAAACATTACAAAACTCTTGACATATCATATTTCATACATTAGATTCAAGTGGGTTATGAACTCCCATTTTTACCCCAAATACAGATTGCAGACTCACATTGGTTACACATCCACATTTTTACATAATGCCATACTAGTAACTGTTGTATTCTGCTACCTTTCCTATCCTCTACTATCCCCCCTCCCCTCCCCTCCCATCTTCTCTCTCTACCCCATCTACTGTAATTCATTTCTCTCCTTGTTTTTTTTCCCATTCCCCTCACAACCTCTTATATGTAATTTTGTATAACAATGAGGGTCTCCTTCCATTTCCATGCAATTTCCCTTTTCTCTCCCTTTCCCTCCCACCTCATGTCTCTGTTTAATGTTAATCTTTTCTTCCTGCTCTTCCTCCCTGCTCTGTTCTTAGTTGCTCTCATTATATCAAAGAAGACATTTGGCATTTGTTTTTTAGGGATTGGCTAGCTTCACTTAGCATAATCTGCTCTAATGCCATCCATTTCCCTGCAAATTCCATGATTTTGTCATTTTTTAGTGCTGCGTAATACTCCATTGTGTATAAATGCCACATTTTTTTTATCCATTCATCTATTGAAGGGCATCTAGGTTGGTTCCACAGTCTTGCTATTGTGAATTGTGCTGCTATGAACATCGATGTAGCAGTGTCCCTGTAGCATGCTCTTTTTAGGTCTTTAGGGAATAGACCGAGAAGGGGAATAGCTGGGTCAAATGGTGGCTCCATTCCCAGCTTTCCAAGAAATCTCCATACTGCTTTCCAAATTGGCTGCACCAATTTGCAGTCCCACCAGCAATGTACAAGTGTACCCTTTTCCCCACATCCTCGCCAGCACTTGTTGTTGTTTGACTTCATAATGGCTGCCAATCTTACTGGAGTGAGATGGTATCTTAGGGTGGTTTTGATTTGCATTTCTCTGACTGCTAGAGATGGTGAGCATTTTTTCATGTACTTGTTGATTGATTGTATGTCCTCCTCTGAGAAGTGTCTGTTCAGGTCCTTGGCCCATTTGTTGATTGGGTTGTTTGTTCTCTTATTGTCTAATTTTTTGAGTTCTTTGTATACTCTGGATATTAGGGCTCTATCTGAAGTGTGAGGAGTAAAGATTTGTTCCCAGGATGTAGGCTCCCTATTTACCTCTCTTATTGTTTCTTTTGCTGAGAAAAAACTTTTTAGTTTGAGTAAGTCCCATTTGTTGATTCTAGTTATTAACTTTTGTGCTATGGGTGTCCTATTGAGGAATTTGGAGCCCGACCCCACAGTATGTAGATCGGAGCCAACTTTTTCTTCTATCAGACGCAGAGTCTCTGATTTGATATCAAGCCCCTTGATCCATTTTGAGTTAACTTTTGTGCATGGCAAGAGGAGGGGATTCAGTTTCATTTTGTTGCATATGGATTTCCAGTTTTCCCAGCACCATTTGTTGAAGATGCTATCCTTCCTCCATTGCATGCTTTTAGCCCCTTTATCAAATATAAGATAGTTGTAACTTTATGGATTAGTCTCTGTGTCCTCTATTCTGTATCATTGGTCCACCTGCCTGTTTTGGTACCAGTACCATGCTGTTTTTGTTACTATTGCTCTGTAATATAGTTTGAAATCTGGTTCTGTGAACTGATCACAGTTTAGAAGCATGTAGACAAAATGTGACACATAAGGGTTATAAAACAAATGGCAATATTTATGTGATGGTTGATGTAATATGTCAACTTAAATGGGTCATGAGATGCCCAGATATGTGGTTAAACATTACTTTGGGATATGTCATCCAGGAGGAGGCTTGTGGGTGAGATGAGCATTTGAATTAGCACACTGAATAGAATAGATGGACATCCCAGTGTAAAAGCCACCATTCCAATCTGCTAAAGTTTTGGGTCCAGAAAGGCAGAAGAAAGTTAGAGTTGCCTTCTGCCTTCCTTCTTCAGCTGGGGCAATGAACTTCTCCTGTCCTCAGTGTTGCTGCTTCTCAGGTGAGCAGAAAGGACTGGGATCTACATCATCACACGTACAACTGTCAGGCCTTTGAAATTCTTTACTGCTTTACTGCTTTCCCTGGTCTCCATCTTCCTGGCCAATGGAACTTCTCAGCCTTCATGATCATATGAGTCAAAGCCTCATAAATCATTCTCTCTCTCTTTATCATACCCCCCCACACACACACTTATGAGGGTGTGTATATATATGTGTGTGTGTGTGTGCATATAAATATATGTGTGTGTATATATATATATATATATATATATATATATTGCACAATGAAATTACATCCTGCTAAAGCTACTTGAAATTTAAAATAGTATAAGTCAAAAATGCATTTACAGTATGTTGTAGAATGTCAGTGGTCTATCCCCAGATCATCTAGTAATTGGAAGCGGCAGCTCACGGCCACTGCCTAGCATCACTGAAGAGTGTCCTACTGCATATCAGTAGTCCAGGGAAATACCAAAATTCAAAATTCAAAGCACAATTTTTATTGAGTCTGTATTACTTCATGTCTTCATAAAGTTAGAGAATTGTAAGTCAAGCCATCATACGTGAGGAGCCAAATGTGTGTATGGAAAGATAAATAGACCTAACTTTCTAGAGATCTTGTATTGCTCAGTTTCTCTGGTGAATTCTGACAAAAACAAAAGTTAATACTAAAAAGTGGATCAGAATAGCAAAATCTCAAATCAGGTGAAACTCGTGAAAAACAAAGAGAAAAACATTTTCACATTTCTGCCTCAATCTCCCTATCTGAAGCAAATATATAGGATGAACTGGGCTCACTGAGGTGGGTGGAGGTAGAATAAAAACCCATTAAGAAGCCTCTTTTCCTGCAGAACACAGGGGGTCTTTCACCTTATGGCCTAGTCTTCTAAGACATCTGGGAAAGTTGTGCTGTAACTGTTAGAATTTTCAAAATGCCTTCTTTCGGACTGGCATGCATGTCTGAATGATTTTGTTGCTGTACACCCTGAGCCATTTATTTGTTCAGAAAATATTTATAAAACACCTTCTTAATGCAGCTTTGTGGTTCACTGTTTACATCAAACATGGTAACTGGATATAATATAAAAACCTATTTCTTTCTGTTAAAAAAAAAAAGCCAAAATGACCCTGAAAACAAGGCCCACTACTGGTGCTTATAAATCGATGAAGAAAAAAAACAAAGGACAAGGGTTGGGGTGTGGGTGTGGTTTAGTGGTAGAATGTTTAGCTGCTTGCATAGTGTGCACAGAAAAAAATCTAAAAGAGATTATGTTGCTAAACTAGAAATTTCTACTTTTTAGATAATTTGAGGGAAAAAATTAAATTGAGTATTCCCCTGATTGGGGACATTAATAAGCTACATTTTATATGGATTTTAAAATCTGTTTCAATAAATATTTCTACCAGTGCAAAATTACTCTCCCACTGAAACCTGTTCTGTTGTGAAGGTGTACCTAGCAGGAAAATCTTATTCACCAGATTTCTTTAGGAAGTATTTTGCATCTGTCTAGAAGAGGGTGTAGTTGCATCCCCGGGAGGAGAGAATAAAATCCATTCAGAGGATAAGAGTAAGACTTCAGAGAAGTGAATAATTTTTCTTTGTGAGAAACAACAGAGGAATTTGTTATTTAAAAAAATATTTATTTATTCTAATTAGGTATATATGACAGCAGAATGCATTTTGATTTATTGTACACAACTGCGGCACAACATTTCATTTCTCTGGTTGTACATGATGTAGCGTCTCACCATATGTGCAGTCATACATGTACCTAGGGTCATGATGTCCACCTCATTCCACCATCTTTCCTGCCCCCCTCTCCCCCTTCTCCCTTCTCTTTGCCCAATCACAGTTCCTCTATTTTTCCCATTATGGATCAGCATCTACTTATCAGAGACAACATTCAGCCTTTGTTTTTTTGGGATAGGCTTACTTCGCTTAGCACGATCTTCTCCAACTCCATCCATTTACCTGAAATGTCATAATTTTTTTCTCTTTTAATGCTGAGTAATATTCCATTTTATATATATATATATATATATATATATATATATATATATANCTCCAACTTCATCCATTTATCTGCAAATGCCATAATTTTATTCTTTTTTAATGCTGAATGAGATTCCATAGTGTCTATATACCACAGTTTCTTTATCCATTCATCTATTAAAGGGCATCTAAGTTGGTTCCACAGCTTGCTATTATGAATTGAGCTGCTATAAACATTGATGTGGCTGTGTTACTATAGTATGCTGATTTTAAGTCCTTTAAGTATACGTATAGGCCAAGGAGTGGGATAATGGGTCAAATGGTGGTTCCATTCCAGGTTTTCTAAGAAATCTCCTTACTGCTTTCCATATTGGTTGCACCAATTTGCAGTCCCACCAGCAATGAACGAGTGTGCCTATTCCCCCACATTGTTGCCAATACTTATTGTTTGTGTTCTTGATAACTGCTATTGTGACTGGCATGAGATGATTTGCATTTCTCTAATTGCTAGAGATATTGAACATTTTTTCATATATTTGTTGATCGAATGTATATCTTCTTCTGAGAAGTGTCTGTTCAGCTTCTTAGCCCATTTATTGGTTGGGTTGTTTGTTTGGTGTGAAGTTATTTGAGTTCTTTATATACCCTGGAGATTAGTGCTGTATCTGACATGCGTGTAGCAAAAATTTGCTCTTAAAATGTAGGCTCTCTCTTCACCTCATTGTTTCTTTTGCTGAGGAGAAGCTTTGAATCCACCCCATTTATTGATTCTTGATTTTATTTCTTGCACTGTAGGGGTGTTGTTAAGGAAGTTGGGGCCTAATCCAACATGATGAAGATTTGGGCCTACTTTTTCCTCTATTAAGTGCAGGTTCTCTGGTCTAATTCCTAGGTTCTTTATCCACATTGAGTTGAGTTTCGTGCATGGTGAGAAGTAGGGGTTTAGTTTCATTTTGCTGCATATAGATTTCCAGTTTCCCCAGTCTCCCTTTTTTGAAGAGGCTATCTTTTCTCCAATATGTTTTTGGCACCTTTGTCTATTATGAGATAACTATATTTAAGTGGGTTTGTCTTTGTGTCCTCTGTTCTCTACCATTGTCTATTTTAGTGCCGATACCATGCTGCTTTTGTTACTATAACTTTGTAGAATATTTTAAGGTCTGATATTGTGGTGTCTCCTGCTTCACTCTTCTTGCTAAGGATTGCTTTGGCTATTTTGGGTCTCTTATTTTTCCAAATGAATTTCATGATCAGCAGAGGAATTTGTGATTTTCCTCCCAGGATGAAGATGGAGAGAAAAGGAAGGCAGGGAGCCTTCAGAGAAGGAGCAAGCTGGATGAATTGAGAAGCCAGTGAACCTTGCCATGTTTTAATGTTAATGCCTATAACATGAATGAATGCTGTTTTCATTATTTTGGAATAAATCCTTATTTCCTACCTGGAATCTTCAGGGAGGTCTACCCGGTTCAGTTCATGTAAATAAATTCTTTCAGTCAATTTTGTCTCATATTTGGGTTAAATCAGTGGAGCCCAGAGGCAACATACATAGAACAAAGAGCCCAGAAGTCCAAGAGGCCATGAGCAGTACACTTTTATTATTTGCAGAACACTAAAGGTAGGATTTTTTATTTCCCTACACTATGTAATTGATAGGGTTCTGAGCAAACTATTCTAGATCTCCAGTGTTATTCTGATGTAATCCTGATGAACTGCTCATGAAATAAATATGATTCTGAAGAAATATGTCAAACACTTCTGTATGTTTATCAAGAGGCTCAATATATTTTCATATTTATTTCCTATGGATGTCAAAAATGCCTTATCTTTAAACAGTATTTTTTAAAAAATGAAACTGAAAATAGACATGGTTAAGGGATAAGTGAAATTCAAAAAAAAAAAGATAAGATGTAATTAAATGAAATTTTTAAAAAAGGATAAGATGTAATTAAATCTCACTGCCTTAATCATTCCACTAAGGCCAAACACAACACATTTTTCAAATTTAAAAAATAAGCAAATGGATTTTTGGAAAATTCATTAGTACCTTTTGAGTAAAGAAGAGTCCTATAAAGATTTGAATCTGAAAAACATAAGGTGGTAACTTGAGATCTACTGTCCTATTGGAAACTTTTAGAATGTATGATCAGACCAATGACCTGAGAGAACACAAAGAAAGAAAAGTAACTTCTAGGAATCTCTAAAAATTGACTCTTTGAAACAACGCAATCAGGTTTCTAGGAATGTTCTTTTCTAATATTAATGTTTAGAGAGAAAAATTAAAATCAATCAACAAAGATATGTTTGTTCACTTGATATATCCAAAATTCTACCGTTTGCAAAGCTCACCATTTTCTTAGGGGGGTTGGTTAACAAAGCTGGAATATCTCCTAATGCATCACCTCCAGCCTTTCCTGTTCCTCTCACAGTTGCTTACCCGAGTTTCACTCCCTTAGATTCTGAAGAATTGGACGGATGCTCCTCTGAATGGTGCTATGATTCTCTTAGGAAGAGTCTCTCATTGTTCTCTTTGAAGTGAGGCCATGCACACCTTCAGCCTAGGCTCTGTCAGAATGTTCTGTTGCATACTGAGGAAACTTTTGGTTGACGCTTCAGGTTTCATGTGTCTCTTTAACACATCCTTTTGGCCCTCAGCAACTTATTTACTTTAACCACCCAGTTTGGGAGCATGTCACCTGCCCCAGGTCTGTCTGTCATAACTGCAAATCCAGCCTCTCCATGAATGAACAGTACCTTATGGCCTGAAGCCCTTGGGATGATTCCTGCCTATTCCCTAACCCCCTCTGAACCTAGGGTCTTGGGCTAGTCCCTGTATCATTAGCCGAAGAGCTATCCTGCATTGATTTGTGCCAGTACTGTATGCCACATTGTTTCACATAAACCTATCGTAGAGCTGTTTTTCCCAAGCCGTACATTCTGCATTTGTGTAGGTGCTTTCCTGAGACCAAACTATTCAAATAGACTAGTTCTGTATTTTAAAAACAACTTCCTATTAGAACTGTCTCTAGAGCTATGTTATTTCCACCAAAAAAGAGAAAATGCAAATCATGAAATATAATCATACATGACAGTGAAAAATGGCTCCGACTTCAAGTCCCCTCTATTTTCCCGTATGAAACAAAGTATATTGCAAATAATTACCTTGAAATATATCCCTTACTCTTGGGATTGAAATACTATTAGTCAAAATGTCAATACATGATTTATGTTCTGTGAGAAAAAAGACAGAAAATACCATGCTTCATCACTGGGGACTCTGGATAGTAATGTACGTGTCTAGTGATCGTTTAACAGGAATACATTATTTCATAAAAGCTAACTACATTTATTTCTCTAGGTAGAGTGGAAAAAAATCTAGAAACAAAGCATTCAGAATATCCATTCATTTCAACTCAAATGACACCTTTACCTTATAATATCTGAATCAACACATTGTTCAGCTTAGTAAGTTTAGGGGTAAAGGTCCAAAGATGGACATAAAGTAAAAATATGATTGTCATGGCCTAATGTAAAGACAGAACAATTCAGTTTCTCTTTGGTTTCTCAAATAATATTATATAATCCTGGAAATGAATAACTCATGTTTGCTGTAGCTATGGATACAAAATACCTATGAAATAGAATTGGAATGGGTTATTATAGAATGCCTATTGTTTATAACAGAAACAAAACTATGATTTCAAACACATGTACAAGCCCTGTTTCTCATACATATACATAACATATGTGCATATATGTCCACACACATATTTTTAAAGCTCCAATTTGCTAGATTTTATGGTTTGGATCTGAAATGTCCCTCAAAAATTCATATGCTCAAGACTTGGTCCTCAAGGCAGCGATGTTCAGAGGTGTGGTCTTTGGGAAGTAATTACATTAAGGACTCTGACCTCATACATGGATTTTATGATTTCATAAAATTTATGATTTTAGTCCATTTATGATTTCATAACTTAATGGGATACTGAGAGGTGTTGAAAACTGTAGGAGTTGGAACCTACGTGAAGGAAGTAGTCATTGTGTGTATTTGAAAGGGATATTGAAACCCTAACCCTTTACTTTCTCTCTCTCTCTCTTTTTCTCTTTCTCTCTCTCTTTCTCCCTCAATCCCCTTCCCTCTCTCTCTCCTTTCTGGCTGCCATGATGTGAGCAACTTTGTTCTACCATATACTCCCCACCATGATGCTTTGCCTAACCACAGACCTAAAAACAATGGAGCCAAGTGGTAATAGACAGAAATGTCTGAGACTATGAGCCAAAACAAATCTTTGCTCATTACCAGTTGATTATCTCAGGTACTTTGTCATAGTGACAGAAAGCTAACATACTAGGCTTGTATATATGATTAAGAACAAAGCCCTGGAACTCACTCAGAGTCACATACCAATCTCACAATCATAAGGGCTTCAAATTGGGCAGAGACAGTGAAAAAGAAGAGTCTCAATAGCAGATGAAACAACTGAAGAACCAAATGTTTTATTAAAGCCTCAAGCTATTCCTTGTCTAAATATTTGGCTCTCAATATTCATATGAAGAAAAAAAAAGTAAATAAAAATTTAAAAAATCTATGCAGTATGAGGCATCACGTTTAGCAGTGTTCTCAACCCTGAATGCACTTTAGATCAACTAAAGAGCTTCTAAAAAATACCTGTCCCAGAATCCTTTGCAGAAGCAATTAAATCAGAAGTTTTTAAAGGTCAGCTTTGGGCTTCAGTATTTTAAGATTCCAGATTATTCTATTAGGCAAGGATGAATGAAAGCTGCTCCATATTGATATGTACGTTTAATCTGCAAAACAACAGCCAAACTCTGCCTTCCTCATACCCTCCCACTTAATTAAAATGACAGAAAAATCAGGTTCTTGAATAGGCAATAGAAAAACAAACAAAAGCTCTACCCAAAAAAGGGTCCATGTATACATGCATCATAGAATTCCTTTGGGTCAGAACTGCAGGGGCATTTGGAGATTATATGCCTATTCCTCCAATGTACAGGCAAGAAAAGGAAGTTTTAATCTAGAATGCCTCTGTTCAGGATGCATAAGGGATGAATGGCAGGACCAGTAATAGAGAACAATTCCCAAACCCTAATACAAAGTCTCTAATCTTATGTGTCCCTTGTCCTTTCAGCAAATACTTACTGCTTGCATATTTCATATTCCAGACACTACCCTAGGCACTCAGGGTGGGAAAATGAACCAGTTAACAGTAGCTCTCATAAAAGATTTTTATAGTTAAATGAGAAGACAGGCTGAAAAGAGAATTTTTTTTAAAATCAACGAAATGATAGAAGAGGTATCAAACATAAAATAGCTAACTTAGATTTAGTTTCCTACATGCCAGGTACTGTTCTAAGCAGTTTAGATGGATTCTTACATTTAATTTGCACAACAATCTTTAGACCAGAGTTTCTCAAACTTTACCATGTAGAAAAATACCCTGGGGATTTGAAAGTCACCGATACGATAACTCTGGGGCTTAATCTGAGAGTCCACATCTCTAATAAGTTTCCAAGTGATACCTGGGCTGCTTGTTCAGTCATTGTGTTCAAATCATGGGTCTCAAATTTAGCTGTACACTGGATTCCCCTGTGGATGGGAAGAGTGAAACCTGATAATGTCTGGACCCCTCTCACAGCAAGGAATTCCCAGTCTCTGGAAGGGGAACCCAGAACATCTGTATTCTTTAATGTGCCCATACAATTTCCATGTGCAACCAGGGGTAAGGGCCATGGTGCCTCCTATAGGAACCTCCCATTTCACAAGTATGAAAAGTGAAGCTTGCTTTCAGAAAGGTCAGTGAATTTTCTGAGTTTACGCAGGTCTAGGAAGTGGTGGGCTTGGGAATCAGGTTCAGGTAATTGAAATACTGAGCTCATACTCTTAACCACTGCACTAATACTGATCCATGTGTGGAGTCCTGTTGGGATCCAGGTTCTTGGTGACCAGAATAAAGAAATGAACAAGACATGCAGAAGTAACAAGCAGAGAATAGGTATTGAAAGTGGAAGTAATTATAGGGGAGTAGGCAGAGAGACCAAGAGAGAGAAGCTCAAAGTCCCTCCTCTGATGTTTGAATGAGTCTTGTCTTTCATATCCTCAGTGCCTAGTTGCTTTCACCAAGGACCTGACTTAAGACTTTGCCTCACTTATTCCTATTGGTTACTTTATTTTCACCTAATTAGAATATAGTTCCTATTGGTTACTTGATTTTAGTCTGATTAGAATACAGAACCTGGGGTGCAAGTTGCCATGACAATAAGCTCTTTGGTGGAGAAAGTTGCCATGGTGATAAGCCCTCAGTGACTGGAGTTGTTATGGTAATGGGACTTATCCTAAACAGGGTAATGATGATGACTCATCTTCCTGTTTTCTACTCCCACCAGCATTTTCCTTGTATTCTGCCTTGCCATCTTGCTGTCCCTAAACTCCTACCTCAATATTGTCTCTGTTCCATAGTAAAGTTATTCCTCCCCATCTTTCAATAATTGGTTTTAGGACCACCTACAGATACCAAAATCCATGGATGCTCAAGTCCCTCATAAAATAATGCAGTTTTACATATAGCTTAATCACATTACTTCAACTCTAGATTGCTTATGATACCTAATTCAATGGATATGCTATGTAAATAGGTACTATCCTATATTATTTAGAGATAATGACAAAAATAAAGAACATGGACATACTCAGCATGAATTCAATTTTTCCCCAATATTTCTCATGACAGTTGGTTGAATCTGAAGATACACAACCCATAAATAAAGAGGAACACTGGGTTTCAATCAGAAAATGAAGCTATGATGAAATGTAATGTCATTCATTTTGACTGGGGTTAATTTACTGTATTTTATATTTGAGTGACAAATATAGTTGGCATTTTATTTGAATTGGGATCATAATAATGCATCATCTCCCTTGACTTTTGAAAAATGTGGGATATGTTCCCATAAAATGCATATGTGTTTCCAGGCTCTCTGAGTGGGTAAAATGAGAGTGGGAGAGACCAAGGATGATGGTGAATTGGGGAATAAAAGAGGACCTGCAGAGAGCCCATTTTAGCAATATTCAACTTTTCCTTAATTATTTTACAGAAAACTGAAGATTATCTAATAGACCAATCACATTAAAAAAAATAATCCTCTTGTAAGTCTGGTGATTTATAGACAGACAAGTTCTTCCAAATGGTTTCTAAAGATAATGAAGTTGATCCAACTGTGTAAAGCCATTACACACAGCATGTGATCCCTGGAGCCCCAGTGGCCTGTGACCATTTCCATTCTAGCATCACAAAGAAGCACCAAATAGCATGTTTTTGTCCTGAGAGAAGCTACTATGTATTATTTACTTCAGTTCATTGTAATCTAATGAGGTGCTAAAATAGGGGTATCTCTACCACAAAGGCTTAAATAAATCTCTCTCTCTGGTAAAATGTGATATCATTCAAGGCTTTTAAAATATGAAATCCTAAGAAGGCAAGTTTTAATTTGAAAATAAGATGCTCACTCCTAAGTTTAAAAAAGAAAGAAAGAAAGAAAGTCATTATCAGAAACACAAAAAATGATTTTTCTTTCAATTTTTCTTTCTTATTAACCCTAGAACCTCATTTAAAAGCTTCTAATGGGTGCAAAATGAAATTTCACATGTTTTTCCTGGTTAGTTTTTTTTTTCTTTTTATTTTTTTGGAAACAAAGTCTCGCTTGTTGTCCAGGATGGTCTCAAGTGATCCGCCTTCCTCAGCCTTCCCAGTGCTGGGCCTACAAACCAGTAACATGGAGCCTGGCCGGTCATTATTCTTTTGAAATTTGATTTGTGTAAAACTCTAAAAACATTCCCAGTTGGTATAGAGAGAAGCTTTTCTGAAATTCAAGGTGACATTCTTTAAATTTAACTTAGCTCTGTGATTATCGACTGAATGATGAAGTTCTGTTTCAATTGTCAAGAAAGCATTTTGAGTTTTAAAACCATTTGTATCTTTTACCATTTTTCATTTAGCCAGTCCTGGGTTGCCCAAAAATATTATCTTCCCAGAGACAAATTTTTCTACTTTCCCTCATGATTATTAGTTTGATGAATGTTGTTAGAGAAGGTTGTTAGAGAACAATGAGATTTAAAAAAAAATAGTAAGACTTATTTGCTAGTTGACACTTTCCTTCTTTTCCTGTCTTCTATCCATTTCAGATAAATAAGTTGAAGGAGACATTGGGGCTTAGAATTGTAGACAAAAATTCTTTCAGCAGCATCTAGGACTTAAGAAAGAGGTAATAGTCAAACAGTACCACTGTGAAATACTAGCAAATAAACCAATTAAAGAAATGGAAAGTACATGCCTCAAAGATTCCCATTCACGCTGGAAATTCCTCTAGATCTGTATTCATTTTCCTACTACCTCAGTACATTTTCTGATCTTCCAAGGACTATAGAAACTTTTGATTCTGACAAAGTGAAACAGTCGCATTCTTTGCAGGTATTCATAAAACTACAAACTCTACAATATAGCTTGACAAGCAGAGAAGCCACTGGAAAGTTAGAAATTAGAAGGCTAGCTGTCTAGAGTCACTGGGACTTGAAGAGCAACATGGTTTTACTTATGTCTGACATATTCTGATAGGAGGTTTGCAGGATCTCAAATCCAGAATCACCAATAGCATGGACAGAAAAAGATCATTCCCTTGGCCAAAGTAAACTAGAAAATAGGTAGACTAGCAACCAAAGATCTATTTGGTATTATTCATTGTGAGGACCCAGCTCTGAGTAACTCTAGCCCGAACTATGATAGTGGCCCTACCCCTAATACAGGGGTAGCCTCACTATCCAGGCCTAGGTACTTGGCTTGCTGTGGGAATGGAAGTCCTAAGCATCCCTGAATTGACTTTGTGACCTTTCTTTCCCTTTTTGAAGGATAGTGCACATTTCCAGCCAAGTAGTTCTGTTTGACCCCAACCAGTAGAATCTGGGAAAAATTACAGACTTCTGTCCACCTCCTTTAGTTTTCTTTGGCCACCCATGTTTATCCCCTTCACTGAACACTGATAGTGTCTCTGCTTATAGAAACCCTTAACCATCTTATCCAGTTGTAGTCTAGTTACATTTTTGGTTCTCTCTTCAGAAAACACTTTCTCATATTGCAATATGGACAGGCTGAGAATTTCCTAAATCTCTATGTCTTGTTCTTTTTCATTTTTCTTTTTTTTTTCCTGAAAAAATGCCTTTTTTTCAGTTCATCTCTCCTTGCCTTTTACTATAAGCAATCAGGAAGACACAAGTCACACTTTCAATATTTGCTTTAGCAGTCTCTTCTGCTAAATGTCCAATTGTATGACTCTCAAGTTCTACCTTCCACAAAACACTACAAAATAATTTAGCCAGGTTGTTTGCCATTTACAACAAAAATCACCTTATCTCCAGTTTCCCATATGCTGTGTCTCATTTCTGTCTGAGACCTCATCAGAATTGCCTCTAATGTTCATATTTCTACCACCTGTGCCTTCATGGAAATCTAGGCATTTTCAAGCACTCACATTTTTAGTACATCAGTACCCCCCTTCGTGGTACTAAAATCTGTATTAGTCAACTGAGGCTACCATAACAAAATACCACAGACTGTGTGGGTTAAACAACAGAAATTGATTTCCTCATTATTCTGGAGGCTGGATAGTTCAAGATCAGTGTTCAGTTGGAGATTGGTTTCCAGTGAAGGCTCTCTTTCTTGCTTGTAGATAAATGTTTTCTCACTGTATCCTCACATGGCTTTGCATCTGTGTACATGTGATCATGTAAGAAACAAGACGTGAGGATGTAGCTGCTCATATTCCAGGAAGAGAGCCCTTTCAAGAAGTTGAACCCTGTCTTAACCTTGATCTTGGGCTACACAGACTTCAGAACAATGATGGAACAAATTTCTTTGTTTTAAGCCATGAGTTTGTGCTATTTTGTTACAGTAGCTTGAGCTGACAAATACACTTACCCTTCCCCCAATCAAGCACCAATGGAAACCCATGTCACTCTTTAGCTGGGCCTAGTGAGAAGCTAAACTTTTAAACTTATCCTCAATGCCAGGGGACCAGATGACATGTTGTAATACACTATCCAACGTGGAAGTGTAGTCAGGTTTCTATAAGCAGTGGGTATCTTCCATACCCACTTTGTAAGAGCAGGTGACAACAACTTGATTTCTTAGAGGGGGTGGATATCTGCAGGAAACTAGCATATTTTCCATCTTTTACCTGTCAGAAGCAGGCAGTATTCTAGTTTTCCCACTAGCCTACAGTGAGTCCATCAGGAAGCTGAGGCTCAAGAAGATGAAAGTTGATATAAATGATGGCTACTTAGCACTGTCTTCCCAGCCTGCCCAACTTGTGTTCAGAAGAGCCCAGCGGGGAGCAGAACCTCACCCCTGCCTACCACTGAGGTGCAGGGAAGTGCAGGGAGTCGGGGGTAGCTAGCACTCTGTGGCCCCCCTGATACGCTTCTTTGTATCAGGGGGGCCAATCAGGAGCTGCAACCTCAACCTGTAGCACAAAAATGATGTTAGTCAATCCTCCACCCCATCCCTCCTATCAGCAGGGCCCAGTGGAGCGCTGATCTTCCATCCCACTTGGAAGCAACAAGGTAGTGTGAGTAGGTACTCCACTGTCACAGGAAGAAGTCAGTGGGACCAAAGAGGGAAGAAAACTCTATTTCAAACCACCTGTTGGCAATTAAACAGTGTGAGTCCATGCCCCACCTTGCTGAGGAGGTGGGGATACTGTCTGAGGGTTCCAGAAGGAAACTAGGAAACTGAATGTACATACCCACTTAATCCTAGGGCTTTACCTCAATGATGGTGAAGTGGCACCCCCTTTCTCCACAGAAAAGCCCTCTTCACCATGGCTGATTTTAGGACTGTCAGAAAAAGAGTCCAAAGTAGATAAACTTCCTATTTTTGTGTCACCCTGTTTACTTGGCCACTGGCCGAGAAGATACCAGCATTCCAGGTGCTGGACACCCCTTACTAGTCTTTTACAAATGTATCCAGTGTAGTACTTTGAAGAAATGTGCAAACAAGGCCTCTGGCCTTGAGCTGGGCTTCATGGAGATGTCTACATTTTTAAGATAAGTTACAAATGGGCTCCATGGTAACAGCTGGCAGGGGGAGGAAAGAAAGGGGAGAAGAAGCTCTCCCCTTCTCAGGTGTCTTCCTTGAAGAGTTAACATGTCCAGAACAGTGAAAGAAAAAGCTGCTTTTATGTGAACTTCTGCAGACTGTGAACTTCTGAACCCCTCCCCTTACATGCTGGGTATAAAACTCTGAAACTCCCTGAACTCGGGGTTCAGGGGATTGATTAATTACAGCAAAGGCTGTACCCTCTGAACCTGGCTGCAACCAAACAAAACTGTTTCCTGCTATCTTCAGTGCCTTGCCTCATTTGTCCCTACAACAATGGTACTGCCTGCTTTAAAAAATAAAAAAAAAAAAAAATTTAAAAAGTTAAATAGGATCTAGGATCAGAGTGTCCTAAATATCCATACTAAGATACAGTGAAAGATCACATGTCATGCCACAAATGGGGAAAATCATGGCAGGAAATCAATAGATACTGACACAGAGTTGAATCCAATGTTGAAATCATTTGACAAGGGCTCTAAAAGCAACTTTCATAACTATGCTTCAACAAACAATTATACGTGCTCTTGAAACAAATGAAAAAAATAGAAAATCTTGGCAAAGCATAGGTATTACCATAAAATCCCTCACCAAATGGAGATTATAGAAATGCAAAATACAGTAACCAACTATAAAAAAAAATTGCTGGATGAGCTCCATAGTATAACTGGAGAAGAAAGAGAATGGAATAAGTAAATTTGAAGACAGGACAATAAACTGCACCCAATGTGAACAACAGAATACAGGCTGCATAAAATGCATAGTCTCAGAGACTGGTGGGACCATAACAAAAGATGTAACATTGATAGTCCCAGAAAGAGATGAAGATTAAGAAAAAAAATTCAAAAAAGAATGAATGAAAACTTCCTAAATCTGGTGAAAACTATTAAACCTAAACATTGGAGAAGCTTAGAAAAGGCCAAGTGGAATAAACATAAATAAATCCATGCCAACAAACATCATAATTAAACTCCTGCAAGCTAAATACCAATTAAAAATTTTGAAAGCAGCCAGTGAGAAATGACACATTATTCATAGAACACCAATTCAAATGGCAGTAAACTTCTCATCAAAATCCCTGAAGGCAAAGAGCAAGTAGCACAGCAGTTTTGGAGTATTGAAATAAAAGAACTGTCATCTGTAAATACTAAATCTGGTGTAAATATCCTGCAAAAATAAAGAAGATACAAAAGCATTCTCAGATGAAGAAAAACTGAACAAATTTGTGGCTAGCACAATGCTAGAGATTGATTATTACCTCTTCCCTGCTTTTTTCTTCTTTTTATGATTAACTGTGTTCACTGTTGCCTGTTCTTTAGAATTGTCACATTGCTATGGAGTCACACAGCTGCAAAGGAGTAAGGCAGGTCATTCTATATTTGTACCATAAACATCTGTTTAGCTTCCAGAATAACCACAGGACAAAAAATGATTCCTAAGCAAAATATTTGTTTGACTGATTTCCCAAGCTTTTTCTACTTTTCTCTTGGAAGCATATTTGCAGTTATTAAAATAAAATCTTCGGTAGGCAGTTTGGAAATTTATAATCTCAAAGTTAATCTATAAAATCTATTTAGAATTCTGAAATGCAACAGTTTTTTTTTTTTGTTTGTTTGTTTGCTTTAACATCACTCACATTATTCAAGAATTAAGACTTGTGTTTAACCAGGGTGAGGTGAATAGTAACAACCTGGAGAGAGATCAAGGTTCTGATACCTCTGGCTACTGATAGATAAATACTCAGATGAAAGTGAACTTAATTAGAACAAGACATTTATAGGTCAACTTAATCATGGATGAAAGAGGAGCCTTAGAAAAAAGATGTAGCTAACAGTTTCAAAGATCTGGCTTGGCTGGTAATGTTGGCATCACCCTGCCATCCTCACATACCATATTCCTTGACTGTCTACACACTCATATAACCACACACACACATACACACACACACACACAAACACACAAACACATACGCACAAATATCTGCACAGAGACTGCCAACCTCCCTCAAGAACTCTTCCCAGGAAGCCAGGCACAGTGGTGCATGCCTGTAATCCCAGTGGCTTTGGAGGCTTAAACAGGAGGATTCCAGGTTCAAAGCCAGCCTCGGCAACTTAGTGTGGCCCTAAGCAACTCAGAGAGGCTCTGTCTTAAATAAAATACAAAATATGGCTGGGAATGTCTCAGTGGTTAAGTGCCCCTGAATTCATGAATTCAATTCCCAGTACAAAAAAACAAACAAAAAACTCCCTTTCTTCCTTCTCTGTGGGGAAAACAAACAAACAAAAACATATTCCACCTAATTATTCAAACTACTTATTCAAATACCATATTCCTCTTAGTCCTATTCTTAAAGAAAACAGTGTGGCAAATATGACCTACACCGTAAGCTTCTCTAGGCTCTGAGTTCCTGAGTTCGTGGTGAGGCTGTCCAGATGATCCTGTTACCCCTCTCCTCCATCTCTGTCTGCATCTGAGTATGACAGTCGCTTAGGCTTTGTCCTTAAAATGCTTATTACTTTTGGGCCTGGGGTTATGGCAAGAGCTGGTGTTTTTCCTGGCAAAGAAAGGAGATCTTTACCCCTGTGGGACATCATGCTTTCAAGTACCAGGCTGGAATCTAACCTATGCATAGCATTGAAATCTCTTTTCATGAAAGGTTCTGTAGGATTTGGGAGAAAGAGCAACAAGACTGGAGAGGATACACATGCCTTAAAGGCATGGAACCATGTGTGCCTTGCAGACTATAACAGAAGACAACACAATGGCCTTTTAAAACCAGTGGTTTCTCAAAAAGTGTGGTTCTTATGGCAGCCTCTCTTTTTATTACCTGGGAACTGACTAGAAATGCAAATTGTCAAGCTGTTTTCCAAACATCTGAATAACAAGTCTTCCAGCCATTAAGAACCACTGCCATTAGGTTTCCCCACACTTGTCTGATTACAAGAATTACAGGGTTTGGGATGTATCTCAGCATTTATTCAGTATGCACAAGCCTGGGTTCAATCCCCAGCAACTCCTCCTTACAAAAAGAATTATGTGAATAGCTTTATAAAAATATGGACTTGTATTAGTCAGTTTTTGCTGCTATAACAAAATATCTGAGGCACAGTATTTATAAAGAAAAGACAGTTATTGAACTTACAGTTTTGCAGTCTGAAAGTCCAAGATTTGGTAGCAATATCAGTTCAGATTCTGAAGGGTTCCCTTGAATGGGTCACAATATGGCAGAAAAATAGAAAGAAGATGGCTATGTGCAGAAGACACCAAGTTCATGTGGTAGCTTTGCTTTCATAGAACCCACTCTGAAGAAATCAACAACAATTGTTTCTGAGAGCATGTCCTCAGTTATCTTATTTCTTCACACTAATCCCCACCTCTTGAAGGTTCTATCACCTCCCAGGGCCACCACAATGAACCTGTGGAGGACAAACCAAGCCCTAACCTTAGAACGACTCTCAGGCTCCTTGGCAGAATATCCTGGTTTAGTAATTCTAGGTAGATGTGCATTTTTCAAAGTGTCTTTAGGCACATTTGGTGACATCACCCCTTACCCTTTTTGAGAACTATGATTGTTCCCATAATCCACTTACTTTCATTTAACAAATGTTGATTATCTGTATTTAAAATAAAAAATTTAAAACAAAGCATTAAGACTTTTTGCCAGGTGTAATAAATAGCACATGCCTGTAATCCCAGCAGCTCAGAAGACTGACACAGAAATATGAAATATCATGAGTTTTAAAGCTAGCCTCAGCAAAAGCAGGGTGCTAAGCAACTCAGTGAGACCCTGTCTCTAAATAAAAGTACATAATAGTGCTGGAGATGGGGCTCAGTGTTAATGCCCCTGAGTTCAATCCCTGGTACCAAACAAACAAACAAAAAAAGATCTTCTGTATTTGTTGCTGCAATACCATTAATTGCCTTATTTTCAAATTTTTTCTTCATTGTGCATGAGGTTTCCTGGTAGCTGCTTCTCCGAGTTCTTATGAATGAGATAAGTCAGACCTAGCTAAGTCAAGTATCTCTTAGGGCAACAAATGATAGGGCTTAGAGTTAAAGAAAGATGACTCTTTGGATTTGAAACACCCTCCCTCTGGCTCCTTTGTTGAAGGCTTTGTCCCCAGCAGGTGATGCTATTGGGAGGTGGTAAACACTTTAGGAGGTGGGGAGTAGTTGGAGAAGTTAGGTCACTGGGGACATGACTTTGAAGGGTTTATTTTGTGTCATCCCTACACACCTCCTGCATGTGGCTACCATGAGGTGACCAACTTTGGTCTGCCAAAACCCCCATGATATTCCGCCTCATCACATGACCACAGTGATAGAGTCAAAGGTTTGTAGAACCTCTGAAACCATGAGTGAAAATAAATCTTTCCTGCTCTAAGTTGTTTTCCTTAGGTGTTTTGACACAATGATGGAAACCTGACTAACATGGTGATTTTGAACATATCTAACTTTAAGATCGCAATACTTTAGACTGGTTTCACATACCACTTATAAAAAGGTAAGTTAAGCTGAATGCTGTGGCACACACTTATAATCCCAGGTAGTCAGGAGGCTGGGGAAGAGGGTTCACAAATTGGAGACCAGCCTATGCAATATAGCATGACCCTGTCTCAAAATAAAAAATAAAAAGAAATGGGGATGTAGCTCAGTGAGAGAGAGCCCATGGGTTCACTCCCCAGTTAAAAATTACAGAAAACTTGTCTTTCATTCTTATATCAATTTGAGCAGAAATTATTCTCCAACCACAGCAACAGTTTAGGGTCTATTGTATAAACTCCTTCTATGTGAGTCTCAAAGAAAATTTAGTAAATGTCTCATATGAAAAAAGCTTGTTTCTCTTTCTTTGCTGAACTATCTAAAGGCCTACATCCCAATGACATCTCAATTCTTACCAATTAGGTACAAATTCAGAGGCAAGATAATTATCAATATAGGGTGCTAATCAATCCATGCCAGAAATAAAAATATACACTGTTGAACTACTTTAAATCTTTTTTGAGAAGGAAACATTAATACTCAAACATTTGTTTAACACACCCATTAACTCTGTCAGTCTGTTAATCTCTCTTTGATAGGGGATAGAGAGAAGTAAATGGTGGGAACATGAAGTTAAGGGCATAATTCTGTAGAATGGGCCCACTCTGCTGATCTCCACATGCTTTCTTTCCTAAGAAGCAATTTACCTGCAGCCCTGCCTGGATTAAGTGTACAGAATATACCACGTTTCTCAGCAAACTACCTGTTACCTGCAGGAGAAATGCAGGCTTCAAATAATGTTGATAAGAGGAATGCAAGTGTCCCTGAAGAGGGAGGCTTTTATAACTCCTACAGGGAGATAAGGATAAATCCTCCTAACCATAAAATCTGTAAGAATTTGTGGTTAAGAATCCAATTAGAACTGGTCAGCATGGGACAAAGTAACCTAGAGTTGTCATGGAAGTGGGTACTTGAAAGTCTGATGTCATCCCGCTGTCAGTCAAAAGTCAAGAGGTGAAACTGAGTGGGACTCTTTGGAAACGTCTCTGGGATTCCCAATAAAACTGGGATGCAAGAGAGGCACATTGTCCCTCTCTTCTCTGAGAGGACCCACTCTCTCCCTTGAGTGTGTCTCCTTTCCCTTTTCCTGTCCCTTCAATAAACTCATGCATGTTACACTTGAGCCAAATGTCTGCAATCTTTCTGACTTGTTGGCAAGAATTTGGATTTGAAATTGGAGTCTTTGCACTACCTCATTTTTCTGGAAGGCCCCAGCCCTCTAACACCTTTGTCAGTCAATTACTTATGTCCCCTGAAAACACCATTATTACTTATACTTTACTCTGAAAAGAGAACATTCATTTCTGTATTTATTCTAATATTGGAGCTTCAAGCATATAGTCACCAGACTGAAGTTTTTGATGACATTGAACTAGAAGACTTACCCTAAGAAGTAAGAATTCCCATGCAGAGATGGCCCATGGGGTCTGATGAGACAAAAAGGAACAAAGAGAAAGGATATTGTGAAGCAATATCAAACATAATATAGACTCATCTGCATCTCCAATAACCTGTACAGAATTCCATTATTTGAGGCAAAGTAGATGGGCCTTCCATCTCTCTAATCAGCCAATTTCCCTATAGCAATAAGCTTTCACAATTTGTATTCATTGTTAGTGCCAACTTTGTTATAAACACATTTCAGCCACTAGAAAATGTTTGATGAGGATTTACCAAGAGGACCTGCTACATAATTTGTAGGGTCCTCTGCAACTGCAAAATAAAAATGCAGAGAACCTTAAGAATTTCAAGATGGCAGTATTAGAACTTAAAACAAGTCCAGGGCCTGTCTAACTTACATGCCCCCCATCCCCAAGTAACATTCCTATGGAGCTAACCCAAACCACAGTGTCTGTTACTTGAAAAAGAAATTTCCAGTGGATAAATCTTTTGATAATAATTTGGGATGACTTTGAGAAGATCCATATGAAGTTAATTTAATAAAATGGAGATTGGCATGCATTTATTACTTTCTACCACTGATGATAGGAAAGGTTTAAAAAAACATCACTGACTACAAATGGCACCCCACAGGACAGATGATTAATTGATACAGAAGGATTGGAGGAACATATATTATCAGGAATGGCTGTGGTGTTTCTTGGCTAACAAGAGTGCAGAAGTCAAACTTAGAAATGGATGTTTGGATCACAGAAAGACAGCACAGCTGGTCATTGAAGAAATAGTTTTATTTTTTCCCATATTTTATACACACACACACACACACATGCATTTTATTAGATAGTTGTGGAAAAGTTACTTACATTTCAACTCTTTGATAGCCAATATTTTGTTTTGTAATGTTCACAACTTACCAGGAAAATGGGAGTCATATAAAAAACAAAAGATACTTTCTAAGTCATATGGGAAATATATGCTCATTACTCCCATTTGTCCTAATTATCGTGTCTTATCATTGGTACTATTTAATGCACACTGTAATTATGAGCATTTCTATTGCAGTTTCTTCTTTTGTGGTTCCAAAGTACAGTATGTAAAAGGGAGAAATATTCACCTACAACTTGTTTTAAGTTGTAGCTTTCACGTCATTTTTCAAGAATGATAGAAGATTAACTTTACAGAGGTGCATAATTGCATCAACAGTTGAATTTTTTGATCTTACTCAGACTGAACTTAAAAAAACAAAAACAACAACAACAACAAAAAACACCTTTTATCTCCCTGGTAAGCGATGGGTATTTGATCATTCTGTGACAATTATGTGCCCCTTATCCCTTTCTCACCCCAAAGTTGTCCAAGTCTTCTGTCGTGAAAGGTGCTCTCACCACCTGGACTGTGTTCCCAGTTGTTCTACCTGCCACATGAACAAGAGAGAGAGTAAGGAAAGGAGGAACACCTGACCACCTATAGGACAGCTCTGTGTCTCTGTGCCTTTCTTCTCTCCCTGAAGAAGCAAATTTGATCAAATGCTTTCTGGAAATAATTTCAATGCAAAAATTTCCAACCATCATCTTCTTTTATTTGTCCATTCATCAGATAGTGAGATGCAGTACATTCAGTTCTCTCTGAACCCTGGGTAGATAACTTGAAAGAACCATCAAGGCTTGCCGATGGAGAAAATGCCGGTTCATTGAGGAACAGCTGTGCATATTTATAGAGCCGGGGGTGGTCTGACAGTTGGCAGGGGGTCTTTTTGATTGGTGGGTAAGGATCAGGTGAGCCAGCAGGGCTCACCATTGGACGGTAGGATCATGTGAGCCAGAAGGGCGCACCGAACTAGGTAAGAAAATACTCAGTCCTCCAATGTGTTTCTACCTATGACAAGATAAACCAATAAAAAGATATAAATGGGATAAGAGTTCCAATCAACAAAAGCCACCAGGTCGTGAGAGGAAGACATGTTAGGGAACCATCTGGACTTGGTGTTAAGAGATCAGCTGGAATTAGGCAGGTGAAGAGGGAAGTTCTAGGCAGAAGGGCTGGAATGTGCCTGGGAGCCTTAAGCAGGACTAGGGAGCAGCGTGGGATGAGGCTTAGGAAGTAAGTAGAGCATAGGCCATGAACAGTTTGAATGTCCTGGTAATGCTTTTTAATTTCATCCTATTATGAGATACAATTGAAAAGTCACATGAAGGGAAAACTGAGAACAGATGACCCTTAGCATCTATGGGGGATTGGTGTCTGAAACCCTCAGATGCCAAAATCCTTGTATAAAATGTCATAGTAGTTGTATATAACCTAAGAACATTCTCTGTATATTAAGTATGATTTATAATACCTAATATGATGTAAATGTTGTATTGATGGTCATTATACTGTATTGCTTAGGGAATAATGACCAAAAAATACCTGTATATGGTCAGACACATTTTTTTTTCCAAATGGTTTCAATCCATGATTGGTTGAACTATGGATGCAGAACCTGTAGATAGGGAAGGCCAACTGTATATGTAAAAGATATGATTAACCCTGGATGAGGTGCAAACCTAGCACCTTGGTTGTCAGCAATCTAGAGTTAATTAAGACAGGAGAGACCTCTCCAGGGCAGTGGTTTCCAAACCTTATCTGCATATTAAAATCTCCTGGGAGAATTTCAGAATGTAGTACTGGTACCTGCAACTCTGGACACTGGGCTGTGTTGTGGCCTGGGCTTTGGAATTTTTCAAGATCCCCAGGTGATTCTCCCGTGCAAGTATTAGATACCACTGCCTAAGGGGATATGTAAAATTCAAAGCTAAAGAGCTGAGGAGAGAACTATAATTAAAGTATTGGCAGAAGAAGAGGTGCCTACAAAGAACAGGAGGTGGGTTTTAGGTGGAAGAGAACTGGGGAATTGTAGCATCCAGGGAAGGGGGCAAGGGAGAGGCAGGATGAAGGAACAGTCAATGAGACTATTATGTATGGACAAGTGACTACTGGGATTTGGTGGCTAAAGGACTTATATCTGGCCTTGCAAGAGCAGTTCTAAAATGAGAATGAACATTGGAATGTATTCTGGAGTGAATGGAAAGTGAGGTGGATATTATTTTCCATAAACTTGCCTATAAAGGAAAAATTTGGAACTTGGCTCAACAAGAGATTCCAGTAGTAGAGGCATTTTTAGCTTCCTTCAGGGCTAGCCATAACTTTTATCTTCTCTGTACTTAACCCTTTACCAAATGATTCCTATCAACCTCTCTCTAAAGCCTGTGGAGCAAAAATTTAAAATAGCTCCAAATTATGTTGGTACATTAAAAAAATTCTTCTACCATTTGTATTTCATTCTGAACTTTGCCTTCTTGGTGGGAAATAAAAATTCTATGGCTTGAGAAAAGTGGTTAGATTTTGGCATGAAGAAATGGAAATCTACATCTGTGTGCTTTCATTGTTAGATGAGCTCTCTGTTGCCTTGGAAACCACAGCCTATGTGGAAGAAGCAATGTATTTTGTGGGTAGATGATAAAGCAGTCAGGTATGCTATGTGTAAACATTATGCATCTGTGTGAAGAAGCACTGGCCAAGCTTTATTGGCAGCAGGACCAGAATTTGGTTTTGGTATATGTCACATGTCTGCTAAAATATATTTGAAAATGTTTCTTGGGCAGAGCAAATATTACAAGGAATATAACATTGTGAATTTTCCTTTGAACACATGCCTCACAGAAAGTATAACCAAAAGGGAGGAAATGACCAAAAACCTAAGCCACATGTTCAACCCTTTCATTCATCATTTCTGAGTCTTCTTAGATGTGTGAATATTGCACTTGCTTCATCTTCATTACTGTGATGCTTATAGGACAATTTCATAGAGTCATAGCTGTCAGCCAATAGGAACTTGATGATTTGATCACTAAGAGAAACAGAAGCATTCAGACACCTTGAGGAAAGATGAGAAAAAATCACAAACCATGGTGCCTATTACAAACTTGAAAAGTAAAAAAGCTATTCCTGTAAATTATTGAGGAATTTTATAAAATAATGATGAAAAACCAACAATCCTAAAGACTGGCTTACAACAGGATCAAGTTGGTTATACCCCAATAATTTACAATTTTCCCTTCTAGAGAAAGACATATTCTTATAAATAAATTTAATGTTCTTGTTTGCAACATATTCCTCTTATTTATACAATAAGGATTAAAAGACCATTTTGTTCTAGGGTTTTGGACACAAGACTCCTAAGACATCATTATTTTCTTCAACAGGCTTATAGTCTAGTAAAGGAGAAAGATACAGAATTTAACAAGTCTGATTCAGTCTTGGCAACTACAAAGTTCGTAGGCAAAAATGATCAATGAAATATAAAACCATAATAAGTACAATAGGAGAAACAATAAATTTCACACAAGAAATTGCCCTTGGATTTCTAAACTTATGTATTTCTTTGCCAAGTGGGCACTGGACCAATGGACCAAGGATTTTTGTTTCCAACTGTACTCTTGACTACTCGTCTCTCTCATTCATTTTAAGTGCTTTATTTAATAGCACTTAGGCGATGATAGAAACATTTCATCATTGGGTCCATCTTTTATTTCCATGCTAACTGGGGCTTGAAAGGCATCGAGGTCTGCTCCTTAAATGCCCTGATACAGAAGGGAAGCTTATTCAATTGTTGGCATCTAACCAGTTAAAAGCATCTGGTGACAATTAGGACATTCTTTTTAGCTGTGTAAACTCACAGTGACCTCCTTCCTCTCAAACAAATTTTTTTCTAAAATATTTGTTTTTTGTTCTACTACATTTATCTTTATACTCCTCTAAAGAATGATTATGCATGAGAATTTTCTCAATATTTGTCCATGAGGGAAGTATTTCCATAGGAAATAAGAAGATACAGAAAACAGTGAGGTTACTGGAAATGAGGGATTTGAAAAAAGAAATCACAATCCCATCATTATACTATCACCACTGCCTTTTGGATAACTGCCACCATCTGCAGACAATTCTGGTTGTTTTCTTGTTTATTTTTTGGATTGTCTCTACTATCAAGGAGCTTCAAAATAAACCAAATTGTAGATAGACAAATCCAGGTGAATATCAAATTGTTTTAGACTATTATTAACATAGAAGTACATTTGTAGCACACATAGACATTTATGTACAGACCCACTAGCATACAAAATATGAAAATGTTGAGAGAAAATATGAGCCATGGAGTTGGGAGTATAACTCAGTGATACAACACTTGCCTAGCATGTGTGTGGCCCTGGGTTCAAACTCTAGCATTGTTAAAAAAAAGTTAACAGTGAAAGAGAAAATATGAATAATTCAAGAAGTCTCCTTGGAAAAGAAGACTTCTTGAATTCAAATGAAATAGAAGAAAGGGCTTTCAGGTTTTAAGATAACATAAAACACATTTTTTGCATTCTCCTCTGAGAATTTATCTTTACATTTAAAAAAAAGAGAGAACCAAGCAGGATTTCTGCTTTAAGAACAGTAGAGACACCTGTTACCCTAAGCTGAAATGTGTAATACAAAGGAAAGGGGTAGAAACTGACAAAACAAAGTGCAGAATACTCAAATATAAGCCTTTGTAGAGAGAGATGCTGTTGTAAACCAAACAATTAAACCCACCACTGTTTAGCCTTGAGGACTGGAATCACAGAATACCATGGAAGGTAAAGTGGAGCAAATATCAGAAATAGAGGAATTGATTGAAAGTCTCTGTCTCCACCATAGCTACACCATCAAGTAGGAGAGCAAAAGGACAAATGGACAATGGAAAAAATAATCTTTAGAAATGTCAATACAATATCTTCAATATTTGACTAAACAAAATTTGGGGCAGGGGATATAACATATCTGGGTCAAGCGGAGTGGTGCATGCCTATAATCCCAGTGACTGAGAAGGCTGTGGAGGGAGGATTGCAAATTGGAGGCCAGCCTTGGCAAGTTAGTGAGATCCCGTCTCAAATTTTTAAATAAATAAATAAATAAATAAATAAAGTTTGGGATATGGCTCAGTATTAGAACACCCCTGGGATTAAACTACAGTACTGAAAAAAAATGTGTGTGTGTATGTATGTGTGTGTGTGTGTATATGTGTGTGTGTGTGTGTAAAATGTGTGTGTATATATATACATAAATTAAAAATAAAAATAAAGTTACAATGTTGGAGAGAACCACAAATAAAATAATAGAAGATACAAGTCCTGACTGAATCATGAAATTTCAAAACAGAAATATTAAAGAAAAATATCTCAATATTTCCAGAGAGAAAAAAATATAGATATTAAACACAGAATTTTTGAAATAAGAAAGGTATTGAACTCCTTGCAGGATATTGGATGCTAAAAGATGATGAAGTCACATCATTGAATTCTTAGTGAAACTGATATCTCAACTAATATTATCTCTCTTCAGTTGAGATAATCATGGCTTCAAAGCCTATTTTTTATCCTCCCTGCTCCCTTTCTACAGAAGCTATATGCTTCCCAACTTGATAAAAAGAAGGAGGAGGAAAAGAAGGAGAAAGAGGAAGAGGAGGAGGAGGTGGAGAGTAACATGGGAAAGGGGTGATGTGTAGGAGTGTGTGTATGATTGAGAAGTTAAAGGGGCTCCCTGGACTGTTGTGAAGGCAGACCCCAGCAGGACTTCCAGGATTGCTAAAACAGAGTGCCACAGATGGGGTGGGAGCTGTAAACAAAAAGATATTTATTTTCTTATATTTCTGGAGGCTGGAAGTCGAAGATCAAAGTGTCAGCAGAGTTGACTTCTTCTAAGGCCTTTCTCCTTGGCTTGTAGATGGTGTCTTCTCCCTGTGTCTTCACATGGTAATCTTTCTTTGGGTATCTATGTACTGTAAAGGTCAGGCGAACGTCGGAGGAAAAGACCACCAAGAGACTGTCTCATGCAACAGCAAAGGGTTTATTGGGGGTCCAGCATGCTGGGGCTCCAAGCCAAGAGGTAAAGAGCAAAGAGCCCCGAGAACAGCTTGAGCAGAGCTTATATACATTCTTTGAAAAGGGCAGGGACTTCACATACAGCATAACAAATCACCTCACGCCACGGGAAAATCAAACAACAACTCTAAAACATGATTAGCACATTCATTGGCGGGAACAAGTTAGGTAGGGGTGATTGGTCAGTACAAAGGGGGTATTCATTTGAACTGATTGGTTTAAGTCAAGAGGGGTGTATGTGCTGAACTACATGGTTTCCCAACAGGTTATCAACCACCATAAACTACTGGGAGGGTTATCTGGCATCCCAGGTATTTCCCTGTCTCATGCTGATTGGTGGCTGCTAGGGGGCTGCTATGGATCCCCACCTAGCCTGACTGAGTCAGGGACACCTGGCACAGCAGATCTCTCCTGTAGATAAACAACTTAGCAGGGTGGGAATGTGCCTAGGAGTGCTCTGTGGGTTTTTCCAAGGACAAAGGCCATGTCCCTTCCTTGGACAGCTTTGCTCTGAGATAGAGGCTGGTTTTTCAGTACAAAGCTCCTCTTCTTACAAGGGTACAATCATATTGAATTAGGAACCATTCTTATGACCTCATTTGACTTTAATCACTTCTTTAAAGATCTTGTTCACAAATTTAGGCAGATTCTGAGGTACTAAGGGTTAGGATATCAACATGTGAATTTTGAAGAAACACAACTCAGTTTATGATAGAAAGGAAGCCTTCAGAGTAAAGAATTATAAATTATCTTCCACTACAGAAGGGAAAGAAAGCATCAACTTGATATTTCTATACATTGGATACTAAAATTAACTTGTTTCAGCTGCACTAATCTAGAATGAAGTTATAATATTTATAAAATAGCTAAAAGAAGAGGGACAACATATTGAAAACTTCATCCCAGAATGCTGTTTCTGGAGATCGCCCTATGTTTTAGTCAGCTTTTTGTCACAGTGACCAGAAGTTATGACAAGAACAAAGTAGAAGAGAAAAATTCTATTTTGGCTCATGGTTTCAAGATTCAATCCATACACTGCTGACTCCATAGCTTGGGCCCAAGACAAGGCAGAACATCATGGCGGAAGAGTCTAGAAGAAAGCATCTCAGGGACATGACAGCCAGGAAGCACAGAAAGTGAACTCTGCTCACCAGGAACAACATCTAAACCCCAAAGGCACCTCTCCCCACTCCCCATGACCTACATCCTCTAGCCACAGGCTGTGCACCTACACTTACCACCCAGCTAATCCATATCAGAGGATAAATCCACTGATTTTGTTTAATAATCTAATCATCTCACCTCTGAAAATTCTTGCATTGTCTCACACATGGGTTTTGAGTGACACCTCATATATAAATCATAACACCCTCACACCTAGCATCATCATGATTAATAAGAACATTAGTGTATTCCCAAGGAAGTTTGAATTATTGTCTTTCATGTTAGATTTTGGTTCCACCAAATTTATACCATTTAGTTACATTTTCTCTCTTGATTTTTCCATGTGTCTGAATGAAACCCGCTTGCTCCTCCCTTGTTTATTCATATTAAAACCAAGACTCAAAATTTCAAAATAATTGGTGCCAGTTATCAGAATTAAGCAAAAATGCGTCTAGCCAACATGGAAAGTCTTTGTTGTAACCCAGTAGGAATTATGAAAAGAAAATGTGGATAAAACTAGATAGAGTGAGAGATACCACAAAAAAAAAAATCATACTCACAAGTTTGGGGTCCTAGAAGAATTTGTCTCAAATTTGTTTTGTTTTTGGTTTGTTTTTGAATCTCAGCTTTTTCAAGACTAGGAAAATATTTCCCCCTTACTAACCCTCCTATATGTGCCGTCCCATCTAGTTTTCCTCTTCCTCTTTGGGATGGTTGGAAATGGTGGTCCCTAGGAGACTTCTGTCCTGGCTCAGCCTCCAGGTTCCTAATCATGGGTCTTGGGTCAGCTAGGCCTGTGACTGAACTGAAGTGGAGAGCAGGGAGTGGGAATTACTACAATATCATACCTACCTTGAGAGGTAGATCCATAAGATCACCTTCGTTGTTATCAGATTCATACACTTCATCCTTGTTTCTGCCTTTTTTGCAGAAATGAAAAAACAGATGATTCAGTCTAAGAAGGGTGGGCTTCACCAATGCCCAAAACCCAAAGACGGAATATTTTCTCTGATTAGTAGATGCTAATACATAATGGGGGTGGGGTGCATGGAATGAGTGGAGGAACTTTGTAAAGGGTAAAGAGAAGGAGGGGAAGGGAGCGGGTATGGGGGTAGGAAAGATGATGGAATGAGACAGACAGTATTACCCTAGGTATTATGTATAATTGCACAAATGGTGTGACCCTACTTCGTGTTCAACCAGAGAAGTGAAAAATTGTACTCCATTTGTGTACAATGAACAAAGAGCATTCTACTGTCATGTATAAATAATTAGAATAAGTTAAAACAAAAAAGAAAAAAAGAAAGACAGGTGGGCTTCAAGGACTGCACAAATGATTGCAATCTCCACAAATTGCAAATCTGAGACTTCATTTCAAAGGCTCCTTTTCTCTCATAAATAAAATTGTAGCAAAGCTTTTCCTTTTCCCTACAACTTAACTCTACCCAAAATAAGCGAACAACCAAATAAAAACAATATTAGAAAAAAAGATAGTTTTGAAAACAAACCACTGTAAAATCTGAAAAATAACTCTATCTATCTATCTATCTATCTATCTATCTATCTACCCACCCATCCATATATGAACTCTGTAAAGCTCTACATATTTTGTGATGAGCTACCCTCCTCACAAGTCACCCACTGTGAAAGATGCTGGAATGATGCGCACATAAATTTCAGTGCACCAAAAGTCCTCACCAGCTTAGTGATTCTCTCTCATAAAAGTCAGAGGAGTGCTTTTGGCCCTCATTCAGTTCATCAGTTCACCATAAACCTTAGTTGCACATCCACAGCAATCAACCTGGGGAGTTAAGGGTGCCTAAGTCCAGCAGAGCTGTTTTAAAAGTTGCATGACTACAAGGTTGAGATTTATAGTATGAATCCTGACACTTTTTTCTCGGTATAGGGCCACTTTCATGTCCTGTACATCAGGTACATTCATGTACAATTGTGGATGCTATAGAATGATTTGCTATTCTTGCAATTATTATTGTTGTTGTTACCACGAGTGAGTAAATCCTTCCAATAGGAGGAGTTGCCTGTCTTCACGTGGTGTGTTTTACTTCCAATGCTGCATCATTTATCTGTGTCCATTGTACTTGCTGTGCATCATCAGCTTCTCATTGGTTTGTCTCCCTGCCAGTTTCAGATAGAGAAGTAAGGACACTTTGAGCTAGCAAAAATCCTCTTCACCTCCATGCACATACACACAGATATTTGACTATGGAAATGAGCATATTAAGATCACATTAATAATTTAACCTCTAATGTAAATAGTTTCATGATGTAAGGATTTCACTTTAATGGCTACATAGTCCTCAGTGCTTGACCAAATGGACCTCAGCATTACAATCAAATCACAATGTACATACTGATAAACCCCTCAAAATGCTTACCATGAATAGATACTATATTCTAGATAGAATAGAGAGTTCAGAGCCTGCATAAATCACCTAGAATAAATTTCTCTCTTCATTGAGATTTAAAATTAAGCTTATTAAAATCAATATTACCAGAATCATGTAGTTACTGAAGTATAAATATATCAGTTTGTCCCTTGTCTTGTGCTATAGTTTAGTCTGGATTGTCCCCCAAGGGCCCATATGTCAAAGGTTTGGTGCTCATCTTGGTGCTGTTGGAAGTTGGTGGAGATCTTTAAGAGGTGGAGCCTAATGGAAGATTTTAGGTCACTGGGGAGACCTGCCTTTAGAAGGGAATTGTGGCATGTCAGTCTCTTTTTTTTTCACTTCCTGGCCATCAGGAGGTGATTAGCTTTGCTACATCATGTGGTTCCCACCCACGTTATGCTGCCTTGCCTCAGGCCCCAAACATTAGGACCAACTGATCACAGACTGAAACCTCCAAAACTGTGAGCCAAAATAATCTTTTCTCTTTTTAAGTTGTTTCCATCAGGTATTTTGTTATAGTAATGGAAAGCTGACTAACACATCTTGAGAGGCAGATTAAGTGAGATTTTATGAAATTTCTACACACAATCTAAATTTGGTATTTTAGCTCTTGGCCAACCAGCGTTTTATTTTTCTACATACTCTTCAGCCATAAGCAAATAAAACAATGAAACAAACAAACAAAAAATCCTCAATTCAGTCAAAACCAAACAAAAAATAAATTATTCAAACTGTAGAAAGGAAGTCAATGCCATTCTCGTGCATATTCACTAATGAAAAAAGAATTTGAAGAAAACACAATGAATCATAGGTTAAAGTCTAAGCAAATTATTAAAATTATCCCACAAACAGTGGTTTTCAGTATTTCTACTATATTAAGAATCACCAGGATCATAAGCATTCAGAGTTCTGAGAGCTGGTGTCCAAATGGTTCTTTCAAAGACACTAATTTATCTTGATAAATTTGAAAATGGAGAACAAATCTGACCCTTACTTTCTATTGCTAAAAATGCCAGAACATCAGTTGGTTATGGCCAACTGTATTTCAGATCTGTTTGACACTTTATAGCTGCACAGACCTATATATTTTCTCATTTGATCCTGAAAAATGACTTTAGGAGTTTTATGTGACAGGTGTTGGTTTCCCATTGTCTGGGGATGAATTTTCCAGAGACATACCTTGAAATATGAATTAATATGCAAGTGATTTATTAAGCAAGTGCTCCCAGGAACAAGTTATATGGGAATATGGATTAAACTAAAGAACAGAATGTTGGTCACCAGAGGCTGCTAAAGGTGGTAGATGTAGGGGACAAAGTTCCAGTGGACACGAGGAACAAGCTTTGAGATTTACTTCATGGAATGGTGACTATAATAAAGGAAAACACAGTGTGTATTTCAAACAACTAAGAGTAGAGTTTTTACTCAATAAAAAGAGTTAAGTGAGGTAAGGTACTTATTATCAACCTGATTTATTCTGCTTCATAAACATACATCAAAGTGTCCCATTGTACCCCATAAATATATGCAATTTTATTCATTGATTAAAAAGAAAACAAATTTAAAAAATAATCATTAAGTTTAAAAGCAAAAAATATATATCTTAAAACAGACAGGGGAAAATTTCAAGCAAAGATGTGATTTGGGGAAAAGTTAAAACCACCCCATCCTGCAGGAGAGCTTGGGGTGTAAATGATGCTTCAAAACCTGTACTATCTGGAATGTAAGGCTGTTGTTGAGTGTTAACTAAGGGATGGTCAGGGCATGATAAACATTTAGACACCTCTTGCCTCCCATGTCCTAAAAGCATGGGAGATGTTGTATTACCAGGAAAAGCACATAGAAGTCAAACAGTGGTCAGGAATGATCAGAGACCCTACAGATCTAAGCAAGACATTAGCACACTCTTCTTGTGCATTTGGCAGTCTGGGAGGACTTAAACTTCCTGAAGACTGCTGCGTTTTCTCAATTCCTTTCTGCTGCTAAGATGAAAATGCTTATTTCTTTCATTCTTTATTGTCCACTTGATCAGCTCCAATTTGTGCACACACACAGCACAAAGCTTACGGTTTCTCAAAAGTGTTTCACAACATGTAGGTCCCCTTCATTCTTTTCCCCCCTCTTTACTATATGTACAACAGTATCATGGCTTTTGCTACATATTATCTCAAAAGCAATGTTTTGAGGTTAGCATTGTTTATTAAGTTTTAGTTCATGAAAGTCAAGGCTAGCAACTTACTCATCACCTTAACTGGGACCATTTACAGTCTGGCTTGTAAAAAATACTGAATGTACATTTGACAAGTAGGCTTAGCAAATGAATTTAAATCAACCAATCTGTCATCCATTGTTTTCTCTGTCTCAGGAGAGTGGAAAGTACCATATATCCCCTTTCCAAAAATAGCTAGAGAGCTCTTCCTTTATCTCTTCTCCCATCCTGATTGATGTGTGTTTATTCTGTAGTTGGATAAATATCTCTCAAATATTAAATATCTCTCCAGCTATTAAAAGGTTTGGTCCCCAGCTTGTGGAGCTATTGGGAGGTGGAGGAACCCTTAAGAGGTAGAGCCTCGTTGGTTTTCTGGTCACTGGGGAATGTGCTTGAGGGTGATTTTGGGTCCCTGGCCATTTTCTGTCTTTCCTTTTTGCTTCCAGCCATGAGGTAGGTAGCTTGCTGTACCACTCACGCCCAGCATGATGTGCTGCCTTGCCAGAGACAATGGCCCAACTGACCATGGATTGGACCCTGCAAAACCATGAGTCCAAATAAACCTGTCTTCTTTTGAAGTTGATTATCTCTAGTTCATTACAGTAATGGAAAGCTGATTAACACACACAACAGGAGATCTATCTTCTTTGAATTTTTAAGTTCACAACAATAACATAGACAAAATGTTATTCAGCAGATTTCTAGAACTTATTTACCTTGTGTACCCCAAACTATATATAGCTACTTTGCATTTCCTCCTCTTCCCAGCCTCTAGAAACAACCTATTTTCTCTCTTCTTCTACTCATTTCATTATTTTATACATACCACTCATATAAGTGGTCTCATGCAGTGTTTGTCAGTCACTCTGTGACCGGCTTCTTTCACTTAGAGTAATGTTCCCCAGGTTCATCCATACTGTCACATATGTCAGAATTCCCTTCTTCTTAATGTAGTAATGATATTTCGTTTTATGAATATATCATATTCTCTTTATCTGTTCATATATGGATGGGCATTTAGATTGTTTCTACATCTTGGCTATTAAGAATAATGGTGCACTGTATATTGAAGTATAAGTATCTCGTCAAGATTATAATTTTGGGCCCTTTGAATATTTACTCAGAAGTAGAATTGCTGAACCATTATGGAAAGCAGTATGGAGATTCCTCAGAAAACTTGGAATGGAACCACCATTTGACCCAGTTATCACACTCCTCAGTTTATACCCAAAGAACATAAAATCAGCATATTACAATGATTCACCCACATCAATGTTTATAGCAGTTCAATTAACAATAGCCAAACTATCGAACCAACCTAGGTGCCCTTCAACAGGTAAATAGGCAAAGAAAATGTGGCACATCTACACAATGGAATATTACTCAACCTTAAAGAAGAATGAAATTATGGCTTTTGCAGGTAAGTTAATGGAGCTGGAGAATATCATGCTAAGCAAAATAAGCCAATCCCCAAAAAACAAAGCTAAATGTTTTCTCTGTTATGCAGATGCTAACAATGGGGGGGGCGCATAGGGAAAAATAGAGATTCTCTTGATTAGGCAGAGGGGAATGAAGGGAGGGGGAGGGGCATGAAGCTATAAAGAATAATAGAATGAATCAGACATTATTATCTTATGTATGTATCACCAGCTGGCCGGACTAGGTTCAAAGGATATGGCTGTATTAATAACTAAGAAAATAAGGAAGAAGAAATTGCAAAGCACACGACCATATGTTTCTAAGGCAGGATGCCTTGGTGACCCCAAGGGTCAGGTCCAGTGCCAGAAGGAGCAAGAGAGTGAGCACACCTGAAACCCTCTGTTTATTAGGGAAAAGACATTCAATAGAAAGTTCCAGCCAAATAAGGCAAGGGGTTGGGTTTTGAAGGGTGGAGTCTTGCTTGGTAAGGTCTTGTGGTCAGCAGGTAGATTGACATCTTGGAAAGCCATGCCCATCTCAGGTGCTGAATAGGCTCACAGGCAAAGTGAGAGAGGAAAGGCCCTAGAATCACGTAAGGTCAGCCCAGTCCCGTCATACACTCAAATATGCATAGCCCAAATACACAGCCCATGGATGGCTACATGTATATGATTACACAACCAGTGTGTTTCTACAACATGTAAAACCAGAGAAGAAGAGGTTATACTTCATTTACGTATGATGTGTTAAAATCCATTCCTCTGTCAGGTATAACTTATTGGAACAAATTTTTAAAAAATTTTAAAAAAGAATTGCTGGGTCTTATAGCAGTTCTATTTAAAAATATTAATGAAACTTCATACCATTTATCATAACAGGTCATTTTACATTCTAGTCAACAGTATACAAGGCTTCCAGTTTTTTCTTATCCTTCATGAAATTTATCTTTTAATTTTTTTTGACTCTATCCATTCTAATAGGTATTATCCATTTGGAGGTACCTCTCTTCAGGTTCTTTCCCCATTGTAAAATAACCTTCTTTCTTCCCTTCCCTTCTCTTTGCTTTTAAATTTTTCCTTTCTTTCTCTTTTTTATCATATTTTATTTTAAATTAACACAATAATTGTATGTACTAATGGGTTTCAGTGTGGTATTTCAATACAAGCATACAGTATGCACTAACCAAATCCAGCCTTTGTTAGCCCCCTCAAAACTTCCCACATTCTAGTTCATTCTTCTTTTGCTCTTGAGTTGAAAGCATTCCTTATGCATTTACTGTCCCCTTACCAAATACGTGGTTTGCAAATATACTCTTCCACTTCACAATTGTATTTTCAGAAACATTTTAGTTGGATGTTGTTCCATTTGGCTATTTTTTTTCTTTTCGTGCTTGTGCTATTGATGTGATATCCAAGAAAATCATTGCCAAGCCCAATGTCATAAAGATTTTCCTCATTATCTTTAGGAATTTTATAGTTTGGGGCCAAACATTTAAGTCTTTATTTCATTTCGAGTTGATTTTTATGTGTGGTGTAAGAAAAAAGTTCAATTCCATTAGTTGGCATGTAGATATCCAGTTTTCCCAGCACCATTTGTTGAAGAGGCCATCTTTTCCTCACTATGTATTCTTGTCAAAGATCAGTTGACCAATGGGCTGGGGATGTGGCACAAGAGGTAGCAAGCTTGCCTGGCATGCGCGTGCAGACCGGGTTTGATCCTCAGCACCACATACAAAGATGTTGTGTCCGCCGAAAACTAAAAAATAAATATTAAAAATTCTCTCTCTTTCTCTCTCTCTCTCTCTCTCTCACTCTCTCTTAAAAAAAAATCAGTTGACCAATAGTGTGAGTCTTTTTTTTTGGTGGGGGGGACTTCCTGTTCTATCTCTATGTCAATGCCATCTTATTTTAATTCTATAACATTAAATTGCATTGAATTGCTTCAGCTTTGTTATTTCTTCTCCGAATATTTTTAGCTACTTGGGGTCTTTTTGTTGTTTCATATGTATTTTAGGAATATTCTTTTTATTTCTGTAAAATAAAATGCCAATGTGATTTTGATAGGAATTACACTGAATCTACAGTTTGCATTAGGTAGTATAAGCACTTTAATAATGTTGCCCTCCAATCCATGAGCACAGGATATCTTTCATCAATGCTTTATAGTTTTCATTGTACAAGTCCTTCACCTCCTTAGTGATACTGATTTTAAGTATTTTATTTTGATCCTTGTATAAATGAGATTGTTTTCTTAATTTCCTTATTTATTGTTAGTATACAGAAATATGCAATTGATTTTTATATGTTGATTTTATATTCCACAACTTTACTGAATTTGTTAACTAGTTCTAACAGATTTCTTTTTGTTTGGTAGAGCCTTCAGGGTTTTCTATGCATAAGAACATATCATCTTCAAATAGAGATAATTTTAATCTATCCTTTCTTGCCAAACATCTCTGGTGAACTTCCAGTACTATGTAGAATGCAAGTAGTGAATTAATTCAAGGTATAAAATGAAAAGTGTTTAATTTTTCACCATTGAGTATGCTAGTTGTTGGTTTTTCTTCTATGGTTTTTATTATGTTGAGATATAGTCCTTCTGTCCCTATTTTGTTGCAATTATTCATCATAAAAGGATGTGTTGAACTTTGTCATTTTTTTCACCTATTGAAATGATCAGGTATTTTTATATCCTTCTTTATATTAACATGGTAAATCACATTAATTGGTTAATCATATGTTAAACCATCCTTTCATCCCAGGGATAAATCCCACTAGGTCATGGTGAATGATCCTTTTAATGTGCTATTGAATTTGGTTTTCTAACTTTTTTGTTGTCCAGTTTTTGTTTTGGTTCATCTGTATTTTTAAATTTATGTTCATTAGATATTTCTTTTTGGCCTATAATTTTCTTTTCTTGTATCATCTCTGCCTGACTTTTGTATCAGAGTGAGGCTAGCCTTAGAAGATGAATTCGGAAGTATTCCATACTTTTCACTTTTATTGGAAGAAGTTGAAAAGGACTGGCATCAGTTCTCTAAATGTTTAGTGGATTACATTTTTGCTTCTCTTAGTTCTCATTACCTAATCTCCCTCTTAATTTTAGGTCTGCTTAGATTTTCTGTTCCTTCATGATTCAGTCTTGGTAAATGATATGTTTCTAGGAATTTATTCATTTTTAGACTACCCTATTGGCATACAATTATTCATGACAGTTATTTTATAGATTGTTTTATTAGAGCCTTATAGATAAACATAGTATTGGGGTTCACCCCAACATATTTACATGCATGCACATGTATTCAATTTCAGCTCATGAACCTCCCCTTTCCCTTCTATCCTCCCTCCCTCTCCTCTTCTCCCCTCTAAGCTGCTAGACTTCCTTTCACTCATCTATTTATATTTGATTGGTTCTTTTTCTTATGCATAAAGGTGCAATTCCTGGTGCTATATTTACATATGCACAGAGCATGATGTTTTAGGAACTCACTCTGCACTGCTTCCCCTTTCCCATCCTTCCACTCTGCCCCTTGATCTCCTTCTCAGTCATCTTTTATGGTTTTTGTATTTCTGTGGCATCAGTTGTAATATTTCCTCTTTCATCTCTAATATTTTTGAGTCTTCTCTATTTTCTCTTTTAGTCTAATGGTTTATCAATTCTATTTATCTTTGTTTAAAAAAAAAACTCTTAGCTTTGTCAGTTTTTTCTTTGCTTGTTTGTGAAGGTAGGATTAAACTCAAGGCCTTTTGCAGGCTGAGCCTCTATGTATTCTACCACCAAAGCACATCTAGCTTAGTTCTGCTAACTTTTGAATTGTTTTTCCACTTCATTTATTTCTGATTTAATCTTTATTATTTCTTCCCTTATGCCATATTTTTATTTGTCATTTTTCTTTCTAATATGTAAAGTAATTTGAGATTTTTCTTTATGGTGCAATTTTTTTTTTTGTTATAAATTTCTCACCTACATGCATCCCATAAGTTTTGGTAGGCTGAGCTTTGCTTTCCTTTGTCTCAGATATTTTTTAATGTCTCTTTTATTTATTTATTTATTTTGCCTTACTGGTTGCTCAAGAGTGTGCTATTTATAGTTCTGTAGCTTTTTAAAAATTATTTTTCCACTGCTATTGATTTTTAGTGTTATTTCACTATCATCAGAAAAGATACTTGGCATTTTTAATCTTCTTAAATTTGGTAAATTTTTATGACCCAACATACAATTTATGCTAAAGCATGCTCTGTGTACCCCTGAGAAGAATGTATATTTTGTTGCTTTTGGGTGAAATGTGCTATATTTTTCTGTTAGTCCCATTTGGTCTATAAAAGTAGTACAAGCTACATTGGGGTAGGTGGTAAATTTCATGTAATGTCATTAGTATTTATTACCAATAAATACTGGTTATTGATTGAGGGAGACACATAAGAAAAATAAAGTAGCATTCTTTTCCCAAGCTGCCACCAGCATACCCCTGAGTAACTGAATGTCATACCCCTAAGAATCAGTTCTCTGTGGTTTGAAACCAACCAGCATGCAATGAGAGAAGTGAGTTGAGAAAATAAAATACCATATAAACACCAAAGACTGTAAAGTCAGGGACCAAAATGGAATCCTGATTTTGCTACTAACAAGGTATCTGTAGTTTAAACAAAAAACCCTTTTAATCTTCATTTTATTGAATATAATGGGGACAAAATACAGAACTAACAGGATTAAGTTGAAAAGTAAATGAGCTGAAAAAAAACTAACGAGCTGGTAAAACTGTTTAGACATTTGAAAGGTACATACATGCTTTTCTCAGCATTTTCCTAGAAGAATCAGCCATTTTCCTGTCTCTGGTCCCGTCCATGTCTTTAAGAGCAGGAGAAAGTCTCTAAAACTCTTGTGTATGTGAATACAGAATGTATTTAACATACTTACGTATTTATTCTCCCCTTGTGCTGGGAAACAAAACAAAACAAAACCTAAAAAATAGAAACCCTTCAGTCAGATTCACAGATAATATAGCCCAAAAGGAACTTATATATTCTAGGTTTCAGTAAGAAAGAAAGAATTATACATAAAGAAGATGCTACATACCTGAGTTATCTATAATATATGAAGGTCCACATGGTGCTCCTGAGTCATCAAGAGAAGGATTAAATTATATTTTGTGCACAAGGTTTAACATAAGTGAAGAACTGAAAAAATAATGTGGAAAAAATAATGTATTGATATGTTTTGAAATGAATTATCATTACTTAAAAGTACTAAGCATGGCTACTTTGGAGATTCATCTATGTAAATTAACTCATTTCTCCATAGGAGTAGATAAAATCAGCAATTTATATACTATTTATTTATCATTAAAACTAAAAAGAGTTGATGAAAGATTTTGAATGTTTTTTCCACAAAGAAGTTATAAATGTTTAAGGAGATAGAGATGCTTATCTTTATTGGAACATTATACATTGCATACATGTACTGAAATGTCAAATGGTACCACATAAATACACATAATTTTATATATAAAATTTAAAAATAGTGAAAAAAGAGAAGAAAAGAAAGAACAGTGTTACAGCATGCAAAAACTAAAATAAATCAACAATATTAGGTGGGTTACATATTGTCCTATAAAAATTTTTAATATGCTACAAACTACATGGTAATGCCTAATATATTGAATAACATAATTCCAAAGCATTATAGGTTTAAAACCAATAAAAACAAAAAAACATATTAAAAAGATGACACTAATCATGAAGGGGATAAAAAGTACACATAAGAATAAAAGAATCTGAACTATGACCTCTTCCTCCCACAGAAGCAGAGATGAAGGGAAAAACAACAACAACAACAACAAAAAAAAGGTTTGAGTTAGTGGTTCAAAAGAAAGAACTGAGTATCTATCAAAGTTTAACTCAGAAAAATATGAAGGACTGTTCTCCTAGATATTGAGAATACTTCAGGAGTCTTTCCAAATAACTTTCAAGGAAAAAAGGAAAAAATTATGAAAGTACAGGACCAGTTGCCCTCACTGATAAATCACACACACACACACACACACACACATAAAATATGTAGAAAAGAATTCACACCAACTCTTTTTCAAGTTTTTCCAAAAGTTGGGGGGAAAAAAGAAGGGAAACTTTCTAACTCATTCATTCCATGACGTCATTATTATCCTGATACCAAAGTCAGAGGGAGAGATTACAAGAAAAGAAAACTACCAAGTTCCCTGATAAATATTGGTGTAAAAATCCTAAACAAATACTACCAGACCAAGTCCAGAAGCACATTGAAACATGATAAACCATAATCAATTAAGATCTATCCCAGGAATGTAGAGGTAAGAATCTTAATTGAGGTATTACACTACTTTAATAGAATAAAAGAACAAACCACATGATAATTCCAATTGATGCAGAAAAAGCAGTTGACAAAATCTTACACTCTTTCATGACAAGAAGCACTCATAAAATTGGGAATAGAATACAACTTTCCCAACATGGTTAAAGGCAATCACAAAAAAAACCCCATAGCTTAGGTTGTGCTCAGTGGTAAAAGAATTCTTTGTAAGTTTTAGAAGATAGTCCTTGACCAGATGTGTCTTTTGCTTGTCTTCTTATTCTCTTAGCATTGTCATTCCCAGAGTAGATGTTTTTAATTTCAGTGAAGTCCCACTTATCAATTATTTCTTTCATGGATACTGCCTTTGATATTGTATGTGAACATTCATCATCCTACCCAAGAATTGATGTTATCTGTGTGGGTCTATTTCTGGGCATTGTATTCTGTTCTGTTGATCTCTATGTCCATTCTTTTTGCCAACACACATATTCTCAATTACTATAGCTTTATTCTATGTCTTGAGTTTGGGTAGTGTCAGTCCTCCAATTTTGTTCTTCTTTTTCAATATTGTATTGGTCATTGTGGGTCTTTTATTACCTCATATAAACTTTAGAATTATTTGTTAATAACAACATAACTTGCTGGAACTTTATTTATTGAATTGAATTTTTAGACCAAGTCAAGAATGGACATTTTGGGCTGGGGATGTGGCTCAAGCGGTAGTGCACTCGCCTGGCATGCGTGCGGACCAGGTTCGATCCTCAGCACCACATACAAAAAAAGATGTTGTGTCCGCTGAAAAACTAAAAAATAAATAAAAATTCTCTCTCTCTCTCTCTCTCTCTCTCTTTCTCTTTAAAAAAAAATTTAAAAGAATGGACATTTTGACTATATTCTTTCTATTCTGAATATGGGATAACTCTCCATTTATTTAATTCCTGGATTTTTTTTCCCACTGGAGTTTAGTAGTCTACTTTTATAGATTTATTCAAATTTTGTTAGATTTATACCTAAGCATTTCCTTTTGGGGCTTGCTAATGTAAATGGTATTGTGTCAGCACAGCTTTATCAATTCTTAAAATGTACCATTGCAGTGACAGATGATGATGAAGGGAGGCTATGCTTGTGGGGATCGGGACAGGGCATATATGGGAAATCTCTGAACCTTTCTCTCAATTTTGCTGTGAACCTAAAACTACTCTTTAAGATTAAAATGTTAAAAGAGGAGGAATTTGGCTTCTATCTGCTCAGTGTTAAGAAAGTAAAATAATCCCACATAGCTATAGAAAATGTGAAAGGTTCTCTAACTTTAGTAGTTTTACTTCGTGAGTTGCAGACCTAAAATTTCAGATCTGGAAAGCACTCTGATGTCTGCTGATCAGCCCAACCATTGTACACTCCCACCCCCAGCTGCTGGGTCTTCCATGGAGATCACTTAGCCTCGGCTCTTAGACTCCATCACAGACTTACTCCCCTGAGGCCAACCATTCCTCCTTTGAATAGCTCTATTAGAAAACCCCTTTGTGTAATCAGCTAAGATAGGCCTCCCTGTGTGTCAAATATAAGAAATAATGAACTTAATCTCAAGATGGAGAAGGGGGGTTAGCCTCCAGCCCCCGGGGAGGGCACTGATGATACATTCCATAAGTATTATAAGTCTGTCTGCTCTTCAAGAGCAAGTTCACATTCAAAAATAATCACGCTGATTTCCCTTTCATTCCGTGTTCTAACAGTCTGTAAACATTCAGGTCAACACACCCAGGGATGCCTCACTTGAGAATTCATTTCTTTTTACGTTTAGATTCTCAGCAGTTGTTCTGAAGAATCTCACTTGGAGGTCCACTCCAGGCATCACCTTTGATAAAACTGGAAAAATAGGAGCATGCACCATCACATCCAATTGCAATGTGCACTAAGATGTCAAGCAAACTAATGCACCCGAGAAAACAGAAACGAACCCACAAACTACACAACCTGCAGGTAACACACACTCTTGCACCCACACAAATACACAAGCTTGCACTCTACCAAATCCTTTACTCATGCTATTTTATTTAGTTGTTTTGACAATCCCACGAGGCAGTTACTACAGTACTCCTATTTTACAGTGGGGAAATTGAGCTAAGTTTAGGAATTTATGCAGGGTCATACACCTAGTAAATAGTGAACTATGACCCAAGGTCAGTAGTGAGGTTCTTTCCTATTTTGACATTCTGCATGGCAGTGGAAAAGACAAGAATGAAGAGTGCCGGATCCTAAATTCTAGTCTACATGTTGCTGTTGGCTCTCTGTTTTGCTTTGGGCAAAAATGATTTTATTTGTTTCCCTGGGCCTCTATTCACCCCTTCCTGCCATTCTCTGTCCCTTCCTTCCTCTCTCTCTTTCTCCTTCTTTATTTTTTTGCCTCCTACTTCTCCCCTGTCTCCTTTTCCTTCTCATTCTTTTCCTCTAATCACATCCTTGATGCAGTTTTAGCTTCCATGTTCTGTGAATCTGTACTATGAACAGTTAAATAGAACAAGTAATTTGTAATGGGCAGGTGTCTCTGAGCATATTCTTAGAAATCATCTTTCTCAGGGTGAAAATCATTTCTATAAACAACTCAAAATGGTTTACTGTCTTCATGTAGAGAGGAAAGTAAAACCGGGAGGAATGTAAGAACCTGGGCCAACTTTGACTTTACTATTATGTGATTCAATTCTTTCCAATACAAGAGAAAATTGGAAACATCATCTCGTGCTATTTTGGAAAATAGATGTTTTAAATTTATCTTTAAGAAATGCTGCTTTTGACATTGCTGGGTTCTGGTTGCAATTGCATAGACTCCTTCTCAGTGACTGTTACTGAATATTTTTTGTCTCGTTTGCACAAGAAACAATTGGACATTATGCAAAAGGAGCACAGCTTGATTCAGTGCTATTGAGGAGTGGTTGTGTCTTTTCCTTACTCTTTCATATATAATAACCACCATTATCATTTAATACCTATAGAGATAAGCCTTAAAATAAACATTCTCCCAGATTTCTCCATAAACTATAATTATTTTTCAAAATGAAAAATTACACTTTCACTTTGCAACATAATTTCCTTTGCTAAGATGTGAATAAATGATCAAAATACAGCTGTTTCTAAAAGCTTGTACATGCCTTTTCATACTTTTCTGCGGCAGTACTCTTCTTTCCATCAAAAGTAATTTTCAGAGACATATCTTTAGTGTCCACAATCCCCTCCCATTGACGCAGACATAAATCCATCTGGTTTATTTACAAATAGAAAAGACAAACTTTTCATAAAGTTCCTTTCAAACAAATATTATTGCTAGTTAGGCACAAAAATTCTGCATGCAAAGTTAAAGCTGTAAAAATAATTCCCCATCATATTTAAAAGAAAAAGCACGCAAAGAATTGTTTTGGCCACTGGGTGGGAGGAATTGTGTATATCTAGCAAGTGCAGAGGACCAGAAAGAGGTAATTCCAAACTTTTCAAACACTACCTTTGAACTGTCATTGAAGCATTTCCAAAATGCTTAATTATATACAGTTCTGTATAAAGAATCAATCCAGAAATTACATACAGGTGCAAGAAAACGATAGGCATGAGTAACTGAGTAGTGGTTTACAGATGTACTAAGAAGGTGCTTTTGTCTCTTGGAAATAATACTTTTATAAAATCCCTGAACACCTATTGTTTCTGAAATGTAACAAAAAGTTATATAAATATTTGTTGAATTAATTATCTGTCAAATGTCAAAATCTCCATTTCCTCATTTTCAAATGGAGCAAAAATTTTAATCATATAAGTGGCTTTTGAAATTCAAATTAGATAATAGATCCCTTTAAAAATAATTTGTAAATGACAGCACATTACAATAAATGGAGGGCAATGGAACAGATAAAAATGTTATCTAATGTCTCCTTAGTCATGATGTATTAGGTATGAAGCCAGAGGTCAAAACTCAAGGCAGTGTTACTAAATCTACATTCAAAGCCATGCAGGTGAACTTTACAGCTCCCACTTTAGCAGAAAGCGAGTGTTCCTGGCAAATGGACTTTAAGTGAATTCCTTTTCTATCATCCCCTTTCAGTTATGATGCTTGTGCCAAGAGTGGTCAAAGTCAGGTATGCAATTCCTTGTAGAATATTCTAAGCCTTCACCTCTTTCATATAGACACTTGCTCTCACTTGCTCTCATATCAGCCTGGAAAGATGGAAAAGAGATTACTATCAACCACATACGGAGGCTCAGAACATGCAGGGAGCATGTCAAAGCCACAATATAGTCATGTTGGTGTGGCATTGTAAGAAGTCACCCTCTCCATGAGTCCTTGCTCTTGCTCTGACACTCTCCCACCTTCTGGGTCCTCTGTCCCCCTTGCCACCTGAAATCCCTGCCTTGCTATTATATTCCTAAAACATGTAGCTTCAGATCCCATATAATTTAATTGGAAGGAGTATTACTGATGCTCATGAATAATTTCACCTTCATCGAAATAAACTTCAGTTATTTTCTTGTCATCTTTTTTTGAGAAACAAGAAAGGAACAACAATGAGAGACATGAGAAAGATGATAACTTTGGAAGATTTGTCCAAGACTCAGTGGGTCAAATATCAAGGTAAAATATTATAGACGCTGCTGGTCCTCACTCCATAGACAGGTACATTTATGTAGAGATGCAAACAGTTAGATGTATATGTACTGGAGAGATAAGTGGAGAAAAAATGGGATCTAGAGAATGAGAAAGAATGAACTTTACATCAGATATTTGTTGATACAAATGGAGCCAATGACAAAATGATTGTGTGAGCCAAATGAATGGAGGAAAGAAGACAATGTCCATATTTAGCTGAGAAAATGAAGTTAATAGATCTTTTGATGGAATTATTCTGGAAAGTTCCATGCTGTTACAAAAGTTATTTAATGAAAAAAAAAGTTGTTTAATGTTCAGAGATAGATTGCTAAGATTTGGCGATTATTTGGTACTTTGTTGATTTTGATGGCCAAATAAGAATATTTCAGGTAAAATAAAAGTTATATATCAATAAGGATAGAAATTATCAGATTAGAAAACTGAGACTGGAAAAATGTGATACATCACTAATAATGTTGAAATAAATCTTGTCCAGGACAGGAGAAATAGATGAAAAAGAAATATTGAATAATGTATCAACACAAGTCAACAGAATTTATAGTTTATTCTGCCTGAATAGGCAAACAGTGTCCCAAAAGTTCTCAGAATTCTTCTCCTCTCTCCTCATTTTCCTTCTCTTGTCCCTGTGGTTACCCCTTCCCATCATTTACCTAACATCTCAAGTAAGAAATCTGCAAATTATTCTTCATTATTTTCTGTCCTTCATCTTCCATCCAGTCATATCTCCTTCAACACTAAGTTCCAAAATTTATTTGAGATCCATCTTCTTCCTCATCGCTCTCCATATCTGAGCTCAGACTTTCAGGTCTCTCACCTGGGTAATTTTCAAAATCTTTTGCATTTCTTCTAATTTTACCCACTTCATTATATATCAGACTTTTTCTTTGGTAAAATCATTTCTATCGTTAAGCATCTTTGAAGACTCCCAAGACATTTTAATTCCAAACCATTTGGTACTTTTTCAAATCTAAGGATTCAGAAATCCCAGTTTGAGAAACACTCCCAGTTGAGTACACTGCACAAATCAGCTCATGAACACAAGAGTAAACATGGTCAATAAATTCTCTGTATTTATTTATAAGTGATGGAGGAGCCATCAAAATCCAAGTTCTTCTCCTCCCCATTAAGCACACAGACAGGCAACATTTCTCATCCTTGAGTGTGGTAGCCTTTGTGGAACCATGGAACTGAATTCTAGATACCAGAATATGATGTGCACTGTGTTTTGACTTACTGTAAAAGCCTAGTGCTGTCCTCAGACATTTTTTATCTCCCTTGAGCCAATGGAAAGCTGAGACACTCAGGGAAAGCTTGGAATAAACTTGAGGATAGCAAAACCACTGACCATTTGTTTCCTGAATGATCACATGGAGAACATTAATCCTCCAAATTTGTTCATCCACCCAATACTGCATGTAAGAAACAAATAAACTTCTATTTTATTTGTAGATTATAGGGTTTACTTGTTATAGAAAATAGCTTCTTGTATAAATAGTCTACAGTAACTAAAACAGACTGTCATCTGAAAGCTCCTAAACATTTATGATAGCTTTTTCAGATTCTCAAAGACATTAAAACACCAACCTACAGAAATTCTCACTGAAAATCAAAGAGTCAAGTATGTATAATAAGAATTATTGTATTAGTGTGCACACCAGGCCCTGGATGATCTATCCCAAGCCAGATTCATTCCTCAGTAACCTTCTCCATCTACTCCAAACCCCTGGAAAATCCAATTCTGCTTCCTTGGACATACTGTTCCCCTGCTGCCAAGTCCTTTCCCTCATCCATTGACTGACTGTAAAGCTTGCACTTATTGGTCCAATGTCCCTACTCCTCATCTCAGAAGATGTGGGTGGTATTTATTTGGCCAAATGACTTCCGTGGACCAACATCAGTACTTTATAGCTCTTTCAATCTTTCTTCTAATGTGTATGTGGTTTAATAGAATAAAATACCATTTTGTATTACACAGCTTCTAGAAGGTTCTAAAATGAATAGACTAATAGGTAATTCAGTTAATTATCTTTTTGTCATCACTTCACAGAACAGTTCCTGTAAGTCAGGATTGACATTTCCTCCTGATTTCGTATCTGAGAGTGGATGCAGTAATTACTGTTCCTCCAAAATCAAAGTTGGCTGCACAGAGTTCCATCTCTTTTTTAGGACTAGGAGGCTTAAGCTGTACCCTAAGAAGTGACTGACTGTAACATGGACGCCAGCAGCTCAGCCTATTTCAACCTTGAATCCACACTATATTACCCTTCCTCATGCTCACATTTATGTCTCCAGAGGAGGGCCAGTTTCCCATGGGTTTTGCTTACCAAAGTGTTTACACAGAATGGAGATCTACCATGCTAAGTTCTGGTCCAGGAGAAGCTGTTATATACAATGGGATTCCTCATTCATTTGCTTGTTTCTCCTCTAATACCACTAAAAGAGATCATATCTAGATATATTTGGCTCAATTACTTTATATTGCTAAGATGGATAAGTTTATCAACTCATGTAACTTTGGGCAGGACTTTTTTGAACTTTATGGATTTGCTTATTGGTTCATAATGTGCTTTTAAATCAATATATAGTCATCTTCTGAATATATGCTTACCCCAACTATATGACAAATTTCACCGTTGAAAAGTTGAGAGAATAATGGAAGAACCACCTGTATACTTATTCCTGAATCAATAATTGTGAACATTTTGTAATGTTAGCTTTATCTATAGATATGTCTTATTGTTACTAGTATGTTTGCTAAATCATTTGAAGCTGAATTACAATCATATGACATTTTAGCCTTAATACATTCATATACATTTTTTCTAAACCAGGGCATTTTTCTATATAACCACAATGTCATTTTCATATCTGGGGAAATTAACTACTCTCTAAAGATATCTAGTACCCAGTCTATATTTAATTTTTCTCTAATTACTGCAACATATTTGCATTGTTCTAAATATTTTTCTTATAGTGTATTTTGTTTCTTTATTCCTATAATCTAATCTTGGTAAGAATATGTCAACTATAGATGACTCTGGATATTACTCCATCTGAATAGGTATGAAATATATAACTTCGTGTTGACCCACCCTTTGCTAAACTGAATCACTATTCTGAAATGGTGCACACCAAATTGCTCACTATAAAAGTATGTTTCCCCCTTATAATTATCAATACTCTGGCATGATGCACTAAGACTGTTGCCAATACTCTCTGTTCAACAGCCACTATTTATGGTTTTAGCATCTTTTATTGATCCTTTGCTGATTAGTTATTTCATTGGGAATTATGAATGGTAGTGTTTCAATATTTCATTCCCTATAAATAATAAAGTTCTAAACTTATTAATCATAATCTTCTATTAATAAGAGCATTTCTTCATCCTCCAAGGAAAAATTAGTTCAGATTTTAGCTTTTCTAAAATTAAGATGCAGAACCTGGGTTATATAGTTCAGTGGTAGGGCCCTTGCCTAACATGCATGAAGTCCTGGGTTTGATACCCAACACTGAGAAAAAAATAATAATAAAAAAATAAAGTAGGGATACTTCTTAACATCAATGGCATGGTTGCTCTCAATTAAGTAGCAAAGGTAACACACTTTGGTGAAAACATTCCACTGACATTTTCTGGTCTTATCAATAAAGTGTCAACATCAAAACATTTTAGATCCTAAGAGATAAAAGCATCCACTTGAGATAAACAAGTTACCCTGACCAGATACGGTAAAGTAACAAAGTATTTTTTCAAAGCAACAGAAATGCCAATGTACATAGAAAGAGGATTGGATATATTAGTTTTAGTGATGAAAATGTGAAAGATGATGGACTTTAATAGACACAATGGATATATTAATAAAATTCATTAGCAAATATACAACATCAGGTTTTGAGAGCTTTGATTCAGAGCTGAAGTATTTCATTAAGAGGAAGAGTATAAACCATTTCTACTTCAGTGAAGGTTTATTTCTCTGGTTATATTGATCGACTGAGGAAGCAAGATTCCTGACTCACATTCACCTTTCCTCCTACTCTGCCCTGACCAACAGCCTCACCTTTGCAGGTGAATACAAATACATGATGAATTTCTACAAAAAGCTGGAGCAAAACTCTTAATGTCTTTGTGTCCACCTCAGTGATATTTGTGAGTATGTAATGAGACACAATTTTCTTTGTGAACTGTGTGCATTTTTTTTGGCGCAAGCATACCTGTGTTGTGCAGGAACAGGGAGACAGAAACTGAAACACAGCTTCCCTGAACAAAGTTCCCTCTTTGTGCTTGTGCATCCTACACTATTTGAAACTTTCCAGGGATTGAGTGCTCACTAAGAAAGTTCATTACAATTTATTAAATGAACAAAATACAAGGATGCCATCTTTTACATCAAGTGCAAGTTTATCTTTCTATTGCTTTTACTAATTCATTTAATATTACTCTCTGGAGCAATGCAAGTTAAATAGTTCCTCTGTAAGGCAGTTTTTCTCTTATTTTAAAAACAACTTATGCCCCTGAATTGCCCTGTATTCTCAATTTTAATCTGTGTACATACACCCCCTCCCACAATTCCTTACAGAACATGATACCAGACTTGTCCCTGGTTCTGATGGTCTCCTTGAGCTGCACTCTAGTTGGCCAAGATCTAACTAACAATTTGATAACAGAATGGGTCTTGCACTCAAGAACTGTCCTACCAGCCCAGAGGACAGAGTGTAGACCAATAGCTGGTCACTGCTGTTCTCTGTGTTTGGCTTTTCTGTGGAACTTTGGGCTATGTTTTGCTTTGCTGGTGAAGAAAACAAAAATGACAGGCACTTGCTATTGTAAAACTCTGTGTTTTGCTAATGCTGCCCCATTGAATTCCTAAAACAGTGAGATGAAGTAGTGTATTAGTTTTCAATGGCTGCTATAAAAAAAATCAAAATAACTTACCAGCTTAACACAACATGAAATCATTGTGCTACAGTTCTATAGATCAGGAGTTTTGCATATCTCTCACTGGGCCAACACCAAGGTATTGGAAGGACTGTGTTCATTTCTGAAGGTCCCAGGGAGGTATTTCTTTTCTTGCCCATATAAGTTGTTGTCAGGTTTCAGTTCCTTTTGTTATAGGGTCAAGGTTCCATGACCTTGCTGGTATCACCTGAGTGCCAGTCCCTGCTGTGATCCATGGTTAGTGAACCCCTTTCTCCATTTTCAAACTCAGCAACAGTGGGCAAAGCCTCTCTTCACTTCAAGTCTTTCCTGGGTATATTTCACCTTATCCATCTCCAACTGACTCTTGTGCCTTCCTCTTCTGATGTTAAGGGTCTGTGTGATTAACTCAAGACCATCCAGATAATCCAGGATTATATTTCTGTTTTAAGACCAGCTGGTGAACAACTGTTTTTTCCTGCAAACTTAATCCTCCTTGAGATATCATATAACAGAACCATAGAGGTAAACCCGGGGGGTGGGGGGTGGGGATCAAAGGGACCAAAATTCTACATAAGTTAAGTAGGTATTATGTTACCTGGAAGTAGCTGGAAGAACCTCTAGGCATATCTTCCATGGACATAGATTTCCCTCAATACCATATATTAAAAGCAAAAATTGTAAATTGTTTTATAGTAGTGATATAAGCATGATCTCATGTTTATTAATATATTTTTCAGATTGTGGCAGAGTGGAGGGTGACCAAGTTGGGCACATCTGGAGATTACTGATTGTAATATGAGCAACAGAAAATATGATCCTATGTATCTGCTGCCCATGAGCAAAGCACCTCCCTCCCTCTCTCTCCTTCATTGTGTGTGTGTGTGTGTATGCATGTGTCTTTTTTTGTGTTTTTCTCCTTTGATTCATTTTACACAAATGGAGCACAGTTTTTTCATTTCTCTGATTGTACACAAAGTGGGGTCACACCATTCATGAAATCATACATGTACCTAGGGTAATATTGTCCATCTCATATCACCATCTTTCCTATCTCTATGTTCCCTCCCCTCCCTTGCCTTCCCTTTGGCTAATCCAAAGTTCCTCCACTCATCCCATGCCCCCCACCCATTATGGATTGGCATCCACTTATCAGAGAAAATATTTGGCCTTTGGTGTTTTGGGATTGGTTTACTTTGCTTAGTATGATATTCTATAACTCCATCCATTTACATGCAAATGCCATAATTTTATTCTCTTTTATTGCTGAGTAATATTCCATTATGTATATATATATATACCACAGTTTCTTTATCCATTCATCTATTGAAGGGCATCTAAGTTGGTTCCATAGTTTGGCTATTGTGAATTATGCTGCTATAAATATTGATATGGCTGCATCACTGTAGTATACTGCTCTTGAGTCCTTAGCGTATAGACCAAGGAGTGGGATAGCTGGGTTAAATGGTAGTTCATTCCAAGTTTTCTAAGGAATCGCCATACTGTTTTCCAGATTGACTGTATCAAGCGTGTATGTCTTTTGAAGACTGATATTGCTATGTCTGCTGGGGTGGTGGGGGCTCTGGATGAGAATGGGGCTCTTCCCTGATAAGATAAAGCACAATTCAGTTCTGGAGAACGTTCTGACTGCAAGCACAGGCTCCCACTTTGCTTCTCCAAGAGCATGTTCCAACACCTGCTGTCCTGGTGGGTTAGCAGGTGCACACTCATGTGGAGCTGGTAACAAAGACTTGAGGTTCATCCTGGAAATAGTCACTTGTGTGTTCATAGTTTTGAGGTGCAGATGATAGGTCTTAACAGATTGGCTCTTGGAATTTTTTTAAAATTTCTTTTGTAGTTGTAGATAGAAAGCATGCCTTTATTTTTATGAGGTGCTGAGGATCAAACCCAGTGTCTTATGCACGCAAGGCAAGTACTCTGCCACTGGGCTACAGACCCAGCCCTTGGAATTCTTGTTCATTGTTGATGGGATTGGAAAATGATGAAGCTGCTATGATAAACAGTATGGAAGTTCCTCAAAAGATTAAAAATAGAATATCCATCTGGACTAGCCATCCTACTTTTGGATATATATCCAAGAGAACTGAAACATGATCTCAAAAAGATCTCAAAAAGCATATTCATGTTCATTTCAGCATTATTCACAATAGCCAAGAGCTAGAAGCAACTCAGTGTTCATAGACAGATGAATGTATAAAGAAAACATGGCACATGCATATAATGAAGTCTTACTCAACCCTAAAAGTGAAGTAAGTCCTGTCTTATGCTACAGCATGGATGAATCTTAAAAATATTATACCAAGTTAAAAAAAAAAACATTCAGAGAAAGACATGCTGTAGGATTCCATTTACATGAGGTATACAAGATAATCAAACCCATAAAAAAGTAGAATTGTGTAACTGAGGTTACTAGAGGGTAGGAGGAGTGGGAAATGAGGATATAGATTCAATGGATATAGATTCACTTTTTCAGGTTGACAAAGTCCTAGGAAACAGTTTCACAGCAATGTGACTGTATTTAATCCTATAACCTGTGCACTAAAATATGGTTAAGATGATAATTGTCTGCGTTTTTTTAACTACAGTGTTTAAAAAAAATAAAGAATAATGTAAAACCATGAACTCTTAATTATTCAATATTCAAACTCATTTTTCCTCAGCAAATTTCTTTGAAATTATCTTATGGTTTTCTACAAAAGAATGACAGATGGTCCATTCAGCAAGCTAGTGTTCTCCTTGATGAATAAAAAGTTCTACAATATAAACTCTTCATGAATATTTCCCTCGGCATCATGTGAATACTTAGAATATACATGCTACCCAATATGGACCTATTCAATAAAAGAAGGAATAAGCAGATTAACAGATGAATGGCTTAAGAAAAATGAATCTAGCTAAAGAAAATAAAAGCAACCATGTCCATGATACACAAAGGATTTGGGCAGACTTACCTGAAAGAAACTTTTTAGAGAAAATATAAAACTCATTCTGAAGAAAATGAGAAAAGTAAATACCCAAAGTTGCAGATTAAGGACATTTTCCCAAGAATAAAGTGGAGAGAAAGTATAAGCAATAGCATATACTTTCCTAGCACATCCCTTAAGAGATGAAATGAAAGAGTTGGGTGCAGGGAAGGTTGAAGAATTAGAACAGAAGACTGAAATATGTAAATTTGAAGAAGCATCCATCCATCCCGAGAAAGATGGGTGTAGAATATGGAAAGATAAAATGAATACAAAGAATTTCAGGATGGTGCCCAAAATCCAACTCAAGATTATAAATATATGGCTTCATAAGATAAAGAGAAGGAAAATGTTGATAGGGAGAAAGGTTGCATAGAAAGACAGCATTGAATGAGAGGTGAAGGGGGAGATTCGATATGTAACAAGCAGTGATGGAGACTAATGGGTTCAGAGGAATAAGGGAGGCACCAGCACAAAAGCATTTTTATAAATGCAGGAGATCAGTGGAGTTTTATAAGGTAAATCATGTCTGTCCTGTTCACAAGCTCTCAATGGCTCCTTGCTACAAAATAAATAAATAAAGCTCAGTTTGTTTTCACTCATTCATTCTAAATGATTTAATTCACTTTAGAAAAAAAAATGGGGCTAGGAATGTAGCTCAGTGATAGAACACTTACCTAGCACATGCAAAGTTCCTGGGTTCAATCACTAGCACTGTGAAAGAAAAAACATGTAAAAAAAACTGATAAAACATGATGATTTCTGGAATGAAATGGAGTAGAGAAAGATGAAAAAAAGTCAAAAGTTATTGTGAGGTCCCAGGCCTGAGAGACGGAAGAAAAAAATGTACTCTTTATTGGAATATTGATGAGGACTAATCTAGATGCCAGATATCAAGTGAATTATTTTCTCTTTCCAAGAAATAATCTAAGCTTTGATTTAAGATTGAATGCAAAGGATCTACTACAATTCAGATGTCCTATTAATAATGACTATTTAACCCATCTTAGTCGATTAATTGCCTCTGATTTTGCTAACCATGACTTAACATTTAGAGGTTTATTCTTAGTGTGGAAGGCAGACCACCAGTGACCAGGGCTGCTTACTAAGGGCTCAAATGTGTCTTTGCTGAATAAATCATCTAAATTAATTTATTCCTTTTTTTGTTTTCATTTATTTCTGAAATACATGCTTTTTATTATTGTACTTCCTGTGGATTTAAGAGTAGCACTAAGCACTTGATTTATTAAAAGCAGTACTGCATTTCAAGGATGGATCTGTGTGCTTCACCCAGAGCCTCTTGGACAGTTTTATCACAGGTTGATGTCAAATTGAGTCCATAATTGCACTACAAAGCAAAATCTGAGAATGTCTGGATTATCCAATTCTCTGTCCAACCCTGGAAAATCAAAGATGGTGTACAGTGTTTAGGAAAGGTAATAAATTATGCTTGGAATACGACAGATTGGGGAAAATTGTACTTCTTAAGGAAGTTCATTATTTCCCAGGGAAATTAAGAAAAAAAAAGTGGACCTCTCTTTCTAGAAAGAATCAAAAACTCTGTTCATGAGGTTACTACCCTGCCTGCATTTGTGTGTGTGTATGTGTGTGTGTGTGTGTGTGTGTGTGTACACACTTGTGTAATAAAGGAGAAGGAATTCTACCAGGGACATTCAAGAGTATTCAAAACTTAAACCAACTATAGAAAGACCTAGTGCAAGTCCTGAGTGTATGCATTTCAAATGGTCAAACAAGCCTCATTCATAGTGTTGCATGCTTATAATTCCAGTGGCTAGAGAGGCTGAGTCAGGAGGATCAATTCCAAAGCCAGCCTCAGCAACTTAGCAAGGCCCTAAGAGACTTAGTGAGATCCTGTCTCAAAATAAAAAGGGCTGGGGATGTGGCTCAGTGGTTAAGTACCCCTGGGTTCAACCCCCAGTATTAAAAAAAAAAATCAAAAGGTCAAACAGAGTTTACTCACTTACCCACATGTCAGTTTCTAAACCAATGGAGATATTGGTGTCCAGGAGATAGAGTACAAGCTGCTAGTCCCCTTGTTGTAAATGAAGCCAGTAGTTTGAAGATGTACCCAGAGTCAGCTTCCAAATACGTTAGGTTGATTTACCAGGTTAGTCAAATATAGAGCAGAACAGAGCACTGGCCCCTATAGGAAGAAGGGAAGGCATAGAGGAGCTGTGAATGCCTGGATCCTTCCTCCCCACTTTTCAGGGAGAAAGAATAAGAGATGAGATAAGAGTTTAAGAAAATTCCTCATCACGGAATGAAAAAAAAATTGTTTCCCTCCAATATGAATGATACATTAATCAGGTAAAAGGAAATGTAGCACAAACAGATACACTCCCTCGTGTGTATGCTCTGCATATTATATAAACTGTGTTAATATGGCAGAGTAGTAGAGTGGACACCTGTCCAGAGTCAGCACCATTCTAAGCAAGTGCAAAGTTATTTGCTCATATCATATAAACCAGGCAGAACAGGAGTGGATGCCCTGAGCCTTTGGTATTTGAAATCATGTTCTTTATTTGTGTATTTGATTACTCATTTGCAACCCGATTCCCTACCCAGAGTAAAAGCTATATGGGTGCAGGGACTCTTTGCTGCCGAATCCCAGTGCATGGAGCTGAGCCTGGTGCTGGGTGCTCTTCAAATATTTATTGACAACACAAATACCGAGGCAACAGTCATGCATCTAGATAGCACTTCATTTACAAAAGTCTCACCCTAGGTCATCAATAAATCTTTGATATGACAACATTTCTTTCCCTCTGTCATTTAATTTTTATCAGCCAAACTCCACCAGTATCACTCTTGACCTTATATGCCATCCAGTACCTAGGAAATATGCAACTCCAACTTTTATTGCTTCCTTATTCTCTGAAATTTGGTGTGTAGGGGGATGTGGACCAGCGCTCATGAGACCTCACCGCAACCTTACTCTCTGGCTCAGTCTACATTAGAATCATAAAATTCTTTTCAGAGAATTTTACTAGCCTGCCCTTTGAAGCAGAATGCTGACAACTAAGTCTTAACACATTTCTAATGATATAGATACTCATTTTTTGTGCTGATAATGGAGACATTCAAAATAAGACCTGATTTCCAATATTTAAATTTATCTTTTAGGTCACCTTTAGAGCTTAATATTTCAAAATTATTTTCTTATACTCCATTCCCTAGACCTGATTTCAAATATTTAAATTTATCTGTTAGGTCACCTTTAGAGCTTAATATTTCAAAATTATTTTCTTATACTCCATTCCCTAATAACGTGTAAGAGAACAGAGAAAGAAAATTTTAAAATTTTAAATTGCAAAGCAAAAGCCTGGCTAATCTTTTGAAAAGGCTGCAATGTCATATAATTCACTTACAAAGCAATGCTGACATTTTAAAAACAGATAAAATTAAATAAGCTCATTTTATTGTGTTATCTCTTAAGATCTCCTGAGTTATTCATATTTCAAATGTCAAACACATTGGGCAAATCCCATCAAAACAGGAGCTAATGCTCTTTTAACCTACTGAGCACTAGGTTTACACATTTATCGTATTTTGGAGCAAATATCAACATTACTTATTATTCCTTCAGTTTAACTCAAAGTTATGTTGAAGTCAATAGTCTATTACATTCACAGCATCTTTGCACATACAGAAATCATGCACACTCTGCAGACAGAAACGAACAGTAATGAGGACAAGCATAGATGGAGTGAAATATGCAGCTTTCACAAAATATGTTGCTTTCACAATCTTGTATTAGGAAAAAAATGGTTGCTGGTTTTCTAAATGATGATTCTTAAACTTTATGCATGGTAGAAACCTAGAGGAAAAACAACAAGAAGAGACATCAGCAAATATCCTTTTCTTCCTTTTTATAATGCTGTTAACCATCCCTGCCACACTCTGCCTTATGAGACTTTGTCTGTCCAGGCACCTGTCAGTCAATGGTGTCTGCTTTGTACATTAGTTACTTTCTCCTGCCCCACAGGAACAGACCCAGAACCCTTTCACTCTCTCTAGAGAAGATTCTTCCATTTCCCCAGTTCACAGAGTAGGCAATGAGCCCAGCCTTGGCCCTCCTTAGTTAACATTTTAGTTTTCATTTTGGTGCCACTGCTTCTCTTATGACCCTTTCCCCCGTGGAAATCTTAAATCTTAAATCTCTTCAGCTCATCTGCCTAAGACCTAACTCTCAGGGAAGATAAGTGCTAAGGCAGGATGTGATGACTAACTCAGATAAATACTCCTTGAAGGAGACCTCTTGGATAAACACAGAGATAAGTCAGCAAAGCATATACAAATATTTTCTTTTCAGCATCAAATTCAAATTTGGTTAATAAATAAATTTGGGTTTTATCTTTAATTTTTAAGAAGCAAACTTGAAAATCTGTAAATATATAGGTAAGTGATATTTTATCAAATTTTCTCTCCCCCATCCTCCCCGCCCCAGTACTGGGTCTTGTCTTGTGCACCCTAGGCAAGCACTCTACTTCTGAGCTATATTCCCAGCCCTTTTTATTTTTTTATTTCATTTTCAGGCAGGGTCTGTGGCTAGGTTGCCTAGGCTGGCCTTAAATTTTCAATCCCTTGGCCTCATCCCGGAAATACAGGTATGCACCACCATGCCCAACTAAAAGTCTCTCTCAATAATTGTTGAATTTATTCTTTCCTAGTCAAATGCTGATTTCTTTTATAACAATTTTGATATCAAAGAGATGGCTCAGCCCCTCTAATACATGAAGGTGGGTTAACAGATTATGTGAGTGCTGCCCCTGACCTGGACAGGTAGCTGAACTTAAGGTTTTTCACGTGAATTTCCTGGCACACCAAATAAAACACAGACACACACTTTAATTTTAAAAGCTTCAGGAAGGCTCCTCTATCCTCTGCCTTAAGCTCCACAAATGGGAGAGCGAGTTCTGAAGGGGGCTTTTATTGGGGGGACCCTCATTCTTAGAAAGTTCCATCCAAAAAAGGTCAGGAGGGGTAGGGGTACAAAAGACAGGTGAGTGTAATTCGACCCAAGGGGCTGCAGCACAACATGCCTGAAGACACATCCTCAACCTCCGGGACTGGGGCAATGTCCAGGTCACTACGAGATGTAGTGATGGTCAGAGCCTCTCCATTCCAGGAAGGAGAATACGAATCATTCAGAGTGGCCGCCTCCCACATGTGAGTATATTCACAATATGCTAAAGATATTTGGTATTTTTCCCCACTGTTATTCTTGTCTCTTTCAAAAAGAAAAGAAAGCAAAAGCAATGTTATGTGCCAAAGGATCTATTTTCCATCTCCAACTATGTAATAACATAGAAATCCCACTAATAGTCTAAATAAGTATCATCTGTCAAAGTGAACATTATACACAAAGCAACATTGCCATATTACACTGCATGTAGTAAGAAAATTTGAGATTTGCTAGCTTTAAAGAATGTTCTAATTTGGTTATACTTCAAAAATCCATTTACATATGTAACTAAAACAAGTAATAATGTTGTTTTTCAATTTTTTAAATTTGTTTTAATTAGTTATACATCACAGTAGAATGCATTTATGGGGCACTCATTTGATATGTTATACATAAAATGGGGTATAATTTCTCACTTTTCTGATTGTACATGTTGGAGAATAACATCGGTCATTCAGTCATATATGTACATAAGGTAATAATGTCTTTTTCATTCTACTATTTCCTTCCTATCCTCATATCCTCTGCGCTCTTTTCACTCCCTTCCACCTAATCTAAAGCAACTGTATACGTCCCTAGTGCCCCCCTACCCCTGGCTTATTGTGAATTAGCAACCACATATCAGAGAAAACATTCAGCCTTTGATTTTTTTGGAATTGGCTTATTTCGCTTAACGTGCTATTCAACAACTCCATCCATTTACTGGCATATGCCATTATTTTATTCCTCTTTAAAGCTGAGTAATAATCCATCAAATATATATACCATGTTTTCTTTATCCATTCATCTATTGAAGGGCACCTAGTTTCCATCTTTAGCGCTACCTTTAGTGATGGCATCTTAATTTGAATTAATTTAAAATTTACCACTGAAAATACATGACCTTTGTCCATGATGATTTATAACTGTAAATCATATTTTTTCTTATTTCAATTGCCATTCTTTACATATTTTGTATAAACATACCTGCTCCTTCATGGAAGGAAAAAGGTTATAATGATCAAAAGGCTTGTGTTTATTAAAGAACCTTCACTCATCCACATATAAGCTCTCACCAGATGATTTGTATACATCTCAAGAGCAGTTCAGGATTGAGAAGGTGTCAGATTGATAGAGTGCTTACCTAGCATGCATAAAGCCCTAGGTGCAATCCCCAGCACAGCAAAAGAGAACAGTTCTGTTTGTCTCCAAATCTATTTATAAGTTACACTTACAATAACTATGTAAATAAATAAAATATCACATAATCTAAGAATTCTGAGAGTTAAAAGACAGATATTTCTAATGAAATTGTGAATGCACTGGAAAGAATAAACAAATGAAAGACACATTAAACAATTTGGTCTGGAGAAGACCTTCTCAAAGTTTGGAGGGAAAAAGAAATCATAAAAGAAACAAACAAACAAAACTTTTCTTTTAAATTCAGCTTGAATGCAGACGCATATTCATCTTTTAAAAAGTTATTCATCTTTTAAAAAGTGAAATTGAATGAAGATACTTGTCACCCTGATTTGATTGTTGCAAATACATTTATACATGTATTAATTCTATATGTGCATAAAAACATATAAATACATTCTAAACATGTACTTGTAATACAAGTATATTGTATACATGTACAGAATTACCATAATCTACCCTATAATGATGTATAAATATATGTCACAGTAAAAAATAATGAAATTGAGTGATACAGAACCCTAAGCTTCTGCAAAAAGATCAGAAACTAAAACCACAAAGTTGTACCCTAAGTATTGGCTTGGCCATACATCAAAGATTGGAAAGAAGTTCCTTTTTTGTATACAATTTAAATAAAATGTTTAAGATATATGTGCATGCTTATTCTGTGCAGGTCTCATTCTGTGAAAAAGAAAAAGGACATCTCAGAGGGAGGGTTATGACATGTTCAGGGATAAGATGTATGTGATGTCCTTAGAGAAATGTAGATAGTGAAATACGATTTTGAATAATACACTAAAAGTTTTAGGAGCAGAAGTTCTATCAGGGAATACCAGCTATGTTATATAGAATTTGAATGTTTGCCTAAGGATAATTTTTGTAATAAAAAAAAATTAAAGCAGCTAAAGCCAGACATGGTGGTGCACACCTGTAATCCCAGCAATTCTGGAGGTGGAGCAGAAAGATCTTAAGTTTGAGGCCACTCTCAGCAATTTCATGAGACCCTCAGTAACTTAGTGAGACCCTATCTCAAAATAAAAAAAAATAATAAAACAATGGGGATGTGGCTCAGTGTTAAAACACTCCTGGGGTCAATTCTCAGTTTTTTTTTAAAAACAACTACATAGTTTTGATATTTTTGGGGGGGAAAGGCCGGTGAAAGGGGGTAGAGGGGTCGCATCAGGAAATAAGAACAGAGAAGTTCTCATTGGCTAAGTAGCAATTGTTGGAAGGAATGGAAAGAACAAGAAAAAGGCAAGGTTTGCTGAGTTGCTGGACATGAATTGAGGATAAAAGACATCAATTCTTTGCTATTGAAGAATGAGGATACCACAGAAGAACAAGTTAGGCTGTCTGGCGCTGAGGTTGCATGCTCAGAGGTTGAGTAACATGGAGACTCAAAATTGCCCTCAGCACTCAGCAATGTGAAAATATGAATTGAAATATCAATTGACCTGAGGAAATGGAAGGAGTAGATGTGAATAACTCACTTGAGAAGCTCAGCCATGAAGAAAGTGAAGAGATACAACAGTAAAGGAAGAGGAAGGTGGGGCCCAGGGAGAATTTTAGGTCACATCAGGGCGAGCTTGGATCTCTATGGGAAGCTCAAGTTCAGAGTAGGAACTAATATACAAACTAGAGAGAACTGAAGATGACATGGGAGTCACTGGAATGAAACCCAGAGCTTCTCAAGGACATGCCTTCTATAGGAGAAGGCACATTTTCTGCATTGTATCAGGAGGTTAGAAGGCAGAGAATGGAACAAGGAAGACTTTTGACTCCATCTGGAATGCCATCTGAAAGCTTTGGTTTTTGCATTGAAGTAAAGGACACTGTTGTCCTGGGACAGTAGAAGCGAAAAATATCGTAGGTTTGGAGAAAGTTAAGAAGGAGTTGCATATATCAAATCCTACGATTACAGGAATGAGATCTCAACCAATGCTAGCAAATACTAGTTGATGTTACTAACAGCACAATTGGAGAATTTCCTCCAGAAACCCTCTGCCGCTTCTATACAGATGGATGTGTGTACCCAGGTTCCTTCAAGGTTAGGGTTTTACAGGTAGATAAGGGAGGAAAAGTGAGGCAACAGAGGTGGAAATATTTACAAGAAGGAGTTCATGAAAGTCAATTGCACAATGTAAGCTAGACAAAGAAGAGCGCTAAGAAGAGGAGGTCTAATGGACAGAAAGCTGTGGGATTAATGAATTTGAAAGGTTGTTGCTGTGTCAGTATTTAATATGTGAGTGGAAATGATAGGAAGCTATGATTGGAATGATTTCATCTAAGATTTCAGAGATGGGTTTATTTCTAGTGATGACACAGCCTAAGACACAACCCATAGTAATAGTATAGCTATAGATAGGTCATTCCAAATGGATGGTCTAGGAACTGAAGCTAGAGTGTGGAGGTGCCCTCATGGATTTTGAAATCCTCTGAGATGACAGCATGAGTTTGAGTGGAAAAGAAGGTACAAGAAGTTGGAGTTAATGAAGAAATGTGAACAGGATTTTGATTGTTAAAAGGGAAAGGAAGCTTATGTAAATGAATGTGTGAGGCTCAAAGAGGCAGAATCTTTGTAATTTAAATTATTTTTTGGAGAGAAAATGGATGTTTAATATCTGGAAATGACTGTGGAGTGGGACAGGAGCTGAGAGATTGTGTGGGGGAGGCAAGGCAACATCTTAGCAACCAGGATATGAGGAAAGAAAGACCAGCCCTTCTCGAGAAGTCTTTAGGAGAAATGTTATCAGAAAAGAGCTGATTTGCATGGGAAGGTGCAGAGAGGATTATGCTGAAACTCTTAAAGATGTAGAGACATTTAATGATGGAAGAGTGAAAGTTGCTTGTTCAAGACCATACAGCTAGTAAGTGGCTATACCAAAATTCAAACCCAAGTGTGTCTGCCCCCAGAGCTGAGTCACGCTGCTTATCAGAGAGAAAATTCACCCAAATCAGTGAGTTGAAAGTTGGATGAGAGGAAACACATTTCCAAAATTCCTTCATTCATCTCTTTTATTCTTGACAATTTCAAGGACATTACAATTGTTACAGTGGCATTATATCAGAAAATATAACAGAAAAGAGAATAGCTATGCACTCCAAGAAAATGCAGTCTTTAGGAGCTCCACTTAACTTCAGAAACTCAGTGTGAACGCAACAACTCAGGTGAATCTTTTGAAGCTGGCAGAGATGTTATATCAATTGAGGCTGCAATGCTATTTTAGAGCTTAGGAGGCACTTTTTAATAAACTGTGTTGTTGCACTAAAATGCCTTCCACAAGAAGCTATTTAGAATGAAAATGACAACGGGGAATATCAAATTCTCATTAAAGTTGATTATTCTGGCTGAAGGAGTATGCAAAATATCTTGAAGGCATGTGCACTATGCTTAATGCATATCATTCAGTATTCATTATCTTAAATATTGCATATAATTGATGAAACATTTCCTACATTGAAACATTCTATCCCTAAATTACTCTGAATAAAATATGATTCCAGATCTAATATTCTGCCCAAATTCATATCTCTTCACTATGCAAAATGGTACAGCACAAGGTCAAGGGATCTAAGAACTGGATACTGGCTATAACTCTTTCAATCTTGGACCATTAAAAATACCCTGAAATTATTGAGGAATTATTCTTATATCTAGTGTAACCTGGTCAATTCCAGATCAAAAAATTCTTGTAGCATGAAATGATTGGGCAGTTTCTTAGAGCAATGGGCCATCGCAACTCTTCTTTTCCCCAAAATCTATTTTGAAAAAAAGTGTAGTGATTATTTTTTCTGTCCGCAGAGATATATATATATTCTTCTGATCCATAATCTTCTTTTCCCAGTGATCCACATTATCTTTATTTCCCTAAAATGACATTCAAGAAAAATATTTTCCCTGACTCTGTTTCATCTGCCCACCAATTTCATGGCTTTTTAATTTTTTTTTAACTTCACCTCTCCCTTTCACTTAACAATGCAATAGTGCAAAGAACAAAAATCCACATGCCCACGTGACTATGGTCATTTTGGATTGGTCAAGGGCTTGACACCTGACCTCAATCAGACCAGTCAGAGTCCTCTAGGGATTTCAGATCTGCTTGGGCACTGATATGTAAAACTCAAATCCTTTCATTATCTTATTTCCTGCCATAGTGGATCAAAGAAGTAATGGAAGGTGATCTGTAAGGCAGGAAAGCCGAATCAAACCTGCATAATTGTGTTTTTAATTATGCTGTTGCTTAAGAAAGCAGAGAGGAAGATATAGAATATGCTCCCATGTCTTTATGCACCAATTATTCCTAAAATCCATCTGTATTCCTGACCCAGATTTTTGTGAGACACCCCAGTATGTTTGCATATGCCTTTCTTATTTTCCCAAAGCTACTGATTTTGCTCTCCAACTAAACAAACAAAATGCTAAGCATTTAAGAAGTTATTGCAACTACAATATCTCTTTGAAGTGCTTATGAATACTTTTTGATGCTGAAAGCATCTGTATGTTCCACATGAACAAAAATTTTGAAAGGATTTGCCCCAACCACAACTTTTCAAATAAAATAAAAATGAAGTTTAATGTTTGTTGTGAGGTGTGACGTACTAAGCATTATACTATGTATACTGCAAGCATTGTTGCATTCAATCTTTATACAGTACATGTAGTACTCATAAGAAAATTAAAGCTCAGAGAGGTCACATGGGTTGGATAGAGATCTACCATTTAGGTCCACCTTCAAGAAAAGACTCACCTCAGTTTTGGAGAAGACTTTTCAACAGGTAGTCTTCATCTGTTAGGCACTTTAGAAACAGCCTCATGTGTGCAGAGATATTTCCCCTAAAATTACACACCTCCAATTTTGCAGCCTGTATCCAATGACTGAGTGACAGATAAAAAGGTTCATCATGGGAAATCTGCAGGAACACTCCAGTTCCAGAACTTCTAATACGGTCTGCTGAGGTTAGGAGATATACTTTGCTGTATTGATGCAGAATATACTGATGGATGATATAACATGGTTCAATCTCAATCCCAAATAAAAAATATCAATCGTTTGCCATAATTGCTTTATTAATGCTTTCTCAGTGCTAAAATCGATTGGAAAAAAAAAAAAAGAAGCAGCAAAGTAGGTTAAAAATTTCAGAATTTTCCACTTATAATCTTGATTATTTTCCTCTTCATAGGAAATTAGTGTTCAGCTTTTTAGAGCAAATAAATTCACAAACCACTCACTCAACCCATCTTCAATCTTTAGGGGTTACTTAGAAATGTCCTTTCTCTGTGTACAAAAATTATTGAAAGTCCTTCCCAAGAATTTAACCCAGATGGAAAACAAAATTATTTCAAAGACTCACTTGCGATTTTGACCACAAACTGACGGACATTAAAGAGTTAATGGGTAGGCTGCTGTTAATGAATCCCATCTCTTATTCCCTGGTGGACCTGGAGGGAACTGAGAGTTGGCACAAGAACAAAGGTGAACAAACACAGCTCTGGGCAATGGAGCCCCCGCCTCCACTGTGGGGGAGGCCAGCTGGGAAGATTTTATCCCAATTAGGAAAATGTTTTTCTTCCTTAGTGTGGATTAGACCATGAGAAGCACTGCTTGTTCTTAGATGCATGAGAGTTGTTTAATGTGACACTTACATCCTGGATGACCCTGAAGGATGAAAGGACACGCCTCCCCCAAAGGAGACTGAACTGGATTGCAAAGGTCTACCTTGGAGTTATGTGCTCACTTGGCGCTGCTTCAGCCCATCAGAAGCTTCCTGGTGAATGAACCCACTACCTGCCCACCACCCGGCACCCATTGTGTTCTCTCCTTCTTTCTTCTCCCCACACTGACACCCAGGTGGTCTCTAGTCAGGATGATCCAGACCTCAGGAGATCTATGGTTGAGCGACAACCTACCTTTGTTGCTGAGGGATGGGGAGATGCAAGGGAAATGGAACTTATGAAAGAAAGTATGGGACTTCTGGAACAGGAGTCATACTGGAGAAGGGGGATGGCTGAGAAGGGAACAGATGGGACAGCAATGCCACTCCCTGGAGTAAAGCCAAACTTTCTTATTGTGTTTTATCTTTGAACTATGAATGTATTTATAATGAATATATAGTTTTTAAAAAGAACACATTTTTCTAAATCCTAAATCCTTTTAGTTAGCTTCTTGAATCCTGTACGACTGGCCATCATGGGGCCTTTGATAGTGACAAAGTGGAGGGCCTAGGCAGAGAGGACAGAGGTGTGGGAGGCCTGCCTCCCAGTGTTGCAGGCCACTGTCTCTGGAAATCAGCAGCATCCTCTTCAGGTGGCTGGTCTCCAGGAGCTCTGGGCCATGGTTTTTGGTGAAAAAGAAAAAAAAAATGAGGATGGGGTGAGAAAAAAAGTATCCAGGTAACATTTCAAAACAGGTCTGAGACAATTTTTCTTTTGCAAATAGATTGCAAGCAGATGACCCTCCATGGTTTGGGCAGTCAGCTGCTACTCTCTGGGCTCCTTGTCCTGGAAGACTGTTCAGCACCTTGGCAAACATATCAAGTGTTAAATTCCTGTTGTATTTTATTTAGTGGCTGCATCCCTGTACTTTGTGGGGTGTGTGTGTGTGTGTGTGTGTATTTAAATTTGTTGCTGACATTCAAAAATCAGGAGATCTCCATAAAAATGCAATTTTTTTAGCTTATCTAAATCTAGTATTACCAAATCTGAACTTTAGAACACCATCACCCAGTCAGACATAAGTAGCTGCTTCTGTCTGTAGAAGGGAAAATCACTCTTGGACTCTCTTTCATTGTGTGTGTCCTCTCTAATGAGGGAGAAGTTGAGTAGTCCATGCAAACACTTTTAGTTTTTGCAATTTGCTGATTCATTTCTGTGATTTAAAGAAAAGGACATTTGGTTTGCAACTAAGACCATAAATTTCAAACATTCGCTCTCACAAAAAGAAAGAAAGGAAGGGAGGAAGAATGGCAGGAAGAAAGAAAATAAGCAAGCAAGCAGGCCCATTTTTTACAATGTAAACTAATGCAAATTTGAGGTGCAAAATTGGCAAAAGCAGTAAGAACTTTGGAGGGAAAGCAATTTCCAACACGCTGACAGAGCATCAGAATCCAAGGACTTTGAGGTAAATATCTTCTACTGTAGCCACAAATGTTCTCATTTATAAATATGGAGAGAGGAAAAAAAGACTATTTCCTGATATTATTCTCCTACATATTACATTTCTGGCTGAGGCAAGATATCAGCAAGTTAAGTTATACAATCCAAAGCAGACCTATTTCATTCAGCTAAACTTATCTTTCCGAAAACATTTAGATTGTACACAGTAACAAACTGAAATAAAATTATATTGCACATGTCCCTACTAACTGTAAAATTTAAAATACCCAAACCTACAGTTAATATGCATGAATTTTGAAGATACATTTTGTAAACATATTTTAGGAAAGTATCATCATAGAGTATATTCTCTGCATGATTTCTTCAAATGCCTTCAAAAGGGAATTTCTTCTGCTTTTGGTTTATCTGGTGAATATGTGAAATACGTTGCATTTTAATTATGTTGGTCTTTCCCATGAAATTATACATAAGTACTTCCCAGACATCTTCTCAAGTTTGGTCTCCCCAGCAGTCCTTAATAGAAAAAGTAGTTATTTAGAGAATAGCCAGCCAAAAATAAATTATTCTTATTTGAGAAAATCTGCATAACAAAAATGATCACATATGTGCTATCTCAGTATCTGAGTGTAATTACAGTATATAGGGACTTCTTAAGGAATTTCCTTACCTAGATCAACTCTCAGATTCTAGATGCTCAACAAATTCAGAAAGGATGGATAAGTCAAAACTAATGGATTAACCTAGCTCTATATTCCCGTTCTGGTCATTATGAGGACGCTGCTAGCATTGCATATAATTGAAAACAAAACATCTAGCCTCAAAAAGAATTGAAATACATGCGGAAGAGGCATGTGGCAAAACTGCCCACCCACATGCTATCCCTTCACCCACTGCCCACTTCCAGTTGGAGCATTCTTCTCATTCCTTCACTTTCTACTCCTTGGAGAATGCAATGGCACATCTGCTATTGGTCTACGTGTTTTACACATCTGCCACTTGTTTTATGACTTCGACTCTTTATTTTCCTGGTCTTCCATTTATACGTCTGTTCAATGAAAAATGTTAATCCTGTAGTATTTTTCTGAGAATCCATTTATTCATCTAACATATATTATTGAGAATATACTGAGTGCCGAAAATATGGCAGAGGCAAAATGTGCACATTCCTGTGCTTAAATTGCTTATTTTCTAGGGAAGAAAATGTAAGTAGCATAATATGATATAATGCAATGTAGTATTTTCATATACTAAATATTACATAAGGTAGAAATAGCTAACATAAAAAGATAAAACAAAGGAAAAGGATAGAGAACCACAAATCAGTGGTCTATTTGTTATATTTTTATTAGTGCATTATAGCTAAACATCATAGTGGCCAAAACCTTAAAGCTAAGGACAAAATTAGAATAGACCCTTGCTAGCAATCTTAAAAAATGTTTCCACATAAACAAGGTTGAATGCTAGTATTTTTTAAAAAAATATTCAGAAATAATTATGGACTTAAAAGTGGCAAACAAGAGTTTCCATACACACTTCATCCACCTTCCTCTAATACTACCTATCTTGCATAATCATAGTGTAATTACCAAATTCTCAAAATCAATATCAGACAATACTCATAACTAAACTTAAAACCAGACCTTGTTAAAGATTCACCTGTTTTCCCACAAATGTGCTTTTCTATTCCAGAATTCAATCCAATCTGTGAGGAAAAGCTTTGTATTTTCACCCACTTATTTATTTATATCAACAGAGAATCATGGACCTGTCATGTTCTGAGTCATACTTCACATTAACATTATTTTATTGCTAAAACCTACATTTTAGTTTGGTTCATTGGAACTCCTTTTTAATTGGCTTCTGCTTGGATTGTTCCAACAAACTCTCCAGCCCCTTTTTCTTTTCGAGTATATTCTTACTTTCACTACACCAAGGAACTATGATTCCTTTGAACAAATAATATATAGAGTAATTTAACACTTTTTGGAGGGATTAACAAAATAGAGAATTTCTACAGTGTATTTATTGTCCATAACTTGTAGTATAGATTCTAAAATAATTAGACTTGTGAACAAGAACAGTATGATCCACAATCGAGAAAGACAAAAAGAATTTACTAGAAATAGTCTGACAAAACCACAGATATTGAAATTACTTGACAAAGACTTAATTTAAAAAACTTGAATACATATGAAAAAGAGTCTAGGAAAAGAATGTTATAAGATTAAAGAGATGGAAAACTTCAAGAAACATGGAAGCTAAAAACAATAGAATTCTAGAACTGAAAAATAGAATACCTAAAAATCAAACAAGCTGTGAAACAGCAGGTAGAACATCATTTAATATATTTTGACATTGTTGCCATATTTGCTTTAAGTTTATATTAAAAAGACATAAAAGTTTAATGATGCATTTTATTATGGTTTGGATAAGAGGTGTCCCCCAAGCTCATGTGGAGACCATGCCACAATGTACAGAGATGGAATGATTGTGTTATCAGAGCTGTAACCCAATTAATGGCTTAATTCACTGATAGGGCTTACCTGAGTAGTAGTTGTAGGCAGGTAGTGTATGACTGGAGGAGGGGGTCATAGGGGGGCATGCCTTTGGGGATTTTTGTCCCTGGTGAATGGAGGTCTCTCTCATGGCTTTCTGTTTGCCATATCCTGAGCTGCTTTCCTCCACCATGCCTTCTACCATGATGTTTGGCCTTACCTATAGCCCAGAGCAATGGAGCTGGCTGGCTATGGACTGAACCTCTGAAACTATCAGCAGCAAATAACTTCCTCCTCTAAAATTTTTCTTGCCAGGTTTTTTTTGATCACCGTGGTGAAAGGCTGATTAAAACACATTTCAATCCTTCTCTACAATTTTCTCTGATTTGATTCCCTTTCTTCCCCTCTGGATCTTATCATAATCATTATGAGTTTGGAATTTATTCTTAACACAGTGATTTTACATTATTCTACAAATAAATAAACAGTATAGTTTTTTTAAATATAGTATTTCATTTCTGAATGAACCACAGTTTAGTTATATATTATTCTTTTGGTCTTCATATTGTTTTCAGCTGTTAATATTAATAAATAATGCTGCCACAAACATTCTCAAGTATTTCTATGTGAGCACATATGAGAGACTTTCCCTATAATATATTTCTACAACTGAATTTCTTGATTTATGGTTTGGGCATTTTAAACCTAACATTATGTAGTTAAATTTTGCTCCAATGTGGTTGCATGCATTTATGTGATCAAAAATATTGTATGAGTGCTCACTTGTCTACATACTTGCCAAAACTTGGTATTATTTCCCTTTTAAGTTGACAATGTGATGAGTATCTGATTCTACTACATGTTTCAGTTTGCATTCTCTTGGTGGGTGGTGTGATTGTGACATAGTCTTGCTGATTTAAAACACCTTTCCCTTCTTTTAATTACCTATTTACCACCTCTGTCAATTTTCTACTGGATGATTTTTATATATCTGATTGGCATGTAAAATTCTTTAAAATTTTGAATTATAATTGGAGCCAGTTATGAACTTTCCATCTATATTATATTTTCTCAAATATTTTCTTCTAGAATAGTTGAGTCTTTAATACATCTTCAACTTACTTTTGTACCTGTAGCTTTGATTTCTTATGTGAATGTGTTAGTTAGCTTTTTTATTATTGTGATAAAATATCCAGTATAAACTACTTAAAGAAGGAAAGATTTATTTTGGCTCCCAGTTTTAGAGGTTTCAGTCCCATGATTGACTGGCTTCATTACAGGAACATCATGGTGGAAGGATATGGTGGAACAAACTGCTCATCTCATGGTGGTTAGAAAACAGAGAGAGCAAGAGGCCAGAGACAAGATAAGAGACCCCAGGGGCATGCACCCAAGGACCTACTCCCTCCAATACGTTCTAACTCCCACAATTTTCGTGATCCCCCAACAGCCCATTCAGATTATGAATTCATCAATGTGTTAATCCACTGATGAGGTTAGCAACCTCGTGATATGATCACTTTCCCAAGAACCCCAACTCTGAGCCATGCTGGACTGGTGACCAAACCTTCAACATACTTCTGGAGACATTCCAGATCCAAACCATAAGAATGGATAAACAATCTTTCCAGAGCCATTGATGCAATAGTCCTTCCTTTCCCCACCAATTCTTTTTTTAGTTGGTGAATTATAATCATCCATAATGGTGAGATTCATTGTTACATATTTGCACATACACAAAACAATATAATTTGGTCAGTTTCATTCCCTAGTACCTTCCATTTGCCTCCCCTCCTCTCCCCTCCTGGTCTCCTTCCTCTACTCTCCTGGTCTCCATGCTATTTTAGTAAGATCCTCCCACCAGTCCCCCCTTTTTTGTCTCTCTAGTTTCCACATATGAGAGAAAACATACAACCATATAAACATAGTTTGGTTTATTTTACTTAACATTCCATCCATTTTTCTTCAAATGATATGATTTTTTTCTACTTTATGAGTCAGTAAGACTCCGTTGTGTATATATACTACATTTTTTATCCATTGATCTATTGATGGACATATAGGCTGATTCCATAATTTGGCTATTGTGAGTTATGCTACTATAAACACAAGTATGCACATATCACTATAGTACGCTGACATTAATTCTTTAAGATAAATACCAAGGAGTGGTAGAATTCTCACGCTGATTCTTAATGACACATCTGTTTTCACATAGCATGAGTCTGTTTCTGGACTCTTTCTGTTCTGTTTGTCTGTCTCCCTATTTGTCTCTATAGCTAGAGACAAATTAAATTGCTGAAGCTTTACAAATTAGTCTTATATGAAAACTCTCTCAACTTGTTTTCCCTTCTTAAAAATAAACACTATATTGATCTAAAATTGACATAAAATTCTGTACAAACTTAATGTATAAATCTCACTAAATTTAGGATTAAGGTGGTATTGTACCCACTTTAACTCTTGACTGTATTCTTCTATGTGACTTTTAGTATCAGCTTTGCAATTTCCACAAAAGAAATTTTACAAGAATTTTAAAAACAAATTTGCATTGAGCAATAATCTATAAGATTAATTTGGGGAAATTAATATTTTTGTTCCAGAGCCTTCTTAGCCATGAAACTGTTACAGTTCATCATTTATTCAAATTTTCTTTTATTTCCTTCTGTAATGCTTTAATTTTTATTAGAGTTCTTATAAATGTTTTTATTAGATTGATTTCTAGAAACCATATGTTTCTGTTGCTAATGTAAATGTGATAATTTTTTATTATATTTTATAATTTGTTGTTACTTGTGCAATGCTCTTGCTTTTTATGTGCTGTTGTAGAAATCTCTTACCCCTCAGAGTTTGTTCTGACAGTGATTTGGAATATAATAAGTACATGGATGGTTAAGCATAGTCAATCAGACTCACATTCAGTGGATGCATGAAATAGAGTCTTAGGCACTTTCTCTCCAGCCATGCATTTTCTGGGAAATTTGTCTGAACAGTTTAGAGATCTCTGGTCCACTTGCTGCCATTTTGAAAAGATTTAAATGGAAATAGTCCATGAACCATAAACTTAAGCTAACTCTAAGTGATTGGTTTGATTGGCAAGCCCTTTTCTCTGACTGTGTATATAATTGAGGTTGTATTTGTCACCTGACCTTTTTTATTAATAGATAACTTACTGGCCTTTGAAATGTGGTGAATGCAAATTCAGACATGGTATATTGTGGTTGAGCCCCAAATTCAACCTAGAATGAACTGTTACGTATGCCTTCATGGAGAGGCCTCATGAAAGGAATCAGAAAGGAAACCAGCTCACTGTTTAGTTTTAGTTGTTGTTTTAATATGAAAGGAATTAGTAGTCAATTGGCATACATAATCACTTAATTTTTGTATATACTTGAGTTGTAATTGCTACATTTTTTAGATAAGAAAAATTTAAGATTTAAACAAACTTCAAAGGAGGGCATGATATGAGTTTTTTCTACTTAATTCCAATAACTCTGCTTCTCCTACTACCTCCCCCTCAGTTAAATTTCATCACTGGTGTTTATTTTATCAGTATTATGTTTGCGTTGTAATGTATTGGTATTGTATTTTTATACCTAAAGATGAATTTTGTTATTAAAAAAGTTGAGTGACTCCATTAATCAGTTACTTAATTGCTCCATGTCTGAGACCAGCCCACAGGGAGGTGGGTGGGTGGCAAGTCTAGGAGTCCCATCAGATGACAGTCATAAGTCCCAATGCAGATGAACCTTCATTGTGTAGCTCCTCACTATTGCAATCAGTGCAGGGCCTAAAGGTTAATTGGACAAATGGAGTGGAAAGACTCTTAGTAAGGATCAGGAAGGAAAACCACCAGATCTAACCAACAACAACAAAAACCATCAATGGTTGTTATATAAAACACATCAACAAGTTCCTGGGAATCTTTTCTGAGAATAGAACAAAAGTAAATGCAAAAAAAAAAAAAAAAAAAAAAAAACTGTTTCTGAAAAGATATTGTGAGGAATACATAGGAACTTATATTTAAAACTGCTGTTTTTGAAATTACATGCAGCAAAACTAACAATGTTAGCAATGGAGAATATAGAGTTTTTTACACTTACATGAGTAGACTAGATCATTTTTGCTCTTCAATTATTCCTTATTTCCCCACAAAATCTGTTTTTGCATTTATTATCTGTAAAATATAGAAGAAAAGAAAGAATATATTGCCCAAATAATTTGGGGAAATATTTCTTTGCTAAAATATACCTTGTTAAAGGAATCACTAGATTATGACAACATCAAACTTAATTTTTGGTAATTTAAAAATTAAATATATTCGGGGCTGGGGTTGTAGCTCAGGAGCACTCCCTTAGCACGGGCGAGGCCCTGGGTTCGATCCTCAGTACCACATAAAAATAAGCAAATAAAATAAAGGCATTGTGTCCATCTGCACCTAAAAAATAAATATTAAAAAAATTAAAATTAAAATTAAATATATTCACTGCAAGTCTTCCATAGTGACAAAGAGGATAAACTTTAAACTTGCTCCTAAAAATTTCATTACAGTTGTGGTTTGGTATATCTTTCTTAAAAAAGGAAAATCATGTAAAGAGACTCATAGATGTTTTCTTTCCCTCCAAATCCTCTTCAGTTTGTAGGAAAAGAGGTATGCTGCTTTCATTGGTCCTTTTATGCTTGTCTCCAATCTCAACAAAGTACTCAAGAGACAAAAAAAATTCTATAGTAATCTCTCTCTCTCTCTCACACACACAAAAAAAGAAAGAAAGAAAGAAAGAAAGAAAGAAAGAAAGAAAGAAAGAAAGAAAGAAAGAAAGAAAGAAAGAAAAGAAAAGAAAAATAAAAAATAAAAACCAGCACCTGAACAATCAAGTTCACATTTGCACCCCAGGGAAATCTAAGGCTACCATGCTGTTGCTTATCCTCTTCCCCTTGCCAAAAGATCTCAGTCACATGCAGTAACCACAGAAATACTTAACAATGTTACTGCCTGCTGTGTTTAAATGTGAGCTAATGGAAGGGAAAAAAGCCCAACCATGAGTACTGTTACAGTACTGAGTTCAAATATTGTTCTTAGTCTGCATCCAGAGGAGCAACAGCTCTAACTCTACCCAGTTGTCAAGGGACAAATAAACAACTAGGTCCAGACAAAAGCATTCTGTAAAACATTATTTAAAGTCATAAAAATAAAATAATAAGTGCCACTATCTTTAAGGGTTCTCTTTGTGCTGGGCATTGTTCTATTTTTTTTAAATTAATTCATCTCTTTTAATCATCACCAAAAGAAGTATAATAATGAATGTTAACATATCACATAGGCTCTTGTAAGTGCCAACTACAATTCTTTGTTATCATATTTTAATTGTCACAAGCACTCTCTATGAAGGCACTATCAATATTTCTGTCTTTAAACTTAGGAAAGTGAAGCAAAGAGAGAGTTAGTTATTGCCCCTGGTCAATTAGCAAGTGAAGGAGCAGTGTTTGATCTCAAACTTGAACCAGAGCCCATACCCTCAAGCATGACATCACCTGACTCTGCATTCAGTTCCATAAGGCAGATTCATAAACCTGCAGCCTACTGAAGCCGAGAGAGAGTGACTTGCACATGACCCCACAGTGGAGGGGCAGCAGTTTGGGCCCGGTGTTGACAGAGCCAGATTGCTGTTGGGGAAACATCCGTCAGAACCTCAGTGCTGTATCCGCCGGTGGCCCTGTAGGGCCATCCAGAGTCCACAGCTTGTCATGCAAACAGAAAGATCTGTTCTCTAATATTGTGCAGCATATGGTTAAAGACCACTGTGATCTGGCAGAAGGAGAAGGCTGGTGTGGAATATGGGATGCTGCTCTCTTCCTTCTGTTCAGAGCAGATGGAATGGCGAAGGTGATGGTTGTTCATGTGAAGAGTGAATGGACACTGAGGGGAAGTGGGACATGCTTAGGGTCTGGGCACATGCTGATAGGGGGTGGTTGGCTGATTTTTTTTTTCTGTTTTCACTAATTTAGCTCAATATGTGCAAATGTGAGAGACGGATTGATTTGTTGAAGGATAATTCAGTTGCCATAGCAAAAGGGAAGAGAATGTCACTGTGGGCATTTATGAATTGTATGCATTTTGCCAAGTTTTTGAAGCCAAATCCAAGCTGCCCTGAATTTATTGCCCTATTATAGTCCAAGCGATATAATTAAAAGCTATGATTGGCACATAATTACTAATTACATGGTAACTACCGTACTTCTTCTGGGTTTAATATTTAGTCATAATTTCTCCCACTAAATCAAATTAACCAACTTAGATGGCTTTAGGCTAATTTTGTTGTTATTTTTGTCCTGTAAGTAGACTTATTACATTCCACCTGCCAAATGATGTTTGAAGAAAGAACTGACTCAGTCATGCTCATTTTATACTTAATTAAATATGAGATGGGCAACTGTGGGGTAAATACTAAATATCTAAATCTAACTAACAAGATTTTTAAAGCTAGCACGACATTTTAAGTTCAATAAACAATAAATCATAGATAGATGGATAAAGACACATATATTCTTTGTGTGGTCTAAACCAGTGAGTGTGGTGAAATTTTTCTAGAATCAGTTGGGAAAAAGAACAGTAGAGACAGAGATGACAATTAGAGATCTGGGTTGATAACATTCTTCTACAAGATTTTGAATTTTTCAAAGGAAAGATTCTGCTTCACTTACTAATCTTCTTGAACCAAGCACAGTACCTAGGATGTGGGGTGGGCTTAATAGTGTTTGTTGGATCAATGAATGAATGAAGTGGGCATGGGACATGAATGTTAAATTGTGTCACTACTTAGCTAAATGTGTTATCTGTTATGGGAGACACACTCAGACAACCAAATGTCTTTTAAGAGTTATTGTGGGGAAAAAAATGGAAAGTATATGATTTTCACTGAACATTAACCTCCACCTCTGTATCTATAGCTATACATCTTTGATATATTTCTACACATGCATTTACATGTCATAACAACTTACAAGTAGCATTCTGTGAGGTTTCAATGTTGATTTGCAATATCTCCTCATGGAAGAGGTGGGGTGAACCCTTTGCCAATTGTGACCCTTCTCTGTGCTGTATCTGGACCTGCATCATTCTGTGTATTTGCTAGTTTTCTGCTATCCCCTCTGCTACTCCAGGGACTATGCCTGTTCTTATTTGAAAGGATGCTCATATTTTGATAATTTTGCTAAGTGCAAAGACATCTCAAAAAAGTTATGTTGAAAATTGAACCAGGCTCATCCTTACCTTACTGGCTGTATTGATTAGCTCTAGTTAATTTACTACTTCACAGAGATGTCTTTACTTTTTTCAAACTATGCTTTACAAATTAATTGCCAGCTGCTATCTTTCTTTCTTTCTTCTTAATGAAAACATTCTTTTGCTTGGATGTTGAGAAGGGATTATATAGACTTTATTGGATTTTTAGCAGGTACAAAGTAATCCTCCAGGGTGGGCAGGGTGGGGGAGTCTATTCCACTGCATAGAAGCATTGAGTTTATGAAACTTATTTTGTTTTCACTCAAACTGCCTATCCAGTACAATGGCCTTTTGCTGCTCTTTAACACTTTCCCATTCACACAGGAAGGGCTAAATACACACAAAACCAAAACACCTAGAGCAAAACTATCACTTGTATAGCTCTTCAAAATAAAAATTATTTCTTATTATTTGCCTTATTTGCTTCCCTACCATGTCTAGTTTAAAAACCCCAGGCCGGGATCGTTTCTGTAACCTACCTTGGATTACTTTATCAGTATGTGGCAGGGCTTACTGACTCCCAGGTTGGGACTCTGCTTCATTATTCTACAGTCTTTGTGAAATATTTGAAAAGACTTCGCCCAGTAACCACCAACACCTGCCAATTTGAGGTGATTTCATCAAATAACTTCTCTTCAGGGCTTGGATTTCTTACTCTTCACCTGCGTCATTCGCAAACAGGGTGACCTTCAGCAGTCATTCCGGACCTTTCTCTCCCTTCGCAGAAGAGTGCAGAGGAGGTATAAAGCATCATTGTTCCAGAAATTGGTGCCTGGAGTCATTTCTGTTGCTCTCCACTGCACCCATTCAATCTTTGAAATGTCTTTCTGCAAAGAAGTGATCAGCATATCATCATACAGTTTCAAAATGGTTCTGAAGATTGATCGCTTATTTGCTATATAGAGTCATTATTTGCTCTTTTCTATTTCATTCCAGTCATCTTTGAGTGATCCCAGGGCTGTTCACAGACTTGGTGCATTATCCAGGCCATTTGCTCTGCCCCTTTTCTATGGAAAATACCTTGCCATTTCAGTGCGGGTGACTTTGTTTGCCAGTGGTCCAGAGCAGAAAGCAAACAAGAAAATAAAATGAGCCCAGGTTGCTAGTTGCGCACAGACCTGTGTATAGTTTATTCAATGTCTTGTCTGCTTGGTTTTGTTGTTGTTGGAATTTTTGTAGGGTGACGACGAAGGCAGGGGAGAGAATTTTAAAGTATTGATTAAAATAGTTTCACTACTTCCACTGATATTTTAAATTATTTATGTTCATTATGTAATTAGGTACATGGAAAGTCTAATCTCCCTTAGGATAATTGTTTCAGTTCTTTTCAGTTCTCTGCTATGAATGATGGGTTCTTTTAAAATTCATTAGAATAGTGACATTATTAGCCATATGATAACGTTACAATTCTCTATGCTAAATTCCATTAGTTACTACTTACTGAGAATATCCAATGAGCTGAACTGAACGCCCCTAGCAATTTTGCATTTTATTCATAAGCTGAGGATTAAAGCAAAACTCAAGGACTTCCTAGACATGTGCATGGCTCCACCATAAATCTGAGCATATGTAGCCAGTTTGGGCTTTTATTCCTAGCATAGAATGGAGGGTTAATGGAGAGAAGCCTCTTATCTGTAGAGGTCAAAGCAGATGAGGAGCAAAATGTATGTGACAGCTTTTGTGTCCTGGAAAAGCAGTATTTGCTCTTTTATTTCTCCCTGAATAACCGATTTAGAAGGCAGCTTATTTTAACCTAACAAACTACAAAATATTGTTTTTAAAACAATATTGTCAGAAATATTATAAGCAAAAAAATTAATATAAACAGAAATATAAATCGGAACACATTCTGGTTTAAGTCCATGGAGAAATTTTAGGGTGTTGCTATATTTTGATCCATGACCCTACTTTTACACTATACTGGAAAAAAAAAATCCAAGATGATACAAAGTCTAAAATGACCTGAAGAGTGTTATTTAAAATAGCAAAAAAGGTTAAAAACCTAAATAATAAAGGAGAAAAAGAAAAAAAAATCTTTTGTTATTAGATGAATTTACACTGTGGAATATCAGGCAACAATTTAACGATGTGTTTGAAGAACTACTAATAATGTGGGAACTTACAAGAAAAATTGAATTAATAAAGAGGAAAATAAAATTGTGTGAAAAGTATAACAATCATATCTATTACATAGTAAATATGTGCATATAGAGAATAGTTAGAAAAGTTATCGAGAGTATAACAACATATTGAACAGTGTGATGGTTTATTTTCATTTTCCTCTTTGTACTTTTCTACAATTTAAAATATGTTCAAACATAAATGTGTTAACTTCATTATGATAAAATATATAAAATATATACAAAATAAAAATATGCATTTTAGTGACTTAAAACACAAGCTTCATTGTCAGAATTACTTGAGTTTATGTCCTAGCACTACCACTCTAAAATATGATAATTATTAAATCTCTTTAAAACTCAAAAAACAGGTTGAATTCATCATTTGAACACCTCCCACATAGAAAAGCCAAGAACCAGGTAGTTTTTCTGACAAATTATACCAAATATTTAAAGGAAAGTTAATGTCAGTCCTTCATAAATTCTTTTAAAATGTACACCCGAAGGGAACTCTCTGTAACTCCTCCTATAAGGCGAGCATTGTCTTGTTATCAAAACCTAAAGCATCACAAGAAAACTAAAGACCAATATCCCTTATTATAAGGCATTAAAAACCTCCAAATATACTAGCAAGGTCATAGCATACAAAAAGGATTTTACATTGCAACCAAGTAGGATTTATCCCAGAATGCAAGGTTGTTTCAGCCTATAAAAAATCAATCAATGTGACATATCACATTAATGAAATGAAGGGGAAAACTTACATGGTCATTTCAACAGATAAAGAAAAGTGACAAAATTCAATGTCTTTCATAGCAAAAAGAAGAAGAAGAAGAGGGGGAGGAGGAGGAAAGAAAAGTATACAGGCAACTTCCCCAACATGATAAATAGTATTTTGTGACAAATTCACAGCTAAAATTATATTTAATAGTGAGAAGAAAGTTTCTTTCCTCCTAGGAGCAGGAATAAAAATGTCCAATTTTGCTGGTTCTCTTCAACATTGTAGTGGAGAGTCTATTCAGGCAACTAGGCAAAAATTAAAAAAAAAAAAAGAAAAAAGAAAAGAAAAGACATCAAGACTGGAGAAGAAGGAGTTAAACCATCTTTATTTGCCAATGACGTGATTTTCCATGTGGAATACCCTGAAGAAATACACGCGCACGCATACACACACACACACACACACACACAGGCTCCAGATAATAAGCAAATTCACTAAGTTTTTGAAATACAAATTAATACAAAGAAGCCCATTGTATTTCTGCATGCCAGAAACAATAATATGAAAAATAAATTTCTTTAAGCAAATAAATACATTTATAATAGAATAATCACCAATAAAATACTTAGGATTAAATACAACCAAAAAAAAAATACAAGAGTTGAAGTATATTGCAAACAAAAACACACTGACGAAAGAAATTAAAGAAAAAATAACCTACTCATGGACTGTTGAAAAGGTGGCAATATTCACAAAAGTTAGGTACAGATTCAATACAAACTAAAACCATTTCAACTGCCTTATTACAGAAGTAAAAAGAAATCAGATTATATAGTTCATATGAATTGCAAAGAACTGAGAATGGTCAAAATAATCTTGAGAAAAGATAATGTTGGAAGATATGCTTTCTAATCCAAAACTTATTACACAGCTACGTTAGATAATAAAATGTGGTGAGGGCATGGGGATATATACATAGGTCAATGACCCATAGATCTGTTAATTAATTAATGTTCATCAAGGATGTCAAGACCACTTGATGGAAAAATAATGGTCCTTTCAACATGCCACTGGGACAACTGGATGTTCAGATGCAAAGGGGTGAATTTTGGACCTTGTCTCCACTCCATATAATGAAATTACTTTTATGTTTGGAAGAAAAATTGGAGTGAATCTTTATAATCTTATATTAAGAAGTGATTTCTTAGACATGACATCAAAAACACAAAAAAGTAGATTAATCAACCTTCATTAAAAGTAAAATTTGTATGTGTCAAAGGATATTGTCAAGAAAATGTAGAGATAGTTCACATAAATGAAAAATATATTTGATTCTAGATTCTTATCAGAAATCTGATATCATATATGAAGAACACTTATGACAAATAACCAAAAATTTTAAAAGAGCTTATATAACTAAGAAGATCCACAAAAGGCCAATAAGCACATAAAAAGATGTTCGGCACCATATATTTCATTAGGAAAATGCATATCAAATCACAATGAGATACCACTATTACCTACAAGGGTGGCTATAATCAAAAGCACAGAAAATAACAAGTGTTGGTGAAGACGCAGAGCTAACGGGAACACTCCTACATTGCTGGTGAGACTCTAAAATGTGGCAGACACTGTGGAAAACAGCTTGACAATTCCTCAAAAATGTTACCTATAGAGGTACCGTATAGTTCAGCAATTCTACTCTTGGTATGTATCCAAGAGAATTGAAAACAAATGTACATAAACAAAAACTCATACATTATTTTAATAATTTACTCATAATAGCCCAAAATTGAAATAATTCAACTCTCCATTCAATTAATAAAAGTCTAAATGAAAATGTGGTATCTATAACCATTTTGGGGCATTATAACAGAATATCAGGTATTTTATAAAGAGGGAAAATCTTCTAGGAGTTGGGAAGCCTAAGACCCAGGGATCACATCTGTTGAAGGACTTCTTAGTCACCAACCCATAGTGAAAAGCAGGTAGCAAATGGGCATGTGGTAATGGCATTCATCGCCTCATGAGAACCCTCATGACATAACCACTGGTCACAGGCCTCACATTTCAAAACTACTGCATTGGGGGATAGTTTTCATCACATGAAGTTTGGGGGACATGTCCATTACATCAATACAATAAAATATTATTTCGTTTTTAAAAAACGAATGAAATATTGATACATACAACATGGAAGAACCTTGAAAATAGGATGCTAAGTGAAAGAAGCAAATCACAGAATGTTTCACATACATGAATGCTCATAACGACATCACTTTAAAATTTTACTTATAATAGCCAAAACCTGGAAGCAAGTCCACCATCCAATAATTAATGAATGTCCAAACAAAAATAGGGTCTACTCTGTCTCCATCAATTTTGTTTTGGTACAACAGAATATCACTGACAGGGCAATTTATAAAGAGAGAAAAATTTCTCACAGTTCACATTTCTATTGATTTTGTATGATTCCATTTATATGAAATATTAAAAACAGGCAAAATCATAGAGGAAGAAAGTAGATTCTTGGTTGCCACCAAATGGGGTGAGGAGGAAATAAAGAATGGCTGCTCATGGGCATAAGGTTTCTTTATTGGGTGATGAAAATACTCTGGAATTAGGTAGTGGTAATGGGTGCACAAACCTGTAAATATTCTAAGAAGCGCTAAACTTTACACATTAAAATGATTTCTTTTGTGGTATATGAATCACATCTCAAATTTTAGCAAGCATTTTAAAAACATTTCTCAAGTCCACAGAATTTACCTGCTCCGTGGCCAGAGCCGAATCCATGTAGCCAAACTCTCCTTTTTCCCTTGCCATTTATCACTGTTCACCCCTGAAGGGCCAGTAGTTGCTTTTTGCTAGATGGGAGAGGGAGAGAGGAAGCACAGAGTGGTTCTTGATAAAGGATGCTGACCCCACAGTGTTCAGATTGTAACAGGATCCGGCAGTGGGAGAGAGAAGACCCAATTTTAAATTGAGATTAAAATCTGACTCTTACATGGGCTGGGCATTTAATTATCTGATTAAAACTGTGTTTTAGGACTTGATATGAGAATTTTTATTATTTAAAGAGCCCAGCAAAGTTGTGTTCCCTTGCTGGACTTCTCACACAAGGACAGGGAAAGAGCCACGGAGTATTTAAGGTGCAAGTTCCAATGGGTAACAGTAGATGTTGGGAGTAGTGGGGTCATAAAGAACCCCTCAGGTTAGGCTAGAGAATAGTGACACCATTGAATGAAACAAAAAACCCCAGGATCCAGCCGCTTCCCCTCTGAGAATGTATCACAAGACTTCCCCACAAGGGTTTTGCCCTCTACAACTGGAAATTTCTCTTTTGCGGGGACGGGGAAGGCTTGGGTACCAGGGATTATATCCAGAGGCACTCAACCATTGAGCCACATCCCCATCCTTATTTTGTATTTTATTTAGAGACAGGGTCTCACTGAGTTGCTTAGTGCCTCACTTTTGCTGAGGCTGGCTTTGAACTTGTGATCCTCCTGCTTTAGCAAGCCACTGGAATTACAGGTATGTGCCACTGCACCCAGCCACAGCTGGAGATTTCTTAAGTCTTGCAGTGATCCATTTCTGTATTTAGTGAGAGAGAGAGAGAGAGAGAGAGAGAGAGACTGAGACTCCATGATATCTATGGAGGGCCTGGTTCCAGGACCCCTGCAAATACCAAGACTGAGGATGTTCAAGTCCCTTCTACAAAATGGTGTGGTATTTACATATAACCTACTTACAGTCTCCTGTAAACTTCAAATCCTCTGTGGATTATTTATAATACCTAAAACAACATCAGTTCTATGTAAACAGCTGTTATACTATATTGCTTAGGAAATAGTGACTAGGAAAAAAATCTGTGCATGTTTATTATAGGTGCATTTTTTTCTGAATAGTTTTGATTCATGGTTAGTCAAATTCATGGATGGAGAGCCCTTAGATCTGGAGGGCTTGTGTGTGTGTGTGTGTGTGTGTGTGTGTGTGTGTGTTTATATTTAACATAAGGAGTATTGAGAAAAGGGTTGAAAGGGAAACACTGAAGTGTATGTCACCTCTCTCCCTGGTGTGACCACAAAGATCATTAATGATATTCATACTTCTTGCTGAGTTTGGCTTCAAATTCAGAATCCTTCTCAATACAACTCTCCTCCTAGCAGCCTTTAACAAATGAACAATATTGCAGTTGTGAGATAAAAACAAATTTTGCATTCCTTGGCTTATAATTTAGTTAAGGAGACAACATGTACACCTGAAAAAAAATGCAAAGCAGAAGAATTATGTGTCCATTTGCGTAATATGGATCCGTTTTTGCTTCTGGGGGAAAGGCAAGCTTAACCCAGGATAGAGCAGGGGAGGAACTGTGTTATAAAAGAATGCCACAGCTCTCTGTGGATTTGAAGGAGACCGAGATGGCAGAGAGCAGGAACGGCCTTTGGCACCAATGGCTGCAACTGAGATCTAGCTGAACTTGGGGATCTGTTAAAACAAAACAAAACAAAACAAAAACTGCCCATGAAAAGAGAGAGTGAATTGAGTATCTTTGTCCCCTCACTGTAGCCAGTGACTCCGTGGTAGACACAGAGACCAGCCCCAGATTTCTCTTCAAAGGACTTACTGTAGCAACTTCACAGCTCAGCAGCAGACAGCATCCTTGCCCCAGGTCAGATTAAGCTCAGACAAAGATCCAATTACTTCAATCCAACAAGGGACACTGGATGGGTCTTCGCCTTTCCAGAGCTCCCCTCTGTTGTAGTATCTGCTCTTGATCTTTTCTTTCTATTCAATTCTGCTTGCTCTTCCTCCATTCATAGGCACTCATCCTAGCAAATATTTTGCTCCCCAAACTCTGTCTCAGCACCTGTGTGAAATCCACCAAGACAACAACAAGGAGACCTCTGTGGCACCATCTAAACCAGGAACTGACAAATCAAGTCCCTTCATTTTGACACTTGCTATAAGTTTTTGCAATGTGAGGGAATATTTGCAGCATTATTGTGGTAAGATAATTTTATATTTTATTCTGGGTCAAATTTCTTTTTAATTAAAAAAATTAGTCGTTGGGCATATGTATTACACTTTCATTGAGCTATGGAAACTAGACTAGCAGAATATTAAAGCTTACCTACCAAACCCCTTACTTCATAGCTTCAAAAAGAAAAAGGTAGAAGAGCATTGAGGGCTGACCATAGGACAGCAGTGTTCCTACATTATTCATGGACAACTTTTAAAAATACAATTTGACTGCAGCTGCCACTTCTGAGAAACAGCAGCAGATTTTTGAAATGAGGTGTTCTAATGCATTCAACATATGGAAATATTCTGTGCACAGCTTCCATGAAGACCCCCTGTCTGTGTGTAATGCCTCAGCTCACAAGACTGCCAGTTCCACAGCAAATGCTTCAAGCAGTAGTACTTGAAAGGGTTTCAGCCCGCAGTCACAAATCCAGGCCACTAGGGGACACCCTTTGCTCTTACTGGAATCGGATAAAAATTTACAAGGAAAAAAAAAAAAAAGTCCAGTTCATGTTTAACAATATGGTTTTGCTGCAATATTATTTGTCAAGATTCATGATGTTTTAACAAAAAGCAATTAATCCCCACATTCTCCACAAACTAGTTTACTCTTCAAATCATGGATTCTGTGGTTAGACTCACAAGAGATTTTAGAGATCTGAAAAGTACCTGCTGTCTTTGATGGACTAGCTCTGTGCTGAACACAATAGAAACCAATCATAGGGAGCCCTTTAGTAATTCTCCCCACCATCATCTGAGCCAAGTGATGCTACCCTGGGCCGGCAATTGAGGCTCAGGGAAACAGTAATTCCCTTTAGCAAATATTAATTGAGTACAATAGACATGATAGTGTTAGTGGATAGGACAGCTTTATACCTAAGACTTCTGACATCACAGCTTGTTTTTATCTTTACAGGAGCCTCCAATTCCTTCATTTATGGACGAGGAAATAGCATCAGAGAGGCTGTTATTATCCAAAGGAAGAGAACTCCTTGGAGACTGGAAGTTAGATACCCTGGCCTTGTGACTTTATTCTTCTGCCGGATTGTTACCTCCCCAAACTGATGCTAAGTAGAGGTGACACTGATCCCTCAGGACAGAAGGTAAGCTAGGTAGAGTTGATTTCAAAGCCAATTTTTTTTTACTGACATTTATCAAAAGAGGTGCTGTTTTCATGGACTATCTAATTTTCATGAAGTCAACAAGAAAACCAAATGTTTGGAATAAGTTATTTTAACTTCATTATAATTTTCATTTAACTGTAGCTTCCGCTCAGAAATGTCACAGTGCTATTTCACTGTCTACTGACCTCAGTTATTGCTATAGGGAAAATTAGTGACAATCTAACAGTTGTTCTATTATTTATCTTTGGTTTCCTTTAAGACATTTCTTTTGTCATTGACGTTCTGCCAGTGATACTTTAGTGTGCCAGGTGCCACTGTATCTTTATATGTTGTGCCAAGGAGATAATTTGTGTTTTACTCATGAATCTAAGTCAAATAAAACAATGCAGCCATTACTTTCTGAACATTACTTCTCCTTCATTCTACTCTCCCCTTCCAGCATTTCTCATGTGTATTTGTTCTTCTCCTTCCATCCTGCATGTCACCTAAGATCCTTTTTATAGTTTTTACTTATTACCCATTGGGACTGAATAGTATATAATCTCCATGTATCTTTAAGCTCATTGATTCTTTTAAGCTGTATTTAATTTGCCATTTAATCAACCTATATTTTCATTTTTAAAGACTGTATTTTTAATTTTTGTGAATTCTTTTATTTCAAAATTGCTGCTTATTTATTTTTCATAACATGTCAATCTTTTCAAAAGGTGCCAATTTCTTCATTTATCTCCTTAATCATTTTCAATATGCTATGTTGTGCCTTACACTGGCTTGCTAGTCTACTCTTTTATGCTTTTTGCCGTTCTGATATTCGTGGTAGATAGCTGCATCATTTGCTGTATGTTTTATAAATTGGGAGGTGAAAATCAGAGTATGTTTCAAATTGCAAGGCAATAGTTTCAATTCTGCAAGGAGGGGCCTCCCTGCTACCCACTCCCAGCAGACATCTAAAACCTTGGAAAAACAGTGATGTCTTCTTTCCACCTCCCTGTGTCACTGGGTACAGTTTTCTTCTACTTCATTTGAAAATGTATCTATTAAGGATCTTTTATTTTATGTGAATAATTTTCTCCCAAACCCTATTTTTTTGGTTTTTATATTCAGTTATTCCTTTACTAAGTGACATATTCCATTCCCACTTAAATTACTGAACAATTTTTTGGATCATTATTCTGTTGGTGAATGTAGATACTTAAAACTGTAGCATAACCCCAGCAAGGTCATTTTTCACTACTTAAAAAAGTGGAAATAAAGTAGGACTGGAGGCACATGAAAGACACAGTTTGAATCAAATAAATTCCAATTACAGGATTTCACTGTGCAAACTCTGTTTAGAAGTTTAAAGGGTCACATAAATGTTTGCTCAGTGACACATACAGATAACTCAAATCTTCTATAACTCTAAATTCTAAATAAGGCAACATAATCTCAACCTCTATAACCAAAAGTGATTCCTTAAACAATCATTTTTTTCTGTTTTTTTTTAATATTTATTTTTTAGTTTCCGGTGGACACAACACCTTCATTTTATTTTTATGTGGTGCTGAGTTTCGAAACCAGCGCTCCGCGCATGCCAGGCGAGCACGCTACTGCTTGAGCCACATCCCCAGCCCAGCTGATGATTTTTAATAATCAAAAATTAGCTGGGTACAGTGGTACATGCCTGTGATCCCAGCAGTTTGGGAGGCTGAGGC
>NW_026000093.1:9531505-9548161 GCF_001458135.2 Marmota marmota marmota | reverse complement strand
GGGGGGGGGTTGAGGCAGGAAGATCACAAGTTCAAAGCCAGCCTCAGCAATTTAGCAAGGCCCTAAGCAACTTAGCAAGACCCTGTCTCAAAATAAAAAATAAAAAGGGCCAGGGATGTGGCTCAGGAGTTAAGTGCTCCTAGGTTCAAGCCCCAGTACTGAAAAAAAAAATTTACTAAGAAACACTTTAGTCCTAATTTGATCACCTCTCTCCTCACTGTTATTGGTAGTATCTTCCTAAAGCATTATATGGTAAGATTTTCTTAAAACTTAATGAGACAATGGGGAGAAATCATGCCTGTGTCCTCTTAAGGCACTGAAATTCAATCCTCCTTCTCCTCCTTCTTCTTTCTTCTTGATGGTGCTGTTGATTAGATCAAGGCCCTTGCTCATGCTAGGCAAGAGCTGTATCAATGAGCTATACCCTAGCCCTATGTTCTTAAACTTGTATGTATCTAACATGCGTGAAAGTTTGAGGAGGAGCTCAAAGAATAAACAATGAACATTAGCACAAAGGATGCATTAAAAAAAAAAAAAAAACTTCGTGTGACTGACTCCACTTTTAACAGGAAAACTAGACAGGTGTTGTAGTGGGCAAAAGCTGGTTTAAGGAAGGCAGACAATGTGTTCCAACTTCAGCTTTCACACAGGCTAATCAGCCCCATAATATTGGCAGAGGTACATATTCCTCCTGAGATTCAATTTATTATTTTAAATAAAACCAAAGCCTCCCAACTATCAGAGATCTTAAAATGAAATAATTTATAGTGAGTGTCTAATAGCAAGCCTGGCATACAGATTTCTCTCCTCTCGCTCAGCTCCTAAAACTTTGCCCCAAATTAATATTTTGCCTTTGACGGCTCCATATCAAATTGGCCAGCATCTTTACCAATGTCTGCAGCCACTCATTGACTCATGCCTGAGAATACCATTACCATTTCGCGTTTATGTGGTTAATGAGAAGTAAGCATGGAGATGGTTTGGAAATCAAAGGCAGAGATCAGTTTAAAGATGGTCTTCTTCTGAAGATGTTTGCCTGGGCCTGGGCCAGGTGTCCAGTATGCAGAATTTTAAGATGTGTGTCCCTGCTGTGCACACTCTGTAGAATCCCTCCTCTTGAGTGTGGGCAGAACCTGTAACCATGATGGGATATCAGTGACATAATTGAGTAACTAACCACTTGACTTTGAGTTCATCAAAATAATTATGATTTTCATGGATCTGACATAATGGAAGAAATTTCTAAAAGAAGAGAAAGCATCAAAGACATGTTCTACTGCTTGCCTCTGGGAAGAAAGTGAACTTCTATGGTGTAAACAATCTATGGAGAGGGTGGTCTATGAAACACTAACTTGTACACCTGCAAGGAACTGAACTTGGAAGAAGATCCTGAGCTCCAGATAATAGCTCTGGTATAACTAACAGCTTGACCCAGTGCTGTGAGAGCCAGTGTTGGCAGAGCACACAAGTAAAGCTGGACCAAAATCTCAACCCACAGAAATAAAGTACATGTATGTTCATTGAAGCCACTCAATTTATGACAATTTGTGATACATGTAGAAAACTACAAGAAGCCTAGCACATGTGAGATACTGGGTTCACTTCTCAGCAACGCATAAAAATAAATAAAATAAAGGTATTTGAAAAAATATACATAAGTAAATTTATATAAGAAAAATAAACCAGTATTTTCAGAATTGAACTAATGAGTTCTTTATTTCACTTATGTTAAGTCCTTAATCCCCACAAAATCCTCTAAGAAAACTTTTACTTTTCCTGTTGCTCAGGTGAAGTTATTTATCCCATCACAGAAAACCAGTGGTACTAGAATGGGTATTCGAATACTGAAATGCCCTAGATGGAATATTTTACGTTATTTGGTTTATGTTATTAATAGTATGCTATGACAATGTATTCTTCTGAAGGCATTATCTCTGAGTTGAAGGAAGATATCAGTTTGAGAAATATGTTGATTAAACTCTCTGAAGACCACTGAAGCTCACCTGGCTTCCTTGGACACTTCCTGGCTAATGCCAGAGGGACATTAGGATATAGAACAATGATATGTCAGTTTAGTGACATTTCCTATTGGCATGTTAATTACAAACATCTTTCTTTCTTGACAAATTTTCCAAAAGCTAAAAGAGATGGTTTTTATTTTTTTAAGAGAATATTCAAACTGTATCACAACACATTGGTTCTGGTGGTATATGTTACTCATCATCTTATTCCCCCAATGTATCATAAAGATACTCATTTCACATAGGAACACTTTTAGAGCAATATAATAGACACATCTAATCTTAAAACTCCCTTCAAACTTCACACTATAGTAGTATGCCTGATATCCCCTGAATGGCAGTCTCTGGCATTATGAAATTGGCAGTGTGTGGGTGAATTTATTAAACTCATCAATCAGGGGACAAGAAGAAGAAAAAAATGTGCTTTGAAAAAAGGAATTCACACACAAGGACGCTGACATTCTTGCTACCTTTCTGCCATATACAGTTGACCCTGCATACTGGTAGAAGCATAGGGCATGTCCCATTTTACCTTTAGGATTTCAAGTACTCTATGTTTACAATCATTTAAGTGATGAGCCAATAAATTAATGAAAGAACAGTATATTAAAAACAGAAGTATATTATTGTACTTGTGATATTTGTTCATAATTACTTTCAAGTCTGCAAACTTTATTCATCATGTCACTCTGCCTACATATCTTTCAAAGCCTAAGGGGGTATCCATTTACCTTAATCATCAAAGAAGTCCTGAGAAGGTTGGGTTAAAAGAAATTAAAATGTCAGGGCGATTTTGTGTTTTTCTATTTTCTTTTATTTAACTGTCTTATGTTTGTATCTTTTTCCCTGAAGCAGAATTTAATTGAAAGATTTGGTGACATTAGTCATGTTGTTTTCGTCTTGAATTTTAGAAATACTCTTGACTCATGGTTTTCTGGAGACTTGCTCCTCCCCATCCCCTACAACTACAATGCCAAAACAGGACTTGGTCTCCCTCAGAGAAGAACAGGAGTGTCTGGTTTTAGGAATGTGGAAAATTTTAATTTGTTCTCAATGAGAAGGGAAGGAAAGAAAGGAGGGAGGGAAAGAGGGAGGGAGGAACAATATCAGTCTCAGAAGAAATAACACCTTTTGCTAAGATCAGGAGAAAATTTAAATGTGAATGAGTTTCCCAGTGTTTAAAATCCTGAAAAACTAAATATGTGGGACAGGGAAGTAAGTGGGGAGGTATAACATAAAGGTCCGGATCTGGGAACTCTGTAGTTAGGATTAGAAGGAAAAGTGCCTTCAAAGTAGAGTACTTTGAAGAAGATCAAAGCATTGTGATGGAGATTGGAAGAAAATAATGTATGACTAATAGAGAAGGAAGTGACTTCCTCTTTAGGCCAGAGAATGGCATCTTATCTGATGAGTAACCAGAGCATGAAAAATGAAATATCTGAGGAAGAATCATTTGGAAACAAAGACCAAGTTATAGGACACTATTTGGTGCTCAGCAGCCTCTAGATTGAAACCACGTCTTTCTCACTGCTCCTTCTAAACTTATCAAAGGACCTTGACTAACATGGAAATGAATAAGAATTTATTGAGTGAGAAAGTGGAGGAGAGAGAGGCAGAGCATGTGCAGAATCATGTGTGGTAGAAAGGGACACCCCTATACTGGAAAATCCACTGAACTTGATGAAAGATCAGGGTTCTGAGTTTTGGAGAAGGCACAAATAACTGCATGTTCTGAGCTTTGGAGGTGGGAAAAAATCATGAGCTTTTGAATGAGTGAGTGAAATGGCTGTAGGAATGGATCAAGGTCGTGCGAACTGTGATGACTGCAGAGCTTCCAAATTGCGTAGGCCTAACAAAATTATAAGTCTCAATAAATGTCAACAAAATAACAATCAATAAGGATTGTGTGGAGAGGGAGCTCAAGGGATTCCGGAACCTGACTGACAGATGTCTTCCACATGTGGCAAGTAGGAGCCCCCTTAGCCTCTACCCAGCAGAGAAAGATCAAGAGGGACTAGTCATGTGGGTAGTCTTATGGGACAGGCACATCATTGTGCATCCCATCATTTCATCTGGAACTTGGTCATTCCACATCTACCACCTATAAAGAAGGTGGGCAACCACGGGTTAGCTGAGTGGCTGGGTGGATAGAAAACAGTTTGATGAACAGCTAGCCCCTCTCTTTCACAGTGGCTGAGGAGACCAACATTTCCCCATAAGAAATGCTAATGGCAGTTTTCTAGTCTAAAATAAAAGGACACCAGAGGGAACTCAATGTTATAAGAAAATAGAACACAGGCAGAAGCAACTACCTATGTAAATATAAGAGCCACTATATTTTTTATTGGTAACTTCCCTTTTATTCCTAAATGACTTAAAGGGAAAACATATAAAACAATAATTATAAATTCATGTAATTCATGTAATTATAATTTCATATAATGCACAATATATAGAATATTGTCTGCGATGATAGCATGAGGAGGAGAGGATGGTCAGGAGCACAGAGCTGGTACACGGTTAAAACCTGCCAGGTCATATATGGTTTGCATAGCGTCAAAATCAGGTTTTGTTTTGTTTTGTTTTGTATTTTCATCATTGGAAGCTGGTAAGAGAATGAATCAAATGACTGCCAAACTTGAGTTTTAATGGTGCACATAACATGTGACTCCTGGAGTTCACAAAAACCAGGTTGTTGTTCCTTTAAGATGTTAATTGCAGTCCCCAGGGTAGCTATTAATAAAATATGTTAAAAATATACACAGAACCAAAAGAAGAGAATGAAATATGAAATAATGAACTTTAAACAAAATGAATTAAATACAATGAAAGGAAAAGTAATGGAGAAATTGAAGAACAGTTAAAAAAAATAAGACCTATAGACGTAAATAACCAAATGAAAAAAGTAAGTCTTTCCTCTTTGGTAATTATTTGCAATATAGCTAGATTAAATTTTACTATTTTAAAGGCAGAATGGACCCAAAAATTCATCTATAAAATATCTATGAAACAATTATTTTCGCAAAAGAATTATTTTAGATACAAAGAAATTTTGAAAGAAAGAATAAAGATATTTCATATACATAGCAATCAAAAGGGAGCTGGAATTATATTATTATCAGACAAAATTATAAAGTTATAAAGTTTACAAGAGTCAAAGGACATTATGTATGGTAAAGTTACAATATATCAAGAAAGCAATTATTCACATGTGCATAGTCTTCAAAATATATGAAGCAGAGGAAATTGATCAAATTTTGTTACATGTATGTATAAGTATGGCATAATGAATCAATAAAATTTTTTTAAAAAATAATTGAAGAAAGAAATAGATGGCTCTATAATATTTAAAAGACGTCAATATCTTGCTTTCAAGAGTGCATGTAACAATTAGACACAAAATTAATAGGAAATAGTGGACTTTAACAACACTACATATCAACTAGACCTAACAGTCATATATATAATACTCCACCCAACAATAAGGAGGATATATAGTCTCCTCATACATGGAACATTCTCCAATGTGGATCGAAATGTAAATATATATATATATATATATATATATATATACACACACACACATATATATAAAAGAAAGAAAATTGAAAAAAATATCACAAATATGTAGAAATTCAAAAATACACTTTTAAAAAACATTAGGTCCAAGAAGAAAACACAAAGAAAATTATTAAAATACCTTGGGATGAATGAAAATAAAAGCACAAATTATCATCTACTCAAGAAAAAGATGAAAATCAGAGTAGATCTGAAATAAGATATTTAATTAATGATCAAAAAACCTCCTCAGCAAGAAAAGCCCAGGACCAAATGGCTTCACTGGTGAATTCTATTAAATTTTTAAGTAAGAATTAACACCAATCCATCAAAGGACAAGAGAGGGAAAATATAGCCCACATAATGAATGAAAATATTTTCTGACCATATGCCTGATAAGGGCTAATATTCAAGGTAGATATGAGAGCCTACAACTCAACAAATGAAAGACAAAAAAAGCTTTTAAATGCCTGCCTAACATGCATAGGGCCCTGGGTTCAATCCCCAGCATGGGGTGGGGGTGGGGAGACACATTTTAATTATTAGGGAAGTGAAAACCTGGCTATAATAAAAAATGGAAAATAACTAATGTTGGCAAAGAGGCAAGGATATGGAGAAATTGAAAGCTTTGTACATGCTGGTAGGATTATAAAGTGGTGCAGACACTACAGAAAACAATTCAGTGACCCCTGAAACAGTTTAACATAGAATTACTATGTGATCCAATTACCCTTTCCCAGATATATACCCAATAGAATTATAACCAGGAACCCATCAATACTTATATGCTAATGTTCACAGCAACATTATTCACAGTAGCCACAAAGATGAAAATAACACACATTCTTCTACAGATAAATAGAAAAAAATGTGGTATGTACATGCAATAGAATATTATTTATTCATAAAAAGAATGAAGTTTTTTGCACGCAGCAGCAGCACAGATAAAACTTGGAAACCATATTCTACACCAAAACTTCAGGACAAATACTGAATATTCTATTCCTACTAAATATTTAAAACATGCAAAATCAAGAGACAGAAAGTAGATCACAAGTTACGGAGGGCTGAGGAAAGGGGGACGATGGGAAGTTAAGGTTTTCTGTCCAGGGTGCTGAGAATGTTCCCTAAAGACTATATTTACAATATTGTGTAAATTCTGTGTATATTTTGCCAAAATTTTTAAAAGAGGGCTGGGGATGTGGTAGTGCGCTCGCCTGGCATGCGGGCGGCCCGGGTTCGATCCTCAACACCACATACAAACAAAGATGTTATGTCCGCCGAAAACTAAAAAATAAATATTAAAAAATTTCAAAAAAAAAATTTTTTAAAGACATACAAATGCAAACTTAATTTTTATTACTCAACAGTCATAAATATATAAAATTGTTGTAAAGTTTCCAATACTTACTTATCATGAATCAGTGCTAAACAATTCATGGACCAGTATCATTTTGTAGATCTCTTTGGGTGCACTGATGTAGAGCAAGATCTTTTACCTCAGTAAGCCTCAGTTTCCTCATATATAATATGGAGAGTCATCGTGTTGCTGCCTCCTCTGATTTTCTTGGAATTAGACAATGCATAGACGTTTCTCCACATCAGGCCTGGCACAATGATCGTTAGCTCTTATTTGATTATATTTTCCCTTATTTCCACATTGCATTTGAAGTCTTCAGTTGTTGATTATATTTTTAATTAATTCTTTATGACAGTTTTAAGCTCAAAACCTGCCTTAGCCATTCCCTCTGCTCTTTGCACTGTATCCTGCATTTTATTTCTGGTTAGTACATAGTATATTGCATGCATTTATTTTTATACACTGTTGTCTGTTGGAATCTACGGGTTTTTTCCACATAAGACACCAAAATCTGCAGATTCTTAAGGACCTCATATAAAATGGCTTAGTATTTTACACATCTACTCCCATCTTTCAGTATCCTTTAAACCATCTCTAGATTACATATAATACCCAATGCAACGTAAATGCTGTGTAAATAGTTACTGGACTACATTGTCTGGGAAATACAAGACAAAAAGACAGTACATGTTCAACACAGACTTTTGAAAAATATTTCTGGTCCTCAGTTGATAGAATTTGTGGATGCAGAACCAATGGTTATGGAGGGCCACATGGACATTATATCTGCACAGACTATGTGTTTATTGAAATCAAGGACTGTGTTTCCTTGATTAAATCAGCAGAGCTCAGCAAAGTTTCTGCCCTTGATCAGTGCTTACTGCATACAGTTGATGGGACCCAACCCTTCCTCAGCAGTCAGCAATACTGAATACAAACTTCTACTCTGAAGAGGCAAGTGTGGACGAGCTAAACAAAACCTCAGTCTGGGATGGTTATGTTTCTACAACATTTTGGTATTATAGCATTAAAAAGCAGTCATTTGGAATGTGAAGTCGTCCATGAAAAAAAAAATGCCTGGTAGCATACTATATTCAAGTTCCCTTTGTTCCCACTACTAAATAACAGAGAACATTAACCACCTACGCTCAACTTCCCACCACAGTAATGAAGCTTGTCATAGCCCTCCACGTGACTCCTGAAGAATCCTACAGACCACAGCAAAGTCAAAACAAGCTATGCCACTGTGTGGTTTCAAAGTTTCCCTTTTATAGAGGCTGGAGCATACAACTGAAAATAATTACATAATTTAAAAAATGTTATCTGTCTCTACTTACATTACAACCTTCTCCCTTTTCTCTCCCCCACCTCTCTCTTCTCTCTCTCTCTCTCTCTCTCTCTCTCTCTCACACACACACACACACACACGCAACACACATGTATGTACATAAAACACAATAAATATAACAACAATAAAAAATAATTCATAGACACTGCCTTGGAAAGATCTGTTTCAGGGAAAACAGGTGGTACGGATGGGATTAAACTCAACAAAATTAATTTGCACATATGGAATACAAACAAAACTGAATGATATATGAAATTGAGTATGGTAAATTAAAGTTAACAAAAACCTAAGTTAGCTGTCCCTAAGACAAATTAATAAAGTTCTCCCTTTATTATTTGGGTGGAAGAGTGATGACATCAAGTGCCACCTTTTAAAATTGTAAACATTTCGGTATCATAGAACAAATGTCCTCTTTGACATTTACACGTACACATTTCTGTTTAAATATAAATGGAAAAATAATGCAGGAGGCTTCTAATATCATTTGCATTTAAGTGAGGTATAAAACGTTTCAGCCCAAAGTAATAAATTCCCAAAATATACTCACCATGCAGACACAGATCTAGGGGCTGGTGGGATAATGGTTCTGTTACTTGGTTCTGTCTTAACTGTTAGTGGATGTTACTCAACCTCCTCCTATCAGTGAATTTCTCAGTCATTTGCCAGTAGACTCATTCAGGGAGAGTCTGTCAGTGGCTAAAGAGGTCTGTGAGTCACATATATAAAGCAAAACGAGAGAGCTGCATTATTCTACAATTTCCTTTAACTTAAAGATTGGACTTACATGGGATGCAAGTATATTTTAACTCAAGGTATTATTATTATAGCTGCTTGGAAGTTTGGATCCTATTTTTGGGGCTTTTACTTTTTCTCTCTCCATATTTTTATTGGTTCATTATAGTTGTACATAATGGTGAAATTTGTTGCTATATATGCATACATGTGCACAATATAACAAAATAATTTGGCCAATATCATTCCCCAGTATTTCCCCTTTCCCTCCCCTCCTCTCCTCTATTCTACTGATCTCTCTTTGATTTTCGTGAGACCAGCCCTCACCTTTCTTTTCCTTATGCCTCTCTAACTTCCACTTCAGAGCTTCTAAGCATTTGGCTTATTTCATTTAACATAATGTTCTCAAGTTCCCTCTGTTTTCCCACAAATGACATAATTTTATTTTCTTTATGGCTGAATAAAACTCCATTGTGTATATATGGCGCAGTTTCTTTATCCAATCATCTGTTGATGTACACCTCATTAGTAGCATAGTTTGGCTGTTGTGAACCATGCTTCTAGAAACATGGATGTCCATGTATCTCTATGGTATGAAGACTTTAATGGGAAAAAAAAAAGCTGACACTATTTTCTTTCCCCCTAATATTTAGCTTTTGTTTACAATTGACTTTACTATTGATGCTTCATTTTCCCAGATACCAGGTCCAGAAGGAATTACATTAAAATGAAAATGTACTATAAATTATCCAATGAAATATTGTCCCAAAGTGCTTAAATCTACAAATATTCTGGCTACTGCTGGACATAGAATGTAAAGAAGCACATGCTTTTAATTTCAAAGATCAAATAGGTAAGCCATATATATTAAAGCTACACATAGGGTATAAAACATTTAAAAATTTCAGCTGTTGTGTTAAGCATTCTGTTTCTGTTTTAGAGAGAAGGCTGGGGCCTTCCTTTTTTTTTTTTTTTTTTGCTAAATTTCTTAATTTCACACCAATATATCAATGAAGTTTTAGAAATATATAGGTGAAGCTGTGTTAATAGGACTAGTGAATAAAGAACACTTTTCTGCTTTTCAGGACACAGAACAATAAGACTTTCAAACTTTATTACTACTTCAGAATTGAAACAGAATTGTCCCTATTGTATTCTCCACTGGTCCCTAGAGACCTGGTCTTGGTGAACAGCACTGGGAAGCTGTGGAAGACACTGCCCCAACTTAACCAGCTGATGTCCAAAATCTTCCAGCCCACATGACTTCTTAGTTCAGGTGGAATTCTGGGTTCTTTTTCTTCTCTTCTATTTTTTGCAATGTTTCCAGATCGTAACACCCTTGCTAGCTGGGAAGAGATTGTCTCTGGGCTAATTCCTAAAGACAGTAAAGGACTTGACCTTGAGCACATACCTTTCATGTGCAAACCACCCAATCTTAGGTCTACACACTCAGCCACCAGTAATTCAACTCTCACAGCATATACATATTCTCCCTGCCCTAAGTCATCTCAGGATAGGTACCCAGCAAGCAGAGACCGCCAGTGACCACCCGGACAGCGCAGACCTGGTGCAAATGAGACATGTATCAGAAGGGATGCATATGCAAACAGATTCTTCTGGGCTCTTGCTTCAACGTTTGGTCAGAAGATGAGCCACACGTTAAAATTAATTAGAAGAAGACAAATACATTTTTTATTTTTATTTTTTTTGGGGGGTGAGGGTTGCCATGAACAACTTCTTAAGGGAAAAACAATGGGAGCCTAATAGTTTTGCTTTGCTTAGATCTTCTGAAAGCATTTAGCCAACAGTTTTTTTCTTAAGGCCTTTCCTTAAAACTTGTTCAAATTGCCAGACAAAATGGTTTTCAAAAATGAAAATCTACATCTTCTCAGGGAAATGATCATACTAGCCAGCTGTTGAGGGTGATGCTCTGATAAGTGGTTTCTGGGAGCTTCCTGATTAGAATACAGCAGGAGCCTGGCTGACGTCCTTTAACCAAGAGAAGAGGGTGTAAAAAAGGCTGGAATTTTAAATCACTCACACATTCTCTAAGCTTTTGTGTAAGACATAGCAGGCCCTCTGCTGGTGGCAACAATCTTTGTATTGTAGTATGGAATATATATTGTACCAAGTACAGACGCTGTCTATGGCAGTGGTCCTTAAACTTCAGTGAGCAACAAAATCTTCCAGGGAGGTTTGTAGAGATACAGATGTCCATTTGGTGTCAACATATCTTATATACAAACAGAGATATGATAAAATGTGGTATAAAGGTGTATTAAGAATTGTGATAAAAAAAATATTAGAGAGCTCATGTATAATAGCATAATTTGGCGTGAACATACTCTATATACAGAGTTATGAAAAATTGAGCTGTGAATGGATAATTATGAATGTAATGCACTCCACTATTGTCATGTATGTAAGAAATAAATAATTAAAAAAAAAAGAGATGCAGATGTCCAGTCTATGTAATACAAGCTGTTTGGTTTCAATTGGTTGGAAGCTCAAACATGGAATTTATTTTAAAAGTTCCCTTGGATGATTCTAATGTTTAATCAGAGCTAAGAACAGTCTTAGGTATGCTGTGAACCTCTCATCCTGAAACCCTGCAATGGGCATTATCAGATCTGGTATTCTGACCTATTTAGCTAGTGAATTTCACAAGAAGTTATATATCGATTAGGAAAATTTTTAAAAGAAAGGAAACTTAGTTTGATTCAGTGAACAAGATATTGGCAGAACATTAAGAATGTGAATCCACAGCTACCATCCACCTCCTGTGAGACCTCCGGTAAGTCGCTGCCATTTGCATGAGACTTTCTCATTGGGGTCTAGTTTCTGAGACCTCCAAATGATCAGGTTTCAAAGGAAATGAAATTGGAAATAAAAAGAAAAATATACATCGCATTTGTTCATTAACGTAGAGTCAAACATTGCTACTATTGAAGTAAGGTTGAGAGTTCTGTGAAAATAGTTTGTCTCAAATTAGAGAAAACAGCATTAAAAAATATGTCAGTGTTTATGGACAAAGGAAACAGGTACATGACTGTAACCTCATTTAATCATATCTTTCTTTAAATCGTTTGTTATTTGCTCTTTTTTATATTTATTTTTTAGTTGTAGTTGGACACAATACCTTTATTTCACTTATTTATTTTTTATGTGGTGCTGAGGATCGAACCAGGGTCGCGCACGTGCGAGGCAATGCGCTCTACTGCTGAGCCACAACCCAGTCCCTGTATTTGCTCTTTAACACCATATATTGCAATTGAATGAAGCTGGTTTGAGAAAAACATGGCCTAATTAATCACACAGAAAAATATCTTTCTCATTCTATCTTTTGTTTCAAATTAAAAGTTGTTTAAAGTTGCTTTGGAGTTCTTTTTAAAGATTTTCTCCAATACGAAAGAGAATGACTCTTTGGATGGTTAATGTTGTTCTTTCTCAACAGATTATTTGAATTCTCTAACTTCACCATCACTTTATTTATCCTCCATGAATTTAGAATATCTTCTTTCATTGAATTAGCATCTGCAAATTCGACTGATTAGGTTTTTTTTTTTTTTTTTTTTAATAAAGTACTGGGGATTGAACACAGGGTTGCTTTCCCACTGAGTTACATACCTAACCATTTGATTTGTGTTTGTTTGTTTAAGACAGGATCCTGTTAAGTTGCCAAGACTGGCCTTGAACTTGCAGTCCTCCTGCCTCAGTCTCCTGAGTCACTGGGATTACAGGAGTGCACCACCATTCTCAGTTTGTTTACTTTCTCTTTAGATCATCAATTGGCCAGTAATTGAATCTAATATTTTTTTAAAAAATGAGAACATGGGGTCCAGCTGTTCACCATTTTGCTTTTGGTTATGTCTGCAAGAGGTTAGTTCTTCTAGACACTATCTTTTCCTTTAGCTTGTGTTACCAGGCTCTCAAATTTTCAATGGGATCTTTTTTAAAAAAGAGATAGATAAGAGGTATATGTTTAGAAATCTAAGAAGCATGAGAATTACATAGTCTGATTTCATTGATGGCTGTAACTATAATTTAAAGATTAATTGCTGAATAAAATATATCATCATAAAACATCAAACACAAAATAGGGAAGAACAAATAAAACTACTTAGTCACTTCTAAGCAATATTTAATATTTATTGACCATTTACCTCACAACTATATGTGGGTTAAAAATGAGAAAATGTGTCTCATTTAATAAAAGTTAAAACAGGCAATTTTTAACATATCTATTGCTGTATTTAATTTTGTTTCTTTCTGCTTTGACCAGATATATACAGCTTTACTGTGTCAAAAGTCAAAGTTTTCTTTTTAAATTCTTAATTATCCATGAGTTGCTACAAATTAGGGTCACTGTTCTTCACTCAGGGATCTTGAATTAATCTGCATGTATTTTTAAGCTAATGTTATTGTATACTTTTAATGTATACAATATGATGCATGTAGGTAGTTCAAAAAGATTACTATAGTGAAGCAAATTAACATATCCATCATCTCACAGCTACTCTTTTGGTTTATTTGTTTTTAAAACCAAAGCTAAAATCTACTCATTTATTATGAATCCCAAATAAAAGGTAATGTTATTTCTTATAGCTCTCATGTGATATGTTAGTTCTCTAGACCTTGATAGAGAGTAGATCTATCTGCTGTTTTAGTATCCTTGGATCTACCTTTTCTCGCTCTATAATAATAATCTTACATCAATTTAAGCTGTCCCCTGGGTAAACCAGAATGTGTTCAGTTTTATCTTTTTTTGCTGCAACAACTTTGTCTTTTCCCAGCATATGCCTTATCACTGCCTTAAATATATGCTGTAATAACATAGGATAGATTGAACTGGAGAAGTGTATGCATAAGCCAATTTAACACTCTTATTGAAAACTTACTCATTTCTTTGGAAATTTACTACTACTTACTTTGATCGCTATTGCTGAGCTTATGTTTAATCTATAACTTTAATTTTCCTTACAATGGACTACACCAAGTATTGACTTAAAAAACATGAATCATTAGCAAAATTTCCTATTAAATATTGCTTCTAAATAGCTAGCTTAGCCTAAAAAGAAAATAATAGAAATTGTGTAGGGTAAAGGTTATTCTAGTGTATGCTGAACATAGAGGCAAGAAAATTTTAAACATTCAGGTTTGGAACAGTAACATGGTCATAAGTGAATCACAAAGTCATGTCATAAGTAACATGGTCACAAGTCAAACAAAAATTGGACAGATTGCATTGTGTCAGGGATGGTGGCATACACCTGGAACGCCAGCTATTTGGGGCTACTTGGGAGGCTGGCTGAGCAGGAGGATTGTAAGTCTGAGGCCAACCTGGGCAACTTAGCAAGACCCTGTCTCAAAACAAAATATAAAGGACTGAGGATGTAGTGGTAGAACCTGTAGCATGTGCAAGGAGCTATAATGAGAGTGGGGAAGAGGGGGACTTCAATGTCTCCCTAGTCAATTTGGAAAGGAGGTTGGCAAGTCTAGAATAGAGGCTATTGAGGAGAGAGAAATAGTTGAAAGAAACATGAATGGAATGATTTTTGTAAAGAGTTGTTTTTTTTCTTTGCAGTCTTTTGACACGTGCTTGGCATTTTTCTGGTTTAATGTTACTATCAAAATGCCACTTTTGCACGCAATGCATTATAATTAGGAAAACAATGTCATCTGAAGCACAAATGATCACTTGCTCTCTGTTAGTCAACTGTATGGTTTTCCAAAATGTCTTAAGCCACATGATTATGGAGAGAGTAAGAGAGTAAGATTAACAAATACAAGTTTATTAAACAAACATAATTTAGTAAATACAACATTTATAACTAGGTTTGCATAAGATACACATTCCATCTTTGTATAATTTTATTAAAATGGATTCTATTGTCAGGTATAACTAAAAAAATTAATTAATTAAGTGATACATTTAATAATGCTAGAATCGGAATGCACAATAGCAAAGAAATACACCCTGGCATAAGTACTTTCTTTATCTGGGAGCTTATCAGACATGCAGATGTACTGAACTCAAATATGCATTTTAACAGTATTCTAGGTGATTGTTACCCATGCTAGAATTTAAGAAGCAATGATTTGGAACATGTAGCCTACTTTCAGGGAGAGAAAGGCATGGAAGGAAAAAAAAAAGTCCTTTTCTAATAACCTTCTCTCCTCTGAAACTGGTAATCTCTTTAGAATAGGCACATATCTTACTTATCTTCATACTGCTTAAACCCAGTAGTCCTGTTCCACAGCAGGAAACTAGATGCCCGCTGAAGGAATGAATGGAAAGTGTTCACAATCCTCTTTTAAGCCCTCTGTGGCACAGGCAACCTTAGAGAACCAGTTTTGTAGTATTTTGTTATCACAGCCCTAGCAGACTAACACAGATATAGAATTCTACATTCAAGATGCTTTCTCTCTGTAGTGCGAAGACCTCTTTCAGAGTTCTGGAGAATTTGGCTATAAGTAAAGTAGTTGTTCCTTTATAAGTCAGCCATCTTTTCTTTCTGATTGCTTTTTTTTCTTTGTTGGACAATAATTTCACCATATTCCAAGTATGGATATTTTTAAATCTTGTGTAGGATGTGTGTATGTTAAATCTCAGGATAACCTTTCAGTAACTTTTTGAAAAATTATTTGTTTGGCATTCCATCTTCAAATAATTTTTCCTCAATTATGTCTACTCTCCTCTTGGTCTCAACTTACCCATATATTAGGTTGACTTTCTTATTATTTCTGCATTGTCTCCACCTTTTAGTTATATTTTGATTTGTATAAATGTTGATAATTACCTAAATTTTATGACCTATTTTGCTAATGATAAATCCATATTTTTTTTATTTTATTAGTTATGTTTTACTACTAATATTCCTTTTTTGTTGCTTTATTTTCCACTTATTCTTTTTCTTATGTCTCAAATCCTTCTATTACTTTCAATTATTTTGAACATTGTTTTTGAAATCTTCTTTTCAATTGCTTTCTGTAAAAAGTTCTTGAGGTGTTAAACCTGCTGACTGTGGTTCTGGTGACTATTTACTCAAGTGTTTTGTAGTTATTTTATCACAGCTATCTCCTGGACACTCATGCAGTCTAGACTACAGGAACAGTTTTCTATTTTCTTCTGCCAGGTTCTCCAGGGGTGTCATCAATAAAAGAATATTTAATGGTTGGTTTCTCAGCTTGGAGTTTCTCACGCTTATGCAGAGGGCATGGGTACTCATTCCTGGAATTTTTCGGGGATAAATATTTTTTATTCTATCTTAGAGAGAAAACACTTTTCTTGGGTCTTGTTATGGTTTGGATCTAGAATGTCCCCCTAAAAGTTCACATTAGGCAATGCATCAATGTTTAGAGGTGAAAAATCGAATTATGCAAATTGTAACCTCATCAGTGGATTAATCCACTTGATGGATTTGAAATTTTTTTCAATTCTTCAAATGCATTAATCATTTGAATAGACTTCTGGGACATAACTCTAGGCAAGTGTAGCATGGCTAGAGGAAGTAGGTCACTGGGAACATGGCCTTGAGGCATGTATCTGTCCCTGACTCTTGCTCGCGCTCTCTCTCTCTCTCTCTCTCTCTCTCTCTCTCTCCCTCCCTCCCTCCCTCCCTCTCTCCCTCCCTCCC
>NW_026000093.1:9523541-9531494 GCF_001458135.2 Marmota marmota marmota | reverse complement strand
CCTCTCTCCCTCCCTCCCTCCCTCCCTCTCTCCCTGCCTGACTGCCATGAGAAGCTTTCCTCCACCCTGTCCTTACGCCATGATGTTCTGCCTCACCTAAGGCCCAGAGCAATGGAGTCAACCAAACATGGACTAAACCTCTGAAACAGACCCAAGCTGTAAGTTGTTCAGTCAAGGTATTTTGATCACAGCAACAAAAAGCTAACTAATAGGTTTAGTGGTAGAATTTTTTTGAACCATAGAAATACAACCCTCAGGGAAAGTATAAAAGGTCACTTGTATGCATGTGAAGACTGACACCCATGCATTTCTAATCAGCTAATTCTCAAAGGGTCTCAGAAGCATTAGCTTGAATGCTGACTGTTCATGACCTTTTTCATATTGTAAATATTTTGCTTTATTTCCTTAAGTATCACTTCCAGTGAATTTACCAAGAAAGGGGAGGGATGAGTCTTAAGACAAAGAGTCCTAGGATTCGAGAATCATGTTTGTGTACTCCCATTTTTTTCGCAATGCTACTGATAATATAAAAGGAAGGAAGATAGAGACAAAATAATCTCCTAGGTTTTGATTTACCCTCCTTGGGGATTTGGAGAGAGATTGGATGACTAAAAACCTAAGGTGAATGGCCTCTGATTCTGGGGCTTCGTCTGCCTTGGTATTATTCTCTGAATGTCAATAGACTGAGCTATAATTTCTTCCTAGAAAGGGGGAAGCAGTGATTTCCCCACTGAACTCAAATATTACCTGAAGCTTTTCTCAGAACTTTTCTCACTCTGGCCTCTAGCAGTCACCAACCCAGGACGGGCCACCCCATCTCTATCCATATACAAGTCCAGACCCATCTCAGTTTTCTACATTGGTTTTTCCAATTCTTCCAATCATCTTCCTCTTCCTTTTTTCCCCTATTATATCTTTAGATTTGATTTTGGAAGAAGCCAAAAGCCCATATTTCTTCAAAATCTTGATAGAAATCAGCAAACCACTTTATTGGTCTTCATTTCTAGTGTTTCAATATTTTCCCTGTCTCGGATATACATGTAAGTCATATATTTTACAGAACATTTTTAGTGTTTAAAGATATAAGGGTTTAGGGATTGACATAGTATTGGAAATTATGGGAATCAAACATCATTTCACCCTTTTCAAATCTGTCACACACATCCTTATATATTTAAGGAGCACTGGCTGCTCCCTTTTCATTTATTGTCAATTTTTGTTACCTGGGACCATGGCCAGAGTTTTAACTCTGGGAGTCCCCACAGACTGGATTCAGTTGCCCACCCACATATGGAGTAAGAGAACAAACAATATAAAGGAAAAATAAAGGAACAGCTTGACCAGTCTGGGAAGACAGCTAATCTGCCTTCCCCAAGCTCACAAAAGTCTAAAGATTAAATAGAGAAGAACAAAAGCAGGTAGCAATAGGGTGTGAGTGTGGGTGGGTGGGGATGTGGGCATACACCCGACTTCATGGGGTTGCAAATCTAGTTTTTCTGGGTCCTGTTGACATCCTTCTGGTTCCCAAGCCAGCATTTTGAATACAGTTTCTATTCATCTTCCATTCACAGGTTCTCAACATGACATGATTACCAATTGGAAGCTACAATGAAACAAAAACTTAAGAGATTAGAAGGACAATAACTGGGGTCTTCCTCACATATTCAATTTTAAAGGAATAGATGTTACCATTTTCAATGAGATTGATTTAAAGCCAATTTTCCTTGGGTAATATCATATGAGTGTTACAATAAATTTAGTGATGATTGAAATAAAGAAGAATGTAGCAAAGAAAAAGTTAGAATATTTGTTTCAACATGATGATGATATAAATAGACTTTTCTCTTTTTTTCTTTTTTTTTGGTAAGGCAGTGGTAAAATTATGGGTAAGAATGTAGGCTTTAAATTGGGAATTCAGATTAGATTATGTGCAGGCTCAGTCAGTTATTAAATACATAAACTTGAGGTTGGGCTCTTAATCTCTCTAAGCTTTAGCTTTGCACATCTATAAAAGTGGCTAATAATAGTACCTACCACATACATTGATGTGAGGATTAAATTTTATAATAAATACTTGGCAAAGGCTAATCATAAGTAAGTGCCTAATGAAAATTCATCATTATATTTATTGTATTTATATATCTTCTGACTTGGAAATATTGAAAAAGATGATTCAAGGAGGTAGGCAACTCCTCTTTTTGGTTCTCTTTATAAAGCTCACCTACTTCTATGCTTTGAATTTGTATTTATATTTGAAAAATGACAAACATGATAGACTAGCAGATGCTCAAGTATTATTTGAATGTAAACACTCTGTTTTCTCTTTTAATCTAACTGATCTTTCCTATTATTTGCAGTTTCTACAAAATGTAGTAATTTACATGAGCCAGAAAGACTTTAGACCCATTTAAATACATTACATTTGTGTAATCTGATAATGTTTGAAATTAAGACATTTATCTTCTAGGTCTAGTTGATATCCTGTCTAATTTCACAAGTTCAATGTTATGGTAACAAGAAAATGCATTGAAACTATAAGAGAATGTATAATATTAGCTATTATTTTCATGATATCTAGATTAAGTTATAAATTTGCTAAAAATATGTCTGCTTAATTTTGCTATTTTGAATTTTTAAAGATTTTAAAAATTCATACATTACTGAATGGGGATGAGTTTGAAGAACTTATCTTTTTTAATGACTGGCTTTTCATTGACTTTTAAATTTCTTTTGGTAAGTTTTATTTTTTAATGTTATTTGACAAATCTTTGAGTCATACATTTATATTTTTTGATGATAGAGTTTAGAAGACTTTCGCTCTGTCCAAGATGAAATAGCAAGGACTGATTCACACTCTTGTCTTAAACAACAAAAAACTGGAAAATAATGATTTATTTCAGATATTACACAACAGGGAGCTTACCTCACTTATTCTCACCAGAAGGGAAGGGAGGAAGAGAAGACTGACAACTATTCCTGTTTCTGCCACAGGCATTTAGCATGTGGTGGTATGTGGAGAGATAAAGAAGGAAGAGCTCCATGAGAGAGAAGCAGAGGTCAAGGAAGTGCTCACTTTCAAGGCAGGTGGAAAGTTGGCTGAGAGCAATAAGAACATGAAGGTCTGCGGGAAGGGGTTCAAGATGGCAGAATAGAGCAGGTTGCTTTTATGGCTCTCTGTGGTTTGAAAACCAAGAAAGCAGACAAGCAACTTCTCAGCAAGGTGGGTGAATGAAAAAAAAAAGTGGGGGGGAACTTCATTGGAATTTAATACTGGATACTCAAAGTAGATCAGGGACTCAGAAGTGTAGATATAATAAGGAAGGAATATCCAGTGCTCCAGCTGATGTTGCTTCTGGAGGCACCAGCCAGAGTAGTCCCTCCGTAAGCACAGTGGAGAGATAAAGGAACTAAAGGAACCCACATTTTTAGGAGGACTGAGGAGAATCTGTATATAGGGAGTTTAGAGATCAAAAACATTACCCAAGTAAACTGAAAGGCTGCACAATAATCTTGTATGAGAAAGAAATCGAATCTCTCTTGACAACATGTGGAAGACAGAGGAAGGAACAATATTGCAGCAGCTGAGGGAGCCAAGTCCTGGCAAAATCATGCATCATGACATAGAGTGTCCCTAAGTGATCAGGAGAAAATTAAACAGGTAGAGAGGTTTACCAAGGGGACAACTGGTCATGGAAATGCACCTGGCTCTTCCCCTCCCCCTTGCAGGACCAGCTGGGAAAGAGGAGCCTGTCCTGGAATTTGAAAGGGCAGGGGGCATGAGAGACTGAGTCCAGAGACTGAACCTGAGATGAGGACACTTGGGGTCTAAAGGTGAAGTAGTGAACTAAGAACTCCTCCCCCATATGAGTAGAACCCATGTTGGCTTATGAACCAACTTCTTCAATGAGACTCTGAAAGCACAAGAAGTAAAATCAAGAATCAATAAATGGGATGATATCAAAATAAAAAAAGCTTTGTAACAGTGAAGAAACAATTAAGATTGTGAAGAGGAAGCCTACAGAATGGGAGAAAATCTTTATCACATGTACCTCAGATACAGCATTGACCTCCAGGATATATAAAAAACTCAAAAAACTTCACAACAAAAACCAAATAACCCAGTCAGTAAATGAGCAAAGAAACTGAACAGACACTTCACGGAAGAAGAAATACAAATGATCAAAAGATATATGAAAAAATGTTCAGCATCTCTTGCAATTAGAGAAATGCAAATCAGAACAACACTGAGATTTTTATCTCACTCCAGTCAGAATGGCAAGTTTCAAAAGGAGAAAGTTCATGGGCAATTAAGTTAACTACCTGGCAGTATAAAACTTAACATTCTTTAAAGAAAGCTAACAAAATCAGCCACTAGACACATATCATTATACTATCATCAATAATAAGCATCTAATTAAAATTGCTAGACATGTGAAAAAGCAGAAAAAATTGACACAGGAGGAGAAAATTTAGTTAGTATAATGTCATGATTGATGGAATTAACAGACAATGTCTTTTAAAAAAACTATTGAAAGTATATTCAAATGTCTAAAAGAGCACATTAAAGTAATGAAGAAAAATTATTCAGTAAGTTCAATAAAATTAAAATTAATCAGGTAATGTTTTCTGATAACACCAGGTTCAAGTTAAGAATCAATAACAAAAGGACAAATAGGATATCCCCAACTCTAGGGAATTAGGAAAAAAAATTCCTAATAACACTTGGGTCAAATAACTAATCACAAGAAATAATAGAAAGTATTTCAATTGAATGAAAAGGCTTAGCATATCAAAATTTTTGAGATACATTTATAGCAGAGCATAAAGAGAAATTTACAGCTTTAAATTACTATTAGAAGTAAGTTCGACATTAATAATCTAAACTTCCGACAATAAATTTTTAAAATAATATAAATTTTAAAATAAGTAGAAATAAGGAAATAATAAAAATAAGAGCTAGATATTATTGAAATTTAAGAAATAAAAAAATCCAAGTTAATAAACTCCTTCAGAAAATAGAAATTGACACTTTCAAAACCAATTTATGAATCCACTCTGCAGGAACTTCAGGGACATCTGTGTGTAATTCTGCAAAAAAGAGTTTGTATTCCCATGGTCTATACTCAATTAGTTCATCCCACACTCCTATTACTTACAGAAACTCCTATACTAACTACAAAAGAGCACTATCTTTAGCATTTAAAAAAAACTTATTTATAATGAATAGAAAGTACAATATTATGGTTTTTTTCTTGAATTCTGACACAAATGTAAATATTTACATTATGTTTCAGGTGCTCATACATTACAGATTTTGGTTTTAAAAATTAGTAGTAGCATTGCTAAGAATCAGAATCAAAACATTGGCTTAGATATTTGTGATATTAGTAGGGGCAATTTCAATGAATATATAATCTCACAGCCATTAAGAGAGCACTAGAATTATTTCAAGTTCAAGCCTTGACTTCAGAAATGTTGTATTTTGTACAGAACGAAAACTATTGGTCTATAAGTAAATGAAGTTCAAAATTATTTATTTACATGGTGTTTAATATAAATGTAAAATATTTAAAATAGTTTTTCAGTAACAACTTCTCTTTCAATTAAATGAACATCAAGATGTTTCCTTAAGCTGGGTGTTAAAGATATATTCCATATTCTTATACTACTTATAAGTATCTATCAGATTTTATAAAATTAGATACATAAGTGTGTATGTTTTATATCTGTAAAAAATATGCTTTTTGTTGGGGGAATGGAATTGAACTCAGGGACACTAGACCACAAAGCCACATTCCTAGCCCTATTTTGTATTTTATTTAGAGACAGGGTCTCATTGAGTTGTTTAACACCTCACCTTTGCTGATGCTGGCTTTGAATTTGCAATCCTCCTGCCTCAGCCTCTGAAGCCACTGAGATTACAGTCTTGTGCCACCCTTGCTAAAAATTATGCTTGCTTTTCATGATTGTTTCAGTCAGCTTTATGTATTATGTATTGCCAATATATTACAATACATAAAAGACCTGACGTGAACAATTTTAAGGAGGAAAAGTTTATTTGGGGGCTCACAGTTTCAGAGGAATCAGTCCATAAGCAGGTGGCTCCATTCCCCGGAACTCTAGGTGAGGCAGAACATCATGGTGGAAAAGTGTGGGAGAGTGAAGCAGCTAACATGATAATCAAGAAGCGGAGAGAGACTCCACTCCCAAGATACAAAATATATATCCCAAAGGCATGCCCCCAGTGACCCACCTCCCACCCAGCTTCAGTTACCACTCAGTTAATCCCCATCAGGGGATCAATTCACTGATTGTGTTAAGGCTTTCATAATCTAATCCCTCTATCTTCTTGCCTTGTCTCACACATGAGCTTTTGGGGGACACCTCACATCCAAGCCATAATAGTCAGCTAGTATTATAACATTCTTATTAGCAATTCTGCTGTGACTCAAATAGAAAAGTTTATTGTGGGCTGGGGCTGGGGATCAGTGGTGAAGTACTTGCCAATGAAGGTATTGTGTCCACCTACAACTTAAACAATATATATATATATATATATATATATATATATATATTTTTTTTTTAAAAAAAAAGCTTACTGAATTAGTTGTTTGACCAAACAAAACACATAATACAAGAACTTTCATAGGAAACCCGTGTAGAAAGTCATTTGTTAATATTGATACTTGGATAAGTGCTTTTTTCCATTTCTGTTGCAAAATCTAAGCTTTCAGAGTAACGGCATCTATAATAATTAATTTTTTTGAGATGAAAATAATAGTGTAGACATTAGATTATAATTGCATTCTAAAGATCTGAAACTGAAATAGTATGAGAGGCAGTTGCTACTTCTGTGATACTCTTTATTGAAAGAATAAAAGTTTATAAATTATTATTTTACCAATTCCCCAGAAGGTAGAAGATGACAAATATTTGATATTTCTTAGATGCAATTGGTGCCAATTTTATCACCAAGACCAAAATGCTGTGTGTGAATTGTCCTATCAATGGGTGTTGTCCTAAGCTGGGATATCTTATAGAAGGGCCCATGTGTTGAGTATTTTTATATCCTCAGCCACTGACACCAATCCAAAATATGTAAAAAAATGTGTAAAAATATGCAATAGATATTTCATTACATCCAGTAATTAAAAAGGTGACTTTTTTCTTATTACTTATATTCACATTAACACTAGAATGACATTGCATAATTAAATCATTGCCAATACATTACAATACATATTAGATTTGTGCAGTAGCAGTACATAATAATCACAGCTTTATTGTTTGATAACAATGATAACAATCACATCATTGTTCTTTCCTGCATGAAGTCATCTTTTCATGCTGTCATCAATGCCTTGGTCATTACAGAATCTTGGTGTCCCTGGGATTACATGCAATTTATATGATAATAGATGTACTTGTCCTAGGGTAGCATATCTGACTTTAAATCTGTTGGCAGAAAATTTGATGGAGATGTGATTTGTGGATAAGTGGATTAGTCTCTCTGGCTATAAAAACATTAAAAAGCATGAAATACGGAGACTATCAGTCCTTGTAACCAAAAAGGAATTTTTGCTTTTTGAAAAGACTAAATTGCTCAAGGTCATTGAAAGATCTCAGATGTTTTGTGACCTGGGAAAGCAAGTTGGATCAAACCAGAAGTGTCCCTGATGAAGGAGGAGAACAAACTACTGGGGACAAGGGACAGAAGGGACAGACTTCTTTAAGTGAGGAACAAAGTTCAAAAGTCATGGAATATGCAAGGGGTAAAGGCCCTGAACACAAAGTGACAGGGAGGTGGGTATTTGTAGTCTGGGGTACCCTGCCCTAAGCAGAGTAACTGGGAGTGGGAGAGCCACATGCCTTTCAAAGGTCAGAGGCTTCACCTCATTTTACTGGGCCCTATAGAGTTCCCAGATGGTTAAGGAACCCAGGGTGAGGCCCATA
>NW_026000093.1:9508541-9521041 GCF_001458135.2 Marmota marmota marmota | reverse complement strand
TGAAAAATAAAAAGGGCTGGAATATTGCTCAGTGGTTAAGTACCTCTGGGTTCAATCCCTGGAAATAAATAAATAAATACATAAATACATAAATAAATAAATAAATAAATATGATGGTGGGACATTGCCATGTAAGTAGAGAAAAAGTAAACAGGTTGGAATATATTTTGAAACAGACATAACAGAATTTGCTAACTAGCTTAGCTCTGAAGAGTGAGGGAAAGGGAAGAATTGAGAATGAAAACTGAGTTTCTGGCCTATGGAATTGAACAAATGGAGGTGACCTTTACTGAGATGGGAAAAACAAGGAAAGGAGCTGGTCACGTAGGACAATCAAGAGCTCTACTTAGGGGCTGGGAATAGTACTGCAAACACATAAAAAGTAAGAATAAATTATGCGGCAAGTCAAGTAGGCAGATAAATACACAAGTCTGAAAACTGGTGGGGTAGCCAGGGTATTACACCTCTGAGATTTAAAGAGAAAAACCAAAGGATCAACAAAAGAAATCAAAGAGGACACAAACTGATGGAGCACTGGAATGTTTCCACACTGGGGGGATCAGAAGCAGATGCTGGTGGGAAGGAAGAAAACCCTAGGCAAATGCAGGTGCTCTGAAAACTAAGGGAAAGTACTATTCAAAGAAAAGAGATTGTCCAGCTGTATGAAAAGCTTGTTGTGGATAAATAAAAAAAAAATGGACTTGTAATTAAACTTGCCAAAGTGAATAGCAATAATCAGTATAATTTTAGTGACTTTGTAGATTCAAAAGCCTAACAGGAATAACGTAAAAGTAAAATTGGAGGTGAAGAAGGAGCAGTTAGCTGAGCCAACTCTTTTAAGACATATTAATCTCAAAAAGGACTGAAATGCCAAGTGTGGTGGTTTATGCCTATAGCCCCAGCTACTGGAGAGCTGAGAAGGGAGGAAGTCTTGAGACTTGCAGTTCAAGGCCAGCCTGGGCAATATAGTGAGACCTGATGTCTCTCCCCATCAAAAAAAGGTACATAAGTGAAATTAAAATGGACTGAAGAAAACTGTAATTTATGGAGGATGGAGATACAAGATGGTGAACTAGAGGGAGGCTGCATTTCCTATTGCTCTGTGACTTAACATTCAAGCAGAAGAAATACTGATTCTCTAGGAGGCCGCTGCTGCTGCTGCCATCTGCTGCTTGCCCATCATTCGTCCACCTATCACCCACCATTTGTCTGCCATTGGCCTGCCAAGAGCTCGCAGCCTGCTGCCTGCAGCTGCCTGGAGATCTATCATCAGGGTACCTGCAGGTTTGGTTACATGTGGCTGCCTCCATCTTGGGACACCATCCAGGGCCTGGAGGTCCAGGGCCCAGGTGACTGCAGGCTTGCCACGGCCACCACCATCATCTCAGGTCATGGCCACCCCAGTCTGGGGATACCGGGCAGGGCCTGGTGATCCAGTGTTGGAGTACCTACAGGTCTCTTTGCACCTGAGATACTCCTGCTGGGTGTTATAGTGGCTGCCATCTTGCTGCCTCTTCACTGGTCACTGCCTTATGTGAGCCTATTCCTGGTGCTGTCACTGCAAGCTGAAACAGCACTGAGATCTTGGGATTGTATCAAGGCATAGGCTGGGACATCTGAAGCCCAGATTCCTCAGATTTTGGCTTGGTCTACATGGGCCAGTCTGGTCCTGTCAACCTTGTGGAAAGCCAGAGACTGGGGGCATCTCTCTGCTGGGAGCACAAGTTGTAGGGACTGAATACAGCTGGGCTACTCCAGGCTCCAGGAGTCCTGAAGTGTCCAGGGATGGAAGGGGCTGGCTAAAAAGTGTGGGAAGGCTGCAAGAGGTTGTGAGGGTATCTTACCATTGGCCTACCCAGCCAACTAGTCCAGCACCCACTGGATAGTAGCTACCATCACACTCCAGACAACCCCACCTATAAGCAGAGAAGGGAACCTGAGAAACTTTTGAATGCCAACAGAAACAAATGTTCAATTTTCCACTGAAATCCCTTTCTCTCATATCTCTACTACTTTGGAAACCAAATATTTTTCAGGCATCAGTTTATTGAGGACTGGGAGGTCTGAATGGTATATTACAGTTTTGTTGTAGATTCTTATATTTTTGCTTTTTTTAAAAAAACTATATATATATATATATATATTTTTTTTTCCTCTCTCACCTATCTGTTTTTCTGGATTCTGTTCTGCTCCTCTTTCATGCTAATAGCCAATGTTTGCTCTTTTTGTAAATTATTACTTATATCTTCTCTTCTCTTCCCCCCAAAACATTACATTGTACACCACTTCTATTATCTCTTTGTCCATCACTTGAAACTGTAAACCCTTTTTAGCAAAATTACTTCTTATATTATAGACAATAATTGAATGCTTCATTTTTTATTATGAAAAAACTGTAGATGCCTTAATAAGAGCTATGCCATTCAAGGCTGTATATTGTTTGCATTAGGTGTTGTTAATTTTGGTCTCCCACTTAAAGGTGAGGTACAGGAAGCTTTAAGGGACAGGATAAAGCTATAGGGTAGAAACTGTACTGCCTCAAATCCATAACACTAGATGGGACAACATAAAAACAACATGAAAAGAAAGGAACATATCATCCCAAACAAACCAAGACACTCTAATAATAGATCATTGACAACACAGTAGAAGAAATGTCAGAGAAGAAATTTAGAATGTGCATAGTTAAAATTATATGCTAAGTAAAGGATGGTATAAGGAATGAAACCAAAGAGAAAATACAGGAAGTGAAATATCACTTCAATAAAGAGGCAGAGATTCTGAAAAGAAATCAAGCAGAAATTCTTAAAATGAAGGAACCAATAAACCAAATTAAAAATTCAATGGAAAGTATCACCACAGACAAAAGATATCTTGGAAAACATTACCTCAGACAATGAAAATAATATATGTAACCTTGAAAATAAAGTTGACCATGCAGAGAGGATGGTAAGAAACCAAAAATTATAGGACAACATGAAAAGACCAAATTTAAGATTTATCAGGATACAAGAAGGCATGGAGATACAAACCAATGGAATGTACAATCTTTTCATTGACATAATATCAGAAAATTTCCCAAACTTAAAGAATGAGATGGAAAATCAAATTCCAGAGGTTTACAGGACACCAAATATACAAATTTGCAGCAGACCCACACCAAGGTACATTATAGTGAGAATGAATAACACACGGAATAAGGATAGAATTTTGAAGGCTGCCAGAATAAAATAATACAATATCTTTAGAGGGAAACCAATCCAGATCTCAGCTGATTTCTCAACCTTCAATATTAGAATATCCTGGAGTAATATATATCAAATTCTAAAATAAAATGGATGGCAACCAAGAATTTTATATCTAGCAAAATTCAACTTCAGATTTGAAGATGAAATAAAACTCTTCCATGATAAACAAAAGTTAAAATAATTCACAACTAGAAAACCTGCACAATAGAATATTCTCAACAAAATATTCCATGAGGATGAAAGGAAAAAAAGTGAAAACCAACAAAGGGAGGAACTACACAAAAGGAATTGTCAATCAAATGAGAAACTAAGTCAAATTAAAAACCAGAAATAAATCAAAATGACTGGGAATACAAATCACATCTCAATAATAACCTTGAAAGTTAATGGCCTAAACTCATCAATCAAAAGACACAGACTGACAGATTGGATTATAAAACAAGACCCAACAATATACTGTCTCAAAAAAAACTCACCTTATAGCAAAGACATTCACAGACTGAAGGTAAAATGATGAGAGAAATCATATTACCCAAATGAGTTGCATAAACAAGCAGGGGATTCCATGCTCATATCAGATAAAGTGGACTTCAAGCAAAAATTAATCAGAAGGGACAAAGAAGGGCATTTTATATTGCTGAAGGGAATTATACATCAGCAAGACATAATAACTATAAATATGTATGCCCTAACAAATGGAGCTTCTGTGTACATCAAACAAACCCTTCTCAATTTCAGGGATCAAATAGACCAAAACACAATAATACAGGGTGACTTCTACATACTTCCTTCACTACTGGATAGATCTTTGAAACAAAAACTAAACAAAGAAACTATAAAACTAAATACAATCAATAATTTTTTACTTAATGGACCTATGTAGATTATTTCACCATCAATGGGTAAATACACTTTCTTCTCAGCAGCTCATGGATTCTTCTCTAAAATAGACCATATCTTATGCTACAAAACGACTCTTACCAAATACAAAAAAAAAAAATAGGGAAAATATCCTGTATTCTATCAAATCATAATGGAATGAGATTAGAAATCAATGATAAAATAAAAAATAGAAGCTACTCTAATACCTGGAGACTAAATAATATGCTATTAAATGACCTGTAAATAGCAGAAGAAATTACAGATGAAATAAAAAAAAATACTTAGAGGTAAATGAGAATAGTAGTACAGCATATCAAAATCTCTGGGACATTAATTAAAATTTGGCAGTGCTAAGAGAAAAATTCATTACAGTGAGTTCATTCATTAAGTGAATTGAAAGTCAATAATTGAATGATCTAGCATTGCATCTCCAAGCTCTAGAACAAAAAAGAACAAATGAAAATCAAAAACAGTAGAAAAAGGAAATAATTGTTCAGAACTGAAATCAATGAAATTGAAACAAAAGAAACAATTCAAAAAATTGACAAAAATATCAGTCCCTTGAAATAATAAATAAAATTGAGAAACCCCTAGCCATGCTAATAAAGAGAAAGAGGGAGAAAACTCAAATTACTAAAATTCATGGTGAAAAAGGAAATATCACAATTGACATTACTGAAATTTGAAAAATTATACTCAATAAAATAGAAAATCTTAAAAACATCAACAAATTTCTAGAGACATATGACTTACCCAAACTGAAACAGGAGGACATACACAGTTTAAACAGATCAATTTCAAACAGTGAAATAGAGAATGCCATCAAAAGCCTACCAAGAAAAGCCCAGGACCCGATGGATTCTCAGCCAAGTTGTACAAGACCTTCAAAGAAGAATTAACAGGAAACTTCTGAAATTATTCTATGAGATAGAAAAGGAGGGAACCCTTCCATCCTCATGTTTGTTCAACATATGGAAATCAATAAACGTAATTCATCATATCAATAGACAACAATCTATGATCATGTCAATAGATGCAGAAAAAGCATTTGATAAAATACAGCACCTCTTCATGTTCAAAACACTAGAAAAAATAGGAATAGTAGGCACATACGTCAACATTTTAAAAATTATCTCTGCTAAACCCAAGGCCAGCATAATTCTAAATGGAGAAAAATTGAAAGAATTCCTTCTAAAAATTGGAACAAAGATGCCTTTCATCTCTCTTCTATGTGACATTATCTTTGAATCTCTAGCCAGAGCTATTAGACAGAAGAAAGAAATTAAAGAGATATGAATAGGAAAAAACTCAAACTATCACTATTTTCAGATAACATAATTCTATATTTAGAAGACCCAAAAAATTCCACCAGAAAATATCTAAAACTCATAAATGAATTCAGTAATGTAGCAGGATATAAAGTCAACACCCATAAATCAAATGTGTTCCTATACATCAGTGTTGAATCTACTGAAAGAGAAATTAGAAAAACTATCCCATTCATAATATCTTAAAAAAAATCAAATTACTTGGGAATCAATCTAACAAAAGAGGTAAAAGACCTCTACAATGGAAACTACAGAACATTAAAGAAAAAAAATTGAAGAAGATCTTAGAAGATGGAAAGACTGGAATTGATCTTTTTAAATTGTGTATGTCCTCCTGATTCAGTTTGGGTAGGTCATATGACTCTAGAAATTTGTTGGTGTTTTCAAAATTTTCTATTTTATTGAGTATAATTTTTCAAATTTCAGTAGTGTCCATTGTGATATTTACTTTTTCATCATGAATTTTAGTAATTCCTATTCATTCTACTGGATAGGAGATAGGAAGAATTAATATTGTCAAAATGGCCATACTATCAAAAGTGTTATACAGATTTAATGTTATTCCAATTAAAATCACAATGACATTCTTCATAGAACTAGAAAAGGCAATCATGATATTCATTTGGAAAAATAAAATACCCAGAATAGCCAAAGCAATCCTAAACAAGAAAAGTGAAGGAGGAGGCATCACAATACCAGACCTTAAACTATAATACAGAGTCATAGTAACAAAAGCTGCATGGTATTGGCACAAAACAGACATGTAGACCAATGGTACAGAATAAAGACACTGAGACAAACCTTTATAAATACCATTATCTCATACTGGACATAGGTGCCAAAAACATTCATTGGAGAAAAGATAGTCTCTTCAACAAATGGTGCTGGGAAAACTGGAAAGCCAAGTGTAGCAAGATGAAATTAAACCTCTCTCTCTCACCCCATAAGAAATACAACTCAAAGTGGATCTAAGGTTCAAACACTAGAACAGAGATTGTCCACCTAATAGAAGAAAAAGTAGGCCCAAATCTTCACCATGTCAGCTTAGGATCTGACTTCCTTAACAAGACTTCTAAAGTGCAAGAAATAAAACTAAGAATCAATAAATGGGATGGATTCAAACAAAAAAAAAGCTTCTTCTCAGCAAAGGAAAAAAATCAATAACATGAAGAGAGAACCTACTGAATGGGAGAAAATCTTTACCACATGCACCTCAGAAAGAGTACTAATCTCCAGGATATATAAAGAACTCAAAAAATTTAGCACCAATAAAACAAGTAACCCAATCAATAAATGGGCTAAAGAATTAAACATGTGCTTCACAGAAGATGAAATAGAATCGATCAATGAACATATGAAAAAATGTTCAACATCTCTAGTAATTAGAGAAATGCAAATCAGAACTGTTCTAAGATTTTATCTCACTCCAGTCAGAACAAGCAACAATAAGTGTTAGTGAGGATGTGGGGGAAAAGGTACACTCATACATTGCTAATGGGCTTGCAAATTGTTGCAACCATTAAGGAAAGCAGTATGGAGATATTCCTCAGAAAACTTGGAATGGAACCATCTTTGACCCAGCTATCCCACTCTTCGGTTTCTACCTATAGGACTTAAAATCATCATAATACAGTGATGCAGCCACATCAATATTTACAGCAGCGCAATTCACAATAGCTAGACTATGGAACCAATCTAGGTGCCCCTCAACAGATAATCGGATTAAAAAATGTGGTATATATACACAGTGGACTATTACTTTGCCTTAAATGCTGATAAATGTATGGAGCTGGAGAATATTATGCAAAGTTAAGTAAGCCAATCCCCAAAACCAAAGACCAAATGTTTTCTCTGATATGCAGATGCTAACTTACAATAATGGGGGAGGGGCTAAGGAAGAATAGAGGTACTTTGGATTAGGCAGAAGGAGTGAAGGGAGGGGAGGGGGTTTGGAGTAGGAAGGGTACTAGAATGAGTAGGACATTATTACCCTATGCTCATAGATGACTACACAACCAGTGAGAATGTACATCATGTACAACCAGAAAAAGGGCAAGTTTTACTTCATTTATGTATGATGTGTCAAAATGCATTCTACTGTCATGTATAACTAATGAGAACAAATTTTAAAAACACATTTAAAAAGTGAAAAGAAAAAAAGTGTCAGGGATGATTTTCTTGGGTTTTGTCAGCATGTTTCAGCTCCATCCAAACCTTTGCACTAAGAGACTAACAAACTGTTAGGTGCAGGCTGAGTAAGCTGTCTGCAGGGCTTGCCAAACAAAGTTAGCTGCAGGATGACCTGGCCTCTCAAACCCTCTGTCTGGTTCTTTATCAACTATTTGCTTCAAGCCCAAACGCCCAAGCCCCAACTCAAGGCTGAACACTCAATCCTCTGCTCAAGGCCGAACATGTAACCCGCCTTGTGCCAACAAGGCAGCTTGCAGACCCAGAGACCTCATTAGATTTGGGCTATAAAAACTCCCTCCTGCCGGGCCCCTCTCTCTCTTGCTCTCTCTTGCTATCTCTCTTGCTCTCTCTCTTGCTATCTCTCTTGCTTTGTGTCTCTCTCTTGCACGCACTCTCTCTCTCTCTCTTTCTCTCTCTCTTCTCTTTCTCTCTTTTCTCCTCTGTTGCACTGCTGCAATAAAGATCTCTTGGTTGCTATGAGTGTGGTGGTCACTTTTCTTTCACAAACCCCTAGCCTGACTTATAGCAGCAAAAGCCATGTCCTTAGGAAGAGTTTGCCCTTAGCCCCCATTAAAGTGCCTTCCTGAGAAAGCCCCTCATCCTTTTAAAAGTGCCTGCTAGGAAGATTTATTGTGTGTTTTAGCCAATACCTGATGACTTACTTTTCTTAGAACATTTTCTAACAACAGCTTAAATTTGTGAATTCTTTCTCCATTCCTTTAAGATGCAGGTGTATCTTCTGCAACTGGGGAGTATTTCTCCCAAGGATGTGGAAGCCCATGCTTTGAAATATAACCTCCAGGAAGGATGGAGTTTCTGCAGTCTACTGGGAGCATAGAATCCTAATTTCAGCAATCTCCTGCCAGTAGACACAGCTGCCTAATCACAATTTTATTGACCAAACTTTTCTAAGACCTGGACCTGGAAGTCCTCTTCAGAATGCTCCTAGTTTTTAACTGAAATGAAGATCAAGGCCATAAACTTAGAATGATGAAGGAGAAGTAGACTTTTAGGAAAAGAAGAACTTGTGAAAAATTTGTCTTAGAAAACAGGAGAGTAAATTGACATAGTAAATGGTTTGTTCTTGTATCACCACATTCTCTATCAAAATTCTCTATCAATCTTAGTCACCAGATGACTAAGAGTCACAAGTGAGAATTTCTTTTCCTCTTTGCTCAGAAAGTGCAGTGGCTGCCTGACCAACAGCTCTTCTTGGGCCCAGCCCTTCCTTTGTAGTCCTGAGCTTGCATCCCACTAATGAGGCTGAAACTCCTTCTTCTAGCAAAGTTCTACCCATGTTGGTCAAGGAGACTCAAGGAGAAATCCACTCTGCAGGGATGGGATTCTTCTTGGAATTATTCCCTGCTTGATAAGGAGATGCTCAACAGAAACAACTGCTCCTGTCTTGCGGCGTTTGCATTCTGGTCAGTGGAGGTGTGGATTTGTGTGCTGTGATCAACTGTCCTCTGTCTGGAAACCCGGACAGCCCACAACACTGTGGCCCAGAGGAATGCATTGCTAATCTTCTGAGATGCCCAGTTCTGCACTTACTTTAGTTTTATTAACAAACCCCGATCATTACAGCTGCTATTAACTCAATAGTTTTTTACTTGAAACCAAAGCACCCGAATGGATACAAAATTTGGCCTTGAGTAGCTAAAACAAGGAAAAGGGGCCACATATAGTGATATTAAGAATGTGTAATAGACCAATGTCACAGTTATGTTCATTTAAAAAAAATGGTTAGAGTAAATCAAAGTTTAAGTGCCTTGAATTTTTTTGAATTTTATGAATACAGGGTCTAATTTAACATACTGAATGATTAAGATTCAATCTTTCAATCTCCTAATATATCATATAATGTCTAATGTTAGCATTACCTAAATTCACTGAATTTATAAATACATTTAATCTATATCTGAAAGTAATAATTTGAATATGAGAAACATGTATCTAAGATACTTTTAATAATAACATCTTTAATGAAAGAATTATAACTAGTGTAATTATTATTGCTTCACCAAGCTCTAAAAAACCTAAAATAGGAGAATATGATGTTCTCTATTATTAAAGAAAAACTGCATTTTTTTCATAATCCTTGTGAGTAGATTATTATTATTATCAAAATGCAAGATCTTTGTGGATTTTACAGGTCAATACCTCCTTAAGCCTATATGCCTTATATGTTATATTAAAAACTGGTAGAGATTGTGAGGATAGACATAAAAACATATTACAAAGAATATCTGGACTGATAGGGTTTTCTCCTAAGCTTGACTACCACCAGCTTAGCTTCTGATGCCGGGTGGAATATTCTGAGCAGGTTTTGATCTTCAGAGTGCCTTTTACAATCTGAAAAGTGCCTTATTCACTAAAGCTCCTGAAGGAAGGAAGCAGTTCCTTCTTTTAAAGTGTTATTGCACCCCTATCAATCTCAAAAGGAATTACCTAAAGAGGTGGAGAAGAAAACAGTCCCTTTTTGTGGTAATCTGTGCTTCTTCAAAGAGTTAGAATGACTGAGCTGTTGAGTGATTTATGGCTTTATTTGTTGGAAGCGTGACAGAAAGAACTCATGTGAATTCTATTTGGGTAAAACTGCTGTTTCTGTTGCTACCAGCTCTTTAGCTGATATTTTGGGAACTTCATTCCTTTGTAGTCTCCCAGTGTCCCAATAATACCCAAAAGGACCACATAGGTGGAAAGAGAAGGGATAACTTTCATAGAGTTTTCTAAGAATCAGATTTAACATAAAAATGTCTGGTAAAGGCAATCAATAATACACTTAGGGTTAATTAGTATGGGAATTAAAATTCATTGCTAGCTCGGCCTCTTATTTTCCTACATTTATAATCCTCCAGATTAGGTGATGGGGACTATGGTTGGTTGAAATAACTGAAGAACTCATGTCAAAATTAATCATTCATCATACTCTCTGGGGCATATTTCTGTTCACTTGGGCTAATTTGTAAAAATGTAATTTTAAAGGTTAAACTGTGAAAATTCAAAACTAGAACAACCTACAATTCTGTACTTCCTTACAAAATAGTGTTTGTTTTTGTACAGATAGTGTTTGTTTGTTTTAAGGTTTTAGCTTTAGTTGGACACAATACCTTTATTTTATTTATCTTATGTGGTGCTGAGGATCGAACCCAGTGCCTTGCATGTGCTAGGCGAGCATTCTGCCACTGAGACACAACCTCAACCTGTAGTTCATTCTTTGAAACAAATATTTTATAAGAATGAAGTTTAGGTGAGGCAAAGTCTCAGTAAACATAATTAAGTGTCTTCACTTTCATAAAACTAACAGCAAGGAGGCCACAAAAACATCTACGTTAACAAAATATGTGACATGAAATTATAGATGTATCCATGCATATCAGATTATAAAGAATCTATATTTTCAACTAAGAAATTTTATTTCTTAGAATGCATCATCCTTAGCAAATAATTGAGACAGAACAAAGATTTTTGCTATATTAGATGTTGTTGTCAATGAGGACAAAAACAGAAGTGGAGAGAGAAAAGAATTTTCTAAAAAGCTAATAAAAATATTGACTATAAAGGAAAGATGGTAGAAACATAATTAGATACTATGTAGACATTAAAAATTATTGAACCGAAGCCTAAATGACATGGAAATATATTTACAACAAATTATGAAGTACACAGCATGCTGTAAAATACTCTAAAATAATAGGTGTTTTGTGTTTTACTGGATCAATGGCTATTTGTCCCACCTGAGGAAAGGATTTTGTTTTGGTGAGCATGTCTAATATTATATATATAATATATATTAACATATAATATGTATAAATACATATTATATATTTTCATCCTTTCACAAATGAGATTTATGACAAATATGATTTTAAAAATATTTTCTTATTTTTTACCTACGTTGCAATGAGTATGTATTATTTCTATAAATAAAAGGCTATATTTATAATGTGGGTTTGTCATCTGAAAATAACACATAGTTCCTTTTACTTCAGTCACATAGAGTCATGTGTGTCACTAATTCAAGTAAAAGCCAACTTCTGGTACCTCAGAGAGAAAGGGAGAAACAATAAAAGTCAAAAACGACATGAAACGCCCCCCTTTGAAATTAAAAGCAACTTCCTGATGACTGTTTTTCTGCATCCCATACTTCCTCCTGTTCAGGACATCAGGGAAGTTGATTCTGACAGGTCAACTGGCTAAGCTGAGAATGGAGTGGTGGGGACTGGTGGGATGCCCACATAGGTATATTCCCTGCCTTTGGATCTTCTGTGTCTCCTCTTATAAAAGCTTTCCAAGCCCCTGAGACTCTGGAAGACAGAAATTCGAGAGAAAAAGCACTCCTTTTTCTTCTTCAAAGCCACCTTTGAGTACATCTATTTCCTTGTCAAACTGTCTCCCTAATTTTTATGAGCAATAAGTGGTAAGGCCATTTCCCACATGGTAGCACATACAGAACGAATCTGAGGATCTTGTGAAATGTGTGTTTTCTTTTTTTTTTTTTTTTTTATTGTTGGTAGTTCAAAACATTACAAATTTCTTGACATATCATATTCCACACTTTGATTCAAGTGGGTTATGAACTCCCACCTTCACCCCATACACAGATTGCAGAATCACATCAGTTACACATCCATTGATTTACATATTGCCATACTAGTGTCTGTTGTGCTCCGCTGCCTTTCCCATCCTCCACCATCCCCCCTCCCCTCCTCTCCCCTCCCCTCCCCTCCTCTTTCTCTACCCCCTCCACTGTATAACCCTGAGGGTCTCCTTCTATTTCCATGCAATTTCCCTTCTCTCTCCCTTTCCCTCCCACCTCTCATCCCTGTTTAATGTTAATCTTCTTCTCATG
>NW_026000093.1:9492906-9506288 GCF_001458135.2 Marmota marmota marmota | reverse complement strand
AGCCCTGGGCCAGGGCAGTTCCGGGAGCCGGAACTCAGCCGCCCCATGCTCGGTGCACGCTCTGATAAGAGCAGGCTCTAAGAAGCACCCAGGCACTGAGCCCGAGCAATCTGTCCGCAAGCCGCAGGCGAATGGCAGCCTGAATTACCTGTTCTATGGCTGAATGAGCTGCGGTCAGTCAAAAACAGGGATGGTGACGTCAGCTCTCCAACATGGTGGCCCCTGGCCTCCTCTGTGGTCTGACCGGTGTGGAGAACCAAAATGGACCGCTTCCTTCCCCCGTCTGGAACCCAGAATTCAGCCCTGAGTATGGTGCTTGCACGGCTGGCAGAAACTGCAGCGCTGTATCCCTGCGTCGCTGTATCCCTGCGTCGCTATCTCCTCGTTTAACAGCGTGCGCTGCAGACTCTAGCCGCGGGGCGATTTGCTGAATAAGCAGTGTTACCCTCCGTGCGACAAATCTCTCGCGTTTGAGTCCCCGTAGCCGATCCTCTTGCGATGGAAATCCTTCCTCCAGGTTCCGGAGCACCCCACTATTGCTGGAAATTCCTAACAAGATAGCTTTTAGCTGTCCTGACTTGTCATACTCCCACACAGTGAAGCAGCACACGGGGGCAATGCACTCCCCTCGCCGCCATCTTCCTGATCGAAATGTGTGTTTTCGAAGTTCCCGAGTCAGTACCTCCAAGTTTCTGCCTTTCTATCTGTTTTGACAAATATGAATTTGTTTTAAAACAAAGAATCAAGCTTTTATTTTCTCCAAAAACTCTTTCTTAATTATGTTAATTATTCTTTCAATTTTTAAAATAAATGTGACTGTTAATTGCACCCATTTTTTTCCCATAACATTGCACCCATTTTAAATATAGTATAATACTATACTCGTATAGTAAAACGAGTTTAAAATGATATACACCCATGTAACTAATGGTAGAGTCAAGACTTAGGATACATCAGGCCCCAAATTCTCCTGTGCTCTTTTATATTCAACCTTTCTTCCTTCCTAGGGCTGCCCGGCACCCCCTGATTGGCTTTTAGTACTCACAGATTCATTTTTTTTCTATTCTGAATCATTATGTATATGGGATCCTACAAAATGTACTTTTTTGACTCTGACTTCTTTTACTTAATTTTTAAAATATTATGTCCAGTGTGGCATACATTGATATCAATAGTTCCTTACATTTTATTGCTGTGTGGTATTTAATTATGTAGTGTGTGAGTAGCTTCGCGTCTCTGTGCCCCAAACACCCAAAAGAACAACTTAGAGGAGAAAAAGTTCAAGTTCTCCAACAAGACTGTCCTCAGAAGGTAGAAACTGATGGTCTCAAAGGATATCCCCAAGATGGCCAGAGGGCACCTCTATTCAGAGAATCAGGAACTCCAAAACCTGAAAGGATGATGACCTTCTGAATTTGCTGGACTCTCTGGTACTGCTGAGTCTTCCTGTCATATGCTTAAGCAGGTTTGTTGGAACTTTTAGTTCTTTGGCTTATGTTTTTTTTTTCCTCCTGATGAGTCTGTGTGTTCTTCCTCCACTTCTCAACAACTTTACTTGCTCATAATGTCATGTCAGGGCTCTTGCTCCTTTGCCACACTCTCAGAGGCTATGGGTAGAGTAGTTAAAAGACACTAGGGTGACTGTTTCTTGAGGACTCCTGTGACAGGATAATCTGGTAATGAGCTGCAGTTAGCCATTGCAGGCTCATGTACAATCATCCAATTGTCCTATCCCCATGGCTTCTCCAAGAAAAAATTAACTGGACCAGAACTCAATATGTCACTGACTGTTTCTCTGCTCTTGTGAGCATCCCTCCAGTCCCCACCACTCCATTCTCAGCTTTCTTCTCCCACCTGCTGTGAGTTTTTACTCCCTGTCAATCTCTCCTCTTCTCACTTATAGATGTACCCTCCTCCAAAACACCTATTGTCCTTTTGCAATGCTCATCCAAAGTTCCCTTTGTATGAGGGATAGGGGCTGTTAGCTATGGTTGTACCCATGTCTCATACATCAGCCCAAAGAAAACAGAGGCCAAGGCAAAACCAGTCATTTTCTCTTTCTGGGTCTAATGAGACTACAAAAGCAGGATCTGGGAAGGTGGGATGCCATTGAATCTCCCCTCATAGATAAGGAAGTATAGGTTTTTTTTGGCCTTATAAGTAAGGAAGGCTAAAATCCACTGGGGAAGAAATAATGATTAATTACCAAGATGCTAGAAGCAGAGGAAAGCATACAGGGGTTCCCTTTGTATTCACCAGACATGGGCCCTGCAAAGGGACCAAGCTGAAAGGGGAGAGAGTTTATTCCAAAGGGAATGAGGAAAATTGAATTCTGAAATTGGTTTACAGGAGACTCTTTGTCCTGATCATAGCAACTCAAAGGAAGTAGTATATATCCAATATAGAGGCCAGAGACACTTGGCTACAGATGTCAACCTCAATGTTCCTAAGTCCCAAGAGGTACACCTCAGATGGAATTTACAGCTCCAATTCCAGGACCTAAAACCTTTTCCCAGAGTAGCCAACATAGGTGGGACCATCTCTACTCCACAAGACTCTCCATTCTGTTGCATCCTCTGTCATTGGAAACTCTTCCACCCTGACAATTTAAGGAACGCTCAGTTCATTCTATGTTGTAATACAAACTAGAGGATTCAGAACAATAGTCTCTGAATGGAAGCCAAAATTACAATACTATTTTGCAACAAGTGGTAAGAAGTCCCCTAAGTCCAAGTCTTCATGGCCTACACTAAAGCCCACTCTTATGCAAAGACAGGATCTTGAGAGATTCCTGAAGCAACAACCTCAAATCCAGATATCTTAGATGATTCATTGTTAAATTGCCTTCCTGTTTCTCAGGGGGAACAGCTGTAGCCACCTCCTGTATGTGATCCTTCTAGAGAGGAACCTCACAGGTTGCCCCTTTCCCTAAAGCTACTAAGCTCTCAGCATACCTGAAGTGGGATCCATATGGTCTTTATGACCCCCACTACCCTTGTGTTGTCACTGAGAGAAGTGGCTAGGTCAGGAGAGACTGTGCAGGTACAAGTCCCCGTCTTTGTTATAGATATCCAAGAGTGTAAGGAGAGACCATGTAAATACTCAGAGGACCCAGACAAATTTGCCCGTGGGTTTCCAACCCTAACCATGGATTTTGGTTTGTCCTGGAGAGACATTCAGTTTCTCTTGACAGTATGCTGCACCCCACTTGAAAGGGTACATCACCAGATGACCCTAGTGACACGGGTCCTCCTAGATGGAGAGAATACTGACTAAGGGTTCCTGGAGTGGCTACAGAAGCCCCATATGACATTACCATCTCTCTTGAGAACCTTAGATAAACTTGGATGTTATGGGTAAACACATCTAATTCCTTGTCAATACAGGGACTACTTGCTGTGTTCCAAGGGCCTATGCGGGAAGTCTTCCAGGCCTTTTTGTGATAGGCCTTGAAGAGAAAAAACAAAAAAAGGGACTTTACCCCTCTCATACCTTGCAAGTTTAGTAATCGGATTTTCACTCATGATTTCTTTTTCTTCTTCTTTTTAATTTGTTCTAATAAATTATGCATGACAGTAGAATGCATTTTGACACATCTTATATAAATGGAGTACTCATACATTTTTTATAGTTCACTCCTCCCCTACTTACTCGTAGGACAATCGTCCAATGGAGATACAAATCCCAAACTCTCCTTGTGGCCAGTCGTGATCTATACTTGAGGAGAGTGATTCCCAAGTAAACCCTTTGGCATAGTATGCAGGAAGGTCAGGGAAAGCTATTTATGTTTACCCAATACATATAACCTTAAAGGACCCCGGCCATTACCCAAATAGGAAATAATATCCTTTTAAGGAAGAAGCAAGAAAGGGATTACAACCTATTGTAGATGAGCTGGTTCAATATGAAATTCTTAAATCTTGCCAATCCCCCTGTAATGCCCCACTATTGCCTGTATTGAAACCTAGCAGGGAATTAGGGCTGGTACAAGCCCTGAAGCTTGTCAATGAGGCCATTGTCCCTGTATACCCCTTGATCGCAGCCTTTTATATTCTTCTCTCCCAAATACTGGAAGACATCACCCCGTTTACTGGGCTGCAGCTCAAAGACACTTCTTTTTCAGTGCCACTGCACCCATCATTCCAATACTTATTTGCTTTTTAATGGGAAAATCCTTTCAATAAAGAAGGATCACAATACTCATGGACAGTTCTCCCTCAGGGGTTTAGGGATAGACCTCATTTCTTTGCCCAAGCCCTAGCAAAGGACTTAAGGAATCTCAAGCTCAAGCAAGGAGGATCCTTCAGTATGTGTATGACCTGCTAATATATAGTCCAAACCAAGGTGGTCTCCAACCAAATCACCACACATGTATTCAATTGCCTGGCAGAAATAGGATACAAAATTTCTAAAATAAAAAAAAAAAATTTAAAAATCCAGATCTCCCAGCAGAGGGTACGATATTTGTGAATAAATATTCCAGGAACCAGACAAATCTCCAGACAGGATAAGGGCCATTTGTTGAGCTGAGTCCATCAGTTACTAAACAACAGGTCCATTTCCATTTTGGGAATGACAGGGTTCTACAGAATCAGGACACTAAACTTCGGCCTTACCGCAAAACCTCTCCATGAAGACACTAAAGGGCGAGCCTCAGATCCTCTAGAATGGAGCAAAGAAGTGGGTTTTGGAAAATTAAAGCAGACCCTGAGTCAGGCCCCTGTCCTAGGAATTCGTTACCTAACTAAACCATTCAGCCTTTCTGTGGCAGAAAGAAAGGGAATAGTCAACAGGAGCCCTTACCCAAGGTCTGGGGGCAACCCAGGCCAGTGGCCTAATTTCTAAATAAACAAACAAACTGGATGGGATGGCTGCAGGATGGCCAGGATGTCTGCAGGATGGCCAGGATGTCTGCAAGTGGCAATGGCTACAGCTGTCCTGGTAACAAATGCTACAAAGATTTCTTGGGGACACCCTCTTGAGAGCCTCACCACTTAATCATCTTGGGGAAACGGGACATTTATAGATGTCAGTAGAGAGATTTACTAAATGTCAGGCAATTCTCTTTGATAACTGAAGGCAGCATCAGGATATGTAATATTCACAATTCTCAATGGCCTCCTTTATGCCCACCGACCTCCCAGCCAAGCATTCATGTGAGGAAATAATCCTCCAGACTTGTGCCAGTCAGCCAGACCTGTCCAACCAAACTTTCCCCAACTCAGAAGGGGAAGGGTTCATGGATGATAGCACTCTTAACTAAAATGGTCAAACGAAGACTGGGTATACAATAATTAGCCTACAAGAAAATAATAGAAACTAAACCCTTGCCCTTGAGACCTCTCAAAAGTCTGAGCTGATTTCTCTAACTAGAGCCCTAATGAAAGGAAAAGGTAAAGTGTTCAATGCATAGAAGGACTCCAAGTACGAATTTTTTTTTATTGGTTGTTCAAAACATTACAAAGCTCATGACATACCATCTTCCATACATTTGATTCAAGTGGGTTATGAACTCCCATTTTTTACCCCAAATACAAGTTGCAGAATCACATTTGTTACACATCCACATTTTTACATAATACCATATTAATGACTGTTGTATTCTGCTACTTTTCCTATCCCCTACTATCCCCCCTCCCCTTCCCTCTCATCTTCCCTCTCTACCCCATCTGCTGTTGTTTAATTCTCTCCCTTGTTTTTTTTCCCCTTTCCCCTCACAAACTCTTATATGTAATTTTGTGTAACAATGAGGGTCTCCTTCCATTTCCATAGTTTCCCTTCTCTCTCCCTTTCTCTCCCCCCACTCGTCTCTGTTTAATGTTAATCTTTTCCTCATGCTCTTCTTCCCTGTTCTGATCTTAGTTGCTCTCTTTATATCAAAGAAGACATTTGGCATTTGTTTTTTAAGGATTGGCTAGCTTCACTTAGCATAATCTGCTCTAATGCCATCCGTTTCCCTGCAAAATCCATGATTTTGCCATTTTTTAGTGCTGCTTAATACTCCATTGTGTATAAATGCCACAGTTTTTTAATCCATTCATCTATTGAAGGGCATCTGGGTTGATTCCAAAGTCTAGCTATTGTGAATTGTGCTGCCATGATCATTGATGTGGCAGTATCCCTATAGTATGCTCTTTTAAGGTCCTCAGGGAATAGACCGAGAAGGGCGATAGCTGGGTCAAATGGTGGTTCCATTCCCAGCTTTCCTAGGAATCTCCATACTGCTTTCCATATTGGCCGCACCAGTTTGCAGTTCCACCAGCAATGTACAAGTGTACCCTTTTCCCCACATCCTCGCCAGCACTTATTGTTGCTTGACTTCATAATGGCTGCCAATCTTACTGGAGTGAGATGGTATCTTAGGGTGGTTTTGATTTGCATTTCTCTGACTGCTAGAGATGGTGAGCATTTTTTCATGTACTTATTGATAGATTGTATGTCCTCCTCTGAGAAGTGTCTGTTCAGGTCCTTGGCCCATTTGTTGATAGGGTTGTTTGTTATCTTGTTGTTTAATTTTTTGAGTTCTTTGTATATTCTGGATATTAGGGCTCTATCTGAAGTGTGAGGAGTAAAGATTTGTTCCCAGGATGTAGGTTCCCTATTTACCTCTCTTATTGTTTCTCTTGCTGAGAAAAAACTTTTTAGTTTGAGTAAGTCCCATTTGTTGATTCTAGTTATTAACTTTTGTGCTATGGGCGTCCTATTAAGGAATTTGGAGCCCGACCCCACAATGTGTAGATTGAAGCCAACTTTTTCTTCTATCAGGTGCAGAGTCTCTGATTTGATATCTAGGTCCTTGATCCATTTTGAATTTACTTTTGTGCATGGCGAGAGAAAGGGGTTCAGCTTCATTTTGTTGCATATGGATTTCCAGTTTTCCCAGCACCATTTGTTGAAGATGCTATCCTTTCTCCATTGCATGCTTTTAGCGCCTTTATCAAATATAAGAAAGTTGTAATTTTGTGGATTGGTCTCTGTGTCCTCTATTCTGTACCATTGATCCACCTGCCTGTTTTGGTACCAGTACCATGCTGTTTTTGTTACTATTGCTCTGTAGTACAGTTTGAAATCTGGTATCGCTATACCTCCCGATTCACACTTCCTGCTTAGAATTGCTTTTGCTATTCTGGGTCTTTTGTTTTTCCATATGAATTTCATGATAGCTTTATCTATTTCTACCAGAAATGCCGTTGGGATTTTGATTGGCATTGCGTTGAACCTGTAGAGAACTTTGGGTAATATCGCCATTTTGATGATGTTGGTTCTGCCTATCCATGAACAGGGTACATTTTTCCATCTTCTAAGATCTTCTTCTATCTCTCTCTTTAGGGTTCTGTAGTTTTCATTGTATAAATCTTTCACCTCTTTTGTTAGGTTGATTCCCAAGTATTTTATTTTTTTTGAGGATATTGTGAATGGGGTGGTTTTCCTCATTTCCATTTCAGAAGTTTTGTTACTGATATACAGGAATGCCTTTGATTTATGCGTGTTGATTTTATATCCTGCCACTTTGCTGAATTCATTTATCAGTTCTAGTAGTTTCTTTGTAGACCCTTTTGGGTCTTCTAAGTATAGGATCATATCGTCCGCAAATAGTGATATTTTAAGTTCTTCTTTTCCTATTTTTATGCCTTTAATTTCTTTTGTCTGTCTAATTGCTCTGGCTAGTATTTCAAGGACTAAATTAAATAGAAGTGGTGAGAGAGGGCATCCCTGTCTTGTTCCAGATTTTAGCGGGAATGCCTTCAGTTTTTCTCCATTTAGAATGATGCTAGCCTGAGGCTTAGCATATATAGCTTTTACAATGTTGAGGTAAGTTCCTGTTATCCCCAGTTTTTCTAGTGTTTTGAACATAAAAGGATGCTGTACTTTGTCGAATGCTTTTTCTGCATCTATCGAGACGATCATATGGTTCTTATCTTTAAGTCTATTGATGTGGTGAATAATATTTATTGATTTCCGTATATTGAACCAACCTTGCATCCCAGGGATGAATCCTACTTGATCATGGTGCACAATTTTTTTGATATGCTTTTGTATTCGATTCGCCAGGATTTTATTGAGAATTTTTGCATCTATGTTCATTAGAGATATTGGTCTGTAGTTTTCTTTCTTTGAAGTGTCTTTGTCTGGTTTCGGGATCAGGGTGATGTTGGCCTCATAGAATGAATTTGGAAGAGCTCCTTCTTTTTCTATTTCTTGAAATAGCTTGAAAAGTATTGGTATTAATTCTTCTTTGAAGGTTTTGTAAAACTCCGCTGTATACCCATCTGGTCCAGGGCTTTTTTTGGTTGGTAGTCTTTTGATGGCTTCTTCTATTTCTTCCTTTGTTATTGGTCTGTTTAAATTGTGTGTGTCTTCCTGACTCAATCTGGGCAGCTCATATGACTTAAGAAATTTATCGATGTCTTCACTGTCTTCTATTTTATTAGAATATAGGGTTTCAAAATACTTTCTAATTATCTTCTGTATTTCTGTAGTGTCTGTTGTGATATTGCCTTTTTCATCCCGTATGTTAGTGATTTGAGTTTTCTCTCTTCTTCTCTTCGTTAGCATGGCTAAGGGTCTGTCGATCTTATTTATTTTTTCAAAGAACCAACTTTTAGTTTTATCAATTTTTTCAATGGTTTTTTTTGTTTCAATTTCGTTGATTTCCGCTCTGATTTTAATTATTTCTTGTCTTCTGCTATATTTGCTGTTGTTTTGCTCTTCCTTTTCTAGGGTTTTGAGATGTAGTGTGAGTTCGTTTATTTGTTGGTTTTTTCTTTTTTTGAGGAATGAACTCCAGGAAATGAATTTCCCTCTTAAAACTGCTTTCATTGTGTCCCATAGATTCCGGTATGTTGTGTCTGAATTGTCGTTTATCTCTAAGAATTTTTTGATTTCCTCCTTTATGTCTTCTGTAACCCATTGATCATTCAGTAACATATTGTTTATTTTCCATGTGATGCAGGATTTTTCCTTCCTTCTTTTTTCATTGATTTCCAGTTTCATTCCATTATGATCAGATATGGTGCATGGTATTATCTCCACTCCTTTATATTTACTAAGAGTTGCCCTATGGCATAATATATGATCTATCTTTGAGTACGATCCATGTGCTGCTGAGAAGAACGTGTATCCACTTGATGATGGTTGATATATTCTATATATGTCGGTTAAGTCTAGGTTATTGATTGTGTCATTGAGTTCTATAGTTTCTTTATTCAGCTTTTGTCTGGAGGATCTGTCTAATGGCGAGAGCGGTGTGTTGAAGTCACCCATAATTATTGTGTTGTGGTCAATTTGACTTTTGAACTTGAGGAGAGTTTGTTTTATGAACGTTGCTGCACCATTATTTGGTGCATATAAATTGATAATTGTTATGTCTTGTTGGTGAATAGTTCCTTTTAACAGGATATAGTGTCCTTCTTTATCCCTTTTGATTAACTTAGGTTTGAAGTTGATTTTATTCGATATGAGTATGGCCACTCCTGCTTGCTTCCGAGGGCCATGTGAGTGGTATGATTTTTCCCAACCTTTCACCTTCAGCCTGTGTATGTCTTTTCCTATCATATGAGTCTCCTGAAGGCAGCATATTGTTGGATTTGTTTTTTTGATCCAGGTTACCAGCCTGTGTCTCTTGATTGGTGAGTTTAGTCCATTAACATTTAAGGTTACAATTGAAATATGATTTGTACTTCCAGTCATGTTTATTTATTTATTTATTTTAGTTTGGCTAGTTTTTACTTTTTGGTTGTTTTCCTCCCCCTTTACTGAGATACCTCCCGCTGTTGGTTTTGGGCACTGTTTTTCCATTCCTCTTCTTGTAGAATTTTGCCCAAAATGCTTTGCAGTGCTGGTTTTCTGGCTGCGAAATCTTTTAGCTTTTGTTTATCGTGAAAGATTTTAATTTCATTGTCAAATCTGAAGCTTAATTTTGCTGGATACAGTATTCTTGGTTGGAATCCATTATTTTTCAGCGTTTGAAATACATTGTTCCAGGATCTTCTCGCTTTCAAAGTCTGTGATGAAAAATCAGCCGTTAACCTAATTGGTTTACCCCTGAATGTAATCTGCCTCCTTTCCCTCGTAGCTTTTAATATTCTCTCCTTGTTCTGTATGTTGGCTATCTTCATAATTATATGTCTTGGAGTTGGCCTATTACAGTTTTGGATGTTTGGGGTCCTGTAGGCTTCCAGGATTTGGCAATCCATTCCATCTTTCATCTCTGGGAAGTTTTCTAGGATTATTTCATTCAATAGGTTGTCCATTCCTTTGGCTTGAATCTCTGTGCCTTCTTCTATCCCAATGACTCTCAAATTTGGTTTTTTGATGAAATCCCATATCTCTTGGATAGATTGCTCGTGAGATTTAAGCATCTTTTCAGTATTGACTATATTCTTTTCAAGTTGATAAACTTTGTCTTCATTATCTGATGTTCTGACTTCTACTTGATCTAGTCTATTTGTAATATTCTCGTTAGCATTTTTAATCTGGTTTATGGTTTCTTGCATTTCTAAAATCACTGTTTGGTTTTTTTTTAAGATCTCTATCTCCTGGTAAAGCTCATTCTTTGCAGTTTGAATTTGTTTGTTTAGTTGGTTTTCAAAATATACTTTCAATTCTTGGATTTGCTGTCTCATGTCTTCTCTAAAATTCCGTTCCATCTGAGTTAGGTATGCCTTGATTTCTTTCCCTGTCCATGTTTCTGATGCTTCTAGGTCCTCCTGTAGATTTAAGTTGTCCTGCATTATCTGTACTCCTTTTTTCCCTGGTTTTTTCATGTTGTTCACGTTACTTTCCAGCTCTATTTGACTGCTTTGTAACTGCTTTCTCCTATACATTTGTTTTGGCTTTGTTTATATCTGTTGTTTCTCCTTTGTGGTGGGAGATTATGCCTATAGATGTTGGGCTTTATTGTACTTTAGAGCTGATTCATTCAATTTATAAAGGGCTTCCGGATTTTGTATGCATATAGTGATTTGTTTTTTGTTCTTAGGACTTTATGTTGGGTGCTATGAAGGTATACGGGTTAGTATGTCTTGGCTACTTTAGAAGATTGCTCTACTGAAGGGGGATGCTAACCGTCAATTGGATCAGGGTGTTGGTAGTAGCTAGGTATTTAGGAGCACTATAGACGGCCTCGAAACATTCACCTGTTTGCATTTAGACAGTTACACGAAATGGAGGACGTAATGCTTGGGATGAAAGTTGGGGGGAAGGGAAAGGAAGGTGCTCTTGAAAAGTAAGAAGGAGGGGGAGTTAGATAGCATAGAGGAGAATGGAAAGAACAATAAAACTTGGAAGGGGAGAGAAAGAGGGAAAAAGGGAGAGAAAAGATAAAATAAAATAAGAAATAAAATTAGGTCTTAGAGATCCATTTTCTTCTCTTCCCGTAGGCAAAGCTGTGCCCTCCGGGCTGAGATTTGCCCTCAATGTGTCAACAGCAATCCCTGTAAGGCGGCTCCTGGGAGTCTCTCAATCCTGTTGGTCCAGAGCCGTTTCACTTCTACAGCCCCTCCTCCCCTTCCTCCTGCCAGCCAGCCAGGTCCTGTGCACCGGAGGAGGTTCTCCAAGGATTTGGTTACACTTTCAGCCCCTCTGGGTGCTCTATTTCCCTAATGACTGAGCACTCTCTCTGTCATTCATCTAAGCCCCAGTGCTGTGGAGCTGTGTTCTGGGAGTCAATAGTTTAATTTTTCCTGACCCCTTTGGTGGGCACACCTTCGGAGTCTGGCGGCTAAGACCATTGGTGTCGCCACTGGTGGTAATGGGAGTTGGGGGTCGAGGATCCCATCTGCTTCCCTCAGCCCCTACAATCACGACCACTCCGCTGGCAGTAGGAGGAGTTGGGGGTCTGGAGTGTCCTCTGTTTCCCTCCGCCCCTACTGTCACGCCCTCTCAGTTGGCGGTTGGGGGAGTTGGGGGTGGGGAGTCTTCTCTGCTTCCCTCCGCCCCTACAGTCACGCCCACGTCACTGGCAGTATTGGGAGTTGGGGGTCGAGAGTCCTTTGGCCCTTACAGTCACGCCCACGGAGAGATTTTGAAGTTTCCCGGTTGTTTGTATCTGATGCGGGTGGGAGTCACACACCTGCTAAAGTAGATTCCGCTGGGAAGGAATCTCTTTGGCCGAACTTTGGTGACTTCCCCTCTCTGCAATGGCGGGCCCCTGCCTCCTTGCTGGAGTGTCCGAAGGGAGGGGTGGAACTGGCTTGTCTCTGGTCTGACACAATCTCTGGTTTTAGTTCCCAGTTCGCTATTTCATAAAGGCTTGGTTAGATTCCCTTCACGTCGTCTCGGGGGGGGAGCCGTTTGCCGGGCGGGCGGGGGCCATTCGCAGTGGGGGCGGGGCCGTTAGCAGAGCCGGGAGGGCGCGGGCCGTCTGCCGGGCCAGGCAGGGACCCTTCTCGCCGCGCCGGCCTCCGGGGGCCGCTTGTAGAACCGGGCAGGCAGCGGCCTCATGGCTAAGAGCCGCGCAGGCGGGGTGGCCTATCGCAGAGCGAGCGGGGCCACCAGGAGAGCCAGGATGGCGGGGGCCGTCTGCCAGGCCGGGCAGGGACCCTTCTCACCATGCCGCGCCAGGCCGCCGGGGGCCGCTTGCAGAGCCAGTCGGGCGGTGGCTGCGGGATTGGACCTCTGCGCCCGCATGGCTGGCCAAGATTCACTTGTCTGGGACAAACTGTCACCTCTAATAAGCTTACTAATTCCTGGCAGGTCTCCTTTCAGCGGAATTTTGCTAGAAGTTCCTCAGTAGGTAGAATGTAGCTGTTTTAATCGGTGTTTCTGATCCGGTTAATGTGGAGATACTGAAAGTGCTGCTTCCTTGCCGGCCGCGATGTTGGATCCCCAAGTATGAAATTTTAGTGTTACACACACACACACACAGCCATTTGGAAAGAATGAGGTCTCTGTGGCATGTGCCTGTAATCCCAGTGGCTCAGAAGGCTGATGCAGGAAGAGGCTGCCTCAGGAAAAACGAAGTGCTAAACAACAACTCAATGAGACCCTGTCTCTAAATAAAACACAAAATAGGGCTGGGGATGTAGCTTAGTGGTTGAGTGCCCCTGAGTTCAATCTCAGGTAAACCCCCCTCCCAACAACAACAACAAAAAAGATGAAGGAACAGATCTTGCAGCTATTAGAAGCTGCAACTCTCAAAGGGGTTCTTGTCATACACAGCCTGGGACATCAAAAAGTTATGTCAAAAGCATCCCTAGAAAAGAGAAGAACTGAAAAAAGGCCCAGTGGCCCACGGAGGGGCAGAGCTGCCAACCACTCCTGCAAGGTAGGCGGGCCTGTGACGCATCGGCAGAACAGGCGCAGCGGCCTGCTGAGAGGCAGAGCCGCCCCCCCCCCGCGCCTGCAAGGTAGGCGGAACTGTGACCACCAACAGAACAGGC
>NW_026000093.1:9483811-9487734 GCF_001458135.2 Marmota marmota marmota | reverse complement strand
AGAGGGGAGGGGAGGGGAGGGGAGGGGGGATAGTAGAAGATAGGAAAGGCAGCAGAACACAACAGACACTAGTATGGCAATATGTAAATCAATGGATGTGTAACTGATGTGATTCTGCAATCTGTATATGGGGTAAAAATGGGAGCTCATAACCCACTTGAATCAAAGTGTGAAATATGATATATCAAGAACTGTGTAATGTTCTGAACAACCAACAATAAAAAATTTAAAAAAAAAAAGAAAAGAGAAGAACTGATTAAATAGACCAAGAGACAGTGACAGGTGGAGGTCCAACCCTGGCTATGGCTTTATCCCCTTTTTAGAAAGACAATTCACACCTGGTCCATTCTCCAGAGGAGAAATGGATCACTCTACTGGCAGGAGCCACGGAAGAAGGAAAATGGTGGGAAAGGGACAGACAACTTTATCTTTCCCTATCTATCCAGTGAAAAATCATTAAGGCCTAATATGACTCTACTTAGGGCAGGAAGTTACCCTTAGATTAGCGCCTATCTTTTTCGGGGTGATATTTAAATAAAACAGTAAAGATGCAAGGGCAATAATTCTCAGATTGGGATTCCCAAAAACTTACAGAGTGACGATGAATTCTCTTTCATATCCCAGGCCACACAAGGGTTTTTCAAGGCCTGAGAATTAAATACCACCTTCATTTTGCTTAGAGTTTCCAATCATCAGGAAAGGTAGAAAGAACTAGCCAAACTTTAAAGTGGGCCTTGGCTAAAGTCTCTTCCAAGTTTTACCCAGGACTCTGTTTCCTCTGGACACAGAAGGATGCCTTGAACTTGAGCCTCTTTGGGGTTGTAGTAGCTGACCATGTTGGCAGGCAAGATAAGGTCTTGATAAGATTTTATGAGAGAACTGAAGTAGTTGAAATGCCCAACTATGGGCTACCAGCAAATGATTCTCCATCGTAAGCATAAAGGTGATCGTCCAATCCAGCTAATGACCTTAAAGGATTTATACAACTTTCAAATTGCAAAGATGACCAAAACCAATGACTAGAAGGGCAAATTTTGTGTGGATGTGTTTTTATGTCTCTTGAGTAAATATAAGTATCTAAAAGACTATTCATTTAATTGTATGCTATTCTTAATATTATAAGAAATGACCAGTTTTCTATCATGTTTATTAACATGGACATTTCCTCCAATAACATGAGTGTTTCAGTTGCTCCACACTTTCTTGTCAAAGCTTGATATTGCCTTTATAATTATAGCAATTTTGATGAATGTGACTAGTATCTTAATGTGGTTTTAATTTGTATCCATTGAAATATTCAGATATTTTCTTTATTGCCAATATGATGATTTCCAAATATTAAGTTGATTTCCAAATATAAAACTAACTCTATACTTGTGACAAAACTCCATTTATTAATGATCTATTTTACTTTTTTATGTATTACTGAATTCAATTTTGATAAGGATTTTCATGGTCCCAATGACTTGGGAGGTTGAGGAAGGACAATGGCAACTTTGAGGCCAGCCTCAACAACTTAGTAAGATACCATCTCAAAATAAAATTAAAATAGTGTCTGGGGAATACAACTCAGTGGTAGAGTGACCCTGGGTTCAACACAAAAAAAATGTTTTTTCACACTTTTGTTAAAGACTTTCCATACTTAGACTGTACCATATTTGTCTAGTTTTGATTTCTCGATAAATCTGGCCTCTTAAATGTACAGGAATGGGTTCTCTCTTATGGTGCAGTCATGAAAGAGTAGTAGCAATGACAAGAAGGGCCTGACTTGTTCTTTATAGCCAAATAAGGTTATTCAGATGCACTCTTTTTACTTTTCTGAATTTTGTTAATATGTGTCTTTAGAGAAAGAACATCTTCATTTCATCCAAGTTACTGAATTTATTGGCATAAAATTGCTTTAATACCCATATTGTCAACTTAATTTTTTTTCAAGATCTCTACTGATAGCTCCTTTTAGACTTCTGATATTGCTAATTCATTTGTCCCTCTTTTTTTGCTTTATTAGTTTAACTAGAATTTTTTCAATTTTCTTGATCTTGTAAAGAACCAATTTTGTTTCATTGGTGTTCTCTATTATGTGTCCATTTTATATTACCTTGGTTTCAGTTATTACCTTTATTTCTTGTCTATTTCTTTGGGTTTAAATTGCTCCTCTTTTTCTAACTATCTTTGGGTCATTGATTTTAGACTTTTTCTTTCTTTCTTTCTTTCTTTCTTTCTTTCTTTCTTTCTTTCTTTCTTTCTTCCCTTCTTTCCTTCTTTCTTTCTTTCTTTTTTTTTTTGTAGTTGTAAATGCTCAGAATGCCTTTATTTTGTTTATTTTTTTGGTTTATTTTTATGTGGTGCTGAGGATCAAACCCAGTGCCTCATGTATGCTAGGCAAGCACTCTGCCACTGAGCTACAGCCCCAGCCAGACTTTTTTTCTTTTCTAGTATAATCCTTTAAAAGAATTAATTTCCTGGCTTAGTTTCATCCTGTAAATTTTGATAGTTTTCTTTCTTTATTATTCAGTATAAAATATTTTCTAACTTCCTTTGTCTGTAATTTTCTGACCTATACGTTAATGAGAGAAGTAGGATTTAATTCCCAAATGATGGCACATTTTACAGATTTTTGAATATTCATTTTAAATTTATTTATTTATTGGTCCGAGCACATAGTCTGTGTGATTTCAAACTTTTTAAGCCTGTTGATATTTTTGTTTTGTTTTTTAGGCCTACAAATGGTTTATCTTACTTAATAGTGCAAGTGCACTGATAAATAATGTGTTATCTACCTTATTGGGTGGAGTGTTCTATAAAAGTCAATGAAGTCCAGCTGGTTAATAGTTTTGTTCAAATATTCCATGTACTTTCTGGTTAATTTTTTTCCTCCTATTTACACTCACAATGAGAGAAGAAGGAGTGAGGAGAGTTGAAATCTTCCTCTATTATGGATTTATCTGGTTCCTTTATTTATCTCAATCTTTATTCCACATATATAATGTTTTTAATTAAGGTAACATGCACATTTATGATTGTTACATTGCTGTAAGAAATTGACTCTTTCAGCATTAGGAAATGTCCACTTGATCCTGAATAATAATTCTTGACCTCAGTTCTGTTATGCATGATAGGTATACAATCCCTCCAGCTTTCTTATGATAAATATTGATGTACTATTATGTTTTTCTAGCTTTATTTTTACCTGAACTGTTTCTTTAAAGTACACTACTTGAATAAAGCATATAATTAGTTTTTGCTTTTTTATTCAGTCTGTAAATCTGTCTCTACAAACTAGAGTGTTTAAAACATTTTCATTCAATTGTGTTATTAGTTGAGTAGCTTCACAACTACCATCTTGCCATTGGTTCTTTGTGGATCCCATGTGTTTTGTTCCTCCATCACTTTCTCCTTGCCATTGGTTGATTGATTTAGTACTTTTTAGAATTAAAGATGTAATCTCCACTATTATCTTATAGCTATGATTCATTGTTATATTTTCCATAATTTTCTCTAGGGTACACAATGGACTTCCATAACGTATTGCCATCTCCACTCAAATAATATCACATTTTCTGTAGGATACAAGCAACTTACAGGGATACACTTTGCTTTCCTCTTCCCATACTTTCTGCTACCATTGTTACACATTTTTCTTCAGTATCTGTTCAATGTTTCTTTGGATAGTCAATGATTTTTTTAAATTATTGGTTGTTCAAAACATTACAAAGCTCTTGACATATCATATTTCATACATTTGATTCAAGCAGATAATGAACTCCCATTTTTACCCCGTATACATATTGCAGATTCACATTGGTTACACATCTACTTTTTACATACTACCATACTAGTGTCTGTTGTATTCTGCTGCCTTTCCTATCCTCTACTATCCCCCCTTCCCTCCCCTCCCCTCCCATCTTCTCTCTCTACCCCAT
>NW_026000093.1:9443252-9483795 GCF_001458135.2 Marmota marmota marmota | reverse complement strand
TTCTCTTCCCCCCTATTCTGTTCTTAGTTGCTCTCCTTATATCAAAGAAGACATTTGGCATTTGTTTTTTAGGGATTGGCTAGCTTCACTTAGCATAATCTGCTCTAGTGCCATCCATTTCCCTGCAAATTCCATGATTTTGTCATTTTTTAGTGCAGAGTAATACTCCATTGTGTACAAATGCCACATTTTTTTTATCCATTCATCTATTGAAGGGCATCTAGGTTGGTTCCACAGTCTAGCTATTGTTAATTGTGCTGCTATGAACATCATTGTAGCAGTATCCCTATAGTATGCTCTTTTAAGGTCTTTAGGGAATAGTCCAAGAAGGGGAATAGCTGGGTCAAATGGTGGTTCCATTCCCAGCTTTCCAAGGAATCTCCATACTGCTTTCCAAATTGGCCGCACCAATTTGCAGCCCCACCAGCAATGTACAAGAGTACCCTTTTCCCCACATCCTGGCCAGCACTTATTGTTGTTTGACTTCATAATGGCTGCCAATCTTACTGGAGTGAGATGGTATCTTAGGGTGGTTTTGATTTGCATTTCTCTGACTGCTAGAGATGGTGAGCTGAAGGATAGCATCTTCAACAAATGGTGCTGGGAAAACTGGAAATCCATATGCAACAAAATGAAACTGAATCCCCTTCTCTCGCCATGCACAAAAGTTAACTCAAAATGGATCAAGGAGAGTCTGTGTCTGATAGAAGAAAAAGTTGGCTCCGATCTACATATTGTGGGGTCGGGCTCCAAATTTCTTAATAGGACACCCATAGCACAAGAGTTAATAACAAGAATCAACAAATGGGACTTACTTAAACTAAAAAGTTTTTTCTCATCAAGAGAAACAATAAGAGAGGTAAACAGGGAGCCTACATCCTGGGAACAAATTTTTACTCCTCACACTTCAGATAGAGCCCTAATATCCAGAGTATACAAAGTCAATGATTTTTAAAAGAAGTTTTTTTTTAAATGCAAATATTCTTTTATGTCTACCCATCTATTGACTATTTCTGACACTCTTCATTCCTTTGTGTCAATTCAGGTGGTCATCTTTTTTTTTTTTTTTCAAGTCCCAAACATTCTTTGTAGGCAGGTCTTCTGGCAAAGAAAGAGAGAAAAGGAAAAGCAAATTTCTAACCCATTGTTTTTTTCCAAAAAGGTCTTTACTTCATTGTTATTTTAAAAAATATTTTTACTGCATGTGAAATTCTAGGCTGAAGTCATTTTTCTTTCAGCTCTCTAATCATTGGTTCATATTTTTAGAGATATCGTGTTTCTGATGTGAAATCCTGAGCTTGTAAGGGTAAAAGAAATTGAAGTTAAAGTGTAAAAGTTAAAGTGTAAAAGACCGGGCATTGTAAAGTTTCTAAGCTGCAAGGCCTGAGTTAAAATGTAAAAGACGAGGTATTGTTAAGTTCCTATGCTACATGCAAAACCTAAAATTCCTGTAGCTGTTAAGACAATGCTTGGAACCGCCCAGTAAATATTTCCGCTGACCGTCTGGTTGTTTAATAACTTAAGGGCTCTGTGTGGTCTTGCATGCAGGCATCGCAGGGCCTAAACTAATCAGTTTGAATGTGTACCCCGCTTTAGAACTGACCTATCACCCCCGCCCGACCTGTTCCCGCCAATGTATGTACTAATCAAGTCTAAGAATTGTTGTTTGACTTTCCCGCGGTGTATGATGATTTGTTAAAGGAGACTGTGATGTATGTAAAGTCCCGCCCTCCCCAAAAAGTGTACTTAAGCATTGCACAACCCCTGCTCTGGGCTCTGGGCTGCTCTCATTTCTTGGGTGGGCATGGAGCCCCAGCATGCTGGAATGGATCCCCAATAAATAAATCCCCTTCTGCCAATTGCATGAGTGGTCTCTTGGTGGTCTCTCCCTCCGATGCTTCGCCAGACTCTTACAAGCTCACTCTTGTATTGGTTCCTCTGTGTATAAGGGCTCATTTACTTTCTGTCTGATCTAAAGGTAAATTCTTTATTTTTGTTTTTCAGCAATTTGATCATGATGCATTACGAAATCATTTTCTTTGTGTTTTTCATATTTGAGCTGCTTGGATCTGTGGGTTTATAGTTTTCATCAAATTTGAAAAATTCTGTAACATTTTGTCTTCTTTTTTTTTTTCTGTCACGCCTCTTTCTTTCTTCAGGAACTTAAATTGCTAATAACCTGAAGGTCAGGGAGGCACAATTGTTTACTTTTTTTTTCTTTCTCAATTTCCTTTCAGTTAAGTAGTTTCTATTGCCTATTATTAAACTCATTGACTTTCTTCTGCAATGTCTTACTTTGTGAAGTCTTCATGCTAAATACTATCTTTTTCACATGTATAAGATCTATTTTGATCTTCCTCTTCCATCATTTATCCTCATCATGTTGGTATTTTTTTCTTTCAATTTTGAGCTTCTTCTTAATACCTATTGAAGTCCTTGTCTGAGCACTCCATTATTTCTCTCATTTCAAATCTTTTACTATTGGCTTAGTTTTCTCCAGATCATATTTTCCTTCTTAGTCACATGCCTGGTATTTTTTTAAGTTGTTGATGGACCTTTATTTTACTCATTTATTTATGTGCAGTGCTGACAAATTGAACCCAGTGTCTCACACGTGCTAGGCAAGCGCTGTACCACTGAGCCACATCCCCAGCCCCTCCTGGTACATTTTACTGGATGCTAAGCATTATAGTGTAAAATGGATGAATGTCTCGATTGGTTTATTTTCAGGAGTTTGGAGAAGTAGGTGACTTGTGGGTCGGTTTCCTTTTTTGAAGGTTGTTTTTAAACTTTGTAAGAACGATTTGTAAGTCTTTAATCTAGGGATATTTGAGCTCCAGAAGTAAGGCCTAATCCCTTTGCAGTCCTATGAAATGCCTTGGACATTCAACAGGTTTATTTATTCTGGGTAGCTATAATTTAAAGGGCTACCAGACCTTAGTGAGCTGTTTTCTAACTTCATGGAGTTTACGAAGTATTTGAAAACAGAATCAAGAGTTTCCATACAGATTATTTTTCCTATGAATTCCCTCTGTATTTCAAAGTTCTAGGTCCTCAGAATCATAGAACTCTAGTCTCTACTTCCTTAACACACTGAAATCTCCATGCTGTGCTTAAAAGTCACCCTCCCTGCAACACTCTCTAAAAAGTTCCTTTAGGTAGAAAGCCAAGTGTATTGGTCAGTTTTCTGTTATTATAACAAAATGCCTGAGACTGGTTACCTTTATAAATAAAATAAGCTTATTTAGTTCACAATTCTGGATGTTCAAGGGCATGGTGGCAGCACCAGCTCGGCTATGGCAAGGACCATGGTGACATCACAATGATGGAAGTACACATGAGAGGGGGTGACCACATAGCAAGAAGAAAGCCAAAGCACAGGGAGAGGCTGGTCTTATAACTTCTCAGTGGGTTCCACCTCTTAGAAGCCCTACCACCTCTCACTTAAGCCACACTGGGACAGTGCCTCCTACATCTAATTGAGTGGGACAGACTTAAACTGTAGCACCAAGAGGATCTATGAAATACTTTATTTGATCTCCTCAGAGATCATAAACCTGTGTTGCGTATGTCCAGCATCCAAAAACTAAAGCTTCTTGTGCCTTGTCAAATTTCCAAATTGTTTATAGAGAGAGGAGAAACCCAGTATCAGACATTTCTATCATGGTGAAAAAGGAAGTTTAGTGCCTGCTTTACTATAATTTAGACATGTGTTTTCCTACAGTAGATCTGCAAGGAGGCAGCCCTTACAAAATTTCCCAGCGAAAGACTGATTCACTTTGCTATGGAAAGAAGAAAGATTAGGGGAAGCTCTGCAGATCTCTCTGGAGAGGCCAATACAGTGGACATGCAGTATGATAAGAGGAATTCCAAAAGGGTCAGAAAGGAGCTGAGTTTCCATGGGGTTCAATGTTATCATTTACCAAAGAGGAAACCACAGTTCACAAAAGAAATTTGATTGGCTCATTGACACAGAAATAATTAGTGTCAGGGTTCTAAATCTCTGTCCATGTTAGATATTGCCATCTTCAGTGGAGGTGGAGTGTGATCCTTAACAAGAACTCAAATTAGTTTTATCCTAGGAAATATCTGAGGAAACTGCTCCACAAAGACATCTGTCTTAGTTATATGTCAGTCCATGCTTTGAAACTATAGGAAGGCCACTAAAACCCTATTCCCAGGAATAGCTTGGTAGCTCTCTATAAATTGAGTCTAGGAAGATAAGACATAGATTTTTTTTTTCTGTAGAGAGTCCAAATTTAAGTTCCAGAAGAGTAATTCATAACTAAAAACATGTACCATCCTTTTCTGACCCTTAAATAGTTCATGTCCTTCTGAAGTCCCTACCCATGACCCATTTGCTTACCAGCAATGGAGAGTCTCAGAATCATCACCAAGCTGGTTGTGTGGATATTACCTCCAATGCTCTGGATTGACAGAGACTGGATTTTGCAGGAAGAATCCTGCACAAAGTATATTCCATAGTTATGATAGGCCTAATATGATTTTAGTCTCACTTAGTTTCTCAATGAAAATTTAGATTTTTATTTGTCTGTCAATGTATGTTTGGGTGACTTGATAGCAAAGTAATATAATTCTGTAAATTCAAGGACAAAGATTAAAAGTTGTATGATCCTAAACTGTGCCTTCTACCTTCAATGTTGGGACTCGGAATTATTCATTCACTTGCCACCCTCCCTGGGCATTTGTCTAGAGGGAAAGCTGGTAGACCTCCAGGTTAGGAGATGTAGTAGACCAGGTGCCAGCCTATGCCCTGCAACTGGAAGTCAGGCTGCACTGGGGTAGTTTGATTTGTTTCTGAGTAAAAAGGAAAAAAAAAATAAGTTTAAAAAAGGGACAATGGGAAAAGTAGGATTTTTTTTCCTTTCACAGTATTGAATACATTTTGATCTTTCTTGACTCTTTCTTATTTACCATCAATTAAAACAGTTAGTTGACAAAACTTTTCCATCCAGAACCTGTGACCTGCTCTCCCCTATCTTCTAACCCATGCCTCCTTCATCTTTTCCCTGAACACTTGTGATATCTGCTGACCTTTATTATTTTCATTCTGCAATCTAACCTCAATATTGCTGCTGAAAGTTAACTTGTCAAATCTGCTCAAAAATTCCGAATGAATTCCCATTCTTTGTGAGATAGTATCTAAACCTCATTCTAAGTCTTTCAAAATCTTCATCTCATATCATTGCCTCTAGCTCAACCCTGCTGTAGCTTTAAATGCCTTTCCCAATGTGTCCTTCACAGTACTTCACTCTGATCTTTATTCATACTACCCCCACTGTCCATAAAGCCCTTTCTCCATTTCATAAGATTCTATATATTTCCAGGATCCTCTTGACTCACATTTCCTCAATGAGCCCTGCCACAACTTCCCCCCCAAAAAAGGATTCTTTATGTGAACTCCCGTAACTTCTGAACCACCAGGAGAGCACTCTCCTCTGAGTTAGTGTTCAAAAAATAGACCTGCTGGCCCACTATTTATCTTTGTTGCTCTACCGTCTAGTACATAGGAAGTGCTTAGTAAAGTCTATTTAAATCAATCAAATTATCTAAGCATTTAGAATTAAGACAGGTCATAATCTATTTGTAGTCATGTGATTGACATCTAATGATAATATGTGATTGACACTGAGAATCCATACAAATACATCAGATTAAAGAATAATTTTGAAAGTACTTTAGTGGTATAGTTAATCGGGGTACTTTGCAGGTGAGTTCAAGGGTACATAGAGTTGATGCTTTTCTTTAAATGGAATTATTATTAAGATATTGTCCTGGGAATGACTGAAGAAATCACCTAATCCTCTTAGGACAAGTCGATTTCAACTTTCGTGCTTACTCTAGTTATCTGGTGGAGGCTGCCTAGAGCATCGTATTAGAGATTCTATGGTCATGAACAGAGAGCAAAAGTGCTGTGACATGGAAGTAATGTTTAACACATGTATTTAAGAGAGAGGACAGGGAAAAAAAATCCCTAATGGATAGCAGCCCCCAAAAGTTAAGGGTGTGAGCAGAGATCAGAGAGGAAGATAATTTGCTCAGATCCACTGGTTGTCCCAGAGCCAACTTGAAATTCACAACCACCTCCACATTGTACGTGGCAGTGCCTGGTGCAAGCCATGCTACTTGACATCCCAGCCCACGGCTAACAACTCTTAAGTTTCTTGACTAACATCATTTCCGCCAGCACCACACTGTGATTTTGAAACTCCCTTTTTGCTACTCCAGATTTTTTTCACTGCCACCTGTGCTTTGATACTGAAAGGACTTTATAAACTGTGCTCTCAGCACAAAGCTGCCGTATAGAAAGAATAGACTTTCTACCGCTCTATTTAGGATACAAAAAAAAAATGTTCCAACATTCCATCCAAAAATAAAACAAAACCCTTCCAGCTACATCAATCTCTCTTCTTGCTCTCACAACAAAGCTCCAAAAAGAGGACTTCAAGCTCATTGTTGTCAGCTTCCTCTCCCCCAACAGTGAGGACTGGCCATACATTTTGTACCCTGTTTCTCTCCAAGACCTTCAATTACCATCTTGTTGCTTAACCCAAAGAATACCCTTCAGGCTTTATCTTTGCAACATAGATGTTAATTGGGTTCACTTTTCCCTTGGAGATATAGATCAAATTGCCTCTAACTATACCCCACCCACACAGGGAAGTGAGAATATAAAACACTCCCCAGTTTTTCCATGGTAACCCCAAGTTTGAATCCATGGCTTTGCTCTGCTAGTTCTGCACTAAATTATTTTGCAACCCACACGTGTTGTTCCACCGCACAACAATCCATACTTGACATTTAATTCTTTGTCATTATTTATACAACTTGCATTATTTATACACTCCTACAGGTCTGTATGTGGACAGCAGTTTTTACTGAGAGTTTAGCAAAAACAGAAGAGGTGGGTTACACGGAAGTAAAGCAAATGACTTGAAATGTGATGTTAATCATCCCTTGTGGAAGTTTTTCAGCCTCTCCACCTCTCAGTCCTCCCACTTGGTGTTTAGCATCCAAGACTTCTCACGGGCTCCTCTCTCTTCCTTACCCTTCAAACTCTGCCTTTTACCACATTTCTACGTTTATCCTGGTCTCATCTCTTCTCTGAGGATACTGTACTAGTCATTTTTCTGTAACTGCACAAAATATCTGAGATAAATTAACTTAAAAAGAGGAAAGGTTTACTTTGGCTCATCGTTTTGGAGGTTTCACTTCATGACCGATTAGCTCTGCTGTTTTGGGCCTGTGGTGACACAGTACATCATGGTAGGAGCACATGGGAGAAAGCCCATTCACCTCATGTCTCTGTGTGAAAAAGAGAGAGAGGAAGGGGCTGGGTTCCCATTATCCTCTTCTAGAGTAAACTGCAATGACCTAAGGCTTCCCATCAGAGACCACCTCTTAAAAGTTTCATTACTTCCTAATAGTGCCAGACTAGAGATCCAGGGTTAACTATTGCAGATACCAAATTCTTCTCATTCTATTAGATGAAGTCATTTGGGACTTTCCAAGTCTTACTCCCAAACACTCGTCTGGGCCTGCCTAATGACACATAGCAAGCTTGGGCTGGCAGAACCAAAAGTCTGGCGAGGTCTGCTAATCTGAATCAAGTTCTATTTCAAAGACAATTGGGGTTTACCACATTTTTTTTTCCTTTACTACATTTAACTTCTCCATGGCTGACATTAATTGACCTTTTGACTATTTCTTCTCTGAAATAATTTTGTTTCCTGGGTACCACTCTTTGCTGATTTCCATCCTAATTCTCTACTATTTCTCTAATATGAAGGCTTTTAGTGCATGTTTTTAAAAAAGCTGTTTCTCACCTTGCCCACGAGTTCTCAACTGCCCCAGAGCAGTTCTGACCAATAGTAATATAATGCATGCAACATATATAATTTGTATAAATTTCTACCAATCTCATTATAAAAACTGAAAACAGAAGTAAAATTCATTTTAACAATACATATTTTAACCCAAGATACCCAAAGTATTATCATTCATGCTATAATCAGACTCAAACTTCTTTATGGCTATATTTTATTTTCTAAACAAAATCTTCAAAATCCAATGTGTGTATTTAAAACACATCTCAATGTAGATGCTAATTTTTTAATCAAAATAATTTATTTGTATTTGGATTTTATAAGCTTTGCAGTCAAACAGTAGATTTACATACCTGAAAAGTTCAAACCATAAGTTTTCCAATACCTAAATGAATACTGCAAATCATTATCTTTTCATATTTGTGTTCATGTTGATAATATTGGTTTATCATTTTTTCAAAGAAATAGATATGACTGTGAAGCAAAAGCATAACTGTTCTTGTTTAATAAATTGCTAACACTTGTATCAACTCAATACTATTGACATCAAATTTAAAGGAGCACTGTGTAAACTGAAAACCACTCTCTATATTTCCCCATATTAGCAAAACATTCTTTGATCTTTCTAGGGCTTCTTGTAGCTAATTTACATAATTCTGTCCACTACAATTAAAATTTTCTGCATCTCGATTCATGTTTAAAAATGTGTAAAATCTATCCTTTGGTTTGTGTTATAGAAAGTTTCAGTTTCAACATGAATTCTCATACCTCTCTTGATTAAGTGTAAATAAAGCTTTCCCTTCTTTGGACTTCAAATTTAGCTCATTTACATACAGTATGATGTCAGTGAAAAAAATGCAAATCACACTGATATATTTTGGGGTTTTATTATGTGGCAAGCATTTTATTTTTTTGTGGTTACCATGTACTTGAAATGTGATTACTGAGACTGTATAAAATATTTCTCTGATAAACACAACTGTATTCTTTGGGCAAAAAATACATTTTATAAGCATCACAACATTTAATACATCATCATTTTACTGTAGAGAGCATCATAGGCATGTGTATCATTTCTAATTATTATCAAAGAATTGATTCAGTTGGAATGATTTTTTTCTATGCATTTCTATAACACTATGATGTATTTATTTGAATGTTTTACATGTGGAGTATAAATTATAGTGATAACTATATACATCAAAATTGGTAATTAAAGTATTTTTAATTACCACATAATTAAATCATTGTTCTAATTTGTGTATTTACCCTTTAACCCATTTGACTATTAGCTCATACGCTTGACAAAGACCTAAAACGAAGCCTAAGGGAGGCTCCTTGCAGTCCTCAGCTTGTGTGTGTGTGGGGCGGGGGGCGGCTACGCCTGGGCCTCCCTCTCCTGGTAGAACACAGCTGAATATCCTGTTGAATGGTTCACCCTTGATATCTGACCTCATCAACAGGTTATTATCCTGGTCTGCCTTCAGCAAAAGTCCTAGCATTTCAGTTTAACTAGAAATCCCTTAGATTTGATGTTTCTTCCTGGTAATTTTCCATCTACTGCTCACTCCCTACTCCTTGGTTATAAATTCTCATTTGTCTCTGTCAGAGTACATTCTTTAACCTCTACAGCAAGACCCCATTTCTCCACGGACTTCCTGTAAATGAAATCTGCTTTATTATCTTCAACAAGTATTTGGCTAATATTTTTCTTTAGCAGGGTATGAGAACGGTATTTTTTTCTGTTTTGTACTCCCAGAGCCTGGCATAGTATACAGCACAGAATAGTTGTTCTATTTGAATTTGGTGATTGAATAGTCAGCGCCTGCCATGCGCCAATTTCCCTCCAATTCTCTCATCTGGCCGACATGGATTAGACATCTAAATTCATCCCTTTATGTAACATCCAGGAACAAAAGGCTTTAATAAGACAATGCTTAAAAGTAATTCTAAATACTTTCTCTGTGTAGGTCTCAAAACTTTGGTAGTTCAAATATTCAAAATGCTATTTATACGAAGATCAGAAAAGGGTTGTCTTTGATTACAGACTTTATAAATGTTGTTGTATAGATGATCCCATAAAACTAAACATATACTTTACTGTTTGTTAGGTTAAACACACACACAAACACACACACTTTAAAAGTGAGATTTGGATTAAGTAGCTTGCATACTTTGATCAAGGATAAATTATCAATTCTAGTTTTCAAGAATACCAGTCGTTATCTTCTGAGATCATTGTAGAGAGAAAAAAAATCATGGAAATTCTTAGGACAGGGCTGCCATGTTATAGCCCCAGCATACCATAGCAACTTGTATTATGAATAATAGTAATAAGAAAAAATGTTGCAGCTGGTGTGTTTGATTGTAAGCATCAGGAATAGGTTCTGACTAACTTCAGCGAAAAAGAGGGGTGGGGAAGGAGTAGAATAATTGAAAATTTATAAAGCAACAAAGAACAGAGATTGAATCAAGAAAAACAGGATGCAAGGCAGCTCTGGGAACCTAAATTTCATAAATTTTTAAAAGAAGTTTCTTTGGGCTGCCACAATCAGAATGATTCAGCCCCGTTAATCTTTCTACTGGTTTAGATGTTCAAATTCCAAATTTCTAGAAGATAGCCTGATTGGCCTAGCACAGATTTTGAACCAATCCTTTGGCAAGGTGGAAGTGAGCTTAAAGCCATTCTTCTAAGAATATATTCAAGAAGGTTTGGATTATTCCTCAAAGTAAAACTGGAATGCTATTAGGAAAAGAAGGAATACGGCTGGGCACAGTGGCACATGCCTATAATCCCAGCTACTCAGGAGGCTGAGGCAGGAGGACTGCATGTTGGAGGACAGGCTGGGCAATTCAGAGACCCTGTCTAAAAATAAAAAATAAAATGGTCTGGTGATATAGCTCAACAGTGGAGCCTTTGACTAGCATGCATTAGGCCTTGGGTTTAATCCCCGGTACTACAGAAAAATACAAAAACTAACAAAAAAAAAAAAACACAAGGAGATTGGAATTCTTTGTAAGTGAAAATAGCAGATGTTCTCCACACATAATTTTATCATAAGCTATAAATTACACAGGCTTTGCAGTGTTTACCCAGGATATAGATAAACTTCTGATATATTGTAGTTCCTTCTTATGAAGCACAAATAAAACACGTGGAAAGCAGCCAACCAAGGATATGGCTGAGATAAGGTTTCGTATTATGGTTGAGCCGGGAGGGGTGGTTTGCCCACAGCAATCTCCAACATTTGCACCTGTAAGAAACTCAGAATTATGATGAAGGGCGGGCCTGGTCTGCAAAGGGAAGACCCACGCATTGAACTCTCAAGTACAACAGGAAACTAGAGAATAAGCAGCCATTAAAGAGTGGAAACAAGGCAAAGTTTGAGAATCACAGCATCTAATTCAGAGTTGAAGCTAAGAGTAACAGTGAGACCATGTGTCTTGTTTTTCTAGCTCCCATAGCAGTTCCAACAGCCAGAGATGGATGTTTCAAGGGATCATGCAGAGAAGTTTTATAGGGCTAGAGAGACATCAATTTCTACTGCTCCAAACAGAAATCTACAAATACTTGACCACATGTAGCTGCTGAATTGCTTCTGTTCTGACTTTGCCCAGATTTTTTATGTCTTTCACCAGTGAATATCTCAATAGTCTTTAGATTAGTGTTTTCCAAATGCCAGTCTGTAGACCAGGGCAATGTTTTCACTGATCTGTTGTTCAATTTAAAAATAGAGAAAGAAAAGTTAACTTTTCAGAAGTGAGATTTTTCCATAAAAACTAAATAATATTCTCTTTTATGCATGTGTGTGCTGTTTGAACTTGGTACCTTGTGCATGCTAAATAACTCTCCACCATTAAACTATGCCTTTGGCCCCTAAATATGTTCAATTTAAAGGGCCTTTTCTTATTCTAAAATTATGTCCTTCTTACACATTTTTATTTTAAAATATCCTTTTATGAAAAATTTAAAAAATAATGAAAATGGATGGCAGTTTTTAAAAATATGTTTTCTTGACACGATAAATATTGGGAATTTCATATTTATTTTCTCTCTTTTCTTTAATGTTAGTCTGTAAAATATAAAATCTGGGAGCCAGAATTCTAAATGCCCATAAGACTCCCACCGATTACTTCTCAAGTGGGTCTGCAAAGGAAAAGATGCTTCCAACACGAGGACAGAGGAGGATGAGAACTAAGTTCAAATCCTGCTTCTCTCTTCCTAGCCTCTGACCTGGGATAGTGCTCCCATTTTATCTGAAAAGTAGCAATAGTTATTGTATCTACTTCATAATTTGTGTGTGTGTGTGTGTGTGTGTGAAATTCACAATAAATGTTTATTCAAACAATGACATCTTTCTGGAATTAATTTCAGGTAATATTTTTGTCTCTCAAATGATAATTAATCTGAATTCATACTTTAAGGAATAGTTCTTTTCAACCAAATTTCTATATCTCAAACTACTATCCATCCTTGGTTTATACCTAAAGGACTTAAAAATAGCATACTACAGGGACACAGCCACATCAATGTTTATAGCTGCACGATTCACGATAGCTAAATTGTGGAACCAACCTAGATGCCCTTCAATGGATGAATGGGTAAAGAAAATGTGCTATATATACACAATGAAATATTACTGAGCATTAAAGATAATAAAATCATGGCATTTGCAGGTAAATGGATGGAGTCTGAGAATGTAATGCTAAGTGAAGTTAGCCAATCCCCAAAAAAACAAAGACCATATGTTTTCTCAGATATTTGGATACTGATTCATAATGGGGGAGCATGGGAGGAATGGAGGAACTTTGGATAGGGCAAAGGGGAGGGAGGGAAAGAGGGGCGGCATGGGGGTAGGAGAGATGGTGGAATGAGATGGACATCATTACTCTAAGTACTTGTATGAAGACATGAATGGTGTGACTATTTTGTGTACAACCAGTGGAATAAAAAATTATGCTCTATATGTGTACAATTAATTAAAATGCATTCTGATGTCATGTATAACAAATTAAAATAAATAAATAAATTTAAATAAAAAATACTATCCAAATAATGATGGACTAAAAACATAAAAGGCATGCTGATATATACTGGCCACCTGTCCTTTGACAATAGTGTCTCTATATTTGAAGGGTGTCTGACTTTCCCAATGCGGTGGATCAAATCCTTGCCTGATATTTGGTACCAGGTATTAATTACCAGGGAGAGTGATTTGAAAAGGTTCCTGTCTTCACTAAACAATTGTTTTAAATGCTTGGAAACTTTTGATCTATGGGATCACATACTCTTCATGGTGACAGTAACTCTCCCATCAGGTCAGGTTTTAGGGTATTACTAATTAACTTTTATTCCCTGTGGCTTCAACACCATGTGTTTGAAGAACTCAACTAGGATTCGAGAGGACGTATGTAGGTCTGTCTTTAACTGTTTAAGACAAGCCATCTACCTTTAAAAGTTCCAACATTTCCGTGGGTGTGGCAGGAAGAATCTATGACAAATTTTGAGTTTGTTTTTGTATGTGTAAGGTTTAAGGTGGGGTTCTTTTGCTGGAAAACTATCCTCTCTCCCTGAATTGCTTTTAAACCTCTGTGCAAAATCAGTTGATTATACTGTGTAGGGTTATTTCTGGGTTCTGTATTCTGTTCTGTTGATCTGCATGTCTATCTCTCTTCTAATAACCACATAGTTTGGATTACTGTAAGTGTTGAAGTTAGGTAGAAATTTCTGATTTCTCCATGTTTCTTACCCAAAGTTCATCCAGCTATTCTGCTTCTTTTGCCTTTTCATAGACATTTTACAAAAATCATCTGTATCAACAAAGAAAAGGGATTTGTACCAAAAAAGAAAATCCTCTTGCTGGGATTTTTTTTTTTTCTTTTAGGAATTGTAGCACATGTAAATATTAGTTTAGGGAGAATTGACATCTTTTGCTGAGTCTTTTCAACTGTAGGTTCAGTTTTCTCATTCAGTTTGAGATAACCCTGGTTCTTGATATAACAAGTAACATTTAATTGAAATTGAAAAGCCAAGGTTCGTCGTCGGAGATTAAAATGCACACACACAGATAGCAGTGACAAAGATGAAGCACTTTACTGCAAGCTGATTCTAGCTTATATAGAAAGTGAGAGTCAGTTATCTTAAACCAGGAAGCTCCCGGGGCCAATCATAGTAAAGGTCAGGTCATCACCTATGGTGCACACACGTCCGCCCTGCATAAGATTCATGGGGGGCACGAACTTTCCATGAGTTCGGAAGATGGGAGGGCCAATTAGAAGGTCTTCAAAACAACTTGTTATCCGCCCACTGGCAACTTGCCCGCCACCATGTTGCATTAGGGGCTCCTTATCTGAAAGGCCCGGGGAGTTCTAGCCACCCACTGGCAATTTGCCTGCCGCCATGTTTGAAAGGCCCGGGAGTTCTCAGGGAGACTCCCAACAGAAATCTAGCCATTTTGTAATTAATTTTTTGCTAGCACATTATAATTATACATAATATTGGGATTCCTTGTGATTTCTTTGCACATGCACATAATTTGGTCAGTTCCATTTCCCAGAACCTCCCCCTTTCTAATCCCTCCTTCTCTCCTGGCTCCCCATCCTCTACCTCTCTACTCTTCTGGTCTCACTTTATTTTTCCCCCCTTCTTTTTTCTCTTTAGCTTCCACTTATAAGAGAAAACATATAGCCTTTGACTTTCTGAGTCTGATTCATTTTATTCAATATATGTTCTCCAGTCCCATCCATTTTCCTGCAAATGATATAATTTTGTTCTTCTTTATGGCTGAGTAAAAGTCCATTGTGTATCTACACCACATTTTCTTTATTCATTCATATCTTTATAGGCACCTAGCCTGTTCCATAACTTAGCTATTGTGAGTTGTACTGCTATCAACAGAGAAACCTGGCCATTTTGAAGGAGGTGTTGTAAGACTCTGGATCTTATTTGAATGTTGTGTTTTAACAGGCCTCTTCTGATAATTCTCCTACCTCATTAAAGCCAGGTGTGGTTCCAAGTCCAGGTTCTCCTCTCTACCTCCATTGACTGGGAAGGGACTGCTGCTCCTTGTTAAAACTTATGGGCTGAGAGAATTTGTTCCCTATAGGCATGGGCTGGTTTTACGTTGGGTAGAAGAAGGTGGAACCACTCCACTGACTCCTCTGTGTGTGGAGAGGGGTGGGAGGTGGCACTGCAGGCTTGCTCCTGTCCAGCACCGGTGGAAGCCAGGGCCCTGGCTCCTTCGGGCATCACAGGAAGTGGTCATAATGCTCCTTCCAGTGAGAGAGGAGCTCTCTGCTTCCCACTTAGCCTTTGCTGGTAGGAGTGGAGGTGAAGCCAGAATTACTTTGTTTTCTTCTATGGTATTAACGTTGCTGTTATTTTTTAAAAGTTTTCTGTCTGGCTAAGCTGTTCTTTTCCTTGTCCTGTGGCTAGAGAAGGCTGGATTTTTTTTTGGGGGGGGGGCTTCTTTTGGACATGCATATTAGCATAAATAGGTCCCAACTTCTCCAGTACTCAAGTCGGGGATATACCCATGAGGCAAAAAGAAAATTCAAGGATTTACTACCACGTAGCTCCTCGTGGTGAGTTTCCAAAGTCACTGGTGGGTCTCCTTCTGCTGTCTACCCTTCAGAATCTTCTCGTTTGTTTAGATATGATAACTCCTCTGATTCTGCAGGTTCTACATCCACAGATTCACCCAACCAGGTAGAAAGTACTGGGAGAGGGCTGGGGCTGTAGCTCAGCGGTAGAGCACTTGCCTAGCATGCGTGAGCTCCTGGGTTTGATCCTCAGCACCACATAAAGTCAAATAAATAAAATAAAGTTATTGTATCCATCTACAACTACAAAAAAAAATTCTTTAAATTAAAAAAAAGAACATATTGGGAGAAAAATTGTTTCTGTATTGGACATAAACAGACTCTTTTTCCCTTGGCCTCCCCTAAACAATATAGTGTGACCATTTTTCTGCAGTATTTATATTAGTCATTATAAGTAATTTAGAAATGATTTGAAGCATATAGGAGGATGTGCATTGATTATATGCAAATACAATGCCATTTTTTAGAAGGGACTTGAGCATCTGCAGATGTTGGCATCCACAGGAGTCCTGAAAACAAGCCCCTCAAAACCAAAAGGACAGCTGAATAATATCCAGGGTTTTGAATTGTATTACAAGAATAGAGGTAAATTCACCTTCTGAATTTTCCTGGAAGTACACCTCTTCATACTTTGTTCTTTTGACCATTCAACACTTCCCAATAAAATTTTGTATTTAGTTTTATCAATTATGCCCAATAAACATAGAATTTCTAACAAGTAGACATTTGGTTTTTATTGTTTTCATCTACTTCTCACCTGAAAATAATAATCCAAATACATTATTTCAAAAGAAGTATTCATGAATTGAAGAGAATCTTTAAAAATATAAACACTCAAGAAAATGGTGATTTCTCTATGATTTTTTCATGGAAACTATGAGAAGCTGGAATGTCAGAGTTCTTTAGTAAGTGTAAAGAGCAATGGCTAAAGAGGCAGAGTTCTTTTCTTCATGTGTTTTGAGGAGATACAGTCATGCATTTAACAAGGACACCTTCTGAGAAATGTATTACTGTGTGATTTTTTTCATTGTATGAATCTCATAGAGTGTGTTTACACAATCTAAGATGCTACCACATCACTATGCCATGTAATCTTAGGGAATTACTATCAAATATGTGGTCAGTCATTGACCAAAACTTTGTGTTGTGCTTGGTTGCACTTATTTCCAAAAATAGTACAGGTCTAAACTTTTCTGAATATAGAAAAAAGAGCTTACTTAATGAGTTATAAAAATCCCCCTTATCAGAGCAAATCTATGACTTAAGGTTCATAAGCAGACAATATTGTATAACTTTTAATTACCTAGTTATAGGCGTGAGCCTGTTAAGCTATTATAATTTCAAAATTCAAGTCCCGGCTCTATCAAATCAACTAAAATTTATGGCACATCAGAAATTGCCCCTTTTACATCAATTCCACAGAGTCATTCTTTTGAAATTTTCTTTTATTGTAACAACTTCCATTTTTATGCAGTACTTTCAAAGCAGATCACTGGCAGAATGCTCCTACAATAAAAATGATACTTTGTGGTTTTGCTTCATTATCGAGATCTGAAGTGTTTTGCTGGCATATGTCAGCTGGCACCGTCTGGCAAGCCATGGAGAGAGCCCTGGAGAGGAATCAAAGTGTCTGACACATTTCCACTTCCTCTGTACTAGGAGGAGGACCGAGCATATCCACCCTATGGTTCTCTAAGTTTGCAGAGGTGTAGAATAATATTATAGTTGTTCCATGCATCAGAGTACTTAATATTCAGAGAAACACCCTGAGAAAGATGACTTGGGTGCATGGAAAATTTTCGTGGAAAATTCCAGTTTAAGAAACTGAAGCTTCAGCCAGGCTGTCTTAAAAATAAAGTACAAAGGGCTGGGGATGCAGTTCAGGGCTTGGGGTTTAGTTTGGTGGTAGAATGCTTGCCTAGCATGCAAGAGGCCCTGTGTTTAATCCCTAGCAGAGAGGGGGGGGGGGTGCAAGGAGGAAGAGGTCAAGGAGAAAGAGAAGAAGTGGGAAGGCTGGACTTAGAAAGATTAAGATTTTTGACTTCACACAATGAATAAAGATTTTTGAAGCAGAGGAAGCTGAAAGGATGGGTCGGGTTTCAGATCTGGAAAATTACTATCTCTATTCCCCCTAGCTAGATTTAATTATTAAAACTTATTTATTTATTTATTTATTTTTGCATTACAATTTTTAGTACACCATTATACCATAATTTATCATATCTTTGATTGTATATAAGGTATGTTGACTTCAAATTCACATCTTCATACATGTATTTTGTATAATGATGAGGGTCTCCTTTCACCATCCATGCTATTCCCCTTCTCCCTCCCTTTCCCTCCCACCCCTATTCTCTATCTAGAGGTAATCTTCCTCCCTTGCTCTCCCTCCCAACCCCACTTGAGTCACCCTCCTTATATCAGAGAAGACATTCGGCATTTGTTTTTTTGGGGATTGGCTAACTTCACTTAGCATAGTCTTCTCTAATGCCATCCATTTCCCTGCAAATGCCATGTTATTAAAAAAATTACAATCAGCATAGTCTATATCAGGTATTAACCTGAACATTTCTGTTATTTTCTAAAAGTTTTCTGTCTTTGATTGTGGGGATTTTAAGGACAAAAGTTCCTTCTCTGTGGCTCACCTTAAAACCGTGAAAGAACATGTGATAGAAAACACTGACAGCCTGGAGCAGTGGTGTACTCCTGTAATCTCAGCAGCTCGGGAGGCTGAGGCAGGAGGACTGAGAGTTCAAAGCCAGCCTCAGCACTGGTGAGGCACTAAGCAACTCAGTGAGACCCTGTCTCTAAATAAAATACAAAACAGGGCTGGAGATGGGGCTCAGTGGTTGAGTGCCCCTGAGTTCAATCCCCGGTACCAAAAAAAGAAGAGAGAGAAAACAACAGATGACAAAATCAGGTTTTCATGTGCACTATTTGCTCTGCTTGGAGAGTAGGTTTTCTAGCTTTAGAGCCCAAATTAAATTTCAGTGAAGGCTCTCTAAAGAGAGCCTCTGGGAAAAGTGTGGGTCAAAATGAGAGGACGGAGTACTCTGGAAAGTGGGATGAAGAATGAGACTGGATCAAACCTTTAGCTGAAAGCTAGGGACCCAAGATGACTCACCCCCCCCCCATACACACAGGGGCAAAGACGCTGGAGGGCCAGCCAGGAATGTGGTCTATAGTAAGGGCTCTTCTGCTCCTAAATGTCACTTCCAGCCAGAGATCTAGAGACCAGTCAGCAGTCAAGATTAAAGGCTCCGTGTCACCAGCAGCAAGGAACCCAGAACCTGGAGAAACAGAAGAGATAGAAAGGCTCAGAATGGCACCTGAGGTCAAGAGCCCAGAGAGATGGTTCACAGAATCTGTGAAGGATCCTAGCATCAAGGAGAGCTTGTTAACTAGCCACCTGCAGCTCAGAGGTGGACTCGTGCTTCCTGTAAAGACAGTCAATCAAAAAACAAACACACCGACCTAGGGCTAGAAGGTAAAGGTAAGTGTGAACACCTGAGCATGTTCGTTTCTTCCCTTCACATGTAAAATATAATGTCCATTACAGGCTAAAAAAATATTCTGGGAGCAATCAACAAATATTCTACACAGCAGCCAACAAAACAGACAGTGCTTTAGTTAGTTAAAAACATGAACTAGGCAGCTGGGGGTATAGCTCAGTGGTAGAGCACTTGCCTAGCATACACAAGGCCCTGGGTTTATCCCCAGAACCACATACATACACATACACAATAACAACTACAACAACAAATAAAAAACACTATATTTTATTGGGAACATTAGATAACAAAACAATAAAGCAAAGTAGTGATAGATGCTAAAAAGAAAACTAAGAACTGCAAAATGGAGATAATGAAAGGGAAATCGCTTTAAATGATTATCATATTTGAGAGACAGCCTCTCTGGGAAGAAGAAGTTCAAAGAGTAACCTCATTACAGTTAGGGAACTTGCTACGTGATGAGTGATGAGTCCATGGAAGAGGGCTCCAGGCAGTCTAGAACATGCAAATGCCCTGTGGCAGAACTGAATTTGGCATGCTCAAGAAATAGAAGAAAACCAGTGTATCAAGAATAGAATGAGCAAGAAGGAAACTGAAAAGCGACGAGTTTGAAGAAAGAGGCAGCAAGCAAGTTTTGTAGGATCAAATTTAGTTAGGAGTTCTAATTTTCTTTAAAGTGACATGAGATGTCATTGGAAGATTTTTAATTATATTATTTGGGGCCTAGGGATGAAACTTAATGTTATAGCACATGCCTAGCATGAAATACACTGAGTTCAATTCCTCAACACCAAACAGAAGCATAAGAAGAAACAGGAGGAAGAGGAGGAGGGAGAATACGATGATTATTTGATTGGATTTCATTTTACGAAAACCACTGGCTGGGTATGGTGGTGCAGACCTGTAGTCCCAGCCAGTCGGGAGTCTGAGACAGTAGAACTGATGGAGACCAAGTATTTGAGACCAGCCTGACAACATGTCAAAACACCTGATAAAAAAAGAAAGAAAATCACTCTGGCTGTCCACTGCTGCACATACTGAAGGTAGAAATGAAAGAAAATGGAGAGAATGATTAATAATCCAGACTTGGAATTATGGACTGGCATCATAGTCATAGATAGGAATAAATATTTTTAAAAATGTATTCGAGAGAATATTAATCAATCTTGCTAGTACATTAGTTGTAAAAGAAAGCGCAGAATCCGAAATGATTCTTTGTTTTTTTTTAGATAAAGAAGACAAATATGCAATAAGAATTGTAATGCATTCAGCTATCATATATATATATATATTAAAAAAGACAAAGATTCTAGGCTTTCCTTTAAAATTAGAAGTCACCATGTCTACCTTGTGCAGATTTTTTGCTCTCAGAACTGTTCACTGTTGTCACTTGCAGCAGAGCTACACCATGCAAATGATCAAAATCAGCATCACTTACCCAGTAGGGCTCTTGGAAACAAGTCCATTTAGCCCTCTCCAGACCCCACGGGGTTCCCCAAATGGCCTTGCTAGACCCAGCATGAAGCAGCTAATGTTACATGTGGGATGCAATTACCAACCCCAAAGCCCATCTCCTTCTCCTCAAGGGGTCTGGAGGGGAACATTCCTCAGATGTCCACAGCTGCCCAATTCCCAGTACCTATTTTGTATTCTCAAACACATTCCTCTAAACACAATTTTTCAAAAGTGAAATTGTTTTGAATTCCCATAATCTAAACACAATTTTTTAAAAGTGAAATTGTTTTGAATTCCCATAATCTGTTTAAATTTATGGGAAATCATTTATTTATTTATTGCTTTTCTAAATAGAATATAAACCTAGAAAAGTAAAGCAAAACTAAAATCAATTCCATGTTAGGAAAAGAAATTCAGAATTCACACATCAAATAAGGTAAGTTGAGACCTTAATTAATGAATACTTATTGTTAAATTGGAACGTGCATATGTGTTCTGGATTTTGGGGGTTTTTTTAAATATTTTTTAAGTTGTTGATAGACCTTTATTTTATTTATTTATTTACATGTGGTGCTGAGAATCGAACCCAGTGCCTCACACATGTCAGGCAAGTGCTCTACCACTGAGCCACAATCCTAGCCCATGTGTTCTGTTTTTGATGTGGAAAGCTATGCTGTGGACAGTCTGGACTCAACAGCAAGAAGTCACACATCTGTCTATACTTAGGTGTTCCTTAGAGCTTCTACCTACATAAAAATAGTTTGGGCTCTGCTGTTTTTCTTTTGCTTTCATGTCAAAATAAAGTCCATTTACCAAATGTCACTAAAAACCACTCTTTGAAAAATAAGACATAGAGAGAGAGGTACGTATGAAGAACAAGATCAGATAAACTAGCCTGAATCCTAACTCCATTGTTTTCTAGTCACTTTTGTATTACTGAATCTTTGTATTACTGAATCCTGCATTTCCTCATCCATAAAACAGGGGTAAAAATACCTACCTGTAACACTGTTGTGAGGACTAAATGAGATAACACGGGTAAGGCCCTTGGTACCTAACATGGATAAAGGACTTAACAAATAGATGGTTGTAGGTTTGTCATAATTATAGATTCACATGAAATTGCAAAAACAGCATGAAGAAGTCCCTGGGCCCTTAATCCAGTTTCCCTCAATGACTACCTCTTACACAGTTATGGTGCAATATCAAAACCAGGCAATTGACATGCTACAATTTGTGTGAATGTATGTATGTGTGTGTGTGTGTGTGTGTGTATAGTGTATATATATGAGAAACTATATATATATATATATATATATATATATATATATATATATATTATACTAATATGAGAAACAATATGTATATGCATAGTTTCTCATATTATCATGTGTGCAGATTCATAGAATCATGGCTACAACCAAGACCAGAACTATTCCACTACTACAAATGTCTCCCTTCTCCCCATGAAGTCATACCGACCTCCTCCCCTGCCTTACTCTCCTAAACCTTAGCCACTATAAATTACTGCAGTGATGAGTGTCCCACCACAATAATTTCACTATTATGCTTCATATAAACAGAAAAAAAAATAGTATGTGACCTTCTGAGATGGGCTTTGCTTCACTCAGCATAATGATCCATCCAAGTTGTTGCACGAATCAGTATTTTGTTCCTTTTGAGTCCTGGGTTGTGTTCCACAGTATGAATGTACCACAGTTTGTTTAACCATTCACCTATTGAAAAACATTTGATTGTTTTCAGTTTGGGGCTGTTAAAGAAGAATTATTTATGAAGAATCCTACAAAGGTTTTTGTCTGGATATAAGTTTTTATTTCTTTGAGATAAACACCCAGGAGTATGTTTGCTGGATTTTGTGAAGTTCTGTCACAATTTCTCCTTATTGTTATAATCATGAGTTGCAATTTTGCAACTGTTATAATACAAGAGATTGCCAATACATTTTATCAAAGGAGAAGAAGTAGAATAGAATCCTTGGGTAGGATTGCAATTTTATGTTAATTAACTCATAAATGCTGGTTGCTCTGACAATCATACACTCTGAGAAGCTCAAAACAATAATAGCTATTTCTTGTTTATTCAATGTCCGGCATGGGTCAGCCAGCTCTCCTGAGTGACTCTCTCTGTTCTGTGGCTTTTTCTGTTGGAGATCTCCATCATCTGTCATTTTGGCTTTCAGAAGTGTGGGTGAATAGGAGAAAGGGGAGGAGAGTATATAAAAAGATCATTTTGGATGTTTTGGAACTCAGGACTGCAAGTGGCTTTTGTCTACATACCAGGGGCCAAGATCAGTCATGCAACCTCTTTCTAGATGCAAGGGAGGTTAGAAAATGCAGTCTTCTAAGAAGTAATAAGGCAGTATATGTCTGGTTTGGCTCCATCCACAGTGGAGCCTAATAGTGGAGCTTCCTATCAATAGTGAGTGGCATTCGTGAATTAATGGAGAGAATGCTTTTAACCACTAAAGCACTCTATATTGAACTTAATCTGGTTCAAGGTAAGCCCAGTAACCATTCTTAAATCACTTGCTATGAAAATAACTGATGGAATAAAGGAAAAAGGTAATACAGCAAATAACAGTTCATAGCTCTTAGTTACAATCATTAAGTTGACCCTCCTGGCTAGAGGCAAGTAATCTTTGGCAAAGCCAAGAGTGAACAAAAGATACAGAAAGATGAAATAAAAATACACCAAGACCAGCCTCACCAACCTTCCCCACTGGGTCTCAAGGTTAAACTTGTTCTGTGGGATAAATTCAGACCAAAGTTTAAGCCAGGATGAATAAACTGTAGCACTGGGGTCACAGTGAGCCCTCTGCCTATTTTTGTATCCTGTAAGCTCAGGATAAGGTTTATATGACTAAATGGGTGAAAAAAAAAAAAACAGGAATATTTTGTGAAACTGAAAATTATGCGAAATTCAAATTTTATTTTTTATAAATAAATTATTTTCAAATGACACCCACACTTGTTTTCATATTCTCTATGACTGCTTTCATACTACGTCACAGTTGAGCAGTTTCAATACAGACTTAAATTGCCTACAAAGCTGAAAATATTCACTTTCTGGTCCTAGTCTGCCAACCCCAAATATATACCTGCTGGAAACCCAATTTTTCAGTGGTTTTGAAAATATCACTTGGTTGGTGGAAGGCTGTGACCCTTTTAAACCATCTTTATGTAATGACTTTTTTTCTGCCTATAAGTAGCATTGTTCTTTTTTTTAAATCCACTTTTTAATTAAATTATTTATTTATTCTAGTTTGTTATATATGACAGCAGAATGCAATTCATTTCATATTACACATATAGAGCACAATTTTTTAAGTCACTGGTTGTACACAAAGTATTTTCACCACTCATGTCTTCATACATGTACTTAGGGTAATGAGTCTAACTCATTTTATCATCTTTCCTACCCCCTTACCCCCTCCTTTCCCCTCCATCCTCTTTGCCCTATCTAAAGTTCCTCCATTCCTCCCATGCTCCCCACCCCCCCCTCATTTCCATTATAAGTCAGCATCCTCATATCAAAGAAAACATTTGGCCTTTGGTTTTTTGGGATTGGTTTACTTCATTTAGCATGATATTCTCCAACTTCATCCATTTATCTGCAAATGTCATGATTTTATTCTCTTTTAATGCCAAGTAATGTTCCATTGTGTGTGTGTGTGTGTGTGTGTGTGCGCGTGCGTGAATTTCTCTATCCATTCATCTACTGAAGGGCATCTGGGTTGGTTCCACAATTTAGCTATTGTGAATTGGGCTGCTATAAACATTGATGTGGCTATGTCCCTGTAGTATGCTATTTTTAAGCCCTTTGGAGTAGGTTAGCTGGGTCAAATGGTGGTTTTCCAAGGAATCTCCATACTGCTTTCCATATTGGCTACACCAATTTGCAGTCCCACCAGCAATGTGTGAGTGTGCCTTTTTCCCCACATCCTCATCAACACTTATTGTTGTTTGTATTCTTGATAGCTGCCATTCTGACTGGAGTGAGATGAAATCTTGGAGTAGTTTTGATTTGCATTTCTCTAATTGCTAGAGAACATTTTTTCATATATTTGTTGATTGATTTTATATCCTCTTCTGAGAATTGTCTGTTCAGTACTTTGGGTTATTTATGTTTCTTGGTGTTACGGTTTTTGAGTGTTTTATATATCCTAGAGATTAGTGCTCTGACATGCTTGTGGTAAAGATTTGCTCCCATTCTGTAGGCTCTCTATTCACCTCACTGGTTTTTTCTTTTGATGAGAAGAAGCTTTTTAGTTTGAATCCATCCCACTTATTGATTCTTGGTTTTAATTCTTGCACTATAGAGGTCTTATTAATGAAGTTGAGATCTAATCCAACACGATGGAGATTTGGGCCTACTTTTTCTTCCATTAGGCACAGTGTCTCTGGTTTAATTCCTAGGTCCTTGATCCACTTTGAGTTGAGTTTTGTGCAAGGTGAGCCATAGGGGTTTAATTTTATTTTGTTACATGTGGATTTCCAGTTTTCTCAGCATCATTTCTTAAAGAGGCTGTTTTTTCTTCAATATGTGTTTTTGGCACCTTTTTCTAAAATGAGATAACTGTAATTATGTGGATTTGTCTCTGTTTCCTCTATTCTATATGATTGGTCTATCAGTCTATTTTGATGCCAAAACCATGCTGTTTTTGTTACTATTGCTCTGTAATATAGTTTAATGTCTGGAATAGTAATTGCCACCAGCTTCACTCTTCTTGCTAAGGATTGCTTTGACTATTCTGGGTCCCTTATTTTTCCAGATGTATTTCATGATAGCTTTTTCTATTTCTATGAGGAATGTAATTGGAATTTTGATTGAGATTTCATTGAATCTGTAAGTGCTTTTGATAGTATGGTCGTTTTGACAATATTAATTCTGCCTATCCAAGAATAAGGGAGATCTTTCCATCTTCTAAGGTCTTCTTTAATTTCTTTTCTTAGCATTCTGTGGTTTTCATTGTAGAGGTTTTTCACTTTTGTAAAGTTGATTCCCAAGTATTTTATTTATTTATTTATTGAGGTTATTATAAATGGGGTGGTTTTCCTAGTTTCTCTTTCTGAAGATTTGTCACTGATGTTTAGAAATGCCTTTCATTTATGAGTGTTGATTTTATATCCTGCAACTTTGCCAAATTCATTTATTAATTCTAGAAGATTTCTTGTGGAATTTTTTGGGTCTTTTAGGTATACAATCATATCGTCAGCAAATAGTGATAATATGAGTTCTTCTTTTCTCATCTATATCCATTTAATTTCTTTCATCTGTCTAATTGCTTTCATTAGAGTTTCAAGAACTATGTTAAATAGAAGTGGTGAAAGAGGGCATTTCTATCTTATTCCAGGTTTTAGAGGAAATTATTTCAATTTTTCTCCATTTAGAATGATGTTGGCCTGGGGCTTAGCATAGATATCTTTTACAATGTTGAGATATGTTCCTGTTATCCCTAGTTTTTCTAGTGTTTTGAACATGAAGTGGTGCTGTATTTTGTCAAATGCTTTCTCTGCGCTTATTGAGATGATCATATGATTTTTATCTTTGAGTCTATTGATGTGATGAATTACATTTATTGATTTCCATATGTTGAACCAATCTTGCATCCCTGGGTGAACCCTGCTTGATCTTGATGCACCATATTTTTTATACACTTTGTATTTGATTTGCCAGAATCTTACTGAGAATTTTTGTATCTATATTCATTAGAGATATTGGTCTGAAGTTTGTGTTTTTTAAAAATTTCCTGTGATGTGCCTTTGTCTGGTTTTGGAATCAGGGTGATATTGGCCTCATAGAATGTGTTTGGAAGTGTTCCCTCTTTTTTCTATTTCATGAAATAGTTTAAGGAGTATTGGTGTTATTTCTTTAAAGGTCTTGTAGAACTCAGCTCTATATCCATTCAGTCCTGGGCTTCTCTTGATTGGTAGGCTTCTAATAGCATCCTCTATTTCCTTGCTTGAAATTGATCTGTTTTAATTGTGTATATCATCCTGATTTGGTTTGTTCATATCATATGCCTCTAGCAATTTGTCAATACCTCCAGTATTTCCTATTTTATTGGAGTAAAATTTTCAAAATGATTTCTAATTATCTTCTGTATTTATATAGTGTCCATCATGATATTTACTTTTTCATCACACATGCTAGTAATTTGAGTTTTCTCTCTCCTTCTCTTCGTTAGCATGGCTAATGGTTTATCAATTTTATTTTTTTTTCAAAGAACCAACTTTTTGTTTTGTCAATTTTTTCAATTGTTTCTTTTGTTTCAATTTCACTGATTTCAGCTCTTATTTTAATCATTTCCTGCCTTCTACTGATTTGGGGGTTGATTTGTTCTTTTCTAGGTCTTTGAGATGTCATGTTAGATCATTTATTTGTTGACTTTTTCTTCTTTGAAGGAGTGAACTACATGCAGTGAAATTTCCTCTTAGAACTGCCTTCATACTGTCCCAGAGATTTCAATATGTTGTATTGGTGTTCTCATTTACATCTGAGAATTTTTTAATCTCTTCCTTGATATCTTTTGCAACCCATTGTTCATTCAATAGCATATTATTTAGTCTCCAGGTGTTGGAGTGGCTTTTATTTCTTATTTTATCATTGATTTATAATTTCATTCCATTGTGGTCTGATAGAACATAGGGTAGTATCTCTACTTTTTTGTATTTACTAAGAGTTGCTTTGTGGCATAATATATAGTCTGTGTTAGAGAAGGAGCCATGTGCTGCTCAGAAGAAAGTACATTCGCTCATTGATAGATAATATATTCTATATATCTCAGATAAGTCTGTTATTGATTATATTATTGACTTCTATGGTTTCTTTTTTTTAGCTTTTGTTTGGAGATCTATCCAGTTATGAAAGAGGTGTGTTAAATTCACCTAAAATTATTGTGTTGTGATCTATTTCACTCTTGAACTTGAGAAGTACTTGATTGATGAACACAGATGCTCCATTGTTTGAGGCATATATATCTATAACTATTATGTCTTGTTGATGTATGTTTCCCTTAAGCAGTATGAAATGTTGGCCTTTATCCCTTTTAATTAACTTTGGCTTGAAGTATACTTTATTTGATATGAGGATGGAAACCCCAGCTTATTTATGCAGACTATGTGAATTGTATATTTTATCCCAACCTTTCACCTTCAGTCTGTGGATGTCTTCTCCTATGAGATGAGAGTCTCTTGAAGGCAACATATTGTTGAGTCTTTTTCTCTTATCCAATCTACCAGTCTATGTCTTTTGATTGGTGAGTTTAAGCCATTAACATTCAGGGTTATTATTGAGACATGATTTGTATTTCTGGTCATTTTTGTTTATTTTTGTTATTTAGCTTGACTTGTTTCTCTTTGGTTGGCTTTCCCTTTATTGTAGTTCTTTCTTTTGCAGATTTTCTTTCTTTTTTTTTTTTTTTTCATTTCCTCCTCATGGAACATTTTGCCAAGAATGTTCTGTAGTGCAGGCTTTCTTGCTGTAAATTCTTGGTTGGCATCCATTATCTTTTAGAGCTTGGTATATGTTGTTTCAGGATCTCCTGGCTTTGAGGGTCTGAGTTGAAAAATCTGCTGAGATCTAAATTGGTCATCCCCTTATATGTAATCTGATTTTTCTCTTTTGTGGCCTTTAAAATTCTATCCTTATTCTGTATGCTAGGCATTTTCCCTATCTGTTGTAATTTTGTATACTTGGTGTCCTACAGGCCTCTCGTATTTGATATTCCAGTGCATTCTTCATGTTTAGGAAATTTTCTGATATTATTTCATTGAAGAGATTGTGCATTCCTTTGGTTTGAATCTCTGAACCTTCCTCTATCCCAATAAATCTTAAAATTGGTCTTTTGGTGGTATCCCATAATTCTTAGATATTCTGTTCATGATTTCTTACCATTTTCACTGTGAGGTCAACTTTATTATCAGGATTGTATATTTTGTCTTCATTGTCTGAGGTCCTGTCTTTCAAGTTATCTGGGATATCACTGACTGTATCAAGAGACAATGATAAGGACCTGGTAAGATGTCACCCCCAAGGTCCCTGTGGCCTGGCTGCACCAGAGGTTTTTCTACTAGGAGTGCTAACTTGACTTGGTTTCTCTTTGGTTGGCTTTTCCTTTATTGTAGTTCTTCCCTTTACAGATTTTCATTGTTGTTTTTCATTTCCTCCTCGTGGAACATTTTGTTGATCATGCTTTCTATTGAGTTTTTTGTTTTTGTTTTTGTTTTCATTTCAAGGATTTCTGTTTTTTGGTTTTGTTTTTGTTGTTTTTTTTTTTCGAAATTTCAATCTCTTTCTTGAAGTAATCTCTGTTGGATTGAACAATTTTTGCCTGTACCTGGTCACTTAGGTCATTCTTTAATTCCCAGATCATTTTAGTTATGTATATTCTGAACTACTCTGGCATTTCACCTACTGCACTATCTATGGATTCTACTGTTGTAGTATCTTGGTTTTTGGGGGGGCACTTTCTGCCCTTGTTTTTTCATGATGTCTGTGTCTTCGTCTCTTGCAGTGTAGATCTGAGGTATTACAGCTTCTGCCCTATTGTCTTATAGTGTCCCTATAGGTTACCAATACCTTACCAATAAGGGAGAGATCAATATTACAGTACTCAATATACCCAATGTGAAGCCATAGATCAGTTAGCTTCTATTTTTACGTTTACAGTTTTGTCACTATAAACAGAAATGATGAGTTTGGTCACCATCTACCATAGAGTCCATAGGTCTGTGTAGTGGTTTACAGTTTCTAATGGTAGAAGGAGATCTGGGGGGTTGGCTGAGATATTTATGAGGTAGTATGTGAAAATATGGAGATATTAGATTATATGACTAGTGAGAGGGTGATCATGGGAAGTTGGCTGTTAGTAGGAGAAACAAAAGACAGGCAACCCCACGCAAGACTCCCTGTTAACCTCAGCAACAGGATAACTATTAGCACCCCTAGTAGAAAAACCCCTGGTGCAGCCAGGCCCCAGGGACCTTGGTGACATCTTACCAGGTCCTTATTTTCCCTTGATAGAAGCAATGATATTCCAATTTTGTGACAACAGCAGCCTCAAGCCTATATGTACCCTCATGTTGGGCTGTGTAGTCATGTTTTGGTAAATAAGGAACTCCAGTGCCGGGGTGGCTCTGTATGCAGGCGCTAGGGTGGGCCTCTCCCTGGGTCACGAGGCTGCAGGGCACAGGAACATCCTCTCTCTTTAATCCACTTTTAAAAGATCTTCATCACCTGCTTAACACAGGAATAATGATACCCAGAATTATATCTCTGCTGAGACTGAAGGGATAAAGGTATCACCCTTGAGATTCATCAGCATCAAGCCTTCATTCCTGAAGAAGCATTGTAGTATGTTCAACTTTGAACCATTCTAAAATATTCCATATCTGGCACAGTGATATTATACAGCTGAAAACCTTCACTATGATAAAGATTTTTTTTTCCCGAGGCATAAGGTGAATAGGTTTTGAACTGTATTTAAAAAGCTTTCACCTTTTTAAAAAACTTGCTTGTTCCCCTTTGAGCAGTAAGGTCAAAAGTTTCAGCAAAAAACAAAAACATGTTCTCATACTTTCCATGTTGTGAAATACTTCATCTTTTAAAATAACCTGCAGAGGTTAAGCTATAGCATCACGACTTACAAAAATGAACAAATTGTACTTGGATTGTTTTGGTATCATTAGAGAAACACATGAACTTTTTCCTCTAACACCTTAGGAAAAGTACCACATTTCATGCCACCTTGACAACTTGCTAGTTTTTACTTCTTCCACCTCTGAGTCTGTGTTTTAACTGTGTATTTGCCCAAAGCACTGGCTTAGAAATCAATTCTTTTTTTAAAGATCAAGATATACATCAGCTGTGTGACCTGATCCTTTATGTCTCAGTATACTCATCTGTTAAATGGGTTCACACATCACTTACTTAGAAGATTATGATAAGAATTAAATGAGGCATGATATGAAAAATGCTTTTCACTTTTTTTTAAAAAGTAGGAATCTATATCATGCCTGGCATATGCAAAATGGTCAGCAACCTTGTCTGCTGTTAATGGTAGCTTCCACCTCACTGGAGAATGGATAGACCAATGACAATCTTGTTTCCAAGAGGCAGCAGACCATAGATGTATATTTATAGGGGACAGAAAAAGTTTCAGAGTCAAATACAACAAAACACAAGCCATTAGTCAGTGGATCAAGCAAATTCAAACATAAACTTTTCCATTTAGCAAAGTACAGAGTAAAGTATTCAGTTACATGGACAAAAATAACAAAGGTATTAACTTAAGCCAAAATAAATAGTCATTTGCCTTAAGCTCTCTTAAATTCTTAAGAATCTGAGAATTGATCTAGTTTCAACCACCTGTCTAATTAAGTCATCCTGCCCCTGTTTAAAATTCCTTCCCAGGGTGAGCAAAACACTGTCCCATTTTTATTTAAGACACTCTTTCCTAGACTGAGCTGAAAATTGTTTCTCTGGTGTTTATATCTTTTGGGTCAACTTACTCTGGAGTCAAATCTAATACTGCTCACCCTTGACATCATTCAGATATTTGATACTATCTACACTTCTCTGAACTAACATCTCCTGATCCTTCAACTACTCTTCACACTATAGGATTTGTGATGCCTTCATCATCTTGACCACATATCCTGTGGTGCTTTAACTAAAATACAATCCACTTTAAAAAAAAAAAAAAGAAAGAAAGAAAGAAAGAAAAAAGAAAAACATTTTCCTTAAATTCTGCTGTCTGGCAAATGTGCAACCACATAAATTTACCCAGCTGAGCAGCTAGATGAAAGATTCTTAATATGTTCTCACAGCAAAATTCAAAGCAAAATCATCTGATGTCTTCAATGGGGTGTGTTCTACAGGTTAGAATAATAGAGAAATGATACTGTGAGGCAGCATGAGAAACTAAAACTTTCAGTGACTAGTGAATTTCAAATTGAATGTCTTGTTTACTTAGTTCTCCTCTAAATGGAATCAGGATGATGTAGACCTCAGAAAGTAAACTAATGTGCTTTTCTTTCCAACATTATATCAAAAATTGGGAATTGTCTGATATTTTATCCTACTTGCAAGCTAAGAAGTGAGCCTACCAAAGTTTTGTGGAAGCTGGCAGAAGACATGAGACATTTGGTTCAGAGACAATGGAGTTTGCTACCCAAGTCACAGGAAGAAGTTTTATATTCCAGATGGTTCCCTTTACTTGCCCCCAACCAAATTCCATGAAGGTGAGGCAAAACAGTATCACAGAAGTTGAGAGCATAGCAAGCAGGTTTGTATCAGAACTGATATACCCTGAGGGAAAAAAAATATCCCTATCTTATCCCCTATGTGCATTCCTCTGGTGATTCCAAACTGAGGGCAGTATCCAGAGGAGGAGCTGGCTGTGAGGACAGGGCTGTGGTGGGTCCCTGGCTCTGGATCAGGCTTCTCTCTGGAAGGAAGCTCTTGCTTCAGAATGGATGTGTGGTATCCAAGAGGTGAATCAGATATGAAAGGTATGTTCTGAAATGGTGGGAAGGCTTTCTACACGAATCAAACACAAACAACTTTTGGAGAAATAAAAATAAATTCTGAAACTTAAAAAAAATGATATCCCAATAATGAGCTGTAAAACAAGATTACCCAGCTTTTGATACCAAAGGTGAAATTATCTTTATTGGACAACAAACGCTGGCCCTCTGCTCCAGAAGGAAACACTAACTATTCCCCATGACAGTTCTCCACACAAACACTATTTATCTATTTATTTATTCATTCATTCATTCGTTCATTCATTCATTCATTCTAATTTGTTAAGTATGACAGCAAAGTGAATTTCAATTGATATTACACATATAAAGCACAATTTTTCATGTCTCTGATTGTACACAAAGTAGAGTCACACCATTCATATCTTCATACATGTACTTGGGGTAATGATGTTCATCTCATCCCACTGTCTTTCTACCCCACTGCCCCCTCCCTTCTCCTTCCTTCCCTTTGCCCTATCTAGAGTTCCTCCATTCCTCCCATGCTCCTCACCCCGCCATCTCCATTATGGATCAGCATCCACATATCAGAGAAACAATTCAGCATTTAGTTTTTCAAGATTGCCTTATTTCACTTAGCATGATATTCTCAAACTCCATGCATTTACCTGCAAATGCCATGATTTTATTTCCTTTTAATGCTGAATAATATTCCATTCTGTATATATACCAAAGTTTTCCTATTCATTCATGTACTGGAGGGCATCTGGGTTGGTTCCATAATTTAGCTATTATGAATCGTGCTACTGTAACATTTATGTGGCTGTGTCCCTGAAGTATGCTGTTTTTTATCCTTCGGGTATAAAACGAGCAGTGGGATAGCTGGGTCAAATGGTGGTTCCATTCCAAGTTTTCCAAGGAATCTCTGTACTGCTTTTTACAATTTTTACAAATTGGCTGCACAAAGTTGTAGTTGCACCAGCAATGTATGAGTGTGCCTTTTCCCTCACATCCTCACCAACACTTATTGTGATTTGTATTCTTAATAGCTGCCAGTCTGACTGGAGTGAGATGAAATCTTAGAGTGGTTTTGATTTGCATTTCTCTAACTGCTAGAGATCATTTTTTCATATATTTGTTGATTGATTAAATATCCTCTTCTGAGATGTGTCTGTTCAGTTCCTTGGCCCATTTATTGATTGGGTTATTTGGTGTTAAGATTTTTGAGTTTTTTATATACTGTAGAGATTAGTTATCTATCTGATGTGCTCCATACAAACATCTTTTAATGTAAAGTGTATGTCCAAATCAAATGCCAAGTAGACCCAGACATGGAAATAGTTGCTACCAAGGGTGTAGGTGACTTGGCCCAAGGTGTGCATGGAGAAGAGTACTGAACCCAAGTAGACATCAGAAACACACTTTAAAGACAAACAAAGAGGAAAGGAGTTCCAAGGAAGGACAAATGAAGCAAGTCCTCAGAGTTCAGAAAGGCCCATGAAAGAGGATTTTGAGCAACTATTGACATGTGATCAGTCTGCAAGTGAAATAGGTAAGGCTGATGGAAGAGCCCAAGTAGGCCAGAACATGCATCATGCTGCTATTATTTATAATTCTGAGTTCTTTTTTCACTGTGTTCTAATTAGTTACTCATGACAGTAGAATGCATTTTGACACATTGTACACAAATGGAGCACAACTTGTCCTTCTCTAGCTCTACATGGTGCAGAGTCACACCAGTAGTGTAATCATACATTTACATAGGGTAATAATGTCCATCTCATTCCACTTGCCTTCCCATATCCACAGCCCATCCCCTCCCCTCACTCCCCTCTGCATAAACCAAAGTTCCTTCATTCTTCCCCTAACCACCACCCCCCAATTATGGATCAGCATCTGCTTATCAGAGAAAATATTCAGCCTTTGGTTTTATGGGTTTGACTTATTTTGCTTAGCATGATATTCTCCAGCTCCATCTATTTCCCTGCAAATATCATAATTTCATTCTTATTTAAGCCTAAGTAATATTCCATTGGGTGTATTTCCCACATTTTCTTTATCAATTCATCTGTTGAGGGGCATCTAGATTGGTTCCATAGTTCAGCTATTGTGAATTAAGCTGCTATAAACATTGATGTGGCTTTGCCACTGTAGAATGCTGATTTTAAGTCCTTTGGGTACAAACCTAGTAGTGGAATGGCTGGGTCAAATGATGGTTCCATTCCAAGTTTTCTAAGGAATCTCCATACTGCTTTCCAGAGTGGTGGCACCAATTTGCAGTCCCACCAGCAATGTACGAGTGTACCTTGTCCCCTACATCCTCACCAACACTCATTATTGCTTGTATTCTTGATAATCACCATTCTGACTGGAGTGTGATGAAATCTTAGAGTAGTTTTAAATTGTACTTCTCTAATTGCTAGAGATGTTGAATATTTTTTCATGTGTTTTTTGATGGATTGTATTTTTTTATTCTGTGGAGTGTCTATTCATTTACTTGGCCCATTTATTGATTGGGTTATTTGTTTTGGGGGGTTTATATATATTCTGAAGATTAGCACTCTATCTGAGGTGCATGTAGTAAAGATTTTCTCCCAATCTGTGGGCTCTCTCTTCACATTCTTGATTGTTATCTTTGCTGAGAAGAAACTTTTTAGTTTGAATCCATCTTATTTATTGATTCTTGATTTCACTTCTTGTTCTTCAGGAGACTTGTTAAGGAAGTCAGGTCTTAAGCTGACATGATGAAGATTTGGGCCTACTTTTTCTTCTATTAGGCGCAGGGTCTCTGTTCTAGTGCTTAAGTCTTTGATCCACCTTGAGTTGAATTTTGTGCAGGGTGAGAGATGGAGGTTTAATTTCATTTTGCTGCATGTGGATTTCCAGTTTTTCCAAAACCTTTTGTTGAATATGCTATCTTTTCTTCAATGTATTTTTTGGCACCTTTGTCTAGTACGATATAATCATATGTATGTGGGTTTGTCTCTAGGTCTTCTATCCTGTACCATTGGTCTACGTGCCTATTTTGGTGCCAATACCATGCCTTTTTCTTTTTTTTTAACTATAGCTCTGTAGTATAGTTTAAGGTCTGGTGTTGTGATGCCACCTGCTTCACTCTTCTTGCTAAAGGTTGCTTTAGCTATTCTAGGTCTTTCATTTTTCCAAAGCAATTTCATGATTGCTTGTTAACTAAATGGTTTTTGTTTCCTAAGTGCTTATAAAAGTGGAAGCAAGTAGATATGAATGAAGGTAAAAGCCAGGAGATTTTCAAGTATGGATCTCTGTCAGACAGAGTATGTCCCATCAGAGAGAGAAACTTAGGAAGAGGAGGACCCCAATGTGGCATTTGAAGAATTTGCACCAGCATATAGACTTAATCTCACTCAGCCATCTCTCTGTGAAATACAGACTTGTGTCTAATGCCAAGCTCTTTCAAGGTAGTCTGGGGAGAAAAACAGTAGGTCCAGACAGGGATTGTGAACTGTGGTTATGAAGATCTTGCCTTGGAGCTTGGGCTCACCTACTGGATTGCATCATCACCCTAGCCATGCACCAAGTATTCTTATGACTGTCAATATGTTGGACATCACAGGTAGATTTACACTAGCAGGAGCTAAGGTAATGCTCATGCTATAACTTCAAAGTCTCAAGGAGGTTGTTCTAACTGAGAACCACTTATCAGCTTTCAATGGAGAGCACAATAATAAGGAATAAGCATTTCAGGTGGAGTTAGCATGCTCAGTGCTAGGGTTTGAAGTGTGATTCATCCCCAGTAAAGCTAATGTTGAAGCTAAATTCTTCAATATGGAGTGTTGGGAGGTGGGGTCTAGTGGGTGGTATTTGGGAAATAAGGGCTGATATCATGAATGGATTAATGCCTTTCCCCCAAAGTGAACAAGAGCTCAACATCATGGGATTGAAGTAGTTACCAGAAAGTGGGTTGTTATAAACAAGGTTACCTCTCCTGTTTTGTCTCTTTGAACAAGCCTCCTTCTCTTCTGCTTTTCTGTCATACATGGAGTAGCATAGACCAATAGTAGAACAGATACCCTCACCATACTCTTGGACTTTGAGAACTATGAGGCAAAATAAACCTCTTTCCTTATAAATTTCCCAATCTCCGGTGTTTTGTTATAAAAACAACAAAAGACCAAGATTTGCAGGATCTTCTAAAATGAATAAATCTAAGAAACTCCTTGGAAAATGGCAGACTCCAGATGAGTGTTTAAATAAGCCTCAAGAGAAGTCGAATATCTTTAAAAACTGAGAGGCTTTTTAGGGAGAGTAAATGCAAACTGTGGCAGATAAGCTTAAGCTGTTTAACCTTGGATGGCCCCAAGATGGTCCGCTGTCAGCAAGCACCACACCAGTACTGATTAAGGCCACAGAATGCTCCAGAAACTGGAGATACATTCAGGAAGTAGATAATAGGCACCAAAAAGGAAGAACTTGCAAATCTGAAGAATATGACATTAAATTATAATGGAGGTTTCTGAGAGGCAATAGAAATTAGTAGACAAATGTGTGGGTGCATTGTGGGGAATTATTCATGTCTTGGAACTAACTGTATGTCTCTCTCTTTAGCAGAAGTCTGAAACAGCTACTGAATAGTTGCCTGGAAGCCACTATTGTCCAGGACCTGTCATTTCTCCACATGCTGTGCTTTATGTCAGGAAGAGCCTCCAGGTCTTTGCTTCCTCCATTTCCTCTTCTTGAAGAACACCTACTCATCTTTCTAGTTCAGGATCTCCCACCACTCCCCATGAGGAAACAACGACTCCCTCCTTTTTACGTCCAAGTATTCCATATAAGTGTCTATCTTTGAAACTGGTATATTTAACAGCATTTTTTTTCAATGCTAGGGATCAAACCTAGGACTTTGTATATGCTATACTCCCAGCTGCAATATAGCACTTTTTTCAGGAAGTGTATACTGGGGATTGAACTCAGGTGCACTTGACCTCTGAGCCACATCCCCAGCCCTATTTTGTATTTTATTTAGAGACAGGGTCTCACTGAGTTGCTTAGCACCTCACTTTTACTGAGGCTGGCTTTGAACTCGTGATCCTCCTGCCTCAGCCTCCTGAGCTGCTGGGATTACAGGCACACACCAAGGTGCCTGGCTTAGCACTTTTTAATTTACAAATAGCATTCTTTCTAATACAGTTCAACCCTTCAAGGACAAAGACCTTGCTTTAATGCCTAATCCCTCAGTCCCCGCCCCAGTGTTCAATATAAAGACAAGGACATGGAAAATAATGGTTGCATGGTCAGATTCCTCATTCCCACCAGAGTTCCAGGAGAACCAAATGCAGTGTGGGAGCCAGGCCATACGAACTGGAGACCTAGAACCTTTCTGTATTTCTGGGACTAACTGGAAGAAGGAAAGTAAGACAGAAATCTGGAGAATTCCAGGAGAGTGGAAGTGACTATGAGAGAAGCAATGCCCTCTTACTGAAGAATGGACAGCTCAGAGGGGAGCAGCCAGAATAAACAGCTGTTTCAGAGTTCAGAGAGAGAAGTGCCTGGAAAGAAGGAGGCAGAATCTAGTCCACAACTTCCTCCAAGGCAAAGGCTCCTAAGAGCCTCCATTTTTTTTTTCTTTCCATTATCTTCTGATCAAAGAGATGCCCTGAGATAGAAAAGATGAGTGATTTAAATGAGTCTGCAGAGACTTAGTCTCCACAAGGTACTTCCCTTACCCTGCCTGAATTCCCACTACTGGGAAAACTGGGAGAATGTGGAAACTTGTAAAACGCCCATACCTTTGAGTTTTCCTGGATACACAGGTTCCTTTAAGGAATGCTGCCAAGGCAGGGGAGGGGAGGTGGGTATTGCTGAGCAGGAGGCACTACTGGGAGGGAGGGAAGGAGAAAGGGTGGGTAGGATAACTTCCATTTGGCCAATGTACTGTCCAAGGACAGCACAGGGATTTCAAGCCTTGGCCAGGATGTGCCAGCCCATGTTTGTGCCCCTCCCCAATTCTCTCAGACCCAGTTTTCTTTTCCATGTTGGACATGACTTCTAGATGCCAGAAGATGGCCAGGCGCCAACCCCATTCTTATCGTCATTCTTTTGAACTCCAGATAAAATCCCCGATCATCGTGAGGTTTACTCAGCTCCCTTGGCTGGGGGTGGGGTCCTCATGTCCCCACCTGCCAGTCTGCTATGACTGTGGACCCCATTCTTCCTGAGACAGGCAAGCACGTATCTGCAGACCCTGAACACTTGTCCCTATATCATGCAGCTCTTCATTCTTGTTGGGACCCACATATGGGGAACATTCTTGGTATATGGTATGCTTCCGGCCTCCCCTGCTATTGCTGTAGCCTTGAAAATCACTACTGCAGCTTTAGAATGCAGCTTTCCTGGTGACTTCCAGGGGGTGAAGGGGTCAAAGGGGGAAGTAAATATGGCTAGAAGCAGATGAAAACCTAAAGAGAAGTTCTTGCCCTGTCCTCCCACTCCCACCAACTTTTACTATTAGAAAATACAGCAACCTCAATCCCTATAAAGATGACTCATGAAGAGATATTTTAGTTTGATGGCATCCCATTTATTGATTGTTGGTTTAATTTCTTGTGTTTGGGGGGTCTTGTTAAAGAAGTCTCTGCCAGCACCTATACGACAGAGTGTTGACCCTTGTTTTCTTCTAACAGTTGTAAAGTTTATGGCCTAATTCCTAAATATTTGATCCATTTCTATTTGAGTTTTGGGCAGGGTGAAAGAGAGAAGGATCTGATTTTTTTTTTAAACATATAGCTATTCTATTTTCCCAGCACCATATGTTTAAAAGGCTGTCTTTTCTCCAAGATATATTTTTGACACCTTTCTCAAATATCAGACAGTTATAGGTATGCAGATTTGTCTCAGTGTCTTCTGATCTGTTCCATTGGTCTTTATGTCTACTTTTATGCCAATACCATGCTGTTTTCGTTACTACAGCTCTGAAGTATAATTTTGGATTAGGTATTGTGATAACTCCAGCTTCATTTTTTTGTTTTTGTTTTTGTTTCATTTGTTTGTTTTTGCTAATTATTCCTTTGGCTACTCTGGGTCTCTCATTCTTCTGAATGAATTTAAGATTGTTTTTTCTAATCCTGTGAAAAACGTAATTGGTATTTTGATGAGGATCATATTGAATCTGCATATTGCTTTTGTTAGTATGGCCATTTTGACAACATTGATTTTGCCTATCCAAGAACATGGAATGTCTTTCCATTTTTTCTTCAATTTCTTTCTTCAGTGTTCTGTAATTTTCATTGCAGATCTCTTTTACCTCCTTGGTTAGATTAATTCCCAAGTATTTAATTTTTTTTTAGAGATTATTGTAAATGGGATGGTTTTCCTGATTTCTTCCTTGGCTGAATCACTGTTGGAATATAGAAAAGCTATTAAGAAAATGATTAAGAGATTACAGAATGGGAGAAAATCTTGGCCAGTTGTTCCTCGAGTGGGGGGATTAATGTCCAAAATATACAAAGAACTCAAAAATTTTAAATCACCCCCTGAAAAAAACAAATAACCCAATCAGTAAATGGGAAAAAGAACTGAACAGAATCTTCTCAAAAGAAAAAACACAAATGACCAACAAATATATGACAATATGTTCAACATCTCTAGTGTTCAGGAAATGCAAATCAAAACTACTCTAAAATTTCAGAATGGCAATAATCAAGAATAGAAACAACAGTAAATTCTTTTGGGGAAAAGGTACACTTGTACATCATTGATAGGACTAGTAAACCACTCTGGAAAGCAGTATGGAGATTCCTCAAAACACTAGGGATGGAACTATCATATGACCTGGCTATCTCACTCCTTGGTATTTTCCCCAGATATCTAAAATCAGCATGCAGCCACATCAATGTTTATAGCACGCTAATTCACAATAGCTAAATTATGGAATTGACCAAGATGTCCATCAATATATTAGATGAATAGATTAAGAAATTGTGATATGTGTGTGTAGGTGTACATCTATATCTATATCTATATCTATATCTATATCTATATCTATATCTATATATCCAGTAAACTTCTACACAGTCATAAAAAGAATAAAATTATGGCATTTGCCAGTAAATAGATGGAAATGGAGAATATCATGCTAAATGAAATTAGTTAAACTCAGAAACTCAAAGGTCAAATGTTTTCTCTCAAATGTGGAAACTACAGTAAAATAAAGGAAAGGGGGAGGAAAGGATAGGGTAACATAAAGAATCAAACAAATATAAATTAATAGACAAATGAAAGTAAATATGGTAGAGTAAGGAGACTAGGAGAGGTGAGGGAGGAAAGGAGGGAAAATGTGGAAGGAGAAGGGGTGTATTATGAACTGAAATTGATTTCCATGCATGTATGAGTTTGTCAGGATGAACCAAACTACTGTGCATGACTGTAAAGCTCTGAAAAAAAAAAAAGAGATACCCTGTGGGATTGTGTAACCAGCTCAGGAACGTGTTATTATATCTATTGTCTCCTATGTTTACTCTGACAGTGCTTCCATGGAATTCACTCCCCACCCCCTGGAAGTTTTAGCTATGAGCTGGTAGCCTCAGGTCTTTTTTTTTTTTTTTTTTTTTTTTTTTTTTTTTTTTTTTTTTTTTTTTTTTTTTTT
>NW_026000093.1:9429639-9443237 GCF_001458135.2 Marmota marmota marmota | reverse complement strand
GGTTTTTTTTTTTTTTTTTTTTTTTGCTTTTATTTTATTGTTTATTTTTATTTGTTTTTTTTAGATATAAGACTTCCAATTTCTGTTACCCAAAGAAAGTAGCATTGAATAAAAGTGAAAGTTGTATTTTAATACCCCCCAAATATAATAGTTTGGACTCACCTTGCCCCTTCCTTATCATTCTCCAGAGGCCAGATGAGACCAGTTACCTGTCATCAGGGGAATCTCAGGGACATCTGAGCACAGGGCCCTTCCCCAGTAATTGAGGTTCCATACACACTTACTTCATGACCTAGTATTAGAGAGAGTGGGGTGAGGTGAAGACAGACCTGCATCCTATGGTCCAGATGCAAGAGTACATAAGGAACAGGGCTTTACTCTACCAGACCATCCTTGAGAATCCTTTCCATTTACCTTTGCCAGACCTGGAGGAGGAAACAACTGGAGAATGCAACAGATTTCCTGAGAACCCAGGAGGGATAGTTACCCCTGAGAGGAGCCAGGAAAATCTAGAGTCTCACTTGCCCCTGCCATGAAAAGAGTATTGTGAACTGAAATTGCTTTCCATGTATGGATGAGTCATGTTATTAAATATTTTAAATGTCAGTTTGCTTGTCTGTCAGATAGTAATGGTGACATACAGTGAAACAGTGAAAGACAGATATGGGTGTGAGAGATTCCTGACGTTCCTTTAATGAAATAGGTGCAGGGTGTTAGTTGCCCCAGAGACCCTCCTGGGTTATTGGACTCTATTGGGATGGGTACCTTTAATGGTCTCTGGCAAAGCTATTGAGCAACTTGGTAGCAATAGGGGCTAATTTCTAGAAAAAGTAACATGCTTTGCCCATAGACACACATATCATTCTTGTCTAGGTCAATACAAATTGATTCTGTCTGGCTGGAATACGTCCCTACAAAGTAAATCTGAATTTAAAGTTGTTTTTACATTTCAGCATTTCCTTATTAATTAATGAGCTAAATAAAATCTTTGATACATGCTTTTTTTGTATAAGAGTCATAATCTTATCTCTTTGAAAATCATCATTTATAGTGATATCAACAGAAAGGGGATTTCAGAAGGAGGATATGAGATGATGTAGGTATAGTATGTAATATTGAGGATGTGGACTACAGGATAGGCAAAGTAGCAGAGGGGAAAGAAGAGGAGGGAATCACAACTAAGATTATGTCAGAAGTTTAACTGCATAACCCAATATTGATAGCAAGCCTATGTAGTAGATAGTATTAACTCCATGTCACACATCAGAGCCCCACCTTCTGAGTAGGGGGGAATTTGATCCAATACAGACTGGAAGGGCCTGGAGATAAAGTGGAAAACCAAGTCTGTTTGACCTCAAAAGCCCACATTTTCCTTTACCAAACCATTGGTCCAAGAATGGGTGCCCTAGTATGTTAGAAGGACACATCTGGGCATAATGGTGGATGTTTTGAGAGGTAAGGGAGAAGGCAGCTCTGAGCCCTGGGCACCCAGAAGGGGCACCAGAACAAAGAAAGATAGAGAAGGGTAGCAAGGTGTCCATGATGAGGACTTTCAGCAATGGGGGTGAAGTGCGCTCTGTTTCCCCAGCGTCCTTCCTACTCTTCTACTCTTCAGAGAACCGAGCTATAGGATATTCAAGTTCCCAATAACTTTATACCTTTATCCAAGTGGCAACAATGATATTTTCAAAGATTTAAAAATCAGGTCAGTGGACAATGTCCATGGCTAGATAGAACTGAGGACCCCTGACTCCCAGGGTCATGCCCTTTCCTCCAGACATATTTCCTCTGAAGGTACTAAAGAGTCATTACTCATCAGAACAGTAAACTCAGAATAATTTATGACAACATTCATCCAACCAGTAGCTAAACACATCAGGGCTTTTTTTAAAGCCTGAGTGCTTCCTGTTTGCTTTTCAAAGTAAAGATAAGCACGAAAACTTTGTAATTAGGTAAAAGGTAAGACTGGGGAAATATTAGAAATTTTAATTGCCTTAATACTTAATCTTCGGCAAAGCAAGTGAGGGGATAAAAACAAACAAACATAAACTTATATGATTCCTCTTGTGTGTCAATCTGTATAGGAGGAATTGCTGTGGGCTTTCTGGTTGCTGGTGTCTCAGCAAAACCCATGTCTGTCTCAGACTCAGAAGGTCTTCTTAAGAGCTTTTTCACATTGTTCTGGTATGTCCTTCTTCAAGGATAGAATTTAGTTCCCAGTCTGGGGTTCTCCTTTCACTTACCATTGCCATATTTTAAATCACTATTTCTCTCCCTTATTCCCCCCCACGACACCTCCAACTGGAAATATGTAGGACATTCCTGGAAGAGAAGCCATGTTCTTGGTATATTCTTGGTAAATGAGAACTAAATGTCAAACTTTGAAACTGAAAGCATGTCTCTGGAAATTGTGCAACATGGGATATTCCCAATGTATCCTTTTTCCTTTAGTTCCAGGACCTACTGGAGGTCATGTTAGTCAAAACCCTCCCAGGGGGAATCAGATGCTTTTTACTCTGCTGAATGCCCTGTGGCATTCTGTAGTTTCCTCTTAGGCTGCTGGGCAGCTCATGTAATCTCTCATTCAGAGCCAACTCAAGCCTTGTCAAAAGTCTCTCCAAATAGCTTTTGAATGATTGTGAAATTTAACAGAAATTATTCCTTCTGAAGATAAAGTACAGTAGTAATTGCTTCACTTGTTGGAATTCCTGTCCCCGTATCTTTCCTGAGGGTAATAGAGCATATAAAAATACAAAAATGGAGACTTAAATAAATTCCTAATTTGGCTCCTTACCAATGATATCTCTGTCTTTATATACTATCTATAAGAAAAATGCAACACACTTGGCATTAGTGATCATATTTTCTTATGAAACTTCACTGTCATTTAGTCACTTTAGTCACTGACTAGTAAAAGTAATCACATCATTTAAAAATGTACTATTTAGGAATGTAGCTCAGTGGTAGCATGGTTGCCTAGCATATGCAAGGCCCTAGATTCAATCCCCGCCATAGCAAAAGTAAAGTAAAATACTGTTAGGGCTCAATAACAACACTCATCTAACATGCACAGGTCCTGGGTTCAATCCCAGTACAAAAAAAAATTTAAATAATTAATAAAATGAAAATATGTTGCTAAAAACGATTGGTAAAAACAGCATGATCAATAAAATCGGTCATTTTCTAGTGTTTAGAAAAATGTAGTCTTGATTCAATCTACTAATCTTGTTTATAATGACTGAAAGAGAAAATATGTATTTTACCAACTATTGACAGATGATTTGATTCTAAAATAGGCACTCATTGAAAAATGAACATAGGGTGGGTGTGTGTTTGAATGTGTGTGTATGTGTGTATGCATGTATGTGTGTTTGTGTATCACTTGAAGTAATGACTTGATTCATGGTTGCATCTCTGAATGGAGGGAACTCTCCAAGTTCTCCTATGGCCTTTCTGCCCCTTTTAGTCTCTTCACACACTTATTACTTGGCTGAACTAGTAATAAAAAAAAAAATAGCTTTTCCACATAGTGGGCAAATGATCCATAGAATAGTATAGTCATGATGGTGATGATGATGATGAAGATGATATCAACCACTAAAACAATTGGCACAGATCATGCTTTATATTGAAAATTAGTTTATAGACATATACTAATGACAACTTTGTCTACCAATCTTATAACCAGTGCATTTCAATCAATAATAAGACAGTACCATACATGAACAGTACTGCTGAAATGCCCCATTTTGCTTTATCTTCTTCCGAGCCTCCTAGTCTCTGCTCCCTTCCCTGACTTGTCTTGCTGATTTCCTATTTATCATGGAATGTGAGCATTAGAAGAGAGGATTGGGGAAAGGAAATAGAGAAAAAGTGGAGAAATTGTGGAAAGAAGACTTGAGAAAGGACATGCTGCTGTGAACTTGGCCAAAAGTCATGTAATATGTTAGAATTTGTGAAACAGAAACCCACCAGGGGCTCTGTGCTATATTTTCTCTTCCCACTGCTCCCCTGGCTAATAGGTACTCAAAGGTAAGTGCTCAGTTATAGGAGTTACCTTTCGCCCAGGTTTTCTGCTACTTATAGTTCTTTAACCCTCATAACTTTTACCTGAGGTTTATTTATTGAATCTGTACTTCTTTTACATGTTGCAATGCATCAAGTGGAAGTATAGACATGTAGTAAATATGGTAATTTTTTGCGATTTTTTTCAAAGCAGCCACCATCACTTCCCTGATTGGACAATTGCATGTGTAGTAACTTCCACATTCATTCCAAGTCAGGGGTTCTGAGATTCCATTTCTTCTAATTCTAGGGACCCTTTTATTCTGTGTGAACTAACAGGAGTTAACCTCCTAGTGAATGAGAAGCACCTGCTTTTTCTGTTCCTGCCATTCTGGTGAGAATTTAGGTCTAGAAATGAGGCCATTCTGGACCTTCCAGCCACAGCAAAACTAGACCAAGCCAAAAGCACTATCCAGCCAAGGCAAAGAATATTGAGACAAAAGTGGGTGTTTTGTGCCTATAAATACTGGCATTGTTTGTTCTTATAGCCAAGATTGACAAAAGCAATAGCATTTCCTCCAGGTAAGTTACTTGAAAACAAATGTACTTCTCTATTCCAAATCTAGTCTTAACATTAAGTGCTTAACATATCACCAATACAATCATTTTTTAGTAATGAATTTTCTTGAGAATATAGGAGTAATGCATATTAAATATGAAGAGGGCAGAAAATGGAAAATGACAAATGAAGTTTTGGAAAAGCCAAAATTATAAGGTACATTAAACAAGTTATAATTTGTTAACATCGAATATGTAATTGTACATTTTGTTATACAATATCTATAGTACAAGTACATGCTAGCTTCCTGGATCTTGACTAAAACATTTACAGAAAAACATTTGGGGTTAACTCTCTCTCTAATGCAGAAGAAATGAGGGGAGGAACACAAGGAAGTACTAAGGTCACCCAGAAGACATCACTGTGTATCACATTAGTTAGAATTGGTTAAATGCTCTAATAAATAGATCCCAAATTACATGATTGCTGACATCCAAGAGGATACTAGATTGGGAAAGTAGCTCTCTTCCATACACTTCTTCAGGAATCCAGTCTAACAGAAGCTCTTCGACATTTTTAGTGTGCAAATTTGATGTCCCCAGGAGTTTTTCTCTACTTCAAACAAACCAGAAGGAGACGGAGCATGAAAAACTCTGTGCAAGATGTTCTATATCTTTGAAAGCAAGCATCAAATACTTCTGCCCACCATTCTTCTTCACCAGGTCTTCTGACCACTCGACTCCTTTGCTTAACCTGCATCTCTGCCATTAATGCTCAGGAGATTGCATTCTTCAGATGAGTTGCAGAGTATAAAACCCTCTATTTTTTTCTTTTTTCCCCTTTCCTGTCCTGGGGAACAAACCCAGGACCTCATTCATATTATTGTGCAAGTGCCCTAACCCTGACCTACAACCTCAGTCTGGGGAAAAAAAACACAAAACAAAACTCTTAAGACTTATTAACTTAAGAAGTTCATTCAGCGAAATTGATACTGGCTGTAGCTGTTTCACTTATATCAAATAAATTGGTTTTGCATGACTTAGGGAGAGAGAATTAGAACCAATGGATTTTACAAAAGAAAGCACATGCTAAGTCGTGATTATATTTAAAATATTAAACAGCAGTTATGACGTGCGCTACAAACATCTCAGTGGATTCCAGCTGTAAAGAACTTTAGATACAACAAGATGACCATCAGCCCTGTTTAAAACTACCACCACCTTGGGGTTAAAAGTACAGTGTCCACATTCCTCGATTAGCCCAAGAAAAGAGTCCTTGTTTGTGCCTATTGGGCAGATACAAATACCTTAATTCTTGTTTTCACTTTTAACATTCTCCCAATTTATTTATTTACTTTTGTTTCTTTACTTTGGGACAGAGGCTCACTATATTGCTCACTTGTGAGCCTAATTTGCAGGCTCAGTTTAAATGGCCCTATATAGAAGGTACTCCCTCAAGGAAGACATTCAACTAAAGTTGGCCAGTCAACTTCATGGACATGGAAGAGGAATTGTGGCACATTTTTTAACGGGGCTGCATTATAGATTTTCTGGGTCCTGCTGTCAGATCCTTCTAGCCCAATGTGCCTCCAGCTGTGCCTTGGCCCTTGCATCCTTTCCACAGCTTGATGAGTGTTTTTGGAATTGCATGTATGCTTATAATTTGAGCACCCTTATAACAGGTGATATTGTAGTTCTTGCTTCCACTGACATCTCTAGCTGGTGCCCAACGGGAAGCAAATGTTTCATGGTTTGGTTATGGACTTCTGGAAAGTGCATGAGGAGTTGCTTACCCCACCACCACGTCCCTGCCCAAGGTGGAAGAGGCATGAGATATCTTTCATTGGGGATGGAGAAATCATTGGCCCTATAGCAACTGTGAGATTTGTGTAGCTCATGGAAGCCCTGGAATAGTGAGGCCAGTATTAAAGAAAAGGTACAGGGAATAAAGTTCCTTGTAAGTCTATAAAACCCTTTTGAGCTGTAAGAATGACCAAGAAGAGACAAAAGGTTCCCATATCATCTCCAGGTCAATTTTCAGTGACTGGAGCAGTCAGATCACTGAGACCTGGAGCTTTTCAGTAAACCGCATAACATCTAATGCCTTTTAGGGACAAATAAGTAAGAGTAGAAGTGTGACAACTCTTAGAAAGAGAACATTAGACCCAATTTCAGGAGGAATTAAAAAGAGTTCATTTTAATGAAGAAGTGTTTATATCAATGCAGTTGGATGAAGTTTCATAATAGGCAATGGGGTTGGTTATTTCAGGACCTTCAGTTGCAGAAAGAGTGTTCTAGATTAACCAATAAAATTTGCCTGACCCATGTTTTAGTTAGGTTTTATCCTCTTATTCAGGGCATTTTAATACAGTCTCTCCACTGGTGTTGTCAATCAAGGCTAAAAATACTTCAACATCTGGGCTCTTCTGCCATCTCTAGCTTAAATTTTTTCCCCTTCAGGAGCTTTTCTAAGGCTGATACAGTAGAACAATACAGCACTCTGGATGTGTCTTTCCAGTCCACCTTGATTCCACAGACGTGAAAGTGAAAAATAATGATGAACTTGCCATCTGGATCTGCTCTTCTATGCCATGTAATCAGCTTCAGGTGCTTGTTTGTGGTGTCTATAACAAAAGCTTTCCAGGGAGATGCAGGAACCTACAACATGTGGTGGAAAATTCCTGCAGGGGCACTTGCACCCCCTTCAGCACATTCTGCACCGTTGCCATTTCTTTGTGCCAATCATACCAAAGTTTACTGAAAATATATATATATATATATATATATATATATCTTTGAAACAACCTACTTTTGATACTCAGGGAGATAAACACTCCACAATCTGGGATCAACTCCCCTATGCAGAGATAAGAATGGACCAGCAAGATAGCTGCAGTAACTACATTATCAGAAATCTCAGGGGTTTAACATGTAAAGTTTTGCTCATTAGTTCTATTAAGGTACCTGCTTTGAAAGCAGTGAGATGCATTTCCAGACTGGTTTCACCTGAGGACTTGCTTCTAGGTGGTGGCCAAGCCAAGAGGTGGCTCTTCCTGGGAGGCAGCCTCAGGAGGATGGGACATAGCTCACTCTTCTTACATCCCCTGACCAGTACTAGTCACATGGCACCAACCTGTCTGCAAAGGAGAGTGGGAGATGGAGGGCAGGACCCATGTGTATGATGAAACTAAAATGTTCCTGCTGTAACCCTTTTCTAAGTTAGGGAAATATTGAAGAAAGACACATCTACAGGAGAGTCAAATTTAGTGATATTAGGCTTGGATACACAATGTTTATATTCTGTGCAATACCAGATGATGCAGGGATACAGAAGAGAGAAAAGATAAGAGTTTTCTATATATCAACCATGAAAACTATAGCCTTTTAACGCCTGATTTCTAAGCTCAATTATATTCCTTTAAATCTGATTATAAATGATAAATTTTATTGATTTTTCTTAATCTTTTTTCTTTGCTGAGAAGTTTCATAATCATCAAGGCTGATTATAATGTACTTGTTAATGTTTTCAATTCAACTGAAGCACGAAGTGGGGTTTATGATACTCCTACAACAAATCTCATTATTAATTGATGGTTTCCTCCATCCAACATCCTTGTTTTCTCTGTTAGGTTTAATTAAAAATCCATTTGAACCACAATCGTAGCCTTACTGACATCATATTTCAAATGCTCTACACTGCACGAGAAATGCACAAGGCCTCTCTCTATATTAAATCACTCTTTCATGTAACAGCATGCTTTTTTATACGTTAGCACATAAGAATTCAGGGAGACAGTTCATGGAGCTCATTTATGATTTTACATTTTATCATATCTTCATTTTAGAAGGGAGTTTAAGTTTCAGAAAGTAGATAATGAACTTTCAGTAAAAAAAATTACTTAGAATATTTTCAGATCACATTAAGATATAAACTAATGACTCTTAAATAACACCAAGCTAATATGATAATAAATTAATATTAAGCCAAGGAAATGGTAAGATAAATTATCTCTTATTTCTTTTCTTTGAAAAACTTTTCTCATCCAAACTTGAACATCTGTTAATTCACTCAAATTTAAGACAGATTTTAATCTGGGGAGGCAATTCAATGGTGCAGCACCTGCCTATCATGCATAAGGCCCTGGGTTCAATACTCAGTTCTGAGAGAAAGGTCAGGGCGAGGGAAATACAATTTCTCTCTCCCTCCATAAGTATATCTACCTTTAATCTTCATTTAATCTGAAGCCCAAATCGCTTAATAATTAACAATAAGATGACCTAAAGACTTCTTATCTTAGTTAGATATGGATATTTGCTGTTCAGGGAGGTAACTATGTTCACCTGGGAGGACAGTATGTTTTCCTTCACATTGTTCCACTCATCCCCAAGACTCTAAATTCCTTCCTCATGTTAGGAAGAAATCATAGTTTCTCCTTGTCCCTCATAAATTAGAGATTGAAACAGATCCCTATAACAGAAGACAGATTAACAAGAGAAAGACTAGCAAAATTTTTTTTTTTAGAGAGAGAGAGAGAGAGAAAGAACTTTATTCATTTTTTAGTTTTTCGGCGGACACAACATCTTTGTTTGTATGTGGTGCTGAGGATCGGACCAGGGCTGCACGCATGCCAGGCGAGCGCGCTACCACTTGAGCCACATCCCCAGCCCTAGCAAAATTTTTTAACATGCACATAATGCAGGAGAAATTTCAATGAAAGGTAACTCAAGGCAGTGGCTTAGAACTGTGGCATATTACACTATTGTCTCAAATGTATTTCATCATCTAATTCCCAAAGCGCAACTCTGAGAGCAGTATCTTTACTTCCCAAAGCCAAAACAACCTTGGGGAGGTTAAGTAATTTGCTGAGGTTCCATGTCTCTATGTTACTATGTAATTGTATAAATAATCACCAGGCATTATATAGTAGAATAACAGAAAACCCAATTTTTCTGAACAATGGCTTTAAATTATTCTGTTCTCAAATTTCAAGCAGCCTAGATAACCATTCTGCATCACTGCCGTTTTCACTGATTGTATTTCCACAAAAGTACAGCCTTCCACAGCTGGCACTACATGACAATGGAGCTTGAGGCGGAACCTGTGTCTCAGGGTGAAGGTCGTGCGTGCATCAGGTAGACCCAAGGCTGTGAACTCAAGACAAGTGGAAGTAAAAGGACATGGATATGGTGACCGCTTTGAGGACTTAAGCCCCCAAGTTCTCCACTTCAATCATTACTGCCACAAAGGTATCCTTACCCAAATCTCACATCAGTCTGAGCTCTGTTTCCAACGTGCCAGGTCACTGACTCCTACAACTCACACACAAAAGGGGTTGTTGCTGCTTCAAGTGGAATGTGACCACCAGATAGATGTTTCTGCCTGGACTTTTCATACTGCATAAACTGAACAAACTTATACTAATTGTAGGGGAAACACTTTGGTGTTTAAATCTGGATATGCACCTAATGGTTACTTTTTATATCTTCTCTCATGTCTAAGCAGTTTATGACCAAGGACTCTGGAGTCTTTAAAAAAAAGCTCTAATTTTTAGAATTTGAAGCTCTAGGAGGGACATGAAGTAGTTTAATGACTTCCCTACAGCCATGAAACCAAGCTGATCATGAGACTCCCAGGAACATCCTGAATGCTTCTCCATTGATTTGAGATGCCATCTTTCTCATACACTAAATTCCTATGTATCATTGAATTCCTATATATCATAAATCCAATATTTTAGATTTACTATTAGTTTTTAGAATATCTACTCATCCTTTAATGATACAGAATTATACTTAGCATGCTATGATATGTTTTATTATTAGATAATACCTTTACTTAATGTTGCAAAGTGATTTCCAGCACATACTGGCATACTGGTAACTTCTGTATTCCCTTTCATTATTCCTCCTTTGTGTGTATGTGTGTGTGTGTGTGTGTGTGTATATATATATGTATATATATATATATATATATATATATATATATATATATATATGATTTATACTACTATAAATATGGTCTTTGCCTCCATTTGGTTTCTCTAGATGATTTGTGTGTGTATGTTTGTGTGTGTGTATGTGTGTGTGTGTATTAATCTTTCTCTACTTTCACTAAATTCTATTATTTTTGTAATGTTTTCCCATGGATTCTTTGAATTTTTCTAGATATTTAATACTTATAGCTTTTGAAAATATAGTTCTATATCTTCCTTTCTGATTCTAATGTCTGTGCCACTTCATATTGACCAGTTACTTTTGCAAATGCCTTCAACAAAATTGTAGAGAGCAACGGAAACAGCAGAGCTCTTTGCTTGTTTTTTGTTTACTTGGAAATCCTTTAGTACTTCGTCCCCGCCACCCCCCCCCCCGCATTCCCACTTAAGAAAGTAGATCATAACTGTTTTTTTCTTGCTCGGCTGAAAAAGTACTCACATCTTTCTCAGTCTTTATAAGTATAACCCCTTTTGTCTCTTAGATCTTGAAGGCAGCTATCTCTAGGTTTTTGAAGATGCCCTTCTTCACTTGGTGAGAAATGCCCATCTTCACTAGAGGAGATTGTACCTGGAAAGTAAACTAGCCTTCCTTCCACCATCACCCATTAGGAGAAATAGCTTATCCCAAATGCTTAATACTTCTCCACTCATTCTATCTCTTCAACCTGATCAGAAGTCAGGTCACAGGAAATCATGCATGTTAAAACAACAAAAATAAGCCTTAATCTCAGTTTCCCCATGAACATGAATATTTCAATGTAAAGAAACCTAGAGTTTTCATGATGTCAGCATATGATTGGATTGTAATAGTAGTTGTCTGAATGCTAAAGGTGAATAGGTGTACTTTAGATGACTTGTTACTGCTGCTTCGTGCTAAGAATTTTTAGCATGCAGCAGAAAAGTATATCTTCTTCTTTATAAAAAAGAAAAAAATAAAGAAAAAGAAAGATTAGATTAGAATGACTATTTCAGTCACCTAAGAATGAATGCTTAACATTTATCTCAGTGGTACATGAGAGGTACTGGACATATTTGTTGACTGGTTAAATGCATGAGGGTATATATTTGTTTATTTCCACATTGGAGCTTAAATTTAATGGTGATCTCTCATATAATATTTTCATTTGTGTACCAATTTTCATAGGATCCATAGAGGTCACTCAGCTATCAATTACCTGGTTTCTAATTTGGTGCTCCTTTTACTTTTTCTGTTTAGACAAGAGAATTTTTTTCATATATTGAATTTGCTGTTCGCTTTGAGCTAACTTGGGCTGTTTGATGGTGGTGATTGTTCTCTTGTCATCTGTTTTATTACAATTAATTTATTTTAATGAGGGGAGAGCACAATCCAATTCAGAGCTGTTATAAAATTTATCCAGACAGAATTTTTTTTAAAATTGCATAAGATAAGATATTAGTAAAGGTAGAGTTAAAAAAGTATTGGAAATTAAAAAAAGGAAATATTGTAGTCTATATACAGAATTTTGCTCCCCCCCAAAATCAGTGTAGAATGTTTTCTTTCCTTCATTTATGGAACAATATCTTTTTGCATGAAGTAACAGATTCCATCAAAGACCATATTTATAGTAGTATAAATCATATATATATATATACATATATGTATACACACACACACACACACACACACATACACACAAAGGAGGAATAATGAAAGGGAATACAGAAGTTACCAGTATGCCAGTATGTGCTGGAAATCACTTTGCAACATTAAGTAAAGGTATTATCTAATAATAAAACATATCATAGCATGCTAAGTATAATTCTGTATCATTAAAGGATGAGTAGATATTCTAAAAACTAATAGTAAATCTAAAATATTGGATTTATGATATATAGGAATTCAATGATACATAGGAATTTAGTGTATGAGAAAGATGGCATCTCAAATCAATGGAGAAGAGATGAACTTATTAATAAGTTGTTGGAGTAACTGTATAGTGACATTAAAAATAAAATTAGATCCATTGTTCAGTACATGGAACTAAATCAGAATCCAGAGAAGTATATATTAAAACTAAACAAAACCATATGCCATAGTTTAGATCTGGAATTTTCCCCAAAGCCCTTATGCTAAAAGGCTTAGTCACCAGCCTGTGGTGCTACTGGGAGGTAGTGAAATCTTTAGGAAGGAGGTGGGGGTCTAATGGAAGGAAGTTAGGTCTTTGGGGACATGCTTAAGGGGATATTGGGATTCTGGCCCCTTTCTCCCTCTCTTTTGTTTTGAGCTACCTCCACAATGTTCTCCCTGCGATGATGCACAGCCTCACCACAAGCCCAAAGGCAACAGGGCCAAGTCACCATGGCCTGAAGCCTCTGGAGTTACAATCCAAAATGAATTTTTCCTCGTTTTAAGTTGTTTTTGTCATAGCAATGGAAATTTGACTAAGACACCATACAAGTGTTAAGAGAAAACTTGGGTAACTACTTCATTAGCTCAAAGTAAAAATTTATTTCTACAATGACTCAAAATATAAACCAAATAAGTGAAAATATTAATAGATATGACCACATGAAAGTAATAACATTGTATCATAAGAATCTATCGTAAGCAAGTCAAAAAAGACAAGTGATAAATGGAATAAATATTAGTCACTTACTTCACATATGAAGGGTTAATATCACAAATATATAATGAACTTCTAGAATCGAGAATAATTAGCAACTTTGTAGAAAAGTTTGATAAAAACATAAAAGGGAAGTTTATGCAGAAAATTTCAAATAACACTTAAATGTATTAAAAATGTTTGACTTTCCTCTGAAAACTGAAAACACACATTTTATTGTAAAATCAAACTTCATTTAGACATCTTTTCAAAAATGCCAAAATTAAGTAGTTTGACTAAACACTTTTATCAAGATTGTGGGGAAATGGATTTTTATATCTTGGAAAGATGATCACTTTCTGAGGGCAATAAGGTGGTTAGAATGTAACTAAATGACTAAAGCCCAATGGATAATTTAGCCATATCTGGCAAAATTATATATATATATATATATATATATATATATATATATATATTT
>NW_026000093.1:9340215-9428346 GCF_001458135.2 Marmota marmota marmota | reverse complement strand
TATATATATATATATAGTAATAATAATGTCTGTTTCAATCTACTACCTTTCCTATCCCCAAATATATTGCTGAGAATTGAACCCAGTACTTCATACATGCTAGGCAAGTGCTCTACCACTGAGCCACAATCCCAGCCCTTAATCAGATATTTTTAAATATGCTTTTTTTCCCCCAATGGATGATGTGAAAATTAGAAGTGAATTTCTTAACGAAATGTTAATTGAGTAGTGAGAGTTAAGAATTTTGAATTTCAGAATTGGTGGCCTAGATCATATGCACTTGAGTATTAAGAAAGAAATTGCATTGTGAGTAAAAAGGCTACTGGTAGGAAAAGGGAAAGGGACATGATTCCTAGAGCAGAGATCAAGATGAACCTCAGAAGTACACAGCACTTAGATCCAAGTCAAAAGGGTGATGCTCCAGAACTTTCCAAAGTCAGTTGTTATAGTTATCCAGAGAATGCATGCGAACAACTTCCACCACCACAACCTTGAAGGCTTCTGCACAAATCAATTCTGGTTTCCTACCATGAAAGTCTTATGTGATTCGACACTATTTTATATAAAGGACCCTTCTGACACTTCTTTCAGTGACTCTGAAAGAAGCCATTGTTCAAGCTCAGGAGCCCCTTATCTCTGGCCTTCTTTTCATTAGTGTTGATTTCTGAGGATGATCTGCCTGTCTATAGTGTGGTGAGTACAAGTGTTACCAGAGGCCAATTCATTGGGTCATCATTCCCTCATCATTTTGCCTTAACTCCAGGCAAAGAAAGGAAGAGAACTGGTATACAGAAGGGTTTAAATGGTGTTGTTGTGGGGTGGTTCTTCTGCCCTATGGATGGCGGAAGCCCAAATTCTGGCTTTCTCTCTTGGGGAATTTTTGTGGATTCCCTGGAGACATTCCACCTTTGCTCCCCTTGCTGGGAAACTTCCACCCCAGGTTCCTGGAGAGAGTGGCCTGCTCTAGACCCCGCCCTGGAAGCTTCGTCTCCCAGAGGCCCTCTGTCACACTCACCTTGGTCTGGCAGGCAGTCCTAGTGGACTGTACTACTTCAGAGAGCACTCGCCTGGCTACTTCTCTGCAGCCACTTTGTCCAGGGCAGAAAACCTGGCTTTTGTTCCACCATCTCCCCCAACTAATTTGAATTGAGGCCACTCCATGGAGACCTCGTTCTTAGCTTTGTTCTACCACATCTCATCTGCCTACCACCTATCCTAAGACTTTTCTATTGCATGTGCCTCTGCATCAAAAGGCACATAGTTTTGTTGTTGTTGTTGTTTTTTAAATTTTTTGCCTTTGGAGGCTCCATTCAAACCCTTCTCATTCTGTCAGAGTCAGAGATGAAGGGATGGTGGTGGCCAAAATAATATTCAGAAAGTTCCTTTAAAGAAACCTATATTTACCCATCTCCTCTGATCATGTGCCTACTCTGTGTAGGTGGAAGGGGATGATTGGTCAGGTTTTTCTGAGACCTGATAATGATCTAAAGGCACAAAATGTCTATATTCTCTCTTGAGAATGTGTGGACTCTTCATAATTCTGTTCTTAGCTTGGGGTCTCAGCCAGAACTCTAACACAAAGAGAAAACCTAAATGTAAGATTCCATTTCATACAATTAATAGAGCTAGGCACCTCTTTCTTCCTTCCTTCCTTCCCCTCCCTCTCCCCCGCTGTCTCGCACAAGGCATCATATAATCAATCATATCAATCAACAGTTACACCTATCCAGTTTTGTGCCAGGTACTAAGGAAATTACAAAGACTACACACCTTTCAGAACTAGTTATTATGGTAAATAAAATAAATGGCCTTTATTTAAGACATATAAAGTCAACAGCAATACCTGTGCCAACTGGCACAGTCTAATAGTTAGACTGGTCAAATAAGCCACAAGCAAACAGGGATGTGGGAGTTGCACCCAAGGCTAGAGCTCTTAAGGGGGACAGTGAGAGATGATATTGCCTCTGGTCATATGTAATTTCTTGACAGATCACAAGACAGTGTGGCCCAGAGGCCAAAAGCAAGTGTCCTGAAAGAGAAGAGTGTGCAGAGAAGGAGAGGATAGGGCAGCTTGTCCAACCATGCTAGATAGTCTGGGGGTATACAGACACAGGAGACCTCTTCCTTTTAGCCATTCCGACAGCCACTGGGTCAGAGCAGTGTGATCCATCTCCATGTCCTCAGGGAAGGGACTTTCTCAGCCAGGAAAAGTGTGGGGGCACTGATTAGGCACTGAGTTTCTAGAGAAAGTATATGGAAGAGAACTGTGTAGCTTTCAGAGTGTATGAGAAAGGCAAGTTAAAAAAAGAAATTTTGAGGGAAAAGAACTTTTTGGTTCCTTGACTGTGTGTTTCTTTGAGAACACCAGGGTTTGGCTTAATTTTCTTGTTGTTGCTTTGTTTTTCCAATCCTGGGAATCAAATACAGGACCTTGAACATGCTAGGCCTCTACCACTGAGCTACACCCAGCCCTGGACTGCCTTCCTTTGATTGCATGAGACTAGATGGTGTGGATGGAGTGTTTCAAATGCCAAGGGTAAATGATTAAGAACATAATGCCGTGCTAAATGAGAGAGATAAAGATTATGAGCATAATAGAAATTCAGAAAGGGGGCTTCTAAGAGTAGGATGGAGTAGAAAGGAAGCCAAATTCACCGGGCTTGAAGGCCCACTTAGATTTGGCTAGGCAAAACCAGGCAAGGGAAAGCACATGCAGAAAATAGCTTCAGCAACTAAAACAAACATTATTAAAAATCCTGGGCCAGTCAAGGAAAAGCAAACTACTTCTCTTTTGTGTTTTTTTCTCTCTTTAGTCTCAGCCATGGAACCCTATCTTGGATATGACCATTTTTCACTGAAGTTGGCCTCATACACACCAATTAAGAGGTACACATAGCACCCTTCCAAATTGTGCATTGCATTCTGGGATACTTAAAATAAGTTGCTCACTGTCTAGTGGGAAGAAAGCCAGGTATTCGGGTGAAGATGTAAGGTGTTCCATGCTATGAACAACGTTTATTCCAGGAGTGCAAAGAGAATGAAGCCCAGTCTTGTGACCAGGGAAGCTTTGTGGAGATTGTGATATCTAAAACCAGTCTTGAAAACCATGAACAGTATAAGGCATGAATTTGTTTGTCAAGGTTGTTCATGGTAATAAGTGATTGATAAAGTAGAAATGGGAAAATAATTTAAAATTAAGTGATATCATTCAAGAAGTGAGAAAAATTTAAAAAGCAATCTGAATATGATCTAAAGTGATTCAAATCTGAAGTGATTCAACTGAATTTACAAAAAGAAAGAGAGCCAGAGAGAGGATACCTCACCATTGTCATGAAGCAGACTTTGTGGCAGTGGCTGAAAAAACAGAATCTCATTGGAAAGGCTAACGCTCTTGTGCGGTCCTAAGGACGGGTATAACATCCAGACCTGGGAATTTGGTGGAATTCAGGCCAAATAGGAAGCAGGAGACCAGGATTCTTGATTGGGTTTACTCTTTGAAGAACTCAGTTTACTACCTATCAAATCAAGTGATGAAACTAAATTCTCTCTCAAGTGCTCTAATTTTTCCAGTTTGATTTTCACTTAGCAGGTGTTGGTGGCTTTTTTCACAAGGATGTTAAGATATTATCTAAGGGACTTTAATGATGGCATAATGTTTGGGATCTTAAATGTCCCCCCAAATCTCATGTATTGAAGATTTGGTCTCCAACTGATGATACTATTGGTAGTAGTAGAAACTATTGGGGATGGGCCTAATTGGAGGAAATTAGGTGAATGGGGGCATGCCCTTGAAGGGCACCACAGCCCCTTCCCCCCCCCTCTCTTTTTGCTTCCCAGATGCCATGAGTTGAGCAGCTTTGTTCCACCACATGCTCCTTGTCATGTTGATTTGTCTTACCACAGGCCCAAAGCAACAGGGCCAAGTAATCATGAACCAAAATAAACATTTCCTCCTTTAAGTTGATTTTCTCAGGTATTTTGTCACAGAGACAGACAGCTGACTCACACAGTTGGGCAACTATGGCCTCATCCACCCATAGCTCTCTGCAGAGGACAACCACATCAGGTAATTGTTTTTCTTTGAGTTGCTACAGCTTTTCCCCTGCATGAATTCAAATGAAAGTAATCCTGCTACCTTGGCTGAACTGACTCAGATCCAAAGACACCTGTGTAAATAAGTGTATGTGAAAACTGAAAGAACTGGGTGTGAATGTAAGAGTGACCCAACCAGAGCTCTTTATGCTGATGTGAACATGATCCATGGAGAAAAAAAAAGTTGATCAGTAGAGCTGCTTTGTACTCTACATGCCTGTGAGTCATTCTCGAAGTGATTCATGATCTGCTGAAAGTTACAGTTTTAGAAGCACTGGGACACAGAATGACTTTGTAATTGCTGAGTGTGCTCCTGGGGTTCCCAAGAAATTCTTGCACAAACGTCCAACACCTAAAGCAATCTGGGTGTGCCTTGTCCTTTCTAACCATAGAAACCTCAGGGGTGGGCAGGAGGCTGTCTGTCTGAATGAGGCTCCTGTTTGAAGAGAGAGGTGTAAGAAGCTTAGTTCTGCTAAAATGATAGTGTATTCAGTAAGACTCTGTAATGTAACACAATATTGACAAGTTGATGCTGCAGCACAATAGTTGGTCCTTCATATCCATGAATTCTGGGATTTAACCAACCTTGGATTGAAAATATTTAGAAAAAAAATATTCCAGAAAGTTTAAAGAAACAGTTGATGCTCCACAGAAATATGGTCATTTGCAGGCACACTGTGCCTCCTGCCATTTCATAGCCCTTTAGTCCCTTTTCTTGTCTGAACATTATTCATATTGCATCACATTTGTATACTAAGAAGTCAGGTGTATGGTGGCTGCATCTATACTGAACATGTTCAGACACTTTGTCTTTCACTATTCTCTGGACAATTTACTGTAACATCTATTTACATAACAATTACACTGCATAGGCATTATGAGTATTTTGAGTCATTAATTCAAAATATTCAGGAGGATATGGTTAGGTGATTACAAATACTATTCCATTTTATTTAAGGAACTTGAGCACTAGTGGGGTTAGACATCCATAGGGGGTCCTAAATCATTCCCTCATGGATATTAATAGAAAACTGTATGTATTTTCTATTTGCTTTGGAACTAAGACTAAAAATAATTGTGAAATTTGGCTTTATGACTTAATTGACTTGAGATATGCCTTAATATATTCAATTCTGATTAGAATTTTCTTTAAAATTATAAATGCAAAATAATCTTTTTTTTGGGGGGGGGTTACCAGGAATTGGGCACTCAACCACTGAGCCACATCCCTAGCACCTTTCATATTTTATTTAGAGACATAGTCTCACTAAGTTGCTGTTATGGTTTGGATGTGAGATGTCTCCCAAGAGCTCACATGTGAGACAATGAAGAAGGTTCAGAAGAGAAATGATTGGGTTGTGGGAGTCTTAACCCAATCAGTGAATTAATTTTCTGATAGAGATTAACTGAGTGGTAACTGAAGTGCTAAGGAGTGGCTGGAGGAAGTGAGAATTGAGGGTGTAGCTTTGTGGTATATATTTGTATCTGGAAAGTAGACAGCTCTCCCTCTGCTTCTGGATCATCATGTGAGCTGCTTCCCTCTGCCACACTATTCAATCACTATGTTCTGTCTCACCTTGATCCCTGAGGAATAGAGTGGCCTTCTATGGACTAAGATCTCTGAAACCATGAGCCCTCAAAAAACTTTTCTTCCCTAAAATTGTTCTGATTGGATCCTTTAGTCACAGCAGTGAAATAGTTGACCAAAAAACAGTTGCTTACAGCCTTCTAAGTTGCTGAGGCTGGCCTTGTACTCACTATCCTCCTGCCTCAGCCTCTCTAGCTGTTGAGATTATAGGCATAGGCCAGCAAAATAATGGATTTTTGCTATTGCAAGGACTGTCTTTGTCATTGATCCTTTTCAGGTCAATTTGTGGGCATCCCAACATTGAGTGGGACATGGTGGCACACACCTAATTTCAATGACTTGGGAGGCTGAGCCAAGAGGAACACAAGTTTGAGGGCAACCTCAGCAATTTAGAGAGGCCCTAAGCAACTTAGCAAGACCCTGTCTCAAAATAATGTTGGGGATTTAGCTCAGCGGTAAAGTGTCCCTGGGTTAAATCCTTAGTGAGAGAGAGAGAGAGAGAGAGAGAGAGAGAGAGAGAGAACATGATATGATATATGGAACATTTTGTCTTTTCCTATGGTTCATTTTTTTCTTCAAAGTTAGAGTTATAAAAATTCTAAGTCATTTCTGAATAAAGTCTGGATTTTTGTTGTAAAAAAATTTGTCCTCTTTCATGTAATTATTCTTCATTTTGAAAGTTCTTTTTTCTTTTCTTTTCAACTTGAACACATAATGAACTCTCTCAACAGGGACAAGATTAAAGCCTTGAATATAGACTAAAGAAGTATTTTCCAAAATGTGTGGTGTGTGACTATCAAGAGCTGGGGAGGTCTGAGATTTTACCCAAGATGCTAATAAGTAAGACTGCCAGACTTAGTGGTGCTGGCTGAGGACAGAGGGAGGAGCGTAGGATCAGAGCCAAACTGTGCCTTTCAAAGGGTCAGTGTTTGCACTTGTCGTCTCTCAGCCTCGATTTCCACAGGGTGGCATTAAGAGGGTTTCAAATCCCGCACATACAATGGGGATCCATTTCAGGAGAGAGACCCTTCGCCCTACACGGAGCCATTATCTGTGTTATAATGTAAGCGAATCCAACATGCCCTTTGCTCTGGAGGGAGACATCATCTCTGTCTCTCAAGGCTTTTTGCTGTACAAACATCCCTCCCTGAAAAGATAACATCCTTGGAAAGGGAGCCCGTCTTTCTTGTATACACAGAAACACAATACACTCACAGAGAACTGTCTCAAGCAGTGACCTGTTAACAGAATCAGGAAATCAATTTGGAGGGTTTTAAAACATACAAGGGACATTCATTGTAGTAAGAGTAAGCATTTTAAATATTCAATGAAGCTTTTGTTTGCTATTTATACAAATTAAGCTTAAAAAAATCTTTTTCATTGGCAAAAAGTTTGGGAAACATTGGCTATGGTATAAAGACTATATTGAGTTCTTACTTTTGAGATGCCAACTTGACTTGCATTCTATCCAAATCTATGTAATAGCAATATGTATTATGTTGGGGGCTCTCCTGCATTATAAGTCATGAGCATAATTCCATAAAGCATATATTTTAATCTTATCTTTTAAAAGCTAAATTGAATTTTAAAAAGATAATTTTACCTCAGGTTTCAGGTAGTGAACAAAATATGTAACCCAAATTCTTATCAACCAGAAAATTTGTTTTAAATGTGGGAAAATTGACCTCACTGACTGAATTACAGCTTTGCCAAGCACAGAATTTAATGAAGAGCATGCACAAAAATTAATAAATTGACATCTTAATAGCTCCAAAGCAAATGCATATTCATTTTATACATACACACAATTTCATGAAAATAGTTTTTAAATAGTTTTAAAGTTTTTAAAAGCCCAGTTTCATAAATATTTACTGAGTTATTTCTATATGCAAAGGATCTGAGTTAGATCAAAGGATATAACAATATGTAAAATACTTATCTGGCTTCATGTGCACGTGGATTAGAGTGATTAATTTCAAAGGGTTGAAAATATATCTGGTTTTCTTTTGTATATACCTACAACACTATCTTTATTTAATAAGAATTCATTGCTAGTATTGCTAAGATCAGGGTCATAATAGAATGCTGTAATGGCAACACAATTATTTTACATTAATTGAAAAAGTTACCTGTTTAAATTTATTGTATTTCTAAATCCTGTAGGAAAACAATTTTAACAATGGATGTAGATTGTTTTAGAAACAGACTGTTCACATCTTAACACATGAAAGTCACTGTTTCAGAATTAGATGGTAATATATGCCAAAGAGAGAACTTCAATGGCAGAACCAAATACTATATCACTGCATCTATTAAAAAACAGAATCAGTATTTCAGTAAGATAAAATCACTTAAAGGAATAAGATACAAATAGTATTCTTCTTGGAAGTTCTATAGTTTAAGCATGAAAAAAATGCCATCAATTTATTCTTTTGTTTTCTTTTTCCAAAACATATTAGAACCACCTTTAATGAGGGTTCAATTAGCCTCAACCTTTCACTGACAACCTTTCATTGTCTTCCTACAATGTAATGTTTAAAGGAAAACAAAAAATACAATGCATCTGACAGAAGTTTTTTTTCTTTTTATGGTCCCAGGGATCGAACCCAGGGGCACTTTACCACTGAGCTACATCACCAACCCTTTTTATTTATTTATTTTTTATTTTGAGATGTGGACTTGCTAAGTTGCTTAGGGCCTTGCTAAGTTGCTAAGGCTGGCTTTGGACTTGTGATTCTCCTGCCTCAACCTCCCAAGCTGCTGGAATTACAGGTGTGAGCCACCAGGCCTGGCCCAGAAGTTAATTTTGAAAAAGTTTTTTCCAGGGTAAATTTTGGAGTCAGAAGTGATTTAGACAAACCAAAATGCCCTTTAAGATGCTAATAATAGTCTATAAATAGGTATTTTTTTAATTTTACATATAATGGAAACTCTAAGGAAAGGTGACATTTATAGGAAAGGCAGCAATATATAGACATTTAGAAGAGGTCCTTTGATGGAATCAAGACTGGGGCCAGTCAATTGAGATAACTCAAAATGGGAAACTACAGAAAAAACTAGAGATCTTAAACATTTGAACTTTAAAGATGTCAATATATATTCCTGTCTACATTTTATATAAGGCATTGCCTAATCTTGGAGTATAATCACTAATTGCAGTTTCAAGTTGTCTTTTTTGTATCAAGCATAAGTATGTAATGCGTCCTTTAAGATGACCCATTTTGTATTCTTTAAAGTGAATTGAAAGGTTGAAGATTCTCAAGAAACAATGCAATTTCAGCATCTGTTACAATTTTTATGATTCCTTTCCTCCCAATCAACTACACTTTTTGCTCCAATTCCTTCAGCAAGTTATTTGAAGCTTTCAGCTTCATATTTATTTTGAATATTTTATTATGCTCCATGTGTTATTTAATATGCATTTATAATAATAACCCCATGGCAAATGGGATTGGAAATACACAAAACTGATTCTTGAGAGTCATATAAAGCTCAATTTGTAGGAGTGCTCCAGTAGTAGGGACATTACTAGATGTGAGACCAGAGACTCTCTGAATACCAGTGAGTGGCTTTATAAAAATGTGAAGAGCATGGGTCCGGCAAGTCAGGTAAGCAGAAGTACATTAGAGAAGTTTCTATTAAATGTCAATTCTTCTTGCTACTAGGATTCATATACAGAAAATATTTGGTAATATTCATCTTCCTCAACACACAAGAAAAAATTTCTTTAAAATAAAAACAAGTTTGTCTCAAGATCACAAACATATTAATTTAATTTTTCACACTTCTCATTCTAAAAGAATATATGTTGTCCAATAAAATTCCTGTGAAGATTTTTTTTTTTTTTAAGTTACTGGGGATTAGACCAGGAAGTTGGAGTATTACCCTGAGTTATAGCCTCAACCCTTTTATTTTTTTTGAGATGGGGTCTTGATAAGTTGCCCAGGCTGATCTCAAACTTATGATCCTCCTGCCTCAGTCTCCTATGTAGCAGGGCTTACAGACCTATGCTATTGTATCCAGCTCCTATGAGGATTATAAAACAGTATCTGGGCTTGGGTTGTAGCTCACTGGCGGAATCTTGCCTAGCATGTTCAAGGCTGAAAGCCCTCAGTTTGATCTCTAGCCCCACAAAAAATGAATAAATAAAAATCTAAATGTAATTAGTTAAATACTTTATTCTTGATATAGTTTCTCTTAATAATTAAATGTTATATCCCCAATATTTATTGCTTATTATCAATTATCACCAGAGAACTACAGTACCTCTTAGAGCTAAGATCTTTAAAAGCACTTTTTTTTTTTTTTTAATATATGCTTTAGCACTTTTTCTCTCAAGTGTTGGACCACTATCCTGCAGCAGAAAATGTGCCCAAACTTGTATAATCTCCCTCAGTGGTCTGAGGGAGATTATGATATTAAGCATAATGCTGCAGTGAATGTTGCCTTAAGTTCTTTTCCAATATCTTTGGAAAACATTGTTTAGACAATCCTTGGGCAGATTTCCCAGTGATACTTTTAGTACTCTCATGACCACTACTCAACTCACTTGTTTTGTTGATCTCATAGTGTAGTTTTGAGGTGGTTCTGCTGAACTCAATCATTTATATCTCAACTTTGATCTTTATCTTCATCCCTGGGATGGGTATCCATAATTACTCTGTGATCTTTACTTTCAGATTTCTTTGGAAAGCAATTTTGTTTAATTGTGCGGTGGGTCCCTTTCATTGATTCATATTTGTACTTTGTGCTGTGCTCACTTTTAAATTAGTTACAGATAGATAGCAGGAAAATCAAGCAATTACTAATCAGTGTCTATTGTATCTATATAACCATATGCAAACTCTAGAGAAGCCCTGACCTCTAAGGAAGCAGTACAGGTCAGGTTCTCCAATACTTGCTTAACAATGGATGTGTCAGAAGGTCGTATACTAGCAGTTTTTAAAGTGTTTAATATTAAAACCAATGCCTTTTACTATGAACAGTAAAATGGGCTGCATTTTAAGTTGATTTAATAAAAATATTCTATCATTTAAGAGGGATACTGTACATTTAATATGCACATTAAAGATTAAATATAAACTTACTAATATTTATTTTAATACTAAAATTTAATAAGTATCCACTATTTTTATTGCTAAGAATAATAGCTTGGTAGAGGCAGTTATTTCTGTTCAATTCGTCTCTATAGTACACCTGGAGGATCTTCATTGACTCAAAGATTATGTATCCTAGATCCACTGACATCTTCTAACAACCTTTAAATCAAGTGCACCTTGTCAATCAACTGCTCCCTGTTATCAACCTCTGGGAGGGCTGCAGAGCTAAAGTATACCTGGAAGCCAGAGAAACCTCTCTTGTATTCCTTCATTCTGAAAGCCCCAGGTCAAGGTATATTTTTCAGCTTCTTAAATAATGATTTATTCTGGCTGGTGATGGCAAAGGAAAACTCTACACATTACATACAGAACGTTCAGATCACAAGGAGGCCTGCAGAATAAAGGGCCAAGTAAAATTCCTCCCCCCACCGCCCACCCAGTCCCTGGAAGATCCTTGCAGATTCTATTTCAAGTTACAGACTGTGTCCACACATGCACCGGCCAAAAAGGCTCACAAAGGTCTGTTTTGAAATGGCTTGTCGTTTTTTCCTCCCTTCCTCAAAAACCCGGCAGCGATGGGAAGATTACATGTCAGTGTGGCTTTACTGCGGCCATAGTTAGTGGCACAAAGAGAGATTTCACTTAAATATCCTTTCGGTTCTCAGCACCCTTTCCTGCATAGAAAGCAGCTTTCCGTCTCCTGGAGTTTTTCGAAAACCCAAACACCACCAGAGCCATAAAGGAGGCCCATTCTAGAGCCTTTTGGCGCGAGAGCCGACCCCCTGCCTGGAGGGAGGAGCCTTCCTCGCCCCGCCCCTCGCCCCCGCCCCTCCTCCCGCCTCCCGCGTAACCCGGATACACACCCACGCTCCCCTTTCACCTATCGGCGGCTGGCGAACGTGGAAGTCCGACCTGTGGGCCGGTAGAGGTTCTGGGAAAGTGGGCCGCGTGGGGCGGACACCGTGATCTTCACGGCGCGGCTCAGCCTTTCAGGGAGGGAGCGATGGGCGCGCGGGCGCGGGAGCGGCNTACTTGCTCAAGACTGCCTTCCCCAGCGTGCAGGTCCGTACCTGGAACGCTGGGCTCGGTGGGAGCCCATGGGCGGCAGGGCCACTCTGGCCAGGGAGCCTGGGATCCTGGAAACGTTTTGTAGCGTGTGGACTCCCGACAGTCCCAGGTCGTGGGAGCCCCTGATTTCCATTTTGCAGATGCGAAAATTGAGAGGCAGAAGTTAAGGTGCACAAGGTCATGCAAACAGTTCTTGGAAGAGCTGGGTAAGGTTCCAGGCAGTTTAACTCAGAACCCATGCCCTCTGGTCCTTCCCTGGATTGTGTGGTGAAGTGTACCAGGGATCAGGAGACTTGGGTTCTGAGAAGGCTCTGATACAAAAAGGCTGAGAAGGTAAATAACACTGATGCTTCAGGCTCTTCTGTAACATAAAAGAATTGGACTAGAATCCCTCAAACCCCTATTCACACTTGATTTCATTATTGGAAGGGTCATGGCTGTAGATTACACGTTTTCTGGCCTGCAGGCGAGTAGCCAACTAAAATTCAAAAACTATAAAAGTCTGCTGCAGACCTGTTAGTTCCACAGGGCATGAAGGGGCAGGGCATGGTCCTAAATGACGTGGCTTCCCCCCCCCCCGCAGGATCTCTTAATGGCTAGTAGTTTAGAGGCCCTTCAAGGAAGTATTTGGAAATACGCTTCCAGGCAACTTCATTTTAGCTCTGTAGCTCTGTATCCTACCTGACACTTGATTAAAGATCTCTAATTATGCCAGAAAATTTAGAATTGTAGGTTTCTGAAGGAGTTGACATTTTCTTCAGGAAATCCAGTCATTCTGGATTTGTTACTAATACTTTTGAAATTCATCAGTTCAGAGGAGCTGTTGAGTTGAATATACTGTAAAACTTTTTTGAATATATTGTAGTTCCAGAAGAACTGAATGTAGTGTAGCAATATTTTTTAAATGTATGCCTCATTTAACAGTTGACTTTGATTACTAGGAAGAAAAAAATATTTCCAGTGAAGTTTGATTAGATAAAACAGTTGTAATTAAACCTAGGCTGTCTTGGAAGGTATCTAAACTTTTGCTGTTGTTCTTGAGATAGTTAAGAATATTGTCATTGTAGAGTTATGTATCTTATGTAACTCCTTCCACGGTGTCATATTTGTGCTTTGATTTTCTTTATCCTCTCTTTCTCCTATCTCTCTTCCTTTCTTTTTCTTTCATTTTTTCCCCACATGAAACATTGGATTTCATGTTATGAATTGCTGGATACCAGATATAAAAGAGACATTAGTAGAATTTTTTTTCAAATGTCTACTAAAACAAAATAATGCATTTTCCCACTTTTTCTTTTGCCCTGTTCTGCTTTATCATCATATATAATACTTACTTTGTTTGGATTTAGATGTACGATGTGCTTGTGAAATATCTGTCTTCTCTAAAACATCTGTGCTTCTCTAAAACAGGATTTTCAGAGAAGTTGATATATGATAGTTATAACATTACTAACAATAACCACTTACTCAATGTATTCCAGGTGCCTAGATACTGACCACGCAGGAGGACTTCATTTGGTTCTCACAGCAACTTTGAAAAATAAATTTTTTTATGCCCACTTTACAAGATGGGAAATTTGAGGCTTATGACACTCCATTCCACAGCCTACATGAACTGTCTTAATTCTTCATTGTAGCCAGACATCTAAGAGGCTACTTAAAACTTAGTGTGACTTCCTGAGGGAAAAAAAAAGTACAACTATAGAAGCTTTAAGGCGGTAATAGTAAAATATAAGCAAACACAGTTGAAAATTTTTTAAAAAGATAAGTTAAAAGTGTTTTAAATATTGAAAACATACATCTATATGTGTGTGTTTGGGTTTACTCATGTTATCACTTATTAACAAAAAATGGAATAGCTGCTAAAGGCAGTGAGTGGCATAAACACAAAAACTAAGCTTTTTGATTTGAAAATGTTAAAGTCTCTGCCTTAGAAAGTAACTTTTTGTCTTTTTGTGACTATTTGAATGTTTGCCTGTACATCTTTAGGGTTCATGTTGTGTGTCGACTGGAGGAATAGAGGAGGTTGTGTTCATTTATACAGCGTCAAAGTAGGGATTGTGTCATGTTGAGCCATCTCCTTTTACCCCTGTTTTCTTAGTCTAGAGGCCAAATGTTCTATCCATGTAAAAAATAAACTCAGCACTGGCATTTTTTTTCCACTCTTGTCTCTCCCCTCCCCCATTATCCCAAAGCAGTCTTAAATACCAACCAGTTTTAAATGACTGGTTGGTATTAAAGTCTCACCTCAAATTTTTTTGGTAAAAAACTTAGATCACATTCCTTTTCAGTTTACTTCCTGATGGAAAATGACCATGGAAAAGCCACAAGTACTCTTTTTTTTTTTTTAAATCCTGGTGGATTAGGGAGGCATAGTGGTACATGCCTGTAATTCCAGCACCTTGGAACATTGAAGTAGAAGGATAGAAAGTTCAAAGCCAACCTAAGCAACTTAGCAAGACCCTATTTTTGTTGTTGTTTTTTAAGAATTAAAAAGACTGTCAATATGGCTCAGTGTTAAGTGTCCTTGGGTTGAGACCTGAACTTGCCTATGTAAGGATCCCTCCTCAGTAAAAGAATATCAGGAGTTATTCTAGAGTGCTCAACTTGGCATGTTTATCTTTCAAGGGACATTTGGCAATGTCTGGAGATACTTTGGTTTTTCACAACCAGGGTGGAATACTACTGGCATTAGATGAGTAGAGGGTAAATATCCAAAGGTGCTCAAGATAGTCCTGCATAACAAAGAATTATCTTGCCCAATTTATCAGTTGATGCCCAAGTTGACAGATCATATTCCACAGGCATGTGCTGTCTCAGCAAACTCAAGTTTGGCCCAGGATTGCTAAATTTCCTTTTGTCTTCAGTCTTTCTCAAGTTGACCTATAGGATGGGAGTTAAACAGGTCTCTTTCAACAGAAATACTCCCTGAAAAAGTCAGAAGTGCTCAGAGAACACTTGCTTTGCTATCATGTCTAGCCACTAGAACAGGTGATCTTATCTAGTCATATAGCTTTTGGGGGCCATAGTTTCCTCTTCTGTAATATCAAAATAACTAGTAATTGATACAGATATAGGTACTATAGGCAAAGAAAACTAATTCAAATTATCAAGCCCAATAGGTTTTAGTGCTACAAATTCAGTTAATCTGATGAGTTTGATGCATGTTAGGTAGATCATATTCTAGACTCAAAGGAGTTTAGACCACATCTTTAGTATTATATTACTAAAAGAAGACCTCCTATTCTTATGGCTTACAATATGCTATCCTGTGGGCCTTGGGTATTTGGAGGTGAATGAGCCTGGTTATAAGACTGTTAGTATAGAGTGTCCGAGAGATGAAAAGCCCAGAGTTAAGCCAATGGAAAAGTTATGCTACCTAAAATTTATTTAGCCTTTAGCAAATAGCAAGCCCTTAATTAAACATTTTAGTGTCATAATTAATTTATCTGCAGAACAACATAGGAAGTTAAGTAGTGTTGCATCCTTCTGTACCTAAAGATATTGGGGTTTGGAGAAGCTAAATAATTTGCCAAAGATTGCCCAGCTAGAAAATAATCTTGGGTTTACTGAGGTTAATAAAATAGTCTGAGAATCAGTTCAGGTCTTTCAGAGTCATGAGCATAAGCAGTATTGGGGGTGGTGGTAACAAAAGTGTACTCTTAACTGCAATGTTTTGAATGAATGGAAAGACTCAGATTAGATACTTGGAGAATAGTTTGGAGGGAAGTGAAAGGAGGACAGAGAGGTTTATTGTAGTCTTTTTATGGTAAGAGATGATATGTTTTGAATTGGGTTGTGGTTGTAGAGAAGGTAAATATAAAATGATGTGAAAGAATTTTTAAGGGTATATTAAAAATGACTCCTGTAGTTTTCACAATTGATGTTCTGTTGATGGTAAAAAGAGGAGCATATTATGAGTGCCATTTCAGATTGGTCTTAGAGGTTTAATTAGAGGTGCCTTTGATGTGCCAAGGGAGATGCTAAGGAGGCAGTTGCCTTTATGAGTCTGAAGATTGTCTTGGGGTCCTACTCTAGTTGTTGTACTCAGGGAAGGCCACTTTGAGCTGGTATCATTTGAACTGAGAGTATAGCAAGTGCAAAGAACGGACCATAAGAAGACTAGTAAGTCTGGAGTGTTCTAAATAGAGTGAAAGGAGAGAGATACTGTGTAGTGGTTGCTATAGTCAGATCATGTAGGAGTTTGTAGATGGTGGTAAGGAATTTGGATTTTATCTCTGCATTATGAGAACCATTAGAAGATTTTTAACTGGGAGTGGCATGATCTGATTTGGGAAGATAGCAAATTGCTTGGTTGAGAAGGGAAGCTCTGTAATGGTAGTGATTTTGGTTTTTTCATTGTATTTTAATGCTCAGAACACTTTAAAATATATTAGTCATTAAATAGTTGTTGAATGAATGAATGATGAATGAGTACACTCACTATAGGAGGCAAGAATAATTGAAGAGTATAACAGAAATCCAAGGAAAAGATCCTAGTGGCTTAAACTAGCATTTTCTTGGTAGACATGATGACGCATTCTTAGAATTGGGAGGCAATATTTTCAGGACTAACTGCTCAAATGTGGAATGTGAAAGAGGATTAAGGAAGACTTCCATATTTTGACCTTAGCAACTGTTTATAAGGTCATTTATAATGATGGGTAGTGGATTTATTAAATTGGAGGCATGTAGTGGTACTGCGTGTTGTTAGAAGCAGTTATGCAAAAACAGATTGGGTAATTATGCTCACGAACTTGTTTTCTCGCTACAGTTGTTAATCCCTAACTTAATTCTCAATGAGATCACTTCAAATAAAGTTTGTTAATATATTAACTCATATTCAGTTTAGTATATATGGAGAAGCTGACTTAAATTCTAGATAGAAATCTTACTCATAAATCATAAAGCTCAATAGATGCTAGTCAGACTTGCCATTTTTGTAAACTACAGTGGTCAAGACCTGTGACCTGCTCTAACTAGGAGTTTGTTTGTTTATTATAAGTTTATTCCTTTTCTTGTGATGTTATTGCTGCATTCATTCACCTAGCCTAACATCATTATTAAGACCATGGGGTCTGAAGCAAAATGCTTTACCAGTGCTACACTGTCTTAATTATTCCATCATAAAGTAAGTCTTGATGGCTGGTAGGGAAAGTCACAATACTGTGCTATTCTTTTGTTTTTCCCTCTCTTTAGAACATGACTTTTCCTGGCTTTTCTCTGCCAGGTAAATTTCAGATATGGCTTGTCCGATTTTGAAGAAGTTAAAATCCTATAGGGATTTTGTTTGGAGTTGCATTAAATCCATAGTTTACTGATGGGAGATTGACATCTTTACTGTTTTTTAAAAGTCTTTCTATTCATCAAAATGGGATTCCTCTTTATATACATACTTTATTTCTGTTATTAGTTTAAATGGCTTTCTTTTTTTGATTAAATATTTATTTCTAATATAGCTAAGGGCAGTTTATGGTATATGTCTTACACCTAGCAACTTTCTATATTCTGTTATTATTCCTATAGTTTATCTTCAAGTTCTTTTGTATTTTCTCAGTGCTCAGTCATAACGAAATTCATTATGGTTTTGTTTCTTCCTTTCTCTTATCCCCTTTATCTTAACTGTTATTTGGGACCCTCTGAACATTGTTAATAGAGGTTATGGTGGAAGGCAGCTGACTTGGTGTGGTCTGCAACATCTTGAACCATCTGGCTTCCATTACTTTCTGACCTCATGTCCGTCCGGTGCCTTTCTCCTTGACTGACTCTGCCCTAACCATGCTTGCCTACTTGCTGTCCCGGAAACATGCCAGACATACTCCAGTCTTAGGGTCTTTGTATTTGTTATTCCTTGATCTGGAATGCACTTTCCCTAGATGTTTGCCAGGCTCCTTTTAGGTCTTCATTTAAATACTGCCTTTCCAATAAGGACTTTCCTAGCTACCTTGTATTTTTTTTCCAAACAACTTTATTGCGACATAACTTACATATCATATAATTTGCCAATACAGTGTACAATCCATTAATTTTTAGTAGATTTGCCAAGTTGTGCAGCTATCCTTATTAATCAGTTTTAGAACATTTTTACCATCCTAATGGTATACCTTTGCTCTTTTACTATTAATTCTTATTATCCAGGCAACTACTAATTTATTTCTATGTCTGCAGATGTGCCTATTCTGGACATTTTATATTAATGGAATCATATAGTATATGATCTTTTGCCTTCTTTCACAAAGCAGAGGAGTTCATCTGTGCTCTAGCATGAATCAGTACCTCGTTCCCATTCATCCTCTTAATAGCTGAATACCTTTTTTTTCTGAATATATCACAGTGTTTATCTATTAATCAATTGATAAATATGATGCAGCTTCCAATTTTTGACATTTTTTGTGGGGGGTACCAGGGATTGAACCCAGGGATGCTTAACAACTGAACCACATCCCTAGCCCCTCGCCCCCATTTTTTTTAAATTTAGAGACAGAGCCTCACTAAGTTGCTGAGGCTGGCTTTGAACTCAAAATCCTCCTGTCTCAGCTTCCCAAGCCACTGGGATTATAGGCATGTACTACCACACCAATTTTTGATTGTTATGAGTAATCCTAGACCCCTTCTACTGTCTAATAACATACCTCCTTTCTTTGCTTTATTTTTTCCTCCTTTTCACTACCTAGCATACTACATGTTATAGTACATGTTTTGCTTATGTGTCTTGTATATTTCCATTAGAATCTGAGTTTTATTAGGACAGAGATTCTTCTCCCATCATCAATTACTGTTTTATCTCTAAGTACTAGAACTCTGTCTGGCATACAGATGGCAATCAATAAACTTTTGCTGGATTAATAAATATAGAAGTGAATGGATGAGTTGAATGTTAACTGTTCTGTACTAAGAAATACTTTATGATTTAAGTGGCTTGATGTTTCTGGAATATTGCTATTTTTAATCTCTTCTGTGATAGTTTGGAAACTTTCGAAGTCTTCCAGAAATCACTGAGAGTTGTGGGGCTTTTATCCCATTGGTGACTTTTTATTCATGTATTTTCTATGCTAAAATCACTCTGTCAGTGTAACAAGGGATCTAGGTTGACATCATGGCAATATAAACATGATGACCTACTCTTTAAAAGGACCCAGCTTTCTGTCCTGCTCAGGATGGTAGTTCCTAATTAAAATCCATATTTGGGGGACATTTTTCTTGTGTGTATATATGATTTGATAGAAGAAAACTTCTGATTGAGCTAGTAATTCAAATAAGGCTAACAGTTTTTATTAACTTAATTCCTAAAATATAATTATTAGATTTGCTTTATTGATACAATTTTAATTTCCAAAAGTAAATGCAGTTCTAAAACATTTTTAAATAGTTTGTAAATGAGATTGTATTTAAATATGCATTAATAAGCTTACCATTTAAAGCAGTGCTTCTATATATAGTACAGGACACAGACATAATCTGGCAGTGCCTGGAAACAATTTTTGTTTTCAGAACTGAGGGATGGTGCTGCTAATATCTAGTGGATTCTGCTGGTGTTTAGCCAGAGATGCTATTAAACATCTTAAAATTCAAAAAATAGCCCCACAAAAAAGAATTATCCAGTCCAAGCTGTTAGTGGTACCAACATTGAGAAATCTCAGCTTTATAGAATCTAAAATGTATTCTTTTCTTAATAGAATACTTATATATAGTATTGCATATGTGCAATGATTTATGAAAAATAGCTCCAAAGATGTATATGTGCTTATATATACATATGTATACATATATGCGCACTCACACACAGCCTCACTCTACACCCTTACATATCTATATGGTAAGTCACATTTACTTTATGTTTTAACTTTGTTCCCTAGTATATAAAAAGTTGAAAATCTTGACTTTACCTCTTTATCCTGTGTTGTACATTATTGATGTATAGCTTAAAGAAGACTGATGATTTTTGTGTCCCTTTTGATTGCCTATTTCAGCTTATTTAGGTTTTGTAATATACTAGTTTATTATGTGTTTCATAATTTCCAGGTTTCCTTTTCTTATAGGTTAAAGATATGTTTTAGATTATCACTTTTCTAGGACTTTATCTCTTAGCATTCACCATTCTCTATTTTTAAGGCATATTCTTTTTAACCACATTTCACTTTTCTCTCTCTTTGCCTCTAACTATAGTTGCTTGTGTTCATTGTTTCAGAATATTATCTGTTTTCATATTTTGAACTACTGGTTTTTATAAATCATTAAGCTGTAAGTAGCTATTTGTGTGATGTTTAGTTTCATGTTTGTGTACATTTGAGTTTTTTATTTTGATTAACCTACAAGCTAAATTTTAATATTAGATTCTTGTGTTTCTTTAAATAATAATATTTTTCTCATTTTTTTAATTGTCAAATATTTTTGGTGCAGATAAATACTGAGGAACATGTGGATGCAAATGATAAGGAGGTTATCTTATGGGATCATAAGATTCCTGAGGATATTCTTAAGGAAATAACTACCCCAAAAGAGGTACCTGCAGAAAGTGTTACTGTCTGGATTGACCCACTTGATGCTACACAAGAATACACAGGTGATTTTAAAATTGACCTCAAACTTTAGATTGTCATTTTATATTATAGAATCAGAATCAAGGCAGGTGATGTATAATATGGTGTTAGATATTTTGCAAATCCAATAACTAACAATTAGATTTTAAGATAAGAAAACTAGGTTAATGTAGCATTTATGATACATTTGTACTGAATTTTTAACCTTTTTATTTTTATTTACCCCAAATGCCATATTGTACCCACTAGCTGACATCTCACTCAGAATTAGTGACTCACTGATTCTGAACATTTTAAACAGTAGCAGCAAAATAATTTCTACTGAACACCTGTTATTGAAAAAAATTATTTAGCCAGAATATAATAGTTACTTAAGATATTTGGAATTTAGGTTTTATTGCATATAAATCTGACCTTGTAATTAAAAATAGTTAATCCTAGGTACCCAGAAAGCAAGTAAAAAGCAAAACTGAAATATGTGATCCTCCCTTCCACCCAGTTTTCCTTTTTCTTACCTCATCCTAGCTCAGGTTTCATTGCTGTGGATCTTTTCTCAGGGCTTCTTACCTAGATATACTAATTTCTTCTTTTACTCTCTCTTCTTGGTATATATGTCAAAGTTAGTTATTTATCTTTTTGTCTTGGTAAATGGTAAGCTACCTGAATGTAGGGGTTTCTACTTTTTTACCTTTGTGTTCTAGTGCCTATGCAATAAACTTGAACCATAAGAGGCACTTAATAGATAACTCTTTGAAGAACAGGAAGAAGATGATAGATAGATATAAATAAATAAAATAACTGAAACTATAAAACAGTACTTTGCATGAGTACGTAATAGAAATTTGGAATATTGAGGAGTTTGTTTACAGTTTTTTCTAAACTGAACTGACCTGATAATATAATAATGATAACAAACAGTGAGCACATCTCTTGCACAGGGACTGTTTTTAAATGCCTAACTTGACTTTTAAATTAATCCTAAAATTAAGTTATTTAACTTTTAATTTATTTAAGTATATTTTAACTTTTTAAAAACTTAATTTATGCTGAAGATGGGTAATTATCATCTGTATTATGCAAATAAAAAAACTAAATTTAAGTAATTTTTCCCATGACATGCAGCTCATAAAATCATGGATTGGGAGATTAACCTAGGTAATCTGCTTTTAGAACTAGAACTCTTAACTGCTCTCTATAGTTGGCCTTCATCCCTGAACTCTTTTTGCATGAGGGGGTCTTTGAAATGTCTTTGAAAGACATTTCATGAACATAAATTTTTGATGAAATAAAGTGTAATCTTGTATCCTGAATTTATGCACAGTATTAAGACAATTGGTTGTGTGTTTTTTCTCACAGAGGATCTTCGAAAGTATGTCACTACTATGGTGTGTGTGGCTGTAAATGGCAAACCTGTGCTAGGAGTTATACATAAGCCATTTTCGGAATATACAGGTATGAAATATGCAAGAGCTTTCAAGAGTTAATGTAATCAGACTATGTATAGTAATGACTATACCATTCACATCTCATCTGTATCTCAGTAATTATTGAAATCTGCCCCCTATCCTAACATACCCCTTCATTAGATACCATGGGGGTTTTATGGTTAGCACTGATAATATTTAAAAACCATGGTTTTCTAAACTATCTTTAGTGGATGGACACTGTTGACTGTAAATGAGAGATTCTTAGTGGGTTGAGGGATCCCATTGGACATAGACTTCCCAACAGCTGTGGTGTCCTCTCTGTTTCTCTATTACTTTTGCTAGTGGTGAATCAGGACTTTTACATTGTAGATTCTGAGGTATACTGTATAGTTGCCTTACCCAAATCTGTTGACATTGGGAGCTTGATATTGTGGTGGTTTAAGGGCAGTGCACCTCAGCATCCAGAATGAAGGAGTGTCACTCTGAGGTTATTAGGAGTTAGGCCAATCCTTGAAGAGTTCTGGACATTTTCATAACTCCTTCATACCTTTGTTTCCCCCTACTTCTTGATTCATGCTTTTAGCTTCATACAGATGGCAGGTTAGATCAGTGATGATTGTGTCAGGGTATGGCAGGCCTTGACAGGGAGCTTGACAGTCAGCTAGGATTGACTTATCTATAGCCTTGCCATTGCCAGTGGATGCATAGATGATATTTTGGTATCACTGGAGACATTCCATTGTACTTATCCAGAGAGGCTAACTCTAGTCTTCTAGGTAACAATAATGGTATAGACTGTGATTACAGTTGGAAGGGAAACACTTGGCATAAGCAGCATTACTAACAGCCTGAGGGGATTTGTCATTCTTTTAATTGGTAGATCCCATCAAATACATAGGGCAAAGAATATGGCTGTTTGGTTCCACCCTTCTTTAAGATGACAGGTTCTTAGTGATGATGATGTCCACTCTACCAGTACTGAAAACAGTCTTAATGATCAGGTATAGTGGACTACATAATGTCCTCTCCAAATTTATGTCTACCCCTGTACTAGTTTCCTAGGGTTGCTACAATTAAAAACCACCAACTCTGTGTTAAAACAACAGTAATGTTATCTCTCACTGTTATCTCAAAGTGTTGGTAAAGCCATTCTCTTCCTGATACCTATAAGGGGCAGTCTTTCCTTGTTTTTCTTTTAGCTACTGGTAGCTTACCAATAGTGCTTTTGATGTTCCTTAATGTGTAAACACATCATGCCAAATTCTGCCTCCATTATCACCTGGCATTCTCCCTTTGTGTCTGTTCTTTACCTTTTCTTGTAAGGATACCAGTCATATTGGATTAAGGGCCTACCCTATACCTCATTGATCTCATCTTAACTAATTTGTGTCAGTATTGACCCTCTTTCTAAAAGATTATTTATTGCTGGGGTTCTGGCTTCCTCCTATCTCTTTGGAGGACACAGTTCCACCTATAACAACCTAAAAAGTTAAGTATCAAGATGAGATACTTAGGGTAGGATCTTAAACTAATGAGTGTCATTTCCTCCTAAGAAACAAAAAGGACACAGACATTATCTCGGATGACAGTGTGAAGGTGGAGACAGATTTCAGGGAAGCTTTGAACAAGCCAAGGCTTAACAGCAGCCAACAAAAGCTTAGAAAGAGTCATGGATTGGTTTCTCCCTTTGAGCCTCCAGAACTAACAATGCCAGCATCCTGATTTCAGACTTTGGGCCTTCAGAACTATGAGATGATAGATTTATTTTGCTGCAAGTCATTTAATTTGGGGTAATTTGTTAAGACAGCCCTAGAAAACTAATTCACTAAGTGTCCCATAGAGTAGTCATTTATTCCAGCGATTTCCAGTATGTCTTACTGTGTCACCACTGCACAAAAGGACTGCCAAATAGGGAGAAATAGGCAAATTTTTCATTAAAGTTATTTATTTGCTTCGTCAAATAATTATGGATCCCAAATTCTAGCTGCTCTGAAACAGGCTAAACATACTTGCATTTCAAAATCTTGTCTGCTTTATGCCATCTGACCTTCATCTCTTTCATAATTCAGATAGTTCTTTAAATTGACAGTTTAAGATTAGTTTAAGATTATCTAATTACTTTATGTTTTTTTTTATAGATGAGAAAATGGGCTTTACTTTCACGCCTTTACTGAGTTAGTTAAGATAAGTTAAACTGTTAATTTAGGCTGTTATCATGTACACAAAAATATAGGAGCTTGAACAAATAGTTTATTTCTGTTCTCTGACAGCTGGTACATAAACAGTCCAGGGCTGCCATGGCAGCTCCCAGATAGCAGGCACCAGGCCTATCCCTCTTGCTGCTTTGCTCCCCTAACACTTGTTGTGCTTCTCAGCATGATTGAGGATGACTCACTACTTCATTGATATGCCATCAGAAGAGAGGGTGAAAATGGAGGTTATTTCTAACTGAGAGTTTTACCTATAGGTTTCATGCTTACTTCCCACATCCCACTCACAATGTTCATGTCCCATTGATCAAAAGCATAGTTAGAGCCATTTGCAAAAAAGGGCTAAGAATTATTGTCTTTATTTTCTGTGGCCAGCCACACTAATATCTAGGGATTCCATCCCTCAAGGATAATGGGGAAAGTGGATCTGAGTACAACATAGTAATACTCGACACTCAGTCTAGTATATAAGAGAGGGACACAATTACTTAAATTAGTACTCACACTTACAGATGAGAAAATAAGACTTTAAAATTCAGTGTATTCCTCAAGGTCATCCAGCTAAATTATTGGCAAAGTCTTGCAAATAATTCTGTTACAGTGCTTTCATAATAACAACCTCATAATTCTTAAAATTTATGTAGTGTTTACTGATTTGTAGGATATTTAATGTTATTTCATTTAAACTTTTTGATGTTTGTGTGATAAGGAATAATTTTGTTTTATTAACTTTTTTATTATAGATGAGAAAATGGGCTTTAGTATCTCCTGTCATGAAAACCATGTAGTTCAAAGTGTTCTTGTAATAGCTAACCATTTCTTATTAATATCTTGTAATTATATTATATTTCCAGGTCTAGAGATATAGCTCAGTGATAAAGTACTTTCCCAACATGCATAAGGCACTGGGTTTGAATTCCCAGTACCACAAAAATAAAAAATTAATATTTAGTATTTTTAGTTTATAAAGTTCTTACAGCCTTCTTTTAACTGGAAGAAATATAAAATGGGAATTATAGTAACTTTTTAAATTAATAAAAGCAATAGGCATTTAAAGATTAAGTACAGAACTTGAGTCTTTGAAACCTCCTCATTGTTTTGGCACCTGTCCCTCAGTTGAATTAGGATTGCATTTAGCTACACAGAAGTAAATCTAATAACAGTTGTGCAACAAGTGAGGGTGTTTCTATTTATCACCAAATAGGAAGGCTGAAAAAAATAGGGGTGGTTCACTAATGTCAAGGACCTGACTCTTCTCTTCACTTTTTTTGTTTGAAGGTGGCTTTTTATTTGCATGCACAGAAAGATGGGTCTCCCATTTACTGTGATAGTGTTTCTAAGAAAGAAAAAAGGGCAAAAGAGGAAAAAATATCCCAAATATACTATGTATTTGAAGGCTTGTTCATTAACTCTGTGTTTCATAACATTGACTGAATGTCACATTGTACCATTAATTATAAATAGAACCTGCTACTCCAAAGAGAATTTTGAACCTTAATAAAGTAAACGAAGAGGAAATTTATAAGCAAATAGAGTCACATTCTTGGGCCTTGGTTTCCAGATCTACTTATACCAGGGGAATAGTTCAGAGTATTCCTGTAAGAAATAATACCCCTTATTAGGATCTTGCAATTATTTAGTATTTTTAGGACTGGGATTTTCATATTAGGGTTAATAAAATGTCCATTTTCAGAAATCTTTATTCTGTAATAGTATGTATCCCCTTACAGTCTTACCCAGTTTAAAATAAAGAAGGCAGAAGTTTATCATAGTTAAAGTTGATTCAAAAAGTGTCTCTTTAAGTTAGTAATGTAATGGGGCTGACTTACTCAGTGTGCTAGAACATGAAAGTGCTTGCCAGTTAGCAAACACTCTGAAAGAATCATAACACCCATAAGTATGTGTGTGTTGACCTTCCATTCCTGGATGGAACATTGCTTTGCCTAGGCCCTCCTTTTGGAATGTTATTTTCAGACCCAGAGTATTGGCAATACTTTACAACTTATACCAATTGTAAAATACTGTATGTTTACATAAATTCAGCTCTGTGTTATAAGTAGAGCTGATCAAAAATCTTATCAGACTTAATTATTAATTCCTTGAGTTTGGAATTCTTAGAAGAGAAATACTTGAATACTTAAATGAAGGTGTAAGTGTATTAGTGTAGTGGAAATTGTAGTTATTAAAAATAAGTTATCAGAAGTTTGTGTAGAAAAGTATGAACAACTTTTTATTTCCTACCAGGTCTTTTAGCATAACCAAACAAATAAAATTAACATTCTGTAGCTGCAATTTTGCCTCCTTATCAGTAATTTACATTTACCTACTATCTTTTTGAAATGTGTCCATATAAGTACTACAGATGAATGCATTGAGTTTATGTAATTTGAAGTACATTTTTTCAAAATATTGATTTATTAATTCTTGTATAAAATTATTCTGATAGTATCTGCTGAGATGTGCTGTTTTATTTTCTTATACAATACTGACCTCTAGAGATACCTCATTGTAAGTTCACTTAGTAAAACTTTTCAAATATTTATAAAAAAGAATTCAGAGGATTTTTGAATTTTTTTCCCTTCCACAGTTTTTGCTTTTATTATGAATAATTTCAAATGTAAAATTAAAGTAAGTACTCATATACATCATCTAGATTCACCAGTTATAACACATGTATTTGCTGGGTTTGGGGTTTTTTTTGGGGGGGGGGGTGACTTGTGTTCTTTGAAGACAATTACAAGAATTATAACATTTTACCCCTATATATTTCAGTTTGCATCTCTAAAAATTAAGGACATTTTTCTACTTTGCTATAATAAAATTAACAATTATTCTTTCATGATCTCCAGTATTCACATTTCACTAGTTGTTCCCTAAAGTGGATTTTATAGCTGCTTGCTTCAAACCAAGATCTAGTCAAGTGACAAACACTACCTTTACTTGTTGGGTTATTTAGTCCTCTTAATCTAGAGCAACCTTCAGGTCCTGTTACTGCAAAGACATTGACTTGTTGAGGAGACCAAATCATTTCTCCTATAGAATATCCTTTTAAATGTATCTCATTGTTCCTAAGGGTACATTGAACTTCTTTATTTTTACATTATCTTTTTCATATAAAGTGCACATTAGACCTGAAGCCTTCATTGGATTGGTTATACATTTTTGTCAAGAATATTGTGTTTTTGCTTCATGTACTTCTGTATCATATTATATGACATGTAGTGTACCTTTGTCTCAATATTAATGATGCTCAGATGGTTAAAGTGGTCATAACTAGAGCTCTTAATAATTTGAAGATCTATTAAGGGTGTTACCAAAGAGATTTTCTAATTCTGTTGTTTTTTCTACACGTATTATTGAGAACTTTTTCCATTTCCTGAAATGTATTTTCTTCTAAAAAGGCAGGAAAAATGTTTAACTTTTCTCCTTTATTTATAGTTTTAAACTAAAGAATTTGGGTAGAAACCATCTTCATTTGGAGAAATATATTTTAGGGAAGAAAACACTTCTGTTTTTTGAAAATAGCCTTTTTATCTCATGAATTTTCGTATAGTCAATATGATTCAAACAGCTTCAGTTATTATTTTTAAGCTGAGTGTGTTTTGTTTCTCACTTTGATTATTAGGGTACCATTTTTATATCCCTTTTTCTTCATATACTATTATATGATCTTTTTCTGTAGATATTATCTATAAATTTTCAACTGTAAGCAAAAATTAAACAGGCTTATTTGAGCATCTTGACTGCCATCCTATTTTAGTCATAGTCATTCATTTCTTTTCTTTTTTTGTCTAGGTTTTACTGTTACCCAGGTCTGGGTTTTATGATCCTCCTCTCCTGCCTCTGATTCTTAAATAGCTGGGATTATAGGCTTGTGCCACCAATCCCCACTATCCCATCTTTCTTCCAGTTACTTTTAAACTCTGGGAAACTGTCAGCAATCAATTATGAGATGACATTTATGGACCTTTACTCTTTCGTCTTATAACCATCTTTGGTGTCCTCAGCCATAGCTAACATTTATCCAGTGACAGCCAAGAGTGCTTCTGCTAAGAATTTCTCAGTCATGCCTTGGTTGGCTGAATCTTGTACTCTTATAGATTACTTCAAAAGAGCTAGCTCAAGGGTATAATATTACTAAATATGTTTTAAGAACTTTCTCTATAGCCTGATACCTGAAAGACTCTACTATTTTTACAGTCTTTGGTTTGCCCTGTATACACTACCTACATAGTGTCTTAGGGCTGTCGTAGGAAATTACTACAAACGGGGTGGTCTGAAATGACAGAAACTTAATCTGTCCAAGTTCAGGAGGCCAGAAGTTTAATAACAAGAAATCAGCAGAATCATTCTCTTTTCGTAGAGTAGAGGGGAAATTCCTTGCTTTCCTCGTCCACCTTCAAGTGACTCCAGACTTCCTTGGCATGTCATGTTAGATGGTTGTATAATTTTCCTCTACTTCATGGAAATTTTCAAGCCATCTGAAATATTTTAATCTGCATTTTCTATATTTTTCAGTGGACATTGCAGTTTCTTTCTCATTTATATTTGGGACAGGTACCTTGGTACTGATGGAAGAAAGGTGACAGGATAGGAATTTGGGTGATTTTTAGTACAGGAGCTTTCTTTTCTGATAACATGAAGAAGACTTCATAGGCACTCTTGAAATTGCTTTCAGACTTATTTTTTTCTTGCTTGATCTTGTTTCAGGAAGACCTTTCTTCAACCCCTTCCCTCCTTAGCTTTAGCTGCCATCTTCCAAATCCCAAAAGATACCTTATGTCATCATTTTCTCCTTCCTCCCAGGGCATTCTCAGGACTACATGCCTAGTCCTGTGTCTTCTCCAAGCCTTTTCTTAGTGCTTTATTGTTTCAGGCCTGCTTTCATTAATTCCCATTTCAAATGGGAACTTTTCTTTCTGAGAAGGACTTCTGGCACATATTAACCTGAGTTCTACCACCACTGAAAATTCTCCAGCCTCTTAACACCTCTGTGAAGCTCCTATGCATCCCCACATTCCAGGGCTTATTCTGTTGATCATTGGTCTTTATTTCCCAGCTTTCTCATACATGCATGTTTGTAGTTTTCCTCTGTTTCCTTAACTTTGTACTTGTAGATTATGGGTGTATTTGCTGTCCTTGTGGCTGTGTATGTTTCTTTGAAGGAGGTGTGAGAAGAGTCCAGGAGACTGCTTATCATCATTGTGAAACTCAGAAATGTAGATTCCGCTAGTTATGTTTTTTATTCTTATTTTTTCTGTAGCTAGGAATAAGCTGGTAATGCACCTATTTACATTACTAGCCATAATGGACTATATTTTGTCCCATAGGGAGTGAATGCTAAAACAGCAATCTACTTGGATAATTATCAGTAAGTTTGTTATCATGCATAGTTTGATACTGAAAAAAAAACTTCCAAACCAATAAAAACATCTCAAGCAATCAAACATCTCAAGCAATCTCTGGGGCCCCCTTTCCCTTTTAAAATTTTGTTCTTTTTTGAAATCTAAATCTTTTTTTTTTTTTTTTTTGTACTAGGGATTGAACCCATCGGTGCTCAACCACTGGGCCACATCTTCACCCCTTATTTCTTAAGACAAGGTCTATCTAAGTTACTTGTGGCCTAGCTAAGTTACTGAGCTGGCTTTGAACTTATGGTCCTCCTGCCTCAGCCTCCTGAGCCATTGGGATTACAGGCATGCACTACCAAAGCCTTTTTCTTTTTATATACCCTGATAAAATAGACATAAACTTGACTCAGTTACCTCTTCAACCATTTTTGTTTATAAAGCTACTTAGGAGAATGAATCAATACGCACATAAATTAATCCATGAATATATCAGAAGTAGAGATGTTTTAGGAGAAAACTGAATTTTAAAATTTGAATTATCCAAGGAAGTTGTATTTTTGTCAGGGTGGGCTTCCCAAAAATCAGACTTAAGATGGAGATTAACATGCAGAATATTTAATAGGGAATGTGTTAGGATCAAATTTATAAAGGGAGGGAAAGAAAGCAGGATGCATGCAGAGGGACGTTGAGTTGCAGTGCAGTTCCCGTAGAGGATCAGCCAGTATCCCACAGGACCACATGGGTTCTTAGGCCAGATATTTAATATCCATTATCTGTGACTGCAGGATTACATGTCCCCCCCCCTTTTTTTTTTTTAACTTTGTCTTAGTACATGGCTATTTTGTCATAAAAGACACATAAACCTATTACTTTTGTACTTAGAAAAAGAAGGCATTCTGTTGGGGGCTGGAGGGACTACAAGTAATTTTATAGAATAGGATGTTTTTTAGTTACCTGGTACTTTGAATTCCAAAGGATATATCTTTTGGTTTTAAAGTTTCAGTACTATTAATGGGTATTGTATTTGCTTTTCAGCTTGGGCAATGGTAGATGGTGGCTCAAATGTGAAAGCCCGCTCTTCTTACAGTGAAAAGACCCCTAAGATCATCGTGTCTCGCTCCCATTCAGGGATGGTAAAACAGGTTGCTCTTCAGACATTTGGAAACCAGACTGCAATCATCCCAGCTGGTGGTGCTGGTATGTTCCCCCTCCTGTGATTCCCAAGAGTGCTCCTAGATTGGGCAATTCTATGTCCTATACTGGGAAAGAAAATGAGAAGGAACAGTATACTTTCAGGGTAGGCTCAGTTTCCTACTTGGTAATCTCTAGGGTAGACTTTAGTGACGTTCGTCTTGTCTAGAAGAAATAGTCCCATAATAGCTTCTCTTCCTCAAATACTACGTGAGCATCTTCCCACCAGTGATGTGCCATCAGTGGTTGCTTTTTGTATGATCTGACTTCAAAATAATTATTCTGTTGATTAAACAGGAAAGGAGAAAATATCAAGGTCTTCAGATGCTTCATCCTAAGTATTGTTAGGAACATCAATCCCAGAGTCAATTTTTTGGTTTAATATTTATTTTTTTAGGTGTAGATGGACACAACACAATGCCTTTTTATTTTTATGTGGTGCTGAGGATCGAACCCAGGTCCCGCCCGTGCTAGGCGAGCGCTTTACCGCTGAGCCACAATCCCTAAATTTTAACAGCCCTAAACTTTTCAACTTGCTTGTTTGGGATGAGAGATAGAGTCTAGCGCCATCCAGCTTGCAGTGTATTCCATACTGTTATGTGAGTATAGAGCAGAGGTCAGCCTACGTTTTCTGAAAAGGGCCAGATAGTAACATTTCAAAACTTAGGAGCTACATGTGTATGTCTGTCTTATACTATCCTTTGACTTTTTTTAAAGCCAACTTTAAAAATATTTTTTAAAAATTATTTTGAGATGTGTACAAAACCAGACCACAATCTGGGTTTGGCTCAAGGGACTATTTGATGACTTTCGTTATGAGTACTACTTAACATATCAGAAATATTTTAATTCGGGTAAATAGCAAATTGTTGTCAGAAAATATTTGTGTTGGAATACCTTTTCAGCAAATTAATAAAGAGAGAAATGATTCTTTTTAACTCTTAAGCCTAATGGTTTTAATTTGTCAAATGCATGTAACTGATTTCTTTAATATTTACGTTCAGCCTCTCTTTTAGGCTGATTAGGAAATGTAATGTCCAAAATATACCTAGTAAGAATGAGATAAACTAGATTCTAGATGTGGTTTTTTCTGCATTTGTTTTATTTTTTCTTCTTTAAATTTGGCCTCATTAAACAAAGGATTTAGGGTAGAAATGTTACTTTTTGTTCCCTGAAATCAGGTCTACCTTGGTGTTTAACTGAAATGTATAAGTGTTTAGCTATAGTATAATATGTCATTCCATAGAAAATGGAATACTGAATGTGTCATTCCCTAGAAAACAAGCATAAAGATTTAAAATTTAAAAGTATAGGCATGTTTTTGGTTATACATGAGACTAGCTTAGTAAGTTATTTTGTAGTATTTTGTTCCTCTGTGGAGTTTAATGTTTGTACTCTTACTTGGGAAAAAATTTTTTATTTGGAAATAATTTTAGACTTGAGCAGTTGAAAACACAGTATAGTCATGTTCTGTATACCCTGTTCTATTCTTTTCAACAGTGCACTTAATCAAAAATATACACTACTGTCTTAAAATCTTTTAAACAATAACTTAAATTCTGTGTTTATCTTTTAGGTTACAAAGTTTTAGCACTCTTGGATGTGCCTGATAAGACTCAAGAAAAAGCTGATCTATATATCCATGTGACATACATCAAAAAGTGGGATATATGTGCTGGCAATGCCATCTTAAAAGCCCTTGGAGGGCATATGACCACTCTGAGTGGTGAAGAAATCAGTTACACTGGGTCAGATGGAATTGAAGGGGGACTCCTTGCTAGTATCAAAATGAACCACCAGGCTCTGGTTAGAAAACTCCCAGATCTTGAAAAGACAGGACATAAGTAAGCGTCACTGATTACAGAGTGCAACTGCTCTTCCAGAGCTGACATGGTTATGCCTGAAATGCTGGAAGCTTCAAAGGACTGGTGGAGACTATGCATGGTTAAGGCCATCTTGAACCTTTTTAAGTATTTATGAAGCATCAAGGACTTATTTTCCCTGTAATAGGATGCAGAATCAGGGAAAATGGGTTGCTTCGTGTCTCAAGTATTGTCTTTATTTTTGAGACTATTTTCGTACAGTTGTCATACACAAGGCGCATATATATATTTGTGAATTAAAATCTATAGCTGAGTCTACATTGTTATAAGTCAACCATTTTCACACAACATCATGAATCTTCACTATTTGTTAATACTTTCACACAGAATTGGGTTGAAGGAAGGATTGATTTTTGTGTAAATGTTTAATATAACTTTACAATTATTATCTTATTGAAAATATAATAACTGGGAATTTTTACTCCTGATTTGGATGGAAAGCACAAAAGCTACACATTCATTAATACGCAACAAATACAAATGCTCTGTTCATCTGTTACTGAATATTTCTATGATGAAAATAGAAAAAGCTTAAAATGATTTTTTTCTTTGAAATTTTAATAACAGGTTCACCAGCTAGTAGAAAATATAGATATATGATGGTTTGCATTCTAATTGTAATTTTCTGTGTGTGTGGTTTGTTTTGTTTTTTATAAAGAAAAGTGTGTATGTGTACACCCATGGGTTCAACATTTCTACCATCTTGCTGTTGATTTTCATTTTCCCTATGAAAGATGCATGATTCCATCCTTTTCCTCCCGACTGGTATTTAGTCTTTAACTTGTAAGGTTTGGCTTGGGGTTTTAGGGTTAGCATTATTATTTTGATACATTATCTCATTAGGGATAAAATAATGCTGTAAGACACTAAGAATATAAATGATTCTGTTATAATGGAAAGTTATTTGGTATTACATGGATTAAATTAGTTTTTGTTATTTTCAGGAACTTTGTTTTAGTGAGTTTTAAAAATTTTGCCAGGTTTATATAAAGGGATTCATTGTCAGGAATGAGTACAGTTGATTTTGCCATGGTTGCTTTTTCTATTAATAAATTATTACTTAACCTAACCAAATTCTCATACTAGTAACTTTTGAGATACTCTATATTCCCTTCAAATTGCAGTAATGAAAGTTAAAGTTACCTTTTGATGAAATTTTTCTTCTATTCAGGCAGCAGAATATGGTTGGGGAAAAAAATTGTGACATTTATTTTGTTGCCAAACTACAGCCTTTATGAGCAATCTTTCATTGGGATGTGTGGTTTCTCTCAGCGTGATATCCAGACAATTTATGTAAAGAATCACAATTATTTCATGTGGCTTCAATGCCTTTATATTCCATAGCAATGATAAGGAGAGGGATTTTTCATGCTTGCTTTCTTCTTCTTCTTCTTCTTCTTTCTTCTTTCTTCTTCTTCTTCTTCATTTAATCTTAGTCCTATCTTGGAGGTAAATTGAACCACAGAATGTACATTCTAAACTGGTAGAATGTTCATACTTTAGGTTTGCATAGTACACTGTACAGAGCCCTTTGATTCCTTTTAAGTGAACTGAATCTAGTGTGTGATGTTTCCATTCAGTATCTATTAGTCACAAATCCATTAAGTAGGCTTTTTGTTCAATGAAAATTCAAAGTTGTGGTGGTCGGAACACTTGAATTTAAATAGGACTTCAGAATTTGCAAAGGAATATCAGAAACCTCATCTGTTTACTTCATGTAAGATAAGGAAATTCTTTGTTCTCCAGAGAGATGGCAAAGGCATATGCCATTACCAGAATCCTGTGGTATAAGCATTTCTTTAATATGTCAGGGAAATGACTGGCAAATAGGAAATTGAATTTAATTGGTGGTTTTTAAAAATATTATGTGGAAACTTCATAACTTAATGAAAACTAGTTCACATTAGCAAGCATGATTGCTTTAGTTTTATTTTTAATTCCATTAATCTACATAGCTAGGATGTGAAGGATGTGTGTTGTGTGCAGAATTAAGGTATTGGCTGAGAGTTAAATACATTATTTTTATAATTTGTTGGATATAGTCTAGTTACTAAGGATTTTTAAGTACTTTTATAGAAAATTCATTTTTTAAATTTTATTTCTAAGAGCCAATATACATTACAAGCAACAGTATTTATATTTATTTATATGAGGCATTATTATGCCCAGACAATAAATTACTTTCATGAGTGAGGCATACAATATCATTTCTAAAACATAGCAAAACAAGTAGTTTCCTTGTAGTGACTCCTACCTGCCCATCTCCGGGTCTTCTCTTTCCTTCATCTTTGCCCTTACATTGAGGATAGTTTTCCCTTAAGTCTGAGTGTTATACACCATGTCAGTAGAAGTGGTGATGTTAGTATTCATTGGCTGGCCCTCTCCTCTGCCCCTCTTCATCTCTACCTTATTACCTGTTTGCCTTGCCCATTAATGTTCTCATGTCTGCTTCTCTTCCTTACCCAGGATACATACTCCCATGCTCATTTTCCAAATTTTCTTTTATGTACCCCTTTCTCTCCAGATTGGCTGCTAAAATCTTTGGTAAAACTGAGGCTCTGGTCAAGTTCCCAGTGAGGGAGATAATCCTGGCCTAGGTAACCATTACTTTTCAAACTGCACAAAAAGTGTAAATGAAAATCACTTTCAAAGCTACAAACTTTCATGCTGTCAAATCTAATCGAATACAAAAGTCTTTACAAAACATTTCTTCCAACCCATCTCTCAGGAATGTCAACAAAAAATATGAGAAAATGGGATAGATAAAAGCCTTCTTAAGGAAACCTGCTTTTTCTGTTGGTTACCATACTTGTATTCCCCATTTCAGTTGAGTTTACAAGGGCCTACAAGATGGTCATATTTGTCTTTAGTATATAATTTTCTGTTCCCCCAATTTTAGTGTTTGTTTCTAATTTTAAATCAGTTATATGCAAGTGAATTATTTATGGTGTCTAATGAAGTAACAGCAACATTTTGGTTTTCTGTGTTTTAAGTAACAGTTGTGCAAATTATTTCTGTTTGCTGGGTGCTCCCTTTGGGTATTTTGCAAATTGTGTCAGAGGAGGTGGAACAGGAACAATAGCTGAAAATAGGGTAGGATGGAAAATGAGGGGAAGGGCAGCTGAAGGAGATGCAGAGCAAAAATCTGCCCTGAATGCTACAGTCAGCAGCTCTGCTCAAGTCTCTTATGTTAATTTCAAAAACAGGGTTTCACTCAGACTGTGAAGGTTACAACTATATCTGATAGTCCAAGTGTAAGTAAAGAAAAGTGGGGTACACTACAGAAAATAATCAGCTTTTCCTCTCTTGAGTAACACCTTTGAAGATGGACTCCCTGAGACAATGTGATAGGTCAAAACAGGAACTGTTTTGGATTCTTCTAGATGCAACTGCCTATTGTGATTATGTATTGATTGTTCCTAGATAGAAATGTGACTTAATTTTAGATCTTGGTTGAATTTAAACTGTATTTAATTATATACTTTACAGAAGTGTGTCTTATATAACTGTTGTGTAAAATAAACCTCATCTGTGATTTCAGTTTTGTTCTAAAAAAGTTGTGCCTTAATAATAGGGCATTGTATGTTAATAAGGGAAAACAAAATCTTTTTTTTAGTAGATGGGAAAAATAGGAATTTTTTGCCATTAAAATTTAAGTTCTTTTAATGTTTTTAATATTAGAGTTGGGGGAAATTCATTGAAATTAAATAAAATTGATATAAAATTATTTTTACATAATCTAGCATTTACAACTAAATACATTTTATAAGAACTGGCATCTTGATGTATATAGGTCTGAAATGATATTTCATCTTTTGATTTTTAATTTAATAAAGACCAGGGTAGATCACATTTTTACAGATTTACTTTTAAATAAACCATTTCCATGTGCTAATACATCTGTTCTCCTGGTTCTCTAGAGTCATTTTGGTTAAGAAATAGTTATATATTCATGGTAGCTTCTCCATCATTCATTAATATCAATTAATATTGTATGTTTTATAGCATAACAAATATTTCCTAAGGGGGACAGGTTTCTAATTCTGATCAGCCATTATTGAGAGAGCAAGAAGAATCAAACTCTATACTTAAGAAGTAGATTTTGGTTTTATGAGATGCTGGTTATGTAAATTGTGTATTTTTATCTCATCAAAGCCCGGCAGGTATATGCTTTTGAATTTACCATTGGCAAAGCATTTCTTTATTTTGGAAGTTGAGTAGTGAATTAGTTTTGTTGAAAAATATTTTCCTTTCAGTTAAACAGACCAAACTTGTAGATGTTAAGGATCATGAATATACTAACACAATGTTATATATTTTGTTTGTGAGAGTTCCCTAAAGTATTATAATTAATGTAATTTGTGTACATTGCAAAAGGAGAAACTAGTGTTTGATTAATATGTTCCATTAAAATTCTTTTTGCAGAGCAATACACATAATGAATTTTTATTCAGAATTTTTTTTAAATAGGAAAGCATAAGTCATCATGAGATAAGTTAACCCATGAAAAGATTTTTATCTTCCCAAATTATCTTTGTCACCAAGTAGTGTTAAGGAGGGAACATTTATGGACTTAATTTTTGTATATCCTTACTGTCCTTTCCTGGCGTAGCCAAAGCCCATTCTTTTATTCTCATGAAAGAATCCCTGTTCTTCAGGGGTTCCGCTTCTTCAGGATGAATAACAGTGCTGTCTGGGCTTGCTTCTTTCTTTTGACATTAACTTGAGCAACTACAGGTACATACCCAGGGTTTGGATTTACACTGAAGTTATACTTTTTCCTGTATCCCCACCTTTCCAAACTGATTTCTTGTCATCCTCACTTCTGTTACTCTGTTTCTTAAAAATGGCTCAACAATGATGAAAGAAATTAAAATGAAAATACTTTACCTTTGTAAACTCCTTCCTCTTTCACACATTTAAAGCCATGGCAAAGCTATACCTTTTCCCGTTGTGTAGACGTGCTGGGCCAACAATTTTCTTAGCGTTCTCGACTGCCTCACACCACCAAATTTAAGTGGGTTTCAGCTTCAACCTTTACAGGAAATAAAACTCTCCTCCCTCCATGGCTTTACCGCAGTTTTTTTGTACCTCGCCTATAGCAACTTAACAGTAAACTTAGGGATTGCGTTGTGGTTTTACTTCCAACTCCCAGATAGCCCAGTAGCTTGCACAATTAATAGGTGCTTAGTGTGTTTTGAACCAAATTAACTAAAGGGTTACCGCTAGCATTAGCATGCTTCATGCCTCAGTTGTATAAGCTGGTTAATGGTTTGTTTTCTTTACAAATACTATGATTATCACTACACACACACTCAAATTATTTTTTAAAGTTTTGCATTTTCTCCAGATACTATCCCATGGTCAATTAACTGCAGAAAACTTGATTGCTTCCAATGACATAATTATCCCAAACTCTGTCCCTGGATATACTTTACCAAATGAAATTTGAATTCTCTGAATAAATTGGTCATGTCTGAAAGAATTGGTGTGCTGCATCTGCTTGCTTACTTATTTTTTTTTTTTTACTTTTTTGTATGAAAACGTAATAATGTTCCATTTTAACCGCTTTCAGGTGTGCAATTGAGTGGCATTAAGTACATTCACGATATTGTGGGATCCTTTACCACTACCCTGGTTACTGGTCATCTTTTTGGAAAGTACGTTTTTGATTCCATGGACTGTTACAGATCACCTCCATGATTTTCTTTTGGTGATTCTGTTGCTGTTCTTTACATATGTCCTGATGTAGGGGAGAAATGATTTTCTGTTCCTTAAAGCCAACATAAGTTAACAGCATCATTTGTTGCTCTGCTCTTAACAAAATAAAAGAATATAGTCTCTTGCATTGGAGCAGTTTTGTCATGGATTATGTAAAAGCATGTGGCACCTACAAGAGTCCAGGTCAAGAAAGACAAGACAGTAAAAGGAACATAGAAGAGCACAGTGGATAATAAATAATTTGAGAAGAGTGTGAAGTGTGCAAATAGGTAAGGAGTCAGGTTATGTGCATCAGGATGGCCAACAATAGTACAATTTTTTTACATTCCTATTTTAACTCTACTTGAATGCCATGAAGTGGGAGGTAAATAATCCCATTTTAGAGATTTTACATAGGTGAACAACTGACTTCCCAAATTGCCAAGTGACAAACCCTACCTGCCTTGAGTCACTCTGGTTGATAAATTCTTCCTGGAAACTGCCTTTCCCCTTCTATTTCAGTGAGTTCATTTTCTTCTGTTTTGTCACCTTCCCCTCCCTTTGAAGCTACTTCTTTGTTTTATTTTGTTTTGCTGTACTCCGATATCTATCCAGTCAGTGTTTGTATTTTCAAGAATTCCATTCTGAATACTCTCTTCAGCGTGATTTCCCAGGGCAATTTTCAACTATCACATATGTGTCAATGACCCTAAGTTTATATCTCCCAGCTTTAAATTTCTCCTATACCTTAAACCCATATTTTAAAATATGTATCTTAAGGTGACTATCCTGCATTCTTCCCAAATTCATCATGTTCAAATCTAAGTAATTATATTTTACTACCCAACCTCTGGTAATCTCCTTAGCTACAGAAATCCGTATCCAAAGTAGTATCCCAGACTAAAAAACTCGGAGATATTTTTATCAACTTTCATCAGCTGCCTCCCTGTTTTCACCATGCTTCTAAGAATTTAATTACACCTACCAAATGTCTCTTGAATGGGTCTCTTTCCATCTCACTGAACAATTTTAGGATCATTTAATAAGAAATTTTAAAATTTATTTTGGAAGCAAGAGTGGAAACAGTTTTTGTTTTAATTAAGTTTTCTTCCTATTTATAAACAATGCATGCTCAAAAAGAAAATGAGTAAAATACAAATAACATGAACAGGAAAAAATTTAAAACCATCCTACTTCTACCTCTCAAAAATAACCATGATTCACATTTTTTATGTGTGTTTCTCCTGTATGCTCCTATGGAAATAAAGATTTTGTGTGCATATTTTTGCAATAGAAATATGCATACTTTTACTTAGTTTTTTTCCAATTGACAAAATATTTTTTCCTTATTCTCATGTCCATCGATTTTATAACATAGATTCCAACATAGTTGCCATATTCAACTTCACAGATGCACATGATTTACTTTTATCATCCTGTTGTATATTTAGTTTATTTTCCATTGTAATTATTACAAATGACATAATAATGATCACCCATGTAATTATTTTCTTAAACTATTTTTATAACAAATAATGCATATCTGTAAAGTAAGCAATGCATGCATTCTTATTTAATCAGTAATATATGCCCATCACAAATTATAGATCAGTCAAAATTGCAGAATGCCACACATTCAGATATCACAGAGTTAGACACAAGTGTGGGGAGTCTACAGAACACCCTCATGTTTAATTGTTCACCAGAAGGATTCCTAGAACTCAGCAATAACTCCTGGTTTTTGTTTATTTCAGCAAAAGGATTTGGAGTAAGATCAACAAAGGGAAAAGATTCATAGGGTGGAGTCCAAGAGTTCAGGCACAAGCTTCCAATTACTTTCTCCTAGTGGAGGCATGGAGGTACCACTTCTCCCATCAACCCTGTATGCCAGCATTCATGGAGTACTGCCAACCAGGGAAGTGCACCCAAACCTTGATGTCCAATTTTTTTACTGGTGTCATATAAGGTTGACTGATCATTTACATAGCTGACCTTAGTCTCCAGCCCTTCCACAGGTCAAGTTGATATCATGAGACCAAGAGTCCTCACCATAATTCACATTGTGAATCAAATATTCAGTGTGACCCAAGGTAAATAAGGATACTCTATCAGGACATTCTAAGGGTTGGAGGTTACCTCCCAGAGTTGGTCAAGAGCCAATCCTTCCTGGTCAAGGTTAATTCTTTATTGTACACTAGTGTATGCTCTTCTAATTTAACTCTTTGCATATGTACGCTCATGTTTCCTATCATAATATATCTTATTCTATTAATTTAGCCTATTCTGTGATAAGTGAGTATACAAATAAATATCATAATTATTGAACAGTATTCTATCATAAATAAGGGAATTTCTAAGTTTTATTTTGGCTATTATGCATACCAGTAGTGATTATTCTAGATAAGCTGTGTATGTCCATTATTAAAGACATAAGGTTTACTACATTTTTCAACATTTTTTGTGTATTTCTGTATATATGTATATCATATATATACATATATTTTTAAAACCCTTACAAATATATATATATATGTATATATACATACATATATATATGTATATATACATATATATATATATATATATATATATATATATATATATAATATTTTAAACCATTACAAATACCACAGAATGTTGTACATTTATGCTTTTACCACGAATGAAAGTGTGTGCACACTTATACTTATTTTCACAAAAAGTACTTTTTAAAAGAACTATTTGTTGGATGAAATATAACTTCATTTCAGTATTTACATGATAAATAAGTTTAGCATTTATTATATGCTTTTCATTTGTGTTTTGTTTATGAACTATGTTTGTTCCTCATGTATTATATTACTGTTCTGGATATATTCATGACAAACTTTTTTGTCAGATGTGTCATTTATATTAGCTCATTTATATTTTGTTCCTTCCTACTGGTTTCTGACTCACATTTTTCTGATAGAAAGTCAGCAATAATGAAGCAATTTATCTCCAATCACCTGTATGTAACATACCTGGTTACTCTATGCTCTGTTTATCATGAAATTTCCATCAAGTTAATTATGATATCCGTTATGGTTTGGATATTAGGTAGCTCCTGTGTTAATGCTTGAATACTCAGAGGTAAAATGATTAGATTATGAAAGCCATAAGCTAATTTGATGGAGGAAGTTAGGTCACTGGGTCATCCCTTGGGGATTAGATCTTGTCACCCTAGCTCCTCCCTTTTTCTTTTTCTGTTTTCCGGCCACCATGAGATGTGCAACTTTTTCATCTTGGGCCCAGAGCAATGGGATCTGCAAACCATGAACTGAACCTCTGAAACTGTGACCCCAAACAATCTTTTGCTTCTCTAAATTGTTCTTGTCAGGTATTTTGGTCACAGCAACAAAAAGCTGACTAACACAGAAATTGCTACCAATAAGTGAGGTCTTTTCTGTGATTAACCTAGTCGTGTGGTTTAGAAGCCTTTGAACTGGTTTGAGAAGAGTTTGAAAAAGTTTGTAGATGCAGACTGAAGAAATCTCACAAGGTTGTAAGCAGAACTTAATGAGCCATTCTGGGTGGAGCTTAGAAGAGCAGAGTGCTGATAGGAATCCAGACAGTAAAATCTGTTCTATTGAGGTTTAAGAGGGGAGTGAGAATACGACTAGGAATTGAACTAGACGCCATTCTGTTACATTTTAGCAAAGCACTTGTCTACATTTTTCTTGTCCATGTCCTGAAATGTTGTGTGAGGCCAAATTTAAAGGTTACAGACTAATGAATCTGGTGGAGGAAATTTCAAGGAAGAACAACATTGAGGAGGTGACATGGATATAGCTGGCAGTTTTTAACCAGGTTTACTTTGAGAATCAGGAGCAAAAGGGATTTTTAAAACTTTCAATTTGGCCAGAAAAGTGCACCTTAAAACTGGAGTCAACGAAGTTCTGGTTGGTGAAGAGATCACAGCTACTAGAGATATACTAGGTGCCTTGAGCACATTTGAAGAATTTGCAAAATCCCACCCACCACAGGCTCAAGGGTGTAAAAGAAAAATTCCCTTGAAAAGAGACCAGTGGGACCCAGGAAGTTGTTTCACCATCTGAGTCACCCAGACACTCAGAGGCTGCTGCAGCTATGGTTCCAGAAGGCTGGCTACTACTCAAGATGGTGGCAGGTCTTGGCATTGTTCACATGGTGCTGGTTCTGCAGAAATGCAGGATGTTGGAGTTAGAAGTTCATGAAGGCTTTCGCTGAGATCTCAAGGGATGACCTGGGAGCAGTCCAAGGTAGCAGCACTGAAATTTCTGAAGGCTTCCCCTTAGAGGACAATACCTGAAGCTGTAAAGGTGAAGCCAAAGTTGAAATGGAGACCCCCAGAATTAAGAGACTCCAGTAACATGGACTTGTCTTCTGAGGAAAACAATGGCCTGTGGAGAAAGCCAAGTTAAGAGAAGCCATAAGCTCTTTAAAGAGCAAAGCCAAAGAAATGGGGCTCCCCAAGTCCTTCAGAGCTCGCATCTCACCGATGTGTGCCCAGATGCTGTTTGTGGGGTTACAGGACCTAATGTTTTTCCATCTGGATTTCAGTCTGGCTTTGGTCCCATCCTATCTTTCTTTGTCCCTACTCCTCCCTTTTTGAATTGAAATATATAAACCTTGCCATTTTATATTGGAGATATATATATATATATATATATATATATATACATATAATTCCATTTTCACAGGAGCTCACAACCCAGAGTGGATGTCTCTGGGTTGAGTCTCAAAGGAGACTTTGGACTTGGTCTTTTGGGCAATGCTGTAACTATTAAGATTATAGGGACTCTGGGAAAGGGAAATAAATGCATTTTCATTGTGAGATGAGCATGAACTTTTGGGGACTGAGGTGTAATGTTATGTTTTGGAAATGAGATTTTCCCCCCAAACTACTATGTTATTACAGGACTATTCAGAGGTAAAATGATTGGATCATGATGGCCATAATCTAATCAGCAAGTTGATTCCTTTGATGTATTAATAATTTGAATAGACTAAGTGGGTGGTAACTATAGGCAGGTGGGAAGTGACTAGAGGAAGGTCACTGGGACATGCCTTTGGGGATTGTATCTTGTCCCTTGTCTCCTCCTCTCTCACAGAAGCTTTCTAGCTCCCATGAGGGGAGTAGTTTTCTTCTGCTTTACCCTTCTACCATGATGTTCTGTCTCATCTTGGGCCCAGAGCAGTGGAATCAGCAACTATGGACTGAACCTCTGAATCCATGAACCAAAACTTTGCTACTCTAAGTTGTTCTTGTTGGGTATTTTGGTCACAGTGACAAAAAGCCACCTAACACAATGTCCCTCGGTGTGATCTTGTATGTCCTCTTCTTGTTTGGGACTTGTTGAACTTGAATTTGTGATACTATGCATATATTTTTTTTAATTTTTTATTTGTTTTTATTTGTTATGCATGATAGTAGAATGCACTATCATATTACTATTATATTACATACATGGAATATAACTACCCATTCTCATGGTTGTACATGGTATAGAATTATACTGGTCATGTGTTCACATATGAACATTGGAAAGTAATGTCCAATTCATTCTATAGTCTTTCTTAGTCCCATCCTCCCTCCCTTCCCTTCATTCCCACTTGTCTGATCCAATAAATTTCTATTCTCTGCCCTCCCACCCCAATGTGTGTTAGCATCATTCAGCCTTTGGTTTGGGGGGATTGGCTTATTTTGCTTAGGAATGATAGTCTCCAATTTCATTCATTTACCACAAATGCCATAATTTTATTTTTCTTTATGGCCAAGTGATATTCCATTGTGTATATATTCCACATTTTTTTTTCTACCCATTCATCTGCTGCAGGGCACCTAGGTTGGTTCCATAGCTTAGCTATTGTAAATTGAGCTGCTATAAAAATTGATGTGGCTATAGTATGCATATTTTTTTAACAAATATGAAAAATGTGTGCTGCTCATTTTCTTTGAATAATATTTAACCCTCCTTCTTCCTCCTCTTTTTCTGATAATTATAGATACTTTTAAGTTATATTGCTTAATATTACCCCAAAGACCATAGAGGTTCTGCTCACGATTTTAATTTTTTTTTCTCCTTTTGCTTCAATTTTGATAGTTTTTATTGTCATGTTTTGAGGTTTATTTCTATTGTCTTGTATTGGTCTTTCAGTATCAAATCTATTGTAATATTTATCCAGGGAATTCTTCATTCTGGTAAGACTTTTAGCTCTAAATTGTTACAGTGTTTGGTTTCCACTTGCTTCTTCATTTTACATGTTTTTCTTTAACTCTTTGAATAAATTAACAATGTTCGTTTTAAAGTGTTGTCTGATAATTCTATCTAATCTGCCACTTCTGTATCTTTTCTATTGGTTCATGCTTTTCTTCTAATAAAAACATTATTTTTCTGATTCATTACATGGACAGTAGCTTTTGGTTTCAAGAAGTGAGCAGGTTTAACAATGAAAATCTATTTTAATAAAAATTTAATTAATTTTTAAGAGTGTACACATCTTCTGGAGGACATAATATTTATCTGATTTTTAATCATCCTGTTAAGAGAACAATCTTTGTCACTTGCTTGTTAAGAACCATCACAAAACAAAGAGAAAATAAAGCATGGTTCTCAAATACAGCAGTTTTTCTGCTACATTTTTCCTTTAAGGATCTTTATAATTGGAAGAGTTATAATGAATAAAACTTGATGATCACTATTTTGAGAAGTAATATGCAATTTGAGGCTAAACATATGCCATTTAACCAAAATGTCAGGTTTATTATAATGCACATAATTTAAACTATTCCGTCATTAGAATGTAAAAAATTTTAGACCCTACACTTTTGTTTCTTGAAGATGAATCTCTGTTTTTATTAGTTGCGTAATCTTGAGTTATACAATGAATTTGAAAGCTATTTGTATGGTAATAATAGGAGAATAGCAGTCAAGTTAGAACTTGAGCTCTGTCATTTATGAAGACAATAAAAAGTATTCCCAGCCACAGAAAAAGTAAAATCAATTTATTTTTGCCCAGGAAGAGTACAATTTTTCATTCCAGTTTACACAGAGACAGGTTTAATGACCCCAGCAGCTTGTTAGTTATTGAAGTCAGCGAAACAGTCCCCTCTGCATATGTCAAGGGGGTTATTGGTCTATTACTTGGTGGAAAAAATTCTTCATTTAAATGGAGAAAGAAATTAACAAAGGCTGGGATGCACTGGACCCATGAAAGGATGTTGAAGGGAAGTAAAATTCTACTGAAATAAAATTGGCAAAAAGTAAAGATATGGTAACTTCTGGACTGAGAGACAAAGAGCAGCATATGCTAACTGTGTCCTGTGCCCACCAATGTGTCATGCACTTGCCCTTCTGTCAGCTAAACTGCTTGCTGCCCACTCCTCCTGGAGCTTGGGATCTGCAACCAAATGTTCACATGGGGCAGATGCCATTGAGGTATTGATACATAGCAATAACCAGAACTGATTCCGTTCAGAACTTTATGAAGACAACAATAATGTTCCAAGGACATCCTCATGAAACCAAGAACTTCACAAGCTGTAGGTAGTGTGGTTTGACTATGAACTGCTACTAGGAGAGCTATTGGGTGGGATTCTAACTGTAATTAATTATTCCATGTCTTGAAGAACACTATTAAAATAACAGCAAATCTTTTTGGCAGCTATAAGAGCCCAGAGAGATTTTTCTTCTTTGAGGCAGTGTATTACAGTGGTGAACACATACACCAGAGTCAGATGAGACAGCATCACGTTCAGTTCAGAGACTTTAGACATATTATTTACCCTACCTGCCTTATATATCTACAAAATGAGGATCATTTGGTTTCCCCATAAGACTAATCAAAAGGCATAAGATTGTCCATCGAGGTTAACTGTTTTTTTTTTTAATTTTAATATTTATTTATTTTTTTTAGTATTTGGTGGACACAACATCTTTGTCTGTATGTGGTGCTGAGGATTGAACCCGGGCCGCACGCATGCCAGGCGAGCGCGCTACCGCTTGAGCCACACCCCCAGCCCGAGGTTAACTGTTAACTGCAGGACAGGCTGAATAAATATTAGCTGCAGGGTGGGCTGAACACTCCACCCCCACCTGTCTGGTTCCTTTTCATTTGTTTCCTCAAAGCTGAACACTCAACCCCATTCAAGGCTGAACACACAGGAAACCCATATCTGGCCCCTGCCCAGTCTGCCTGAGGGCAGAAGATGACACCCTAAGCAACTCTCTCTCTCTCTCTCTCTCTCTCTGTCTCTCTCTCACTTTGCCCCCCCCATCTCTCACTCCCTCTCTTTTTCTCCCCCCCTTCTCTTCCTTCCCTGTTAATCAGACACTGCCGCAATAAAAATCTCTTGGTCCCTCCGAATGTCATGGTCACTTTCCTTTAGTTAGCTATTGTAAATAGCTTAATTTTTTGTTTTCTGATTTCAATGAGCCTTATCAGTGAGCCCCGCATGGTCCATGACTCACAAAGGAGAGAATTACTATGCATGGTTTCCCGAATTTCTGCCTCATGTTTAACTGGAGAACATCCATACTATCTCAGAATGTAAGTAGTCAAATTCCAGAACTGACGCCCAGAGCTTTTATGAAATACCAAAGACGGTTGCCTTTCTCCAACTGAATACCATTGACTGCTCCTCATGGATACTGAGATGGATTTCCTTTTATTTTCTCAGTCTTCAGTCTTTTGTTTCTCTTTGAAGGTTCCCTTCTGACTTTTCATTCTTTAGGATCCATTTTCAGTTTCCTATTGTCAAAAAAGGAAGAGCTTTATCTCCTTACTCTCCGGAAGGACAACAATCCTTTTGTATTTGGTGCCAGCCTGTTGTCTACTTGGAAGAGATATGGATGTTCCTATGTGGTCTACAGAATGGGATTAAAGGCCCTTTAATATTTGGTTAAATCCACTGCAGCCTAACTGCAGGATTGGAATGTTATCATTTCACACACATCTTCAGAGGTCATACAAGTTAATTTGATTTAAATGTGTAAGAAAAGTGATCAGTAGTTATACAAAATCATAATCTATATCAGTGAGTATAAAATTTCAAAGAGAATAATAAAAATTTATTTATAGGTAGAATTATTTATGTCCTATGTCCCCATTTGCTCAGAGCAATTATAATTATTGTGTGCTATCTAGGTATCTCATTCAGTAAAGTATTTGCCCTAGGCTTTTAAAAATTTAGTGAGGCATTTAAGAGTTGTGTGTAGATAAGCCAGGATGGTTTTGATAGCCTTCTAACTTGTGTTTACAGTTTCTGCCTGTCTTTTCTTGTAGTATGTAAGATGGAAGTTCAGTAAATAAAATTCCCTAATATTAAGTCTGAAAAAGAATCGATAACCTGTCTTAATTAGCTCAGGCTGCTGTAATGAAATACCATAGACTGGATGTCTCAAAGAAAAGACATTTATTTCCCACAGTTGTGGAGATTGGAAGTCTCAGATCAGGGTGCCAGCAGGGTCCCTGTTAATCAAACACCACAGCAATAAAGATATCTTGGTCACTCCAAGTGTCATGGTCATTGGTGGGGTCCTCTTCCTGGTTTAGACACAGCTGGGCCTTCTCATGAAGGAAAGAAAGCTAACCAGCTTTCTGGGCTCCTCTTACAAGAGCACTAATCCCATTCATGAGGACTCCACCCTCAGGACCTAATTATCTCTCAAATGCTTTCCCTCCAGACACCATCACTTTGGGATTAAGCTTTCAACCTATGAATTGCCAGAGACAGGAATGTTCAGTCCATGGAATAACCCACTCTCTTTTCCAGACTTTTTTCCTCTAGGCAAAACACAACTAACTAATGCCTTCCTTTCAGAAAAAGTTCTACAAGTAGAGCACTTGATGAACAAAGAAAGTGCTCTTGATGAGAGGGCTGGAAATACTACCCTATTGATCTGGAGCAAGGTGAGAAAGTTGTCCCTGCACCTACCTGCTGTGCTCTCCTCATCCCCACTGTGCCTTGACCCTCTTAGACTATGAAGCTGCTAGATTGCCATCCTGCCAGGTCTGTAGGAAAAGTGGGAAATTACAAGACTTTAAATATTTATGGTAAATAACAGCTGAACAATATTTGATATCAAGAGCATAGAGTAGTCTGAATGCTCTTCCCATTGTGATTTTAATATTTATTACATGGAGAAAATTAATGACTTTTAATTTCTAAATGTTATAAGATGGTAACAAAGAACTCAAAAAGTACATATTTAATGAGAAGTAAAACTAAACTTTTATTTCCTAAAAAAGTTGATGATAAACAGTGTTATTTGTGGAAGAAAACAAGAAAGCTACACGACACGAATCTGTCAAAGAAATACCAGCATCTAGGTCAAAAGTTGGTAAACGGCCATGAGTAGCTCAGTAGTAGAGTGCACGCTTAGTGTGCACAAAGCTTTTGGTTTGATCATTGTATCATGTGCATGAGTGCATGCAGAAACACACACACACACACACACACACACACATTGGTAGTTATTTAAAAAAAATACTAAAGATGATAGTACAATATGAGTGACCCAGGGTGAAGGATATGGAAAATAACATCCTCCAAGAAAAGGCAAATGACAGACCCCCGGAGAAAAGGAGGACAGTGTGATCCAGAGGGAAGGAAAACAAGGGGCCATGGGCTTTGGGCTTTTGTCCTTTCCTAATGATGAGGGTCTTGGTTGGAGAAGGCAAACAAATGGGCTCTGAAAGGAAAGTGACCACAACACTCGGAACGACCATGAGACCTTTATTGCAGCAGTGCAACAGAGGAGAAAAGAGAGAGAGAGAGAGAGAAGAAAAAGAGAGCAAGGAAGAGCAAAAGCAAGAGAAAAGAGAGAGAGCAAGAGCAAGAGAGCAAGACAGGCAGAGAGAGCAAGACAGACAGAGAGAGCAAGAGAGAGGGGCAGGCCCTGCAGGAGAGAGTTTTTATAGCCCAGATCTAATGGGGTCTCTGGGTCTGCAAGCTGCCTTGTTGGCACAAGGGGGGGTTAAGTGTTCAGCCTTGAGCAGGGGGGCGAAGCATTCAGCCTTGAGCTGGGGGCTTGGGCATTTGAGCTTGAAGCAAACAGGTGATAAAGAACCAAACAGAGGGTTTGAGTGGCCAGGTCATCCTGCAGCTAACTTTGTTTGGCATGCCCTACAGACAACTTATTCAGCCTGTCCTGCACCTAACAGGCTCTGAACTTTTTGAAACTCATAGAAACAATGAGTTTCAAGCTTTTACCACTGTTTTCCTGAGTTAGAAGGAGTTTTGAGCTTTTACCACTGTTTTCCTGAGTTAGATTTTTAACCTGCACAACTAGTTTCCTGACTTCCCAGCTGACACATCCCAACATTCTAATGAATAACTGACATTAAACATTCTTCTATGATTAACTCTCATTAAGACCTATAAGAAAACAGACCCCTTTTGTAACCAGTTTCCGTGTCCTCCCCCGAAAATGCGCCGTTCCCCCTCTGCTTTAGGAAGACTGCTTGCTGATCTGTTTGATATCTGTTCCCGTTGTCAGTTATTTTTGTTTACACAGAGGGTACATTTATATTTCTGTTTGTGAAGACTGACTCAAATGATGGTTCTTCTGAATTAATTTTACTTGTTCTTCATTTCAAAATTTCTTTGGCAAATATAATTTGTGGAATAATTCACTTAACATTTCAAATCCCTGGACAGAAGGAGAATTCTATAAATGGTTAAATGATATCAGTTTTAGATCCGTGTCATTGGATATTTAAAATAGAAAATCCATTATTTTTAATAATGATTAACTTCTTTTTCTAAATCCATACATTCAAAATTAGGTTATTTTTTTAAAATTTGTTCTTTTAGTTATACATGGCAGTAGAATGTATTTTGACATATTATACATATATAGAGTAATGTTCCCATTCTTCTGGTTGTATGTGATGTGAAATTGTATTAGTTGTATATTCATATATGAACATAGGAAAGTAAGGGGTGGGAGGGGAAGGGAGGGGGCAGGGGGTTAGCAATGATGGAGGGATGTGATGGACATCATTATCCAAAGTACATGTATGAAGACATGAATTGATGTAAACATACTTTATATACAGAGGTATGAAAAATAGTTCTATATGTGTAATAAGAATTGTGATGCATTCTGCTGTCATATATTTAAAAAATAAAACCAATAAAAAAGGAAAGTAGGGCTGGGGATGTGGCTCAAGCGATAGCTCGCTCGCCTGCCATGTGTGTGGCCCGGGTTCCATTCTCAGCACCACATAAAAATAAAATAAAGATGTTGTGTCCACCAGGAACTAAAAAATAAATATTAAAATTCTCTCTCTCTCTCTCTTGAAAAAAGGAAAGTAATGTCCAATTCATTCTACTGTCTTTCCTATTCCCACCCCCTCCCTTCTCTTCATTCCCCTTTGTCTATTTCAAAGTACTTCTATTTTTCTCTTACCTCCACCCCTTATTGTGAGTTAGCATCCACACATAAGAGAGAACATTCAGCTTTTGATTTTTGGAATTGGCTTATTTCACTTAGCATGATAGTCTCCAGTTTCATCCATTTACCAGCAAATGCCATAATTTTATTTTTCTTTATAACTGAGTAATATTTTTTGTGTGTATATATATATGTATGTATATATATATATATATATGTCTGTGTGTGTGTGTGTGTGTGTGTATATATNTATATATATATATATATATATATATATATATATATATATAATTTGTTTATCCATTGACCTATTGAAGAGCACCAAGACTGGTTCCATAGTTCAGCTATTGTCAATTGAGACACTATAAACATGTGTTGTGTGGCTACATCACTATAGTATGATGATTTTAAGCTCTATAGGTATAAATCAAGGAGTGGGATAACTTGGTCAAATGGTGGTTCCACTCCAAGTTTTCTGAGGAATCTGCATACTACTTTCCATAGTGGTTGCACCAATTTGCAATCCCATCAGCAATGTATGAGTGTGTTTTTTGCCCCACATCCTCACCAACATTTATTGTTACTTATATTCTTGATAATTGCCATTCTGAGTGGAGTGAAATGAAATTGCAGTATAGTTTTAATTTGCATTCTTTAATTGCTAGAGATGTTGAACATTTTTTTTTCATATGTTTGTAGAGTGATTGTATTTCTTCTTCTGTGAAGTGCCTTCCTATTCAGTTCCTCTTCCCATTTATTGATTGGGTTATTTGGGTTTTTTTGTTTGTTTGTTTGTTTTTATGTTAAGTTTTTTGAGTTTTTTTTTATGTATTCTGAAGGTTAATTCTATCTGAGGTGCAGGTGACAAAGATTTTCTCCCATTCTGTAGGTTCTCTCTTCACGTTTGTGATTGTTTCCTTTGCTGTGAAGAAGCATTTTAATGGTTTTAGGTTGTTGAAAGGCAAAACATTAGATATTATTAATAAACTTTTGATGATCTTCCCAATAGTACAACCTTTCCTTTCACTATCCCCACTACTGAAACCACTACCATTAGTTGTTTATATTGTTTGTTTATTTATATTTTAAGCACACAAACTCATATTATATTGTATACATTTGTGTATCTGCCACCCAATTCATGGAGTTTCATACGCCAGGGCCACCAGAACCATAATCCAACGCTGCAAGCTCCTGTGGAGAAAATGAGCAAGGTCCTTGGAACCCAAATACCCAGGCCTTCTCCTTTCTCGAAGACATATTCATTGTGGCCTCATCTTATATTCACCTTGCTATCAGGTCTCAGTGTAATGTAGGGAGGAGCGCCTTAAGTGTCCTGAGTTAGTTTTCACTTGTATGCCATGTCCCCTGTGGCCTGTGAATGTGACCCTTCAATGTGCTTGTCATGTTTGTTTTTCCCTGGCAAAGGACACAAGGGCAAAGCAGCTGTAGTGTCCAGTATTTCACATGTTTTTCTTGAGCCAGGCTTTGAGTCGTCCATATTTACAAACAATAAACACGATCAATTTTTGTTCACTATTCAGGGAGTCAAATTTAATCACAGACCTAATTCCTGGTACCTGGGAGGCCGGTCAATTTCACAGTCTTTGACTTATTATTTAGATCATATACAACTATCTTGGCTTATTACTTTTCAAGAGTGTAAAAAAATGTTTCATCCATGTGTTTTTTAAAATTCTTAACAAGAAAAACAAGGTTCAATGATAATAATGTGAAACTGATATTATCCACAATTAACTGAAAGAGATTAGGGTAAAGTAGCCCCTATAAAATTCTCTGTGTAGATTCACAAAGACACTGAGTATCAGCAAAGACCTGGCGGAGCCACACAGGAAGAAGTGTTGCAAAATAAGGGACATGTGGCATCTTACTGTGTCACCCAAGGTTCAGAGAAACAGCACCACTAACATTCTGTGGGATTTTCCCAAAAATTGGGCTTTGTGCAACTGTAGGGATGTTCAGCAGTCTTGTAAGGTGTGGTCTTTGGTTGACCTAGAGAAGGAGCTAGAAGTGATAAGGAGACACTGGAACTTCCACAGCTGGGCTACATAAGTTAATTCTCACTGCCTCCAACTTTGACACTGTAAGCAGACAACAGGTCTCAGTCTCCACTGGGCCACCTCCACAGAGGGCTAGGGGTGTGTTTGAGGTGGGCAGGGCTGTGGAGAATACACTTGTGTTAGTGTTGAGCTTCTCTCTCTGTTTCCTTCATTGGCTTCTTTCCTTACATTGATAACTTATTGAGAGCCACAACCAAGTCAAGATGGCGCCTGGCATTTTGCCAGAAGGAGTGGTTGAGAAACAAGGCTAGTGAGCCATTAAGATGATGATAATTAAGGTAAGCTGTGTATAATTAAGATAATAACTGATTGCTGTAACTGGATGATGCTAAATTGAAACAAGCTGTGTATTCATTTGTGTATATAAACCTCTGCTGTCCGGCAATAAGGCGGCTCCTACTACCTCGGGTGCCCGCTACTTTTAGTTCTCGCGGAGTTTCCGTTGAGTTCCGGGAGAGTTCCTGTTGGGTTCGGGCAATAAAGTAGTTCATGTTTGAACCTACAAGTGGCTCGTGACCTCCCGGTTATTTTGTGCCCAGCCAGACTGCGGCAATAACTTACAGGGCGAAAATCAGTCCTGCATCAAACACAGTCCATAGGTCACTGGACTGGAAACAACAGAAAACTTTATCAAAGCAGGCAAAAACAAAAGAAACTACTCCCAGCCCTGCAGCTCTAATACTCTCTCTAGTAGAGAGCCATAACTCTCTACTCCAGATACATTCAAGGTCAGCTTGGTAGGAAAGTGGGTTTTGTTCAAAGCCAGCTTTGGGGGAAGTTGGGAAAAAAAAAAACCTTCTCTAAAAGATTTCAAAAATTCCATCTCTAAAAGCTCTGGGAGGAAGAGAGCTTTTAGAAGGGTAAAGAGATGTATTAGAACAAAACATGAAGTTTCAAAGTTTCAAAGAGGTTTTCACTTCCAGAATTTTACAGGTTCTAACTTCTAATCTTGTCAAAAAGAGCAAGATTTCATGGGTTTGGCACCTGTATCTTCCAATTTCAGAGGGGGAGAGCTTCCAAGTTCAGTCTGTAAAAATTTTGGATTCTATAAGGCACACACCAACCTCCCGGAAGTTACCCATGGTCTATCCTGCATGTCTGTAATCTCTTATCTTTCTAATAAACTCTTGCCTGCTGCTATGTGTGATTTGCTTGAGATTCTTCCTCTGAGATCACAGAAAACTGCTGGGCAAGGGTAAGATCTCACCAGTTGTCACTTGGTCCTCTGGATGGGTCCTCTGAGTCAACAATTCTGGGGGTTGAGAAATGCAAGATTGTTATCAGGATCAAATATCCATGCTACTCACTGCTCAGCCCCAAATTCAGGAGACAGACATTGGTGAAGGAAAACAGTTTTGTTCAAAACTGTCTTTGAAGAAGACTGACTAAACTTCTCAAATCTGTATCTTAGGGGGCTCAGGGACCTGAAGGCCTTTGATAGGAGAAGAAAATATCTACAGTGGGACACTTGGCAGGAAAGTCATGCACAGGTTTGAGGTGCTGTCTCAGTTTTCTCTCCTCTCCCTTCCATCCTGCCAGCATGAAAATAGACCTCAACCTCCTGGGGCCCTCATCCGCCATGTACTTTCATGACATAAACACTGCTTTTCTGCAAATCAATTCATATTGTGAGAAATAGAAAATCTGGTGGTCCATTTTCAGAATATAGTATTCTGCCCTAATTGGATTCAATTGTCATTTTAATTACAGTGCTTTCCTTTGCCCACCCCAATTTTAAAATTAGCCAATTGCATTAGACTGTACCCTTGAATCCTCCAATCAAAGTGAAGGACACACTGCCTTAGGGATCTAAGCAGGCTGACTGCCCACCCAAGGTGCACTTACTAGCCAAGTTCTGTAGCTAACCTTTCTGTCAGAAGTAGAAGTGTCCTTTGACCACTTACTTTTCAACGTGTTAGATTTCTTGCAGACAACTTGGTATTTCTAACAATATGAACTGAAGAAGGAGGGGGCGTTTCTAGAGGACTCTCTTTAAATTTTAGAATACTATGTGAAAGGGATGGGTCATTGAAAGATTGGGGTGGGAGGAAATTAGGGAAAAGATTAGAAAGAGGAAGGAAGAGTAATACTGTTAAAGACAGATTCTAGAGGGAGTTTTTCCATTACAAGATCAAGTAGCCAGTAGGTTGGAGTCTGGGGAAGGTTTGCTTTCTGCCTCTTGTTGTATCCACACATGGCACAAGGGATAGAAGGGAGTCACACTTCTTCATGCCCTTTTATGAAGACATTAATTCCATCCATGAAGGCATGGATTAGATCCTTATGATCTAATCACCTTCTATAGTCTCCACCTCTTACTACCATTTACTTGGGGGTTGTTACAGTTTGGATCTAGAAATGTCCCCCCAAAAGCTCAAGGTTCTGCCATTTAACGGGTACCAGAATGAAGTTTGCAAAAAGCCACTTCCAGCCATTTGCTTCATGGGGAAGGGGATATGGTAAGAGCAGTGAACTCCGTGTGCACATAGGCTCATTGCTGTGCTTCATTTGTAGGAATCAAGTTCCTTGGTCAGATGCCAGGCCATGTGGAATACTATGACAGTGGGTAAGACATTCTGCAAGTTAATGGATGGTGGTTAAGTAAAAGCATGTGGGCGAGGAATGCAAGTGCATATTCAGAATACAGGTTCATTTTAATAATGACACTGCACTGTCTTTTAGACGATGCAATTCATCCAATGTAATTAATCTAGATGACAGCCTCAGGGAATAGTTCCATAATATTTGCTGTTACCTCAACATCACAACTCTGGGGACCAAGCTTCCATCTCATGAACCTCTGTCATAATATACCAGGCAACCTTACTAGGGCAAGAGAATATCAATAATATGGACATGTAGGGTTAGAATTTGCAACTATAAGTCTGATGTACAAGAAAGTTAATTTACTTTTATTTAAGTTCAATGTAGGACATCCTTTTCTGGTTAATCCTTTTCTGGAGGAAAAAAAAAGATTAAACTTGTAAGAGACTACATATGCAGACAAGAGTAAGAAAATATATGAAAGCGGAACTTTGGCCCTAAACCTGAAGTAACTTGCTCAGAAAACCATCCCCTTTCCTACAATAAACAACCCAGAAAGTCAGCCTGCTATAAGTCAGACTTGCAGGAAGTCAGACTGCTGTCTCTAATGACGATATAGAAAGCTAAACAATAAATTTTGTAACCCTCAGCTCCAATAGCCAGGCTCGATAATAATTGATATCTTTCTTTATTTTTGTTCGCTCTCCCAATTTAGGAACAACTAGAGAAAACCAAATATGCAACTATAGCCAATCACATAGGAGGCCCTGCTTCAATTACATGCCTACAGCTTTCTCTGGCCAACATCTTCCACTTAGGGCTCCTCTGCAATCTTTCCTTCTTTCTGCTACAAAGTTTTCTGCCTGTTTTTGAGTCTTTGCCAAAACACATGTGATGGTGTCCAACTCCCTTGCTATAGTAGCTCCAAATAAATAGATTTGTCTAGATTTTTGTTTATTCCCACACTTTTCAACTGAAGGTAATAAATACTGTGACTTATGATATAGGACCAGGGCTTTTGGGGCTCTATGTGGTATCACATTCAGAGTTTCCCCCTTCCCTTTCTGCTTTTATCTTTTCCCCAGGGTGATCCAGTTCTCAGAGACTTCTATTGACACTTGGCAACTGGGGAAGAGAATCTAGTTTGAGTACCATTCTCTGCCACAATCCGACCTCTACTGAGGTAACTCAAGCCCATGGTCTTCGGATGTTGGTCATTGTTTTTGATGTACCCATGCCTGAAGGGTCCTCACATCCTGCTGTGGACTCTGGCTTTCAAGGTGTATGCTTTACACCACCCTTGTTCTGACCAGTGTATCCACCAGGTTTTTCTGGCTTCTCTGGCTACCTGGAGGCTTAGAGCTCTCTCAGTGCCTTTCTGCTCATGCTTACGTTACTGGTGTGTAAGGGACTCTAGAAGGCTGTCCTTGGGATCATCCATCCATATGGATATTTGCTTTGATTTCTTATTGTCCAAAACTTTGTACCCCAGTTCCTCTCTTTATGGTTTCACCTTCATATAATAGAAGCAAAAAGTCTTATTCCCAGTCCTCTTGGTCAACAGTACACTGACTCTGACCTTTCTAATATTCTGAGAGCTCCCTATTATAAGGGAGCACATTTTAAAAAATATTTTTAGGTTGAATGCAGATAAGGTGTATTCAGTTATTTGCAGCTAAAAATTTTCAAATATTTTCTCAATCATTGTTCATCAGACATTCAGTGATACTACACCTCTAGCAACAGGTCATACCAGCTAATGAGTACTAAGTGGCTTCTATGCTCCAACGTATACCCAGAGACAGGAGGGACATTGGTTGCAGCAATGAAGTACAAGGAAACTACAATACATTGGCAGGTGGCTCAAGCACAAATCCACTGGGCTGGAGCAACAGATGACAAATACCAACCTGAACTGAGTCAGAAAGCAGAGAACATGGGTTCTTTGCTCAGATTCTCAGTAATACCCATAGAACAATTTTTACAGCCATGCAGGGTGAGGGAGTAGACACTGCTAATTGAGTAATAGGAAACACAATGGCAACTCCCTGATCTGGGACTTGAGGAAATTCAGGTTCCAAGAGACAGGAAACAGTGCTTACTGCATAACAGGCTGTATTTTAAACACAGGACATGAACTCATTTAATCTTCTCCACAGTCCTCTGAAGTGGTATATACTATCATTGTAGTGATAACAAAATTGAGGCTTAGAGATAGGAAGGTCAAGGTCATGCAGCTGGTAAGTTATAGAACCATGATGCAGAAAGGGAAGAAAGATGGAGATGGGAGAGAGGTCCAGAGTGCCTGCCAGTTTTTAAAATTCATGATATGCTTTTAAAACTGAAGATACCTCTTTTCTGTAGTAGGAAAAATTTGTTAATGAAATAAAGTCTGTAATAAAGCTGCAAGGCAGATATGCCCTAATACTTTACCTGAAAGAAAAGTGATAAGTGAGAGAACAGGGGTTTCCTTAGCTCTTCAATTAGTTGGCTTCAATTAGTTAGAGGCCAAAAGAGATCATATCGTTCCCCTCAAAGTTTAGTTTGCTCTTCCAATCCTAGAGGCTACTGATAACACAGCTGTGTACATGGTGATTCATAAATAATTCCCAAGGCCATACCTCCTCCTGGGTATCATGCAGCCATGCTTCAGCAGATATCAGCCCACACCATCCACAGACCCTGTGGAAATGGGAGGCAGGACCTGTATGTAGCAAGTGCTTTTCTTTTTATATTTTTTATTGCTTATATATTTTTAATGAAAACCTGCAGCAGAAAACTCAAGGTCAACATTAATGAAAAAATAGTTACCTCATTGCTATTAGATTTTTTTTTTGTACTGGTTATTGAACCTAGGGGTGCTTAACTACTGAGCCTCATCCACAGCCCTTTTTATTTTATTTTTATTTTTTTTTTATTTAATCTATTTTATTTTTTAAGAACACAACAGCAGAATGCATTACAATTCTTATTATATATATATAGAGCACAATTTTTCATATCTTTGTATATAAAGTATGTTCATACCAATACATGTACTTTGGGGTGTTTTTTGCATTATAATTCTTATTACAGATATATACCACAATTTTTCATGTCTCTGTATATAAAGTAGGTTGACACCCAATTCGCGTCTTCATACATGTACTTTGGATAATGATGTCCATCACATTTCACCATCCTTGTAGCCAGTGCTTTTCTTACTTCAAAAATCTGCTGTTTTGGAGTAGTTGTTAGCAAAGTGTGGTCCTGATGCTCATCACTTGGATCACCTGGAGATAGTCCGTATGCAATTTCTCAGCTCTACCCCAGAACTACTGATTCAGAAACGAAGACAGGAAAGTTCAGCAATCTGCATTTGAACATTTCGAAGTGATGCTGAGGCTTGTTTACATTCAAGGGCCACTACTTGAAAGTCAGGGTTAAGTATATATCCCTAGGTCATCTCTTAATGTAACAGCTTTATTGAGCTATAATGCACATGGAAACCACCCCTTTAAAATATATAATGATGTGAATTTTAGTATATCCACAGAGCTGTGCAAATATAACAGTAGCCTATCTCGTGCTTTGAATATAACCCTTGCTGCTCTGCCACTGAGGCTTATTTTAAAATGGACGTGTTTTCTTTTCCTCTTCTACATCTTCCCCCCACCAACCTGGCAAAGGGGAACAGGATTACCTTTTCCCCATCCTAGGCAGAATTATCTGTCTTTGAGTACACACCCACCATAGGAACTAAGTAATTCAGATTTCATGGATGGCTTCAGAAGATCTAAGGATTAGCTATCTCCCAAATTAACAAATGAATCATGGCTCCTCACAGGGAACACAGGAATGAACATCACATGGATAGACTTCAAGAAAAGCATCATATGATCATCTCAATAGATGCAGAGAAAGCATTTGGCAAAATTCAGCATAAATGCATGCTCAAAACACTAGAAAAACTACTAGGTAGAAGGAACATATTTTAATATTGTAAAAGCTATATATGCTAAACCCATGGGCAATATCATCATAAAGGGAGAAAAACTGAAAGCATTTCCTCTAAAAACTGGAACAAGATAGAGATGCTCTCTTTCACCACTTCTATTCACCCTAGTCCTTGAAACCCTAGCCAGAGCAATAAGACAGAAGAAAGATATTAAAGGGATACAAATAGGAAAAGAAGAGCTCAAACTATCCCTATTTGCTGATGATGTGATTCTACACTTAGTCAAAAAAAAATTATACCAGAAAACTTTTAGAACTCATAAATGAATTCAGCAACATAGCAGGATATAAAATCAATACCCATAAAACAATGAGTCCGTTGAAAGAGAAATTAGCAAAACTACCCCATTCACAATAACCTCACAAAAGAAAAGTACTTGAGAATCAGTCTAACAAAAGAGGTTAAAAGATCTCTACAATAAAAACTATAGAACACTAAAGAAAGAAATTAAAGAAGACCTTAGAAGATGGAAAGATCTCCCATGTTCTTGGACATGGATAGGCAGCATTAATATGGTCAAAATGGCCATGCCACCAAAAGCGCTACACAAATTAAATGCAATTCCTATTAAAATTCCAATGATGTTCTTCATAGGAATAGAAAAAGTGGGTAGTAAATTTATTTCAAAAAATAAGAGGCCCAGAATATCCAAAGCAATCCTTAGTGGAAAAGTGAAGCAAGAGGCATCACAATACCACAACTTAAATTATCCTACAGAGATATAGTAACAAAACAGCATGGTATTATCATACACACACACACACACACACACACACACTCAAGACATGAAGACCAATGGACCAGTATAGAAGACACAGAGAGAAGCCTACACATATACAGTTATCTCATACTAGACAGAAGCACCATAAACACACATTGGAGAAAAGGTAGCCTTTTCAAAAAACGTTGCTGGGAAAACTGGAAATCCATATACAGTAGAATAAAATTTAACCCCATCTCTCACCCTGCACAAAACTCAACTCACAGTGGATCAAGGACCTAAGCATTAGACCAGAGACTCTGTGCCTACTAGAAGAAAATGTAGGCCCAACTCTCCATCATGTCGGCTTAGGAAATAACTTCCTCAACAAGACTCCTAAATCACAAGGAATAAAATCAAGAATCAATAAATGGAATGTTATCAAACTGAAAGCTTTTTCACAGCAAAAGGAACAATCAAGAATGTGAAGAGAGAGCCTAAAGAATGGGAGAAAATCTTTGGTACCTGAAACTCAGAGCATTAATCTCCAGGTTAACATCAAAAACTTACCCCCCTCAAAAAAACCAAATAAACCAATCAATAAATGGGCAAAGGAACTTAACAGGCACTTCACAGAAGAAATACAAAGGGTCAACAAACATATGAAAAAATGTTCAACATTTCTAGCAATTAAAGAAATACAAATTAAAACTATACTGTGTGTGTGCGTGCAGGCACATGTGTGAGTATCTCCATCCCATAAGCTTCAAATCCTATTATTGACACGTTACTGAAAGGGGGCATTAGGAGTAACCATATTGTCCTATTTAAATATCTCACTCCAGTTAGAATGGCAATTATCAAGAATACAAGCAGCAATAAATGTTGGCAAGAAGGATACAGGGGAAAATGTTTACTACACATTGCTGATGGGACTGCAAATTGGGGCAACCACTCTGGAGAGCAAAATGGAGATTCCTCAGAAAACTTGGAATGGAACCACCATTTGACCCAGTTATCCCGTTCCTCAGGATATATCCAAAGAACATAAAAACAGCATACTACAGTGATGCAGCCAAATCAATGTTTATAGAAGCTCAATTTAGAATAGCCAAGCTATGGAACTAAACTAGGTACCCTTCAACAGATGAATGGTTAAAGAATATATGGCATATATACACAATAGAATATTACTCATCCATAAAGAGAAATGAAATTATGGCATTTGCCAGTAAACAGGTGGAACTGGAGACCATCATGCTAAGCAAAATAAGCCAATCCCCCAAAAATCAAAGACTGAATATTCTCTGATGTGTGGATGCTGACACACATTGGGGTGGGGATGGTGTGGAGAATAGAAATTTATTGGATTAGACAAAGGAGAATGATGGGAAGAGAGGGAGGGTAAGAATAGGAAAGACAATAGAATGGATTGGACATAATTTTCCGACATTCATATGTGAATACATGACCATAAAACTCCATATCATGTACAACCGAAAGAATGGGATCCTAATTAGAATAAGTTACATTCCATGTATGTATAATATGTCAAAATGCACTCTACTGTCGTGTATATCTAAAAAGAACAAATTAAAAAAAAAAAAAAACAAAACTATTTGTCCCCTGGGACGGAAGTTCCCTGTGCTTCTAATTTGCTAGCAAAGCAAGAAAACTTCCTTTTCCTTTTTTCTCCTGATTATTAAATTGGCATCCAGGACAAGGACCAAACTTTCTGTAACACAACCATCTCCACAATCCCCTTTAGGACATTCCCAGGCCCTACACAAGACCCTATCTCAAAATAAAAAATAAGGGCTAGGGATGTGACTAATGGTTAAGGGGTCCTGGTTTCAATCTCTGATACCAAACAAAGAATAATAACAAAAACATTTCCATCCTCCGCCCCCCCCCCCAAAAAAATTTCCCATTAGCAGTCACTACCATTTTCTCCCAAACCACTGAAAAACTTCAGTTCTAGGCCATGACAAAAATGCTTTCTTTCTTTGTTGATTTGCCCATTCTCAGCATTTCACATAAATGAGATTATGTCACACATAGTCTGCTGAGAGCCATAGCTGAGACGGAATGGCCCCTGGCATTTTGCCAATAGTATTGATTGACAGGCAAGGCATTACTATCCGCCTCAGCCACTACTTTGCAGTTCTCACGCTACTTTGGAGTTCTCGTGGGGATTCCTGGGGATTCCCTGAGAGTTCCCATTGGTTGGGGAAGTGCAGGAGGAGGGATTTCCAGAGGATATTTCCGGCTGCTGGTTCCTGGACTAGCCGCTTGGCGTTTGGGAGGAGCTCCTGGGAGCGTGTGTGGAGCGTGCTGGTGGAGTTCGGAAATAAAGTTTGTTCCTGCTTCAGTGGCTCATGATTTGTGCCCAGCCAGACTGCGGCAATAGTCTTTTGTGACTAGCTTTTTCTACTTCACATGATGGTTTCAAGATTTGTCTACACTGTAGCATAAGTCTTTTTATAGTCAAACATCATTCCATTGTATGGATACACCACATTTTATTTATCCATATCAGTTGACGCACATTGTAGTTCTCATGTGAATTTAAGGTAGTCTGTGTTGTGAGTATCCTTCTTCCTTGAGCACAATATCTATGTGTATAAAATTCTATTTTTATACATTCATATTCTGAATTATTTTTTAGTACAAAGCATATTAGGAGGATTATGAAGCTTGTACTTATCTAATCTGTCTTCTGAAAGATTTTGAGTTTGGTGGACTATTACTGCCACCAAAATAAAAATTAATGACACACATGGAGGCTAATCTGATATTTCTTTACTATGGCCATTACTGAGGATGCCTCTTGGGTGCTGGGGGCTGGTCCAGCTGCTCCTCAGCTCTGATGATGGTTTTAGGGATCAGGTGTGGAGAGCATGTGTGCCACCTGTCAGGGCATACTGATTTCTGCTCCTTTCTTATACATGCATGGGAAAATATGGCATCACATGTTTGATTTAAATAGGGCAATAAGGTTACTCTTAATGCCCCCATTCAGAATGTCAATAATAGGATTTGAAGCTTATGGGATGGAGATACTAACGCATGTGCATACACACACAGACTAGCTTTTAGAATTCCCTGTGGTCTGGGAATTCTGAGGGGGATGCCAAGGTCAGGGAGAAATTATTGAGAGAACTTCCATCTCAACACTGCTTAGGTGCTTATAGGAAACCATATAGAGCCAGTTGAATATCTTGACTCTTTTGAGATTCTAATGGAAAGGCCACAAAAGTATCTTTTTTCAAACTGGATGAAATATTTATTTCTAAACAACAGACAAAAGAGATATGTCCTAAAATTTCTTGGCTATGGATGTGAAACAACTCAACATGTTTCCATATTTTGGAGATTTTTGATCTTGGAAATGGAATTTTACTCAGCATTAAAAAAGAACAAAATCATGGCATTTGCAGGTAAATGGATGGCGTTGGAGAAGATAATGCTAAGTCAAGTCAGCCAATCCCCAAAACAAATGCTGAATGTTTTCTCTGATATAAGGAGATTGATTCATGATGGGGTAGGGAGGGGGAGCATGGGAGGAATAGATGAACTCTAGATAGGGAAGAGGGGTGGGAGGGAAAGGGAGGGGACAGGGGATTAGCAAGGATGGTGGAATGTGACGGACATCATTATCCAAAGTATGTGTATGAAGACTTGAATTGGGTGTCAACATACTTTATATACAGAGATATGAAAAATCGTGGTATATATGTGTATTAAGAATTGTAATGAAAAAAAGTACACATATAAAGGCATAAATTGGTGTGAACATACTTTATATACAGAGATATGAAAAATTGTGCCCTCTACGTGTAATAAGAATTGTAATGCTTTCCACTGCTGTCATGTATTAAAAAAAATCACTGATATAGAAATCTAGGATATTAAATAAATTCCTAATGTGAATTTTTAAATGCTTTTTATGTGTTAATATAAATAGTTAATCTTCATTCTAATAAAACATTAGGAAGTAGACCATTATTTTAAAAATGTTAGTATTTTGAGGTTGGGGGTGGTGGGCGCCGGTACTAGGGATTGAACTCAGAGGCACTCAACCACATCCCCAGCCCTATTTTGTATTTTATTTAGAGACAGGGTCTCACTGAGTTGCTTACCACCTCGCTTTTGATGAGGCTGGCTTTGAACTCATGATTCTCCTGCCTCAGCCTCCTGAGCCTCTGGGGAAAATGTTAGTATTTTGAAAGCACAGAATGTTTTTGCATGACTCTGCTTTTTCATAACTTCAGTGACATTTTTCTTCCTTTGTTTAAGTTCAGTTGCGTGACTTTTATCAGGAATATAATTGCAGAATTTCCAAAGAACTTTAACATGAATTCAAGTTTTACTAGAAGAGTGCCTATTTCTACCTAGCATTTTGGTGATCGTATTTGATTTTTTATCTTTCCTAATTCTCTCTCTCTCTCTCTCTCTCTCTCTTGTCTTGTTCAAGCAATTTGGAGTTTGGAGCAAATGGAGAAAAAACATGACTCACAGTGAATTAGCTGATGGAGGCCAGTACCTCACATGGTCTCCATTTCCTTTCTAGAATATTCATCCCTTCCTCCCAGCCAGTGCTCATTGCCAGCCAATCGTGCTTTGGGGATTAACATGAGAACATCAGGAAACAAAGGATTCCATCTTGTCAGACAGAGAAGCAGAGCGGTTTCTTTCTCAAACCAGATTTTCTATCATGAAACAAGATTTCCACAGCTCTGGTGGGAGCTTTTCCCAGATCTGTACTGGGTCAGATCTTATTTCACAGTAGGAATGCAAACAGCACACTTGCCCCAGTTTCTCTTTCTGGTTTCAGTGAATTTAGTTCTCTAGCTGGATTAAGATCTTTGGTTACATTAAATCTCCAACTGGCAGAGGACCAGATGTAATTTTTTAAAGAGAATATTCTAAAGGAAAATTTTAAAAAAGTGAATGTCATTTTACCTACAGCTGTTGGGGGGGGGGGTGGCATGGAGCAGAAGGGAAATGATCTTCCTTGAACACACTTTTTATTCTCTGGAGAGGTGATAAAACATGCTTCAGTGTGTCAAACAGTTGTTTGGACTTCAAGCCAAACACATCCTGGAAACCTCAGCAGATTACATATCTCAAGAAAGGAAAACTTTTTAAAATTGCAAATTCTGTCAGGCAACAGAGTGTTACTGCCACTGACAGAAGGAGCATGGTTTTGGGTAGCAGTAGGGCATCCTCAGCCTTGGAACCCCAGTGAGCAACAGGATGGATCTACAAAGACAGAGGCCTGTGTTTAATTTAGCCTTTCAAGGAATAGTTCATTACTGAGCCATGTTGGAGTCAGAGTTAGAAATCACTGGAGATCAGAGCAGAGCAACAAATACAAATGCTAAATGCAGGACTCCAGCTGGGGATGCACATCCCCTCTGCCTCTCGTTCCCTGCAAGCTGTTGGGCAAGCTACTCAGATGCACGCAGACCAACTGCAGGGCCAGTCATTGGAGTGTGCTGAGGATACAATGGCATAAAACACAACAATTTCAGAAGAGTCACATCCGTCAGAGCATGTGTATTTCCCCCACCCCTTGCCCCTAGCAGAACTTGACTTAAATACATGAAGCAGAGAACAATTTACTGCAGTGTCTGAGAAAGAAAAGGTGAAGAATGAGAGAATAGAGTGCCAGAGTGATGCTGTCAATCGCACTCACTCCTCTCTACCATTTTGATTTTCTCTCGGTTGGTGTGTGGTGTTCATTTTCTTCCTCCTGTGGACTTTACTCCTCCACTAAACAGGCAGTGTGTCTCTCTGTGAATCCAGACCCAGTCTCCCAGCACCCTGCACGTGCATGCAAGAGTCTTCTGTGCTAACTTTACAGGAAAGTCCTAGAAGGAATTGTGGTGAGTCTGGCTGGGACATTTGCTGGTGCCTGTCAAAGGGGCAGCCAGGGTCTTTTCAGGAAAAAAGGAAAAGTGGGTAAAGGAAAAAAATAGCTGTTAATACCCAACAAAAAAGGATTTTCCCGTGAGGAAGAGTTTTTCGTGCCCAGGAATGAACATCACTCCAGTGTCTACCTGTGAGCGACCCCTAGTGACCACCAGGTAGTCCCCCGCTATGGTCTTATATATTCTCAGAAGACTTATGTGTTAAAGGCTTGTTCCCAAGCCTGTGGCACCAAGGGAAGGCAGTGAAATCTTTAAGAGGTAAAGCCCATTGGGAGGAAGGTAAGTCATTGTTCTCAATCAGTCTTCAATGTCCTGGTTGGTGTGTCTTGGCCCAGTGTCCTCTGCATTAAATAAGTAAAGTTTTACTTCTTGGAGTTTTCTATGTCTGTTGTGACAAGCACCACACCCTGGATGGCTTAAACAACGGGGAAGTGTAGTCTCACAGTTGTGGGGGTCAGATGTTCAAAGTCAAGGTATTGGCAAGGTTGCCCCTTCTGACTACTGTGGATGGAGACCTTGCCTCTCTCTCGGTTTCTGCCTGCAGTTACTGGGGCAGTTTTTCTTTGAGTCATCCCTGCATCTCTTGTTTCAGAATCGCTTGGGCATAATAGTCTGTGTGTGCTCTCTCTCATCCAATGAGGAGATCCACAGAACAGGGTAGAGGAGAGTGTGGCTGCAGAGTTGCTAATCAAGACCCCTGGAGACCAAGCAGGAAGCAGGTCTGATTTTATTGTGCAGTTACCATGTATATATACTCAGGCAGTAGCTAAGCAGATTATTGGCAGCCACCAATGCAATCTCTGCTAACTGTCCTTGCAGTGACCAATTGAGGAGTGGGCCGTGGAGCTAGCGCAGGGACTGCAACACATGGCCTCACGCCCAGGGCTGTGCCTGTGGGGTAAGTGGCCTGCTGCTCACACACCTAGCATGAGGGGAGTGGCCTGCCACTCAGATGCCCTTAATGTATGTCATGTATGCAGTACTCTATGCACCTGTTCCTACAATAATCTAAGTTTAGCCTCAGGACACAGGATTCTGCATTTTAACAAAATCTTAAGAATATTTTGTATGTATCCTCAAATCTGAGAGTTGTTTAATGTATGTCTGGTATAAATTTCCTTTGCCCATGTTAGACTAACAATTCTGGTTTTTAATTCTGCTTTCTTCCCCAGGGAGCTCTTTGTTTGAACACAGCTAATCTCATAATATTTCAAATTGCAATGAGTTTATTGGCTAACCTGGTACCTCAGGTTTGCTGCTTAAAATGTTGTGAGAGTTCAGTCACATAATGTACATAAAACCCGGAGCCCAGGACGCAGCAATGCTAAGATGTTATTATTTCCACTGCGGTCATTACTGCTGCTGTTCTTATGAAGTCACTAAGGTGACTTACCTAGGATTGCTCAGGAGAATTCGTCATCACCACTGAATAAATGAATCCCTGATTCTATTTCCCCTGGAAGTCACCACACTGTTCTTGGGAGACTGACTACCCACCTCATGTGCAGTTTGGATGTCTGCCTTTGTCCCTTTTAGTCTGGGACTCACATTTCAGCCATGGGGATTTCCTCTGCCCATAACATTTCTTTCCCAGTTGGTGGATTTCGGCTGTTGTAGTAGTCCTTAATGTTGCTCTTCTAACATTAAAGCGCACGAGTCACCTGGAGATCTAGTTAAGTACAAGCTCCTGATCTATAGGGTCTGGGAATATGCCCAGAAGCATTTCCAAGAGGATTCCAGGGGTCACTGGTTCTGCTGGTCCATGAAGAACCCTCACAGAAGCAAGGCTACGGTCATTGTGTGTTTCTGTGATTCTCCCTGGATGCCCCACAATAAATGTTGTTCCTGCCCCTTACCTTATGTCTTAGTTTAGATCACCCAAGAGACCCTTCAAGCTGTCCTCAGTTTCAGGTGCTCTGTAGAAAGATTTCCTAGGTAGATAATGCTGTCCTCACTCTCAGGATTGTGTGACTTTCTGCATGTCACATACACATCATCCCTAAAATGTGGTGGTTCCACTTACATATGGTTCAAAAGTGACATGAAGTTAGTAGAATCTGTATTTCCATTTATAAGTTTGGCTCTTTCCTGGGCTAGCACTATGCACTCTGATCCTCTTGTGAAGCTGGGCAGTGTCCCTGAGCCACAGCTCCCAGTCAGCCTTGCAACCATAAGGGGGAGACATCTATCACCCTACAGTGTGCTGTGTTGTCAAAATAGAGTGTTTGGTAGGTTAGGAGAATTAAATGTAATTTCAACTTATGATATTCCAAATGGCAATGAGTTTATCGGCATTTAATCCCATGGTAAGTTGAGAAACATCTGTATAATATTTTCTGACAAATGTCAACTTCACTTTGTTTGTATAGATATGATCATTGTTGTTGTTACCTAAAAAAAAAAAAAAAATAGAAGATCTGGAGAGATACAGGGATGTTTTTCTACTTTCTCCTTCAGCATTACATGAGCTAAGAAAGTAACCTTAAATAATGTTCTCTTTTTATATTTAGAGAAAGCTACTCACTGAAATTTGCAATTTAGAAGTAAAAAAAGGGGAGGGGAGGAGTAGGGGGGATAGGAAGGGCAGCAGAATAGAATAGACATTATGATTGCTGTATGTATATAGGTGACTCTATGACCAGTGTGATTCTGCAATCTGTACAATTAGAAAAATGAGAAATTATACCCCAATGATTCAAATGTATGAATCGCCAAGATCATTATAATGTCACGTGTAGCTAATAAAAAAATAAAATTAAAAAAAGATGTAAAACAGAATCTCTCTAAGGATATTATAAAGTAGCTATTGTCGTTTCCATTCTAGCTTTTTTTAAAACCCAAAAAGGAAAATTGCAACCTCTGTAATTTAAAATAAAAATATAAATGTCTTAGCATCACTTTTCCCCCTGTTATATTTCAGCTGTAAATCTGCTCCTGCAGAGTGAAATATCAAACTTCACCACACAGGGGAAGCATCGCTCTTTCTATGTTCAACTGGAAAGGCCATGTTCATGTTTTGAGGTTTTGGTTGAATTTCAAAACCTTGAAGTTAGCATTGAGAATCACAGAAGTAATCTCACCAGTAAGACACCTCTTCTCCTGGTTGAAATTCCACAGGTGTAACCTTCCATTTTAGAAGCACATTTGCAGAATCACATCCTTAGCAAAGTCTCTTAGGGGAAGCAGCACAAACTCTGACAATAATTGTGTCCTGATCTACAAGTCTTGCATGGGGTATTTGCAGAATGGAGGTGGTATAGGAGGAGTGGGACACTGATTAACTGAATTCCAATCTGGCATACTATGAAGATCACAGCTTCCAGAAGGATAGGCACAGTAGTTTCTTCCTACAGCAGGAAGAAAAAATCAGAAGACCAATTAAGGAAAGAAAACTGATTTGGATAAATGCTTTGACCAGAGCTGATATAGCAGGCAAACTTGAAGAATAACTTGGAAAAAAAAAATTTACCTTGGCTGGGCGCTGTGGTGCATGCCTGTAATCCCAGCAGCTTGGGAGGCTAAGACAGGAGGATCTCAAGTTCAAAGCCAGCCTCAGCAAAAGCAAGGCACTAAGCAACTCAATGAGACAGACCTTGTCTCTAAATAAAATAAAAAATAGGGCTGGGGATGTGGCTCATTGGTCAAGTGTCCCTGAGTTCAATCCCTGCTTACCCCTTCCCCCCAAAAAAATCACCTTGAAAAATCATTTTGGAAGACATTTAGATATCACTTGAGCTGTTATCTAAAATTCAGCTGTTCAGGTAGTAGGATTTATTTATTTATTTGGTTTTGCTTCATGCCATGACGTTAGTCTGGAAAGGTAGGCCATGTGGACACGGGCCTTGTAGAGGTGAACCAGGTAACTGAATCTCTGATAAAGTCCTTCCTGGGTGGGTTTTTATATCAACACGTGTAGGAGTCACAAGGCCAGCTACCCTGGCATCAGGACATGGAGCTGGGAATCATCTGTTTTCAGTCCCAGCCCTGTAATAGGGTGAAAATATGCATATAGTTCAGAAGAGTAATCATAGAAGGAAAAAGTTCTGAGAGACACGCAGCAGAGGGTGCTCAAGAGGATCCTGTGGTGGCCAGCAGTTAAGTCTGGTGAATGTTTCAATTTCATGACATTGTTGTTCATCCAACCCAGAATTGCCTCTGGGTATTCAATCTGCCTGTATGTCCACCCCCCAGAAACCTCCACCAAGGTGTTTCTTCTTTGTTAACACTGGTTTCTGAGTGTCACTCACCCAATGAGGGATAACACCAGAATCACCCAGGATGACTCCCTTCCCCTCATCCCCCCTGTGTGTAACTGGCAACAAAGTTTTTTTTCCCCACTTTCAGGAAGTATCTAGAATCTGTTCCCTCTCTTTATCTCCATTGTCACCTCCTAGGTCCAAATGACCATCATCTTCACTTGCAAGTAAGCAACACTCTCCTAGGAGTGTCCTCTTTGGCTGCCCCTAACCCAGTTGGTCCTGTACCCAGTGACAAAGGAAACCTTGGGAAGTTCAAATCATAGTCACTTTGGATCTACTTTAAATGCTTTAATTTAAGCCCATTGTTCTTCTCTTTCAAATGCCTCTACATGGCCTAGGGTGACCAACTTGTTCCAATTTTGCCTGAGACTTTCCTAATTTTAGGATTGAAAGATCTACATCCCAGGAAATTCCTTATCCCAGAAAACTGGTGGGACAGCTGATTCCCCAAAGTCCTGATGTACTCACTCCCTATCTACTTTTCCAACCTATTCCCATTTCTCTTCACTCACTAGGATTTGCCACACCAATCTGTGTTTCCTCCATCCCTTAGGCTGAATGAGAGAGATGTTTTTGTCCTCAGACATTTTCCCTTGAATTTTCCTCATATGATTTATGGTCCACAGAAATTCACACGCACTTTGTCATGCACAACCTCTGTCGGAACACATTTCAGTGGTACTTCTTTTATTGCGAGCGTGCTGCACGTTCAACCCAGGAGTTCATGCAGGCTAGGCAAGTGCTCTACCATGGAGCTGCCCCAGACCATTTAATTTTTATATTGAGTCAGGGTCTCACTAAGTTACCCAAGTTTGCCTTGAACTTGAGATCCTCCTGCCTCAGCCTCCTGAGTAGCTGAATTAAAGGCCTGTGTCATGGCACCAGGCTCAATGGTACTTCTTCATGGGATCCCCATCCTTACTTAGGTTTGTATCTATGTAATTGCTTGTTTGATGCTTTTCACCATTGGGAAGCACATTTCATGAGATTATAAATCCTTTCTTCATTGATCACAACTATACCTAGGATAGTGTCCATGACATCATGATTTTTCAGTGAACATGTGTTGAATGAATCTGACCAACACAGGCAGCTTGGGTATCTTTGCAGTCATTCTAATTAAACTTTTTTTTTTTTTAAATCACACTCCACATTCTGGAGTACTGTGGTTCTAACCCTATAGTGTGCTGAAGCTTAGGAAATACTGTTTTGATGAGCCTCACCTACAGAGATTCTGATGCCTAGGTTACTGCAGAGCCCAGGATTCTGCACCCCCTCCCACCCCCACACAAACACTCGGTCTGTAGAACCCATTTTTGAGAAGGACTGAGTCCTATCTTGTAAAACAATATGCTCTATACCTGCTATTCCATTCCATGTTTATTTCCCACTTAATAGGCACTCCTGTTACCCAATTCTCCGACTTCTCTTTTAACTTTTAATTTAACAAACTTCTCCTAAGTATTGGAAATAAAAGGATGAAAGGCATTTCCTTTTACTTCAATTATGTCTAGCACTTTCTATTTATGTTCTAGGAACCAGATTAAATGTCGCAATTTTATTAAGCCTTCCTTAAATGATTTCACAAAATTAGTTTGTCTGTATTCTGTGCTACTGACAATATACTTTCTTCCTTTTTTCTCATGATTGTGTTTTACTACCTTTTGAGTGAGGCCTTACAAGCAGATTAGAACAAATGGAATTGCTTTCTCTTGGTCATTATTATATTTTCATATTTTAAAGCAGAAACTATGAAATATGTCAGACTATAGGCCTATTTATTCCAAGAAAATGTATTTTTGAAGGTCAGGATCCCATTTTATTAATTTTTATTTTTTGCTAATTATAAAAAATAGTATATACTCAGCCCACATGAACAGTGAGTGGCTATGTGGATGGAATAATAAATGAATGAACAATATATTCACTATTAAGCAATGAGAGAGAGAAAAATGGATAAATAGTGTAATATGATGGAATAATTAATATACAAGGAAGCAACTACTTATACTGGGTTTGGGAAAATTCAATAAGTTAATACTTGGCATGAGTTTTGAGGGGTGTATTTGTTGATTTTATTTTTTTGTCATTGTGATCAAAGTATCTGACATAAACCACTTAGAGAAGTTTATTTCCTCTCAGAGTTTTAGAGGTCTCAGACAATGGCTGCCAGGCTGCACTGCTTTGCTGCCTTGGACCTGACATGAAGAATATTACTGTGGAAGGATACAGCAGAGGAGGGCTGGTCAACTCCTGGTAGCCAAGAAGTCGGGGTGGGGGAGACAGAGAGAGAAAGGGAGAGAGAAACACAGAAGAAGGTACCAGGGCCTGGTCCCAGTCTCTAAGGGCATGGTCCCAGTGACCCGCTTCCTCCAAGCATGCCCCATCTGCCTACAGTTTCCACTACCTCCTAGTACTCCATTCAGATTTCAATGGATTAATTCAATGATGAGGTCAGAGCCCGCATGATCTAACCTCTCCCCCAAAGCCCATCTCTGGACATTGCTACACTGGGGACCAAGCTTTCAATACATGAGCTTTGGGGTGACATTCCAGGTCTAAACCATAACAAGGAGACAATGTTTGTGAACCAGATAGTAAGAGAGGAATGGATACACCAGGGGAAAAGGACACTGTGAGAAAAGGTTCCGAGTAAAGAGCACATTTGAGAAACAGCAAATAAAACTGTGTGTTGTGAAGTATGTTAGGAGCAGTAGCTGTGGAAGGAAATAAGGAAACCTGGGCCAGGAGATATGATTGTGGTCCAGGTGAGACAAGGAAGGTGAGAAGTAGGTGCAGACAGTGTGAGCTGGTCTTACTTGCTGAACAGCAGGAAGCCTGCTGGCAGTAGGCCTTCTGGTCAACCATAGATAAGGGAATGAGTATGGATTCTGCTAGGAGCAGGCCTGGTTCCCAATGACCTCAGCGCTCCTATTCAACACAGATATCCTGCTGGCATCTGATTGGACAGGACAAACCCCTCCCTCAAACCAGCTCCCACTGGTTTCTTCTGCAGGTAAACTAAGAAAAAAAAACCTGACCTCTATTTTACCTTCTTGATAATTAAAGCTGATGATCAGGTGGACCTAATCACCCTTTAGCTGCATAATTAGGTGCTAAAGAAGGTAAGTGGGGTTCCTCAAAGAGACTTCTCAAATTACAGGGAACCTCATCTGTCCTCAGTCCCTGCTTGTGAATGTTAATTCTCCTAACCAATATCTGTCACCATCCATCTGATTGTGAAGCTGCTCAGTTTTTGAGTACATGGCCACTCAATCTTTGAGTGTGTACTTTCACTTTGCAATAAAGCACTTTCTCTTTTGCTATAGCCTGACTCATCCCTAAATTCTTTTTTGTGAGTGGTCAAGAACCTGGAAAGGTGTGAATAGAGGTCTCTTGCATCTCTGGAACCCTCTTAAACTCTTGACTGGTGACACAAGGTCATCATAAGCAAGGGTAAGAAGATGAAAGACAACAGTTTAATTCAATGTGTGTTTCAGAGATAACTGGTGGTAGTGATTAGGTATTGAGGATGAAGGAGAGACTGGAAATTGGGAGGCCAGTTATAAAGTCTTTATAGAAGATAGTAAATTAGGGACAAATTGTTGATATACCATGGATACTCTGTAAAGAAAAGAGGCTTATTTAATTCACCATTTTGGAGACTGAAAATCCAAATCTCTGCAGGTATGGCCTCTGGTAAGGGCCCCCTGAGATGCACCAAAATATGGTGGAGAGGTAGAAACAGACATATGCAAAGGGGCCAAGCGTGTGGGGTGGACTCACTTTATAACGATCCATTTTCATGAGAACTAACTCATTCCATGAGATCAGCATTAATTTCTTCAGAGGTCAATGTGCCCCCAATGGCCTAATTATCTCTAACTATCTCCCATCTCTTAAAGGCTCTACTATCTCACTATCACAACACTGAGAACAAAGATTCTAGTGTAGAAATCCTTGGGAGACACACTCAAACCATAGCAGACAGTGAACATAGAGATAAAGGGCATGGTAGGCAGAATAATGATCCCAAATGTTATCCACCTCCTAAGTCTCAGAAGCTGAGAATGAGTTTCCTGACATGGCAAATGGGAATTTAAGTTGCGGGTGGAATTAAAGTTGCTAATTATCTAATTTGAGGATGAGATTATCCTGGATGATCACAGCAGACTCAGTGTAATCCCAAGCCACCTTCATTATAGAAGAAGGAAGAAGAAGACAGAGAACCAGAGATGGCAACTTGAGAAAGAGTTGGCCTGGTGTTGCTAGCTCTGGGGATGGAGGAAGTTGCCATGAGTCAAGGATTGCAGGTGGCCTCTAAAAATAGGAAAGTCAAGGAAATAATTCTTCTTTGGACTCCTCACAAAGGATCATGGCTGTAATGACACACCTTGATTTTAACCAGGTGAGAGTTTTGGAAATTGGGGTTACTTTTCAGAATTCTAAATCTTTAAAGTGTAAGATAATACATACGTGTTGTTTAAGTTGACAAATTGGTGGTGATTTGTGACAGTAGCAATATAAATCAACACAAAGAGATTAGTTGAGTGATATGAAAAGGGAAGAATTGAGAAGATAACCAGTTAGAAGTTACTAGAGTTTTCAGGATCAGAATTAATGAGATTTCATATTGGATCAGGGGCTCATGGAGAGAGACAAAATACAATTAGGAGGTAGTTTTTAGATGCAAAGGGAGCAATGATTATGAAATCTCCAGGGTGAGTGCAGGTAACTGAAACAGGGAGGGAAAGATGAGAAACAGGCTTGTATGAGAAGAATGGGAATTCAGTTTCTTTAGCAGTACAACTAAGAGTTACAGGAGTCTTTGAGAGTTTGGGATCCAAAGAGGAATGAAGTCCCTCACATCTAAGATGCTAAGATCAGGAAGATGAGGTAAAGATCACAAACTCTGGGGCAAACAATATAAGATCACCATGGAAGTAAAGATAGGAGCAAAAAGAAATGGACAAAAAGAGGACAGGAAAAAGAAAAGAAAAACATGAGTAGTTTGATGTCAAGTAATCCAAGGAAGAAGGAAAAGAACAATCATGTAGAATGTACCAGAAATTTCAGGTGGGCTGAGGGCTACAGAGAGAGGGCATGGAGTGGCTTCTGGTGTTAATTTAGAGCTCCAGGGAAGAGGGAACCTGGTATATAACTCTGTTTTTGTCACCAGCAGATGAGACAGTAACCTGGCTAGGCCTTAGTTTCCCATATCATGAGAAACTGTATTAGTGTCCTACAGCTGCTATAACAAATCACCACAAACTTGGTGACTTATTAAAAGAAGAATATAAAAGAATATTAAAAAAACATATTTATTCTCTTGTAGTTCTGGAATCCAGAAGTCTGAAATAAAAATGTCAGTAGGGACATATTACTGTCATGGCTCTTGGAGGATCTGTTGTTCTTTACTTCTGCCAGTTTCTGGAACTGCTGCATTCCTTGGCTTATATCCACATCACTCCAATCTCGGCCTCTGAAGTCACATTGACTGCTCCTCTTCTGTCTGCTCCTCCTCCTCTGACTCCCTCCTAGAAGGATGCTTGTGATTAATTTAGGGCCCACCCTGATAATCTGAGTTAAACTCCTTCTCTCAAAATCTATAATTGAATCATATTTTCTGTGGCCACATAAGGCAATACTAACTCTTTTGCCACACATGGTAAATATTTCCAGGATATGGACATGGGGCATGGATATATCTCTGAGAATCATCATTCTACCTATTTCAAATGGGCTGGTAGACACTCAGACTATGTCATCTCCATCCATAGTCCTTTTTGGCACTGACATTTTATGCTTCACCAACAGATTGACAACATGGGAAATGCTATTGTAATTTAGCACAAGTCCAAAATAATTGACAAAATAAATGAGTCTTTATTTCCAACAGCAAGGATAATAGCATATGTCTTTGTTGCATGTACTTTTTACAACACTATCCCATGCCTTACTGATCACACACTACAAGGAATGTGTACTTTTCACTTACTCACTTGATCTCACTCATTTCATAAATTAATTTGCAATTCTAGAAAAATTGTTTCAGTCTAGTAAAATTTGGAAGTATTAATGTAACAGAAAATTTTTGGTTCTAGATTATTAAGAAATTTTGTTTAATTACTTTAAAGTCCATGTAGTACACTTTGAGAGATGCTGATGGATAGAAAGGGAAATCCCTACATCAAGTCATTGCTTTAATAAATGGATAATTCATGGCTATATTTTAATATTTAGGAACACAATTTACAAGATAAAGTGGTTTTCTAAATTGTCCTAAAATAGTTTGGAGCCCCAAGCATTTTCCTTGCTTATATTTTTAGATTGCTTTGTAAGCTGTTCATTTCACAGAAAGTACAAAGGTACACTTTGATCCTGTTAGAGTTGTTTCCAATTCTGATTTAGAGGAGTCTTAAAAACAAGTGAGGGCTTCTGCCATATTTAGAAGAAATAAACTTGCATTTTTATTTGGATTTTGTGTCAAATGAGACAAGGCAACACCTCTCCTTTTACCACTTCTTGCCTATTTGGTAGCAAGGAGAAAATTTGTTTTTCTATTTTAATGTCATCTGTTTTAGTGTATCTGCTTTCCTTTCTGCTGAGATTATATATTCCTCAAGGACGAAAGATATGAAGGAAAAACCCCAAACATCCGAAGTCTCCAAGCACCTTGTGGCATACCACAGCTAATAAGTCTTTGTTTATGACTTGTGGTAACAGTGCAAACTTTCCACCAGCATTTTTGACAAATTTCCAACTGCTCTCTATTTAAGAAACTAGACATTTCTGGCCATTGTGTTCCTAATATTTGAGATCTCTTCCCTGTAGGAAACCAGAAAGAAAAACTTTAAAAAGAATCTCAAACTCTTCAAAAGCTAAGAAGCGGGTTGAAAACTCTTCATAAAATTGAACAGTAACAATTTAAAAAAAATACACAAAACAAATCTTGCAGAATTTTTTTAATATGAGTTGAAATTAACTACATATTTCTAGGGAAGAAAAAAAGATCATTTTTAGAAAAAAATAAGAAAAAAAAACAATGTCAAAGGATTTCTGCCAAAATAGATAAAGGGATAAATGAACTGAGAAGGCACCCTGAGAGTGGCTGGTGCTTATCTCAAAAGTGACTTCCTCATCCACAAAAATATGTTATTGAGCATGAACATGCTTACCAATATTTTTCCACCAAACTCTAGTGAAGCTCTCTGGAGTCCTTGATAAACCCAACCTTGGATTCATGTGTTTTCTTTGTAGGGTCTATTCCTTGCAAGAAGCCTAGTAAGTTAGTGTGACCAAAATCCTACCTCAATATCTAATCATCTTAGACATCTGATCAAATTCTTCATCTGGCATCATCCTCCAGATAATATCTACTCATTCTTCTATGGTTTGGGTGAAGAATGTTACCTGCCCCTAAAAGTTCTTTTATGGAAATTTATGGTTCCAAGTGCAGCAAGATTCAAAAGTAATGACTGGTGCTCTGAACTCATTAGTGGATTAATCCACTTGTTGGATTAATCATTGATCCATTGGTAGCTGAATGGACTATTGGGTGTTAACTGCACTAAGATGGGGTGTGGCCTGAGAAAGTAGGTCACTGGGGACATGGTTTTGAACTATATCTTGTACCTGGCTACTCTTGTGCTCTCTCTCACTCTCTTTCTCTTTCTCTCTCTCTCTTCTCTCTTCTCTCTCTCTCTCTCTCTCTCTCTCTCTCCCCCCCCTTCCTGGATGCCACTAACAGAGCAGCTTTCCTTTACCCTACCCTTCCACTATGATGTTTCTGCTTTGGATCTGACTGACCTTGAACTGAACCTCTGATACTGTTGGCCAAAATAAATTTTTCTTCCCCAAGTTGTTCTTGTCAGGTATTTTGGACCCAGAAGCAAACAAACACACAAATGGCTAACATCCTGGCCTTTCTCCAACAAGAATTCTGTTAAGTCAGTTTCAATAGAATCACCACTTACCCTGTTAGTGATCTTCTATCCACTGACCAACCCAAAATACTTTTCCTATCTTTGGCTAGAAATTCCCACTTTCCCTTGTCGTATTTGAAATTGAGTCCAATCCAATCTCTTTCCCTTATTAGGAAATGCAATTGTAGAAGCGTCCCTGACTCCTATGTTCCTTGCCACCTTTAATGTGTTTCCTTAACAGTACTTGCCAATTCATTTTGTGGATTGATGTTTGTTCATATCATTCCTCTATCTGAAGTCCCAAACTCTGAAGTCTAGCTTATAAGGATGATTAGGACTCTGCTTACCCAGCCAGCTACTTGAAGCTCTCCATCTCTCTCCCATGATATAGTCTTATCTCCTCTGAGGGAATTGCAATGTCTTTGTTTTCTGGACTCTGTCCCATATCTATGTCAATCACCCCTTTTAATCCAAACCCTCTCTTCAACTTTGCTTCTTGTTTGCCTGTTTCTCAGTGGTTGCACATGCTACTTATTATTTTTGCAATGAGTTTTCACTGCCCCTCAATTGGCTGACTAACTGTTGTCATTGTCATTTTCTTCCTCTTAACTCAGCTTGGGTAACGTTACCTCCTCTCGGATGGATGTTGTATTGGTCTATTTTTCTTGCTCTAATGAAATATCTGAGGTAAGATAACTTTGTTGGGAAAAGAGTTTGTTTAGCTCACAGTGTTGGAGATTCAAGAACGTGGTGCAGGCATGAGCTGTTCTCCGGTGAACATGGTACCGGCTTAAGCGCATCCACAAGACGGATGGCTGAGTCTGTGGCCTTGGAAGGCACTGAGAAACAATAGTCTCTTTGGCTTTCCATTTGGTGATGCATGTTCTCCATCGCACTTGCTTCTCAGACATCAGTTAACCTAAGAACCTTCTGTTAGACCCAACCTCTTACAAATCAGACTTAATACATTGAGAAATAGGTTCCCAACACATGAATCTTTGGGACAAAGTCAAGCCACATCTAAACTGTAATGAACAGTACCTTTTCCCATATTGCTTAATTGCCCCCTTCCTCTGTGCTCAGTAGCTTCTTTTTATAAAGGAACTATAACCACCTACTGTTTATTTCTCTGCTAATCTCATTTCACGAATGTTCTTGAGGACACAAACTACTATGCTTAATAGTTGCTCCTAAAATATTTGAGGAACCTGAAAAATGAAGATTTCTGAGGTTGGTGATATTGTTTGGGGAAGTTAGAAAGAGAATACAACCTGAAGAATGAGCCGCCCACCCCCTCTGGTATGGCCAGTGTGATTCTATGCCCTAAATGCTCATCATGGCAGACACCATTTTTGTTACTTCTTTGTAACTGAATTTAATTTAGCTCAGAAACCCCATTATTTTCTAATTGCAAAACTCCATTTTACCCCTAACTCAGTTTTCCGATTTAAACCCAGTATTGCTGGGCAAATACTTAGTTGAATTCAATTTCTTCTTTGCCTCTTCTTCCTATCCCTTTGTGTTTGACCCAAGCATCATTAGAGGACCCCTGACCTCTTTGCTCATATTAATCACCTCATTGAATACAGCCTATTGCCTATTTTCTCTGTCCAGGCAACAATAGGGAACTCTTTCTTGTCTTTCTCTGGACTTTGCCTCCAACTCAACTTGCATCAAGTGTTAATTTTCTAGGCTCAGCCATGTTCTATACCTGGACCTGGGCTGGGTCTTACAACTCTGAAGGTTCTGCTTCAGGGAGCTTAGGCTATGACCTCTTTAGTTAGTCAGTTCTCAGATGCCTTCCCACAGACTCTGACCCACGGGCAGCATTTAGGAATTCTCTTTATCCCTTGGTAAGGATGATATGAATGTTGCCCTTGAACTCCTTTTCCCTAGTCTCATCCTTTCCCTTCACCTTAGCTCCCACTATAAAGACTTCTTCAGGGTGGTTAGTAACTAGGGTTGTCAATGATGACCTTTGGTGAGTGGTCCATATCTTTTTTTTTTCTTTTTTTAATAGATCAGCAAAATTTATTAAAAATGAGCACCAGCCTTCAAATTGCAGAATGGTAATAATAAAACCCATTGGATCCTCCCCCATCAGATTCTGGGTCTTATTTCCGTTCAAGCTTTCTGGAATAAAAATCATTGAATATGACAAGGTTTTGACTTTTGATATTTTATACATCATCTAGAAAAATATCTTAACATAATACAAGTTCAGCTACATCTACTCTGTACCTTTCCATTTCTTCTTTTCAGTTGTTCAAAACAGACAGGGGACAGAGTTTCTGAAAAGGTCCTTTGTCATGTAAGCTTCCTGCAAATAAATGATGAGCACAATCATCTGGCAGGTGTTACCAAGACCCATCTCATATCCCAGGATGCAGCCATTCTGACAGTAGAAGTGCTGGGCTAGCCAGTTGACTCCCTCCAGTTTATAAAGGCATAGATGAATTCCTTCCAAGCCTTACTGCTGTAAGTCCTGCCACTGTGCCCACTTCCACACTACCTCGGGTCTGCTCTTTGCTCACAGGGCTGGTAAGAAGTCCACGCTCAAAGTCCATTTGCCTGTGAGAGGCTCCAACCCTTGGGCCCTGCATGCATAACCTTTCCTGTGTGCTGTGGAGGGTCCTGGGAGCGCATAGTCCATACCTTTTGAATCTCTGATCTTGAGTGTATGTGTAAGCTCTCACACCTTGAAATGGAGGCTTTTTTGTAGGGCAGGCTCTGGGGTTCCATATATAAGCTTGACCTACCCCTACATTAAACTGCAGGGTTTGTATTCAGGGACAGTTTCTCTGCATCACTTCCAATATATCCTGGTCATTGAGTAATATTTCCCATAAGTGCCCCACCAGCCATTTTAAATGGATAGGCTGTCCAGACCAGAGAGGTGGCTTATTCCTTCCTCTTTTTTCCCTCCTGAAAGCTGGGTTAAATAAGGTTTAGATCCTGAAGATTTAAATGAAAACTATATACTTATCTGGGCACAGAGGGGCTTCATTATGTTAATATACCTCTCCATAGTGACAAATGATAGGTATAAATAGTGGAGTAGATAAAATTTTTTTTAAAGCTAGAGGACTATCCCAAACACCCTGACAATACATTATATAAACTGGCCCTGATCTATCTTCTCCAATTTTTTAAAGAGTTTTCAAAATGTCATTGATGGTATCTTTAGATGTGGATATTGCTTTAAAAATCCATCCTGATTCAATTTCTTCTGTTATATATGCATGGATTTATGTCATTTTAGCTTCTTATTTCAAAAGTAATGATTAGTTCTTCAAGCGCTTAGAGTTCAGACCCTGGTAGTTCTTATAAAATATGATACACAAAAAGTAGTATTCTAAATAAAAATAGATCCAAATGACATTCACTTGACTATTAGCTTCAGAGAATATACAAACATGATTTGCCATCCTGAATATAAAAATGATTTTTATTGAAGACTGACCAACATTAATGCTTTTTTTATTCAATAAGCTAATGGTATAATTGGGAACAGACCGTCAATTGTTCAGAATTGACGGAGAGACCTCCTTATTAGGGATTTGAGCTAGATGTCATTGTTTAGTGGCAATATTCATGCTGCATACTTTTTGAGAATACATGCTAAATTTAGACCTCCCAATTCCCAAGTTTCTCATGGTGATAAATTATCTGCCTAAAGTGAGGCTTACTCCCATAAAAGAACTTAGGATACTGTTCATATTTTATGCTTATTTTTTGAAGTTATGTACAAAATTTCCAAATTATCTTATGTGACAAAAAGAGCACTCTAACCCTGATATACTTCTTGAACCACAGACTGCTCTTTTCAGAATGATAAAAATAATTCCAAACTCACAGGGATCTCAGGATAAGAGAAGAGCACATAGGACCATTTTCTACAGAACTCAGCTGAGTAGACTTGAACTTGAGGTTAAATTTGAAGTGGGTGGTGAGAAAAGAATGGGAAATCCTCCTAACCAAAAAGCAATGTCCCCAGGATTCCCAAGGCATTGCTGGGTGGAACACTTATTAAAATAACAAAACTGTCTGTGTTAGTCAGCTCTCTACCATTGTGAAAAAATACCCGAGACCAACAACTTAAAAGGAGGAAGACTATTTTGGCTAACAGATTTAGAGTTTTTAGTGCATGATTGCTTGTCCTTCTTGCTTTGGGGTCCATGGTGTGGCAGTATGTGATGGTGTAAGTGTGTGGCCAAGGAAATCTGTTCACACCATTACAGCTTAGTAAAAAAGTCAGAGGAGGGGGCTGATGTCCCATACCCACTTCAAGGCATACCTCCAGTGACCTAACTTCCTCCCCCTAGGCCCTATTTCCTGAAGGTTCTACCACCCTCCAATGGTGCCACAGGCTCATAACCAAGTCTTTAATATGTGGAACATTGGGAGACATTTACAATCCAAACCACAGTACTGCCTGAAAAGGAAAGTTCTACCATGGGTACATTTTTACAACATGTGCTAAAAGCTCTAGTCAAATAATTTAATTAGGTTGGAGAATGAATACCAACAATAATTTGAAATAGTTTCAATTCTCCCTGAAAGACAACAGGTACCAGGAGCATATGTGAAAATGAGTGAAAAAAAAAAAAGTAAATAAAAAGAAATGATCCATTTTCCAACAGCTAGAAAAATACAAAATATATGTGAATAAACTTAACATAAAAATTATACTTATATAAAAAGGAAAAAACTTTACTAAATAAAGATGAGAGAAACTTAAATAAATGTAACAGATTTACTGCTTTCTTGAATGGGAAGACTTCAGACGAAAAGAAGTTACTCTGTATCCATTTTCATGAATGCATTCAATGCACAGCAAAATTTGGTGAGAAAATAAAAATGATCGCAAGTTGAATCTGAAAGAAAAGACCACATAATTTTAAGGAAAGAAATAAAGTGAAGCAGGATATATTTTCCTTCTATTTATAAACATATGAAATATAATCACAAAAAATCTGTGGGACATATCAATAAATTCAAATGGATATAAGATCAAATACAAATAAAATCAATAAATAATAAAGTGGCTTTCAAATTAGTATAGAGAAAATTAATTATCTAATGTGGAAAAAGCTGGCAGAACATTTGCAAAAAATTAGTTGAGATCCCATGGTTCCCTATAAATTAAAAATTAAGAATCTTCAAAATATACAAAATATTTACATTAAAAATAAAATGAATAATACTATAAGATATCTAAAAGTGAAAATTTACAAATAAAGATATAAATCTAAAAACTCTTCTCTATGAAATAGTACCATAAACAAAACAGATACTTGAATGACAAAATAGGATAATATCCCAAATAAGTAGGAAAACGTTCTATCAACCATCACAAAAAAAAATGAATAAATGATATTTTGAATGTTGAAAGCTTATAACTAGCTATAAGTACAAGAAAAAATTTTATACTTAAAAATTTGCCAAGACTTGAAAGAGCAAAAAAATCCACCTTTTAAACAGATATTTTATGATATAAAAAGAAAACACAGCCAACTGAATGTGAGGTTAGTATAAGTTTAATATCAAAGACAGAAAACTAATGCTTAAGAAAAGATTTATATAAATCAATTTCACATATAAATACAGATGCAAAATCTTTCTTTTCCACATTTGTTATTGATATATTATAGTTATACATAATGATGGGATTTGCTGTTACCTTACATGCACACAATATAACAATATAATTTGGCCAGTATCACCCCTCCATCCCCTCTTCCCACACCCTGATTTCTTCCCTCTAGTCTAATGATCTCTGATTTTCATGAGATCCACCCCCCACCTTTCCATTTTTTCCCCCAGGTTTCCAAGAAGAAAAAAAACATGTGACCCTTGACTTTCTGTGTTTGACATATTTTGCTTAACATAATGTTCTCATGTTCCACCTATTGTAGAGAAAAGTGACCTACATTCATCTCTTTATGGCTGAATAAAACTCCTTTGTGTATATATACCACATTTTTTTATCCATTCATTAGTTGATGGACACCTAGGTTGATACCAAATGGATTTTAGGACTTTTTTTTTTTAGCTCCATGAAGAATGTCATTGGTATTTTGATGGATATTGGATTACATCTGTTTGTTGTTTTGGGTAGTACTGCCATTTTAACCATATTAATTCTACCTATCCATGAACATTGAAGGTCTTTTCATCTTCTTGTGTCTTTTTTTCAGTTTCTTTCTTTAATGTTTATAGTTTTCATTGTAGAGGTCTTTCACCTCTTGGTTAGATTTATTCTTAGGCATTTTGTTTATTTATTTATTTTGAGGTTATTGTGAAGGGATTGTTTTCCTTTTTTCTTTTCCTCAGTAGATTGTTGGTATATAGAAAAGTCATTGATTTCTGTATGTTGATTTTGTAACCAGTCGCTTTGCTAAATTTGCTTATTTGCTCTAGCAAATAAAAAAAAACTTTTGGTCAATTTTTTTAGATCTTCTAAGTATAGATCATATCATATGCAAACAGTGATAATCTGAATTCTTCCTTTTGTATTTTTATCCCTTTTATTTCTTTCTCATGCATAATTGTTCTGGTTAAAATTTCTAGAACTATATTAAACAGAAGGAATGAAAGTGGACATCTTTGTCCTATTCTAGATTTTAAAGGAAATGCTTTTGGTTTTACCCATTTACTATGACTTTGGATGTTTTGTATATAGTCTTTATGTTTTTGAGGTAGGCTTCTTTTATCCCTAGTTTCTTCAGTGTTTTTTTTTTTTAAATCATGAATAGGTGTTGAATTTTGTGAAAGGCTTTCTCTGCATCTATTGAGATAACTAAGTGATTTTTGTCCTTAATTCTATTTAGATAATGCATCACACATATTGATTTACATATGTTAAACCATGCTTACACCTCTGGGGTAAAAAACATGTCATAATGTATAATCTTCTTAATATGTTGTTAAATATGGTTTTCTAATATTTTATTAAGGATTTGTTCATCTAAGTTCATCAGGGATATTGATCTGTAGTTTCTTTTCCTCAATATGTCCTCATCTGGCTTTGGTATGAGTGTGATATTGGTTTTATAGAATAAATTTAGTAGTGTTCCATCTCCTTCTGTTCCATGGAAAACTTGGGCAGGACTAGTGTTAATTATTCTTTAAAGATCTGGTGGAATTCAGTTGAGGATCCATTTTGTCCTGGGCTTTTCTTTGTTGGAAGAATTGTTATTACTGCCAACCTCACTGCTTGATGTCGGGCTATGTAGATTTTCTATATCCTCTTGGTTTAATACAGGTTGGTCATGTGTTCTGGAAGTTCCTCAATTCTAGATTTTATAATTTATTTTAATATAAGTTTTCAAAATTGTCCCTAATGATTTGCTGGATTTCTATGATGTCTGTGGTGATTTCTCTTCTTTCATCTCTAATTTTATCAATTTAGGTCTTTTCTCTTTTTTCTTTTGGTTAGTTTGGCTAAGACCTTATCTTGTTTAGGTTTCTAAAGAACCAATTCTTCATTTTTATCTTCATATTTATTGTTTATCCTTTGTATTTTTTCCTCAATTTTATTGATTTAACTCTGATTTTAATTACTTTCTTTCTTTTACTGGTTTTGGAATTAGTTTGTTCTTTTATTTCAAGGGCCTTGAGATACATCATTAAATTGTTTATTTGGGATCTTTCTGATTTTATTATGTATGCATTCATAGCCTTATCTTATCTTATCTTATCTTATCTTATCTTAACTTATCTCTTAGAACTGCCTTCATAGTGTCCCAGAGGTTTTGGTATGTTGTATCACCCTCCTCATTTAAGTCTAAGGGTTTTTTCATTTCTCCCTGATTTATTCTATCATCAATTTACCATTCAAAATTGTATTGTTTAATCTCTATGTGTTTATATAGTATCTATAGGGCTTTTTTGTTTTGTTTTTTATTTCTAATTTCATTCTATTATGTCTGACGAGATGCAAGGGATTTTTATCAAAATATCTTTGTATTTGCTAAGTGTTGCTTTGTAGCCTAAAATATTGTTTATTTTGGGAGAAACTTTCATGAGCATCTGAGAAGAAAGTATAATTAAGTCTTGTTCAATGAAATAGTCTTATAGATATCTCTTAAGTCCCTTTGTTTTATAATAATTTTTAGGTTCATATAATCTTTACTGAGTTTATGCCTTGATGACCTATCTAATGATATGAGAGGTTTGTTGACATCACCCAGTATTATTGCAATGGGGTCTACCTGTGGCTTTGATTTGAGTAGCATATCCTTTATGAATGAATTGTACCCACATTTGGGCATAAATATTTATTATTTTAATATCTTCTTTTTGAATTGTTCTCTTTACAACTATAAGTGACCTTCATTATTTCTTCTGATTAATTTTTGTTTGAAGTCTGCTTTGACAGACTAGTCCTTCTTGTTTTCAGGTTCCTCTTGCATAGGATATCAATTTTCATCCTTTCAATTTCAGCGTGTGGCTGTCTTTGCCTGTAAGGTGAATCTCTTTTAAACAACATATAATTGGGTCTTGTTTTTTAATCTATTCTGATAGCCTATGTCTTTAAATTGGAGAGTTAAGAACATTTACCTTCAATGGTATTATAGAAAGATACTTAATAATTCCTGCCATTTTGATTTACTTCTTATGCTTAGTTTGGCCCTATTTTTCATTTGCTTAGCTACTCTTTAAATGAGATTTGTTCATTTGTAAGCTCTGAGGTTTGTTTTTCATTTCTTCTGTGTGGATTCTTTCTTTAAGTAAGTTCTGTAGTGCTGGATTTGTAGTTATCAATTATTTTAGTTTCTACTTATCTTGGAAGGTTTTTGCTTCCTCTTTGATTTTGAAGATATCTTTGCTGGATATAATAAACTTGGTTGACAGTTATTTTCTTTTAGGACTTGGAACACATTTTTAAAATCTCTCCTGGCTTTTAGAGTTTGTGCTAAGAAATCAAAAGTAATTTTGACTGGCTTACTTCTTCATATGAACTGACATTTTTCTCTTGAGGTTTTAAAAATTCTGTCCTTGTACTATATGTTAGGAACTTTAATTATAATGTGTTGTGTAGAGGTCCTCTTTTGATCTTGTGTAATTGAGATTCTGAATGCCTCCTTTATTTGATATTCATATCATTCTCAGGGTTTGAAATTATTCTGTTGTTATTCAGTGCAGGATATGAATGAGAAATTTAATGGATGATAAATTAGTTGATTCTTTCTTAATTCATTTGGTTGTTTTTCTGTGTTGTCTTGAAATTCATTGGGCATTTTTATAATCATTCTATTGACTTCTTTATCTGGTATTTCATCCACTTCAACATCTTTGAGGCCAGTTGTTGATTAATCATAAACTTTGAGTTTTTGTGTAATTTTTTTCACATTTCTTGAATTCCTGTTTTGCATATTATGCATCTGTTGGGATGGATTTCTCTTGCACTGTTATGTGTGGGCCTTTTTAGGGAACAGCCTTCTTTTGGAAAATTGATCTAGTGTAATTTAGATTGAAATCTCCTTATAGGTGTGGTATTCACAGCCATTGTGTTAATTCTCCCTGTTTTTGCTATAGCAGTGGATATCTCTGAGTGGGACCTGTCAGCCCACCCAGAGTTGTTCCTATGTTGGAATCTTGTCACTATTTATGGTTTTTGTCTCTCCTTTTTAAATTAAAGTATAGCTGACATTTGAGTGTCATTAATTTGTGTGTGGAGCAAGGTGTGCTCTCTTTTGGCTAAGTTTAATTCAACAGCAGAGCCCATCTGCTTCCTCTTTCGCTTCGCTCCAGGCAGAGAAGCTGAATGTGTAATCAGCAGTGGATTGTAAGTACCCGAGGCAAAGAAAGCTCAGTGCGCCCCGCCTTTTTTTTTTTTTTTGGAATATTTTTTATACAGGGAGAGTTTGTGGATTGGGATTGTTGGCTGGGCTGTGGTTTCTTGTGCCGAAAATCCACTCTGCTGGAGCCGCCATTTGCTTTCTGATTGCTGTCTTGATGGCTCTGTCTACATTGTCCGGCAGACGCACCTAGAGGTTGGAGCTGGGCTGCGTGCCGAGCCTGTCCTCCGAAGGCTGGACCGCGGCCTCGAGCGCCTCAGTCGCCTGTTCACTGCTGCACCTTCGGGCAGAGCCTGCTCTGGGGTCGTTCTGCATCCCCCTGCGAGGGGACCC
>NW_026000093.1:9319264-9336158 GCF_001458135.2 Marmota marmota marmota | reverse complement strand
AAACAAGGAGAGAAATGAATTACAGTAGATGGGGTAGAGAGAGAAGATGGGAGGGGAGGGGAGGGGGGATAGTAGAGGATAGGAAAGGTAGCAGAATACAACAGTTACTAATAGGGCATTATGTAAAAATGTGGATGTGTAACCGATGTGATTCTGCAATCTGTATTTGGAGTAAAATTGGGAGTTCATAACCAACTTCAATCTAATGTATGAAATATGATATGTCAAGAGCTTTGTAATGTTTTGAACAACCAATAAAAAAAATAATAATTCAACAGCAGAATCTTTGTCTTGTGAACTTGTAGTGCCCTGGTAGATTCCCAGCACTTCGCAGAATAAGGGAAAATGAACAATAGCAACAATTTATGCAAATAATATGCAGCATTAAAATAAATACCTGGTTCCTACCATGACATCTAAAATATTAATTATCACAAAAAGGGGGGAGGACGTCAGAGTCAGCAATTGTCAGCAGTAAAAACAAAAGTAACTACAAAATAGATCTGGCATTAAGGCAAACATCGGGTGTCAACACATCATCACAGCAGTAATAGTTGCAACAACATGAATGGTGTGGGCAGGATTTATATAAACTAACCAGTTCTGAAAGATGGTAAAAATACAGTTAAGGGAAAAGAAAATGTGGTAGAAAGTAGAAGATATTTTATAATGTTTGAAAAGTGAACAAAGAGAATGCAGAAAAGATGTAAAAGGTAATGGTTATAACCATAAGGGAGGAGGATTTTAAATAGAAAAAACAAAGTGAAGGAAGAGAGAATGAAAGATCAAGAGAATTTGGCTGTTAGTGAAGAAGAAGAAAGGAGAGCAAGAGAAACAAAAGAAAGAAGCAAACAAAAAAATAGCCAGCCATAGTTTAGCTGTTGTGAGTTGAGCTGCTATAAACATTGATGTGGCTGCATTACTGTAATATGCTGATTTTAAGTACTTTGGATGTAAACTGAGAAGTGGGATTTCTATGAATCTCCATACCACTTTCCATAATGGTTGCACCAATTTGCATTCCCACCAGCAATATATGAGTGTACATTTTTCCCCACATCCTCACCAACATTTATCATTGTTTATAGTCTTTATAGTTGCTATTCTGACTGGGGTGAGATAAAATCTTAAAGTTGTTGTGATTTACATTTCTCTAATTGCTAAATATGTATATGATATGGTGGAATATTACTCAGCTTTAAAGCAGAATGAAATTATGGCATTTGCCAGTAAATGAAAAATATCATGCTAAGCAAAATGAGCCAATCCTAAAAAAAACTAGGCCAAATGTTTTCTCTGATATGCAGGTGCTAATTCACAATGGGGTGGGTGGGAAGAATAAAGTTACTTAGATGAGATATAGGGGAGTGAAGGGAGGGAAGGGGGTACAGAGGTAGGACAGATAGTAGAGTGAAACAGACATTATTACCTTATGTACACATATGACTGTATGACCAATGTTATTTTATAACATGTACAATCAGAAAAATGAGAAATTCTACTCCATTTATGTATGATATATTAAAGTACATAAATGTATTCTACTGCCATGTATAACTAATTAGAACAAAATTTTAAAATTAAAAAAAATTAACCAAACCAAATCCTAACCCTCAAAAGACAAGGCAAGGAAAATCAATGACATTTTAAAAATGCTAATAATGAGGAAAAACAAAACAAATGTGTATATGTTTATATGTCCATGAACCAGTCAGCATAGCAAGAACACCAAATTAAAAAAAAAGAAAAAAGATTTTTAATGAAAAGTGAAGGCATCATCTCCACTGTGATGATCAAAATATTCAACAAAAATGAATGGTCTTAGCTTATTTTCAGCTGCCATTCTTTCCATTTCTTCTTGAACTGTACACTACTGGGAGCCGGGTGGGGGTGGTTATTAACCCCTTCCTCTTTTTGTGTTACTTGTTGAGCTGACAATTAGAATGGCATAAGACTGAAGCTGGTTGAAATAGCTCTCAGAGTTTCTTTTCACCATTATAAGGTAGAATGGAATGTGAAGTACAGTTGATTGGAGTTTCGTCTGTATAAATAGAATGATGCATTCCTAGGACAGGATTACTGTAGAATTTTATAGAGGAGTTCGGGTGCTGGGGCTTAGTTGGGTATAATCTACTCTGAAGTGATTAAGATCTGGCAGATGCTGATTTTTGCTGGAATTTATAGATCTTAGGAGTCCCCCAAGTATTTTATTCATGGGACAGAGGAGTCAATCTTCTATCTACTCTGCTCCCCACAAACACAGCCTTCCCAGGTTGAGTACCTAAATATATTCCTACTTGCCTGTTTATGTTTTCAACCTCCTTCAGCTGGTCATGTGAGCTGCCAAACTCAAAGGAAGAGCAAGATGGGCTCCCCTTCACTGTTCTGAATCCCCCTGGGTACAATCTACTCTGTACTTATGTCACTCACATTCTGCTAGTGAATTTCACTTGGATTTTTTTTTTTTTCAAATGGGGACTTTTTTTTTTTTGCTTTTTGATTTCAAACAACATTTTATATTCTTTTTTATTATAAAATACTTCAAGTAGAAAATGAAATATAGACTAACAAAAGGCACTTGCCAAAAGAGTATGGCAGTGTTTGCTCCAATCTCTGGTGCTCTTACCACAGCAAGATTCAACATGGCCTCCTCAAGATGGCTCCTGCCTCAGCTCCCTACTGACCAGCTGAGAAATACACAGCACTTTTCAAACATGTTTGCAGTGCAGCCTCTACATCAGCTAAGTTGAGGCTGCTTTTGTGATTTATAGTTTTTTCTGTAACAAATCTGTTCATGGTGTTTCTCTCTGTGTTCTTTCTCCCTTTTGTGGTGAACGAGTACTCTGCTGATACTGCTGCCACAACCAGCTTGGCTCCAGTGTAATTTTTCTTCTTTGTTCCCCAAATTTCAATCTCTAATACAGTCTGACTATCCAATATGGAATTTTAGTAAAATATCTCTTTCACCCACTTCACTGAGAAGCAGTACTCCTACCGCTTGAATCTCCAGAGGTAAAGCTACTAATAATGAAGTCTTCCTCTAATCCACCATCTTGAATCCATTGCAGAATCCCAGAGCACACACAAGTGGGTCAAATCTACACACACACATACACACATGTATTTATCAGTAAAGTTAAAATTTTTATCAGAATTCACATATATATTATATATCCACATATAATATGTATACATAGACTCTAGTCTCACCTTATAAATTTATACAAACATACATTTTATATATAATCAATCCAAAAATTTTAATATACAGATCAAAAAAATACCCACAATGGTAGTAGCACAGTAATATGAAAAGTACATGGGATTAAAGGAAGGAGAGGACTCCCTTCATCTTAAGGCTTCAGATGTGGAGAAGTCAATTGTGTCAGAGTGGGGGTAAATAGGGGTGAATCTGCCGATAATGTATTACAGCTTAAAAAAATATCATAATAAATATGACACATGATTACATAACTAAGATTTAATAAAGCTGAATAGTAGATTCCAATTATTTTTTGTTAGTCTATATTTCATTTTCTACTTGAAATATTTTATAATAAAAAGAATACAAAATGTTCTTTGAAATAAAAAAGCAAAAATAAGTCCCCATTTGAAAAACAAAAGTCCAAGTGAAATGCAAAATAAATTCCCCCTCCAAAAAGAGATGAAAATAATGAATAAGCATATGAAAGAGCTCAGTTTTCTCTGTGAAAAGTGACCATTCACTTAAGATTGAGAGTGTGTGAATATACCCACAGAATGTCAATGTCAATTTAATTTAATATGACATATTTTGTAAAGAATCTGGCCATATTTAGTAAAATTCTTAGTATTTTTCTATCTTCTGGCCCTGAAATTCTATAAATGGAAATTTATCTTAAGTAAATTTTTAAAAATAGAGTATGTGTAAAATAAACATGAAGATTTTTTTCAAAGTATTGCATATAATAATAAAAGACTGAAAACATTCTTGGAATAGTACAATAATGAGGTGTATTATCGTGCAGTTATTTGAATGATTTATAGAAGAATATCAACAACATGGGAAGATGAATATGACATATTACCCCCAAAATAGTCAAGTTCAAAATATTATGTCCAGTATGATCTAAATTCTATTATATACATAGAATGAATATATCACTTTAAAAATGCATTATGTGCACACACAAACACACCCACAAAGGACAAAATAAGAGAACAACCATAAATTTCTACAGTAAAATGTAACAAGTGATATCTCTGGATATTAGAATTATTATTATCCATGTTCTTAGTATGGTTTGTTATACTATTCAAACTTGCCCTAACAAGCATGTTTTTTTTTTTAAATTATAAAATGAGAAAGACCCAAGTTTAACAACAAGAGGAGTGTAACATACCTTTTACTAGAAAAGTCATCTCCAAATTCTTATATGATTAAATTACATTATCTGTCTTTTTACTTAAAGTATATTATCCCCTTTGTAGCCTTACCTTACCTTTTCACCTATCGGAGAGATGATGTAATTAGTTTCTTGTCTTATTAAAGCTGGTTTAGTGGTTGAGGTATTTCTTGAGACTAGGCAGATGTTTCTGATTAATTCACTCTATTCAATTAAATTAAAACTCTGAAATGGAAATATTCACCCAGGTTGAAATTAGCTGGGCCTGTGTTTGTCAAGCTAAATGATTTTCAGGCTTAAAATTATGCCCGTGTAAGTATCTTTACCTGAATTGGCCATTGCTGTTTGGTAATTGCTTTTATTAAAAAAAAAAAAAAGTTAAAAATTCAAAAGTACAAAAGGAAAATAAACATCAAGTAATTCAAAAACACAAAAGTAAACATAAAAGCATTAAGCTTCTACCATAAAAAACTTAAGGCTTTTATACTTACTTTCCTTTTGTCCATTTTTGTTAGTTCAACTTATAGTTTCCTCCTCCTTGAGAACTGCTGTTAGTCCTGAGGAGGGACAGAGTTGTGCACCATCTAATTGCTGCCTGCTAGGGGTTTGCACTTCCCTACAGCATTCAGATGCACAGATATGAGGGGGACTTTTAGATCCAGAAAGTGTTTGAACAAAGACAGCAGAAAGTTACAGCATGCATTTTCAGGAACTGTCAAGTAAGTGGGTTTGGTAGGACCGGGGATGTGTTGGAGTGGCGGAAACAGAGCCAGACATTTAAATTGGAGCCAAGATGTTGAATGTCAAATTAAGAGGTTTGGAGCTCCCTTTGTACACAGCAGGCATGAATCAAATATTTTAACCAAGAGAATATTCTAGAAAAAAAAATGTGACGACTGGAAGAGGGACAGACAAGAAACCTGGAGGAGACTGGTCGGGAGGCTAGTGACCTTTTACAAGCAAGACTTGCTGACGGTGTTAGCAATGCAAGGAATCAGCAGCAGATGTTCCTACAAGGGTAAGGGCAGAATCTGGGCACAGACTGGATCTGGTAGCAGGTAGAAGGGGAATCTGAAGATGACTTCTTGTATCCGGCATAAGCAACACCAAAGATGATAACAAGATTACTAGTGTGGAAATGCCCATGATGATAATGATGAGGATTAAGATTCTCATATTTAAGGAGCGAGGGATCTGGGAGTTTGTTTTATATTTGATGAAATATATAAGAAACTACAGGTCTGGAAGTAGACAGGGCAAAAAAGGGAGAGAAAGAAAAGACTAAAAAAGTAGTAAAAGAGAAGCCAAGAAAAGAAACACAAGGAGAGAGGAGGAGGGGGGAGAGAAAGCCATTTGTTATTGATTCATTTGATAAATATTTATGAAAACCTTACAGGCCTTTTATACCAGGAATCCTTCTGAAGCCAGAATTAGACAGGCAGATAGGCAAGGGTTGGATCCAGAGAATGGAAGAATTGAAATGTTTAATTCCTTCAGAGCCCTTATCTAGATACCCTTATCTAGATAACCAGGTGGGTCCCTGCTCCAACCTGTTGCTAAGGTAACCTGTCCCAGGGATTGTCTCTCCCTACGGGGAGTCATTAATTACGCCCCCCCCTTCCTGCCCAGGTCACTCTACCATGGCTCCTCTAGCCCATCTCATTCTCACCTTTTGGCCACCCCACCTGTGCATCTCCTGGGTCTAGTCAGGTATGCAAGAAGAGAGAGAGAGAGAGATAAGAAGAAGAGAGCAGGAGAACAAAGGAATCCCAGAACATATAAAAAATGCAGAACACCTGGCTTCTGGGGATACCAGGATACCAGCTATGGCCCCCTTCTCCCTCCCAGGAGAAGTCTGTTACCCCTTTTTAAATAAACCCTGCTTTATATGCTTGCCTCAGCTGCTTCTCTAATATTATACTTCAACATGTGAGGGAGCAGAACTCATCGAGGGTAACTAGAGGTACCACTTCGAGATGCTGGGTATAGAAGTACTGCAGAAGACAGCAGATTCTCTGACATCATCCCACCCGTGAGAGGAAGGCAGAGAGCAAACAAGTAGACAGTGCTGCCTCGAACAATGAAGGATCTGCAGAAAACCAGGCCGACAAGGCTGGTCTCTCTCCTTTGGCTCAGAGGCACAGGGCCCAGGGCCTTTGATGTTATAGGACACATGAAAATGCTTTGGTATATTTCTACATTGAAGCAAATGTTTCAATGTCGGATATTTGTCTCATACAAATGTCATTGTGAAATATAATTTTTTTGAAATTTTTTTTTTCTTTCACAGAGGAAGGGGTCAGTGAAATGAAAGTACCCAGAACCCACAGAATTCTGGTGGGTTCCTTTATAGTGAAGATCAGGAAGCATCCCTGAGGAGATAACTGAATCTGAGGAGCCATGAAAGTAGTATCATGTAGAAGACATCAAAAGAACAGCACCTGAGAGGTCATTTCATGTGGCAGGTAGACCTACAACTGGAAGCAGTAGCATGCTTAGAGGTAGACCACAGGGGGTTTAGAGGCAAAGGAAGAAAGAACTGCAGAATCCTCCCTTTTTAAAAACTGCAGTAAAGGAGAAAAGATACTGGAAGAGTCAATGGAGGAGGTAAAGTGGAATTGAATGGGTGTTTCATGTTAGTTTTTCTTCAGATTAACTTCTTTTGTGCACCTCGAGTTCACATCACCGCTGTTAACATTATCAAGGGAAAAATTGGGCCAATTTAATAAATAATTGAATCCTATCCCAATGGCACCATGGTGGGCTGTGCAGAGCCAAAGCTAACACTTGCTAATGTTCACAAGACACTTAGTAAACGCATAGAGTCTGAGGAAATGCATATGTAAATTGTCCACTGCTCTTGTACTTTTCCAGCCCTTAGAGTGGCGCATTAATATGACCTACGGTGACAGCTGCTATCTCTTCTGTCACATTTATCTAAAATAATTGTCCTCTTCTCATCTTCTCTCTGGTATTATTTAAACTATAGTGAAGGAGATTATTTAGACGTCTGGCTCTGGGTTCACTATTACTGTAGTCAGCCTCATTAATCTTCAAGAACTTTTTTCATTACCACAGAGCTGTGACTCATCTGAACACACACAGCCATCTGAGGTAAATTGAATTGGGAATCTCTGTCTCCTACCACTTTTCTTTCATTTGTTCCAGTTGCAAAGTTCAAAGAAATGTTGCTTAGACCCATAGATTTGTGGACAAAAAAGGTAATTTCTTTAGTGTGGATGCTGTTGTTCTAGCCTATGGAGCATCCACTTGCTCATCTTTCTTTCTTTTATGGCACCAGGGATTAAACCCAGGGGTGCTTTACTACTGAACTACATCCCCAGCTCCCCCTTTTTTATATATTTTATTTAGAGACAGGGTCTCAGTGAGTTGCTTAGGGCCTTGCTAAATTGCTAAGGCTGGCTTTGAACTCACGATCCTTCTACCTCAGCCTCCCGAGCTGCTGGGATTACAGGTGTGTGCCACCTTGCAGGACCACTTACTCATCTTTTAAGAGTTTCTTATCCTATGAAGAAACCCATAGGATAGCTGCTACTCAGTCCTTGCTTCAGCTTGAATAGATTCTGTCCTGTTTTTTACTGTTCTGATCTAAACATACTCCCATCATAATGGGTAGAGTGTAAATTCTAGGGTAAGACCTACTTAGGTTATCTCACTTCCCTCTCTATCAGCATCCTGGTTTTCAAAGTGAATATTATCCTACTATCAATCTAGAATCTTTTGGAGAATCAAATCAATTAATTGCTGGCAAAGTTCTTAAAACTTACTAAGTTTTCAGTAAATGTTAGTGGTATTTTAAAATATACCTTACTTTTCCAATGACATTGTCAAGCACTGACTTTAGGTGTTTTCTTAAGAAAATAACAGAACAAAGGAGTGATTCCCCAAAGGATTCCTCTTCCCTCCTCCACCTTCTCCATATCTGTGGAGCATTAAATCTTGCATATTTCATCTCCTAAATATCTTTTCACTGTCTTTACCAGGCCACCAATGGCTTTTTGCTTAGATGATTGGAAAGACCTCCTGATTGATCTTCATCTTCCCTTAAGCAAGGCTATGCTCTGACCTCTTTTCTGCACATAGCTGAACTGAGGTTTTAGAAATCTAAACCAGAATATGCTAATTGGACCTAAGAGCATTCAAATGTTTTCATTACCCTTAAGGTAAAGATCAGACATCTTCTGTTGGCAGGAGCTGCCCCTAATCAGGTCAGATTTATCTTGTCTGCCCCTCTGCCCCCAGCCCCACCAACTCTTATGACTACTATCTTGTGTCTCTATCCTGAGCTGCTGCCATCTACCCCTGAGTGTGGTGAAGGCTGCCTTCCCTGTCTCATTTAACATCCACATGCTGGGAACTGAGTACATATTGCATATTGCACACAATGAACATCAATTGAATAAAAGTGGTTGAAATGATGTATTTGGCATTTAGAAATAGCTCGTTTTTAAAACGAGAAGTTTGGGTCTTAAGCACTTTTGATAGAGGAATAAAGGCAAAGTAGATGTGGTAACACCTACTCCATGACAATCAAAGAAGACAACATAAATGAAGCTTCTAATCCCAGGGCCCCAAAAGGGGTAGGTATAGAACGAATCTCTCTCCCTCCTTCCCCTTCCCTCTGGTTGCCTGATTCACTACTCTTTGTCCAAGAGGATTGAAGTAATATAAAACTTTCAAGTAAACACTGCTCTTGTCACTTTCTTGGTCAGGGATATCCACAGTTATTGATTATCTTTCTGTCACAACCTTGCAGTCCCAGAGCAGGTGATGTGTCAAGAGAGAGGATAATTGTAAAATCATTCATCTAGTCTTCCCCAGCCCTACGGTCTGTTCATTTTCCACTTGGGCTTTCCTATTTCTTCAACCACTCCGTGAAACCAATGTCAACATATTACTGTAAGAGACAAATGTGATAGCAGAGAGCAGAGAAAAAGAAGTGATTTCCTGGATTTTGTCTATCAAAAACCTAAGCAATTGGGTAATGGAGAAGGCACAAAAGTTTGGAGGAGAGAATCATGCATGAGTCAGCCTTTATCCATGTCCCTAAAACTCACAATATCCTGAGGCTTTACACCTGAGAATGCTTCTTGGGATGTTGGAGAAGCTGGAGGTGTTATTCACCTCGGGTTCAGCTACTTACCACACACAAGGAAGGTGACTATATTCAAAAAACCAAGAAGACATAGGACTCTCCTCACACAATCCATCTTTCTCAGAAGCTGATTTATGAGTAGTGTCTATTGGTGATTGATGGATGTTCTCAGACCTGTGGGTGCCTTCTCACAGTGGGTGATGAATGTCCGCAGTCTGATGGGCACCCTCTCAGAGCAGGGGGTCAGATTATGCAATCTGCTCCTCATCACCTGGTCACCTCCTGCTTTTAAGTTCCGCAGATCTCAGGAACAGTGGTCATCATCACCTTGGGCTATTCCTGTCACTGATTAGTTTAGACACATGCTGTTCCCAACTTATTACACAATGGAGGGTCTAGAGGGAACTATTGCCCTGGGGCCTTCTTGCTGTCCCCAAACTCAAGTTAATGAAAGGAGAATTGTTATAGAAGGTGAAGTTCAGGTGAGGTTAAATAGGGAGTCAGGCTTGAGACCTGGTCTCAATGCTTGGGTCTAGAAGGGCTCAGGGGCTACACAGGCATGATGTATACCTAAGTAGAACCTCTGCAGGCTGATCCCTTTAGAAATACTCAGTTTGATATATTTTTGGTATCTGAGAACAGAAGGGTTTTGTGCCTCATTACCAGGTTCATCCCAGGAAAACCTAAAGTTGAGAAGAGATGGTTTCATCATGTTTCTAGGAAGCCTCACAGAATTTCCTGCAGCATAGTGTGCAAGCAGCAGAATGAATTGCAAGTATCCAAGAGCTGCAAAACATGACCACAGTGATTTCTATACATAAAAAGTTGCATGAGAACATCTGAAAGGTCATAGCATAGACTACTGACGAAGGACCAGATTGGGGATGCACACGGCACCAGAGGCAGGTATGGCCAAAAGATAGTGAGGGGGAGATAGATCTTAATCCTGCTTATACACAACCATGGTATTATTTATGCACCAGAAACTTGACACAACCCAAAGGAAAGGATGGAAGTGAGATGGAAGTCATAAGTTAAACTAACTTATGTCAGGATTTTTACAACAAAGTTTTGACCTTACCAATAAATTAAGAGGAAGTCAAAATAATAATTAAGTTGAATTATTGAGCCCTGGACTGAGATGGTTCTTGGTACCAAGAGTCCTGCAACTACAGCCCAGGCAAGGTCAACATAGTAAACAGAGGAATGAATAATTCTCTCCTATCTTCCTGCTGGGGTGCAGGTGGGGGGATGGAGTGAGCTGTCCCTTATTTTAAAAATCTCGTCTCTGTCTTCTATGGCAGTGATAAATTGTGTTTGAACAGCATCCCTGAAAACACTTTAGATCCACTATTGCAGCTATGGATGACCTAAAAAAAATGTAATATTTTAAGAGTCACCATAGATTTAGCCTCAGTGGAAATACCCTGTTACACAACCAAGAGCTATCATTCATTCTAGTTTCATTCTCTGCATAGTTAAGCTAACTTATGACATCTGGGTGTGTTCTAAAGTAATGGCAAATATTCGTTTGGCCAGCCACACTGGAGGTAATGGACAGTAGTAGAAGAAGACATACCTGAGCTTCAAAGCCAGTCAGACCTAATTCCGATAATGTGCTTTTATTTAATTGCTAAGTTGACTGGAGTATGCCATTTAACCTTTCTAAGAATCAATATTATCATGCACATACAAATAAATATAATCATCCTAATATCTGGTAAGTTGTTATAAAGGTCAAAGACAATATCTGTAAAATGTACAATATAATGCATAATATAGTTCCAATCTCATTGATGATTCTCAGTAATAGTCACTTATTAATAGCTGATCAAGGACTTTATAAATTAAGATATATATCTAGGGAGAAAAAGGCCAACACGGTTCTTTATCATGTACCATAAAAACAAAAAACTTGTAAAGGAAATATTTAGTCATTTTCAGGGAAAATCAGATTTTGAATTCACTTAAAACCTGAAGTATTTTTATATTGAAGTACAGTGCATGGCTAAGAGTAAATTAAATTTGCAATTTTAAGACAAGCATCCATTCACTTTAATGGGTATGTTTCAGGATTCTTTGGGCCTCTGAAAATACAAAAATGAATATTGCATGGCTTTTGACTCAAGCAGTTCACAATCCAGAAGGTAAGCATTTACAGCTATTAATATTATAAAATTCATGTTTGAAATAAGACAAATGAAAAAGTAAATTCCGTCCAAAAGACACAACTCCAATACAATGGAGTATCCATATATTTATTTTTAATCTATCTAATTTATAGAAAGTCACAAATTTAAGTGTAGCCATGTTGTAGGGGTAGAAAACACTCAGGTGTCAAAAAAAAGGAGAAGATATAAGTGATCATATTATAACTATGTAAAGAAGTCTTCCTGGCTAGACAGAAGTTATAGTGGATGGATTTTATTCCAGAATAGAAAAAGGCCCAGAAGCAAACAACGGCGATGAGTAAAGGCTTCAATCTGTGGGACATCCTGAAGAAAGTAGACTATTTGACAATCTTTATTGATTTTGTCTCTTAGTAGATGGAAGAAACAACAAGGAAAATAGCTATTTTTGTATTTAATTCCAATCAACCAGAAAGAGCTTCCTGTTGGACTAAGGATTGTATAAAACTTGGGAAAAATCCAATCACCTTGGATTATAAGAGTGCCAAAAGGAAATGGCGGGCATAGACAGCCACGAACACTAGACTTTGGGAGAATAGATGGTTCAGAAGTTCATAAAGAAGGCTTTCACGGATTTCCTGGTGAGAAACTCTGAAAGGAAATACAGTAGTAAAAAGAGCTAGAAAAAAAATGTTACTTAAGGAATATAGAATTATAAGTTCTTATATTAAAGAGTCAAGAGGGAAACTGATGGAAAGAGGGAGGCTATCTTGGATAGACAAAGAAGGAGAGAGAGAAGCCTGCAGAGACCCACAAGTAGATGGAGACAGGGAGAATGACACAGCAGAGTCAGGGGAGAGCTAAAGAACCAGCAATGAGTTTAGAACTATTACAAGGTTCTTGGTTCCAGCTTCTATGGTATGGACTTCTCTTTTGGGCAAAAAGCCTGGAACAAGTTCCACACATGCTTCCAAAAACCTCAGCCTCTCATATTCTGGTTACACACAGAGCCTGCCTCTACTAGGAAGATTTCTTTGCTCAAGGGAGTTGAATGTGGTGCCATGGCTCCTAAGTGCCTACAACTGGGGTCCACAAAGAGCACAATTGTCCACTCCAGATGCTTCCCAGGCACAGAAAATATGATCTAAGTATAAGGGAAAATTCTAAAGATGAAACTACCAGCTCCAATGATCCCAATGGGGAAGCCAATGCGTAGGCAGCCAAGAACATCACATTTATTGGCATAAGAAGTTCTCAAATGACCTTAAATTTAAAATGCATTTACAAAAGCAGGAAGAAAAATCACATGAAGTGAAGAGAAGAAAAGAATACAGATGTGGCAATTCAAAAAAGTTGAGTTGAAGCTTTCAAAAATGCTGAGGATAGGTATCAGAACTTCAAAATCGGTAATTTTTTTTCGGATAATCCAACACTTTTTGGGAATAGCCATTCATTCACTGATTCAGCTGTTCAAGAACATTTTTCAGATCTGTTTTATTTGCAAAGTGTAACTGTGGTATTAAAAGAAATGATAAGATTTCTAATTCCATGAGCTTGTGTTCTAATCCAGAAATCATGAAGAGACAGCTATTTGGACAGGTGGGAGGTATCTGACACACAAACAGTGATGAGCAATGGGAGTGTGTCTATGTGACAACATGAAGCACAGAGTCAACAGAACTGGGAAGGGTGTGGTCAGAAAAGAGTATAAGCAGAACTTTACCACAGGTATAAGAACAGAGCAAGAGGGATTGGAAGGAGATTGTTAAACTGATTTTTGGTTATATTAGTTGAGGGTAGGTTAAGCTGCAGTAACAGTTTTGCCCAAACATGTAATAGGCTCATTACCCTATTGAAAAGAACACAAATAATAAAAGGCCACATTCATACCTTATTAACTAAAGACATACAATATGATAGACAAAGGATCATTTAAGATTAAAATGTTTTTTTTGAGTGATATCTAACATATTTGAACATTTAGTGGGTCTTACGTTGATACTATTTGTATAACTATCTTATAAACAAGAAATGTGCAGATTGGGCCATTTACACATCTTGACCAATGTTCTATAGGTGGTAAACCAGAGACCTGGGATTGGAACCTGATGTGTCTGACTCCAGAGCCTTACTTCTATTTTATTAATGCATCGTATCATCTAGATAAATAAGGTAATAAAGTCAGGTTGGAATAGTAGTAATTGAACAAACATACTTAAAATGTGGTTGAGTATTCAATGTTAATCTGAAATAGAGTGCCAAGTAGCATTGTAATAGGCCCTACCCCATGCATTAGATAAGCTAGTAACTTAAATAAAAACATAGATATGACATATGTAATATCCATAGTTTATAAAAAGCTGAAAGACACACTTAATGTATCCATACATAATTTAATTTTTATAATAATATTTCATGATCAATATTATTATCTTTTTATTATCTTTTCTGAACTGAAGTTCAGAAATGCCAAGGAACTTGACCAAATTCATTCAACTATTTAATAGGGGAGCCTAGATTAGAATCTAGATCCTAATTTTCAGATTGCTACTCCATATGCTAGAGAGATACATCTGGAATAGTGCTCACAATAGTGCCACTGTATTTTAAGATGGTCATTAATAAATGACTGTGCCTAGAAAGGGACAGAAAGGGTCCATGAAATGATAAACTTAGAATTCTATTATCCTTCCTCACGTACCCCACTTGACATTCTGCTTCTACATAGCAATGCTACTTAGCTCTAGCTTTGGATTATTCTGACGTGAACAGTCAGGGTATACCACCTTACTTGTTTTGATTGTCCTGACTTCCGCACATGGCCATGCCATTCTAATGTGGGGCAGAACTGGGGGCAGAGTAGTGAAATAAAATAAGGGACTGGGGTGACTGATATTTCCTGCTCACTTCTCTTTCGCATTCAGAGCTGTGTCCTCAATTTCCATGAGCAATAAGAACTTTATTTCCTCTGGGAAAGAAAGAAAGAAAGAAAATTCTTAGAGGTGTTAAGAGAAAGAAAGAGCTGTCAAAGACAGAGCCTGAGCTACTCACATATTAGCCATGGAATCATTTACTGAACGTTGAAATACCCATTTGTAGTTTCCACACAACTAACTTCTGGCTGAATTGTTCCTACTTGATGCCCTCTGCCTCTGTTTTAACATTTCCTTATATTTCATCTACCTAATGGTATAAATGCATTTTTATGATAGCCTGAAAAAGGAAACTTTAACAATACTTGTGCATTTTCTTGTCCCCCTCAATTTTCTGTACTTATATAACAATTGATAAAATTCCATTTGCTACAGTTGTAATTATAGAAAATAATGTGGAAGAGAAACACTTTGTCTATGTGAACAGGTTTAGGATGAAGAATTTAGGAATTATAGTCTAGAATTATGATGATAATGATGTTAGTATCACACAGTGAGGGTCAGGTTGTACTTAATTGAATCTTGAACCAGCCATAGAGCTCAGAACTGAATCTGGTACACAGGAGATATGTGTTGAGTATTGAACAATGCATTACTAATAACAATGCATTACAATGAATTCCTTGTACGAAAAAATGATGTCTCTGTGGAGGACCATGTGAAGAAAGGTCAAGGAAGAGTAAACTATAAGAGTCTATAGTAAAGAGAAAGGAACTATCCATGGGAAGAATGGGTCTGTTATGGGATACTCTTTGTTATAGAAACTGAGAGTGTCAGTGGGATGGGTAAATTTATGCCCTTTCAGTGATGATAGTAGTTTCCATTAACTGAAGGGTCAATACATGTTAGGTATTATATTTTGCATATATAATTTTACTCCTACAATCTAATGTGAACTGGTTATTAAACTACATTTATTGGTTAGAAGACACACTCCAGTGTGCTTACATAAAACCACTGGCTCTTAAGAGATATGGGGACACAAACCTAATACCTGTGCACTGATCGATGCTATGATATGGTAACTTTAATTCTTTGTAAAAAAATTTACTAACCGAAGGACCACCTTATTGACTGATATATTAGATGTGTATGAACCTATTTTGCTATTTTGTGCTATTTTATAAAGATCCTTCTTTACACCTTTTCCACACAGTGAAATCATGAGTGTCAAATTCTTTCTCTGCACTGCGGCCATGAGAAGAGGTAATTCAATATAGAACATATTTGGGAACTGATATGTCTTTCAATGTGGAAATCCTTCAGGTTCCCTTTCGAGTTCAAGTTTGGAAAAAAGAGGAAGAAAATGGCAGGTGTTGATCCAAAACGGAACTCAGACATGGTTGGGCATGCAAATATTTACATCTTTCTCTGTTTTTATTTGGAAATCTGTCTCCACTTTGTCATTTATTTAATCATCTGTTTGATTTAATCAGTCTTTAGGACTCGGCAGAATGTAGCTTTTAGTCTTGCTTCTTAATTGCTTAGGTTTTCATCTTCTTGGCCCATTTAACAAGGCATTGAGCACAATATTAGCAAGAGACTTTGCTCTTCCCGTTCATTTAGGACATATTAAAAGGCATAAGGACTTCTTGTTTATTATTTAAAGGTATAAATATCCTTAGGGGTCTAATTAAATTCTGAGGAACTAGAAATGACAAAAATTAGAGTTGAGACTGAAACAAAATACAACTTAATGAGAATTAATTTATCACACAAATGGGACATGTTTTGCAGGTAGGTGGCCCTGTTGTTCTAAGAGGAAGATCGGTACTTTGGATTTCTCACCCTCTATGATAAGTATTAAAGAAATTTGTAGATAAAGGGCAAAGTGTTTTTATGCCAAAATAAGCTACCTATAATGATGATTTGTAAGTTATAAGAATGCAAAGCACAAATACAGATTTTTGAAAAAAAATCACAGATTTAGAATAGCAAATTCCTGATATAATATATTCTAGTACAAACCCATATTCTAACTCTTGCATGAAGCTTCAAAAATCATGTGTGGAAGTAAGTAAAGGAATTCTTAAGGAAAATATCAGATGATGATGACTAACATTTGTACCATGAATGACTGTTTGAAAAATGACATGTGTTTATTATTTAGATACTGAAATGCTGAGGCAAAGTGCATATTGGAGTTTAAATAGCTACTTATGTGAAAGAAAGTGGGGATCTTTGAAAATATGAATTTTTCAGACAATCCTGATTCTCAGTTTTAAATCTCTCTTTTATGTTCCTTAACTAGTATAATCCCTTTTCTTTGTTTTTTTCATTCTCTCTCTCTCTCTCTCTCTCTCTCTCTCTCTCTCTCTCTCTCTCTCTCTC
>NW_026000093.1:9257530-9318267 GCF_001458135.2 Marmota marmota marmota | reverse complement strand
TCTCTCTCTCTCTCTCTCTCTCTCTCTCTCTCTCTCTCTCTCTCTCTCTCTCTCATTTTTTTCCTTTTTTTTCTTTCAGTAGGATCTCACTATATTGCCCAAGCAGGCCTTAAACTCCTAGGCTCAAGCAATTCTGTCTCAGCCTCTCAAGTAGAGGCTCACGGCACAGTGCCTGCTCTTTTCTCTCTTTATTTCTTTACCCCAAATTCTCCACCTACCTTCAGAGGAGCTGCAGCTACCATCTGACAACTAGTGGCTCTTATAGGGTCAAAGTTTGTGTAGAGACTCCCCCACACCCTAAAGCAATGAGATGGCTTTTAAATTAATGAGTTCAATCCTGCCCAATGTGTGGCATTTAGACTAAAAATCTTGATATTGTCAAAGTTCCAGCAATGAATGAGCTTAGAGGTGTTAGTTTATGATAACAAAAGTCACTGGCATGTAATGTATAATTTCCAAGAAGAAATACTGCTACCAAGTGACTTGAGTAGTGCCTCAGAAGACTAATATGAAGCACTCTTCTTCATGGATATATGCAGAGTTGGATGCTTGACTTGAAGGTTAAATAGCCTCAGGTACTGAAGCCTGTTGTGCCCATGGAGATAATCAATTCAGGACAGTCACATAGAGGCCATCTTCTCCCCTGTTTGGCACTTGAGTGTAATTTTGGAGCTAGCATTTCTGTCTTGCTAGTTTTCTTCCACTCTTATAGTCTTTCTCCAGAAAGGGCACAACATAATAAATTAAGTTCCTCTTTGAAAATTGCATATCAGTTCTGTCTCCCTGAAGTTGCATCCAGGATACACTGGGTTTGAGATGTTCACACACATGTTGAATAGGTTGTCAGACATATTATCAATGACTTTTGTGCAGAGATGTAGCCCAGGGTGACCTAATTCCAAATGCTCAGTCTTTGCACTGGTATCCAACAGAAGTCTAGCTAAACAGGAGCCTCTTCTAGCTTGCAATGCTCACTTTTTCTTCCCTGGAATCTTTGTTACCTTTCTATCAACAGTGTGTTTACTTCTGTCTGTAAATTGTGTGTTAATGTGGAGAAATGAAGGAAGTGTGAGTGACCAAAGAATAAACTGGAAGACTTCCTTGGAGGCACTTTCTGAAGTTGTAACCTGGACAGTTCACAACTTCCTTGTTCCAATGTGAGATGGAACCTGAGGATTCATGGTATCAACCACAACAATGTTGCCTCATTGCGTCTATAATTCTTTGTGTCATCTTAGGGAAACTTTGCTGGGCCAGGTTTCTTTCTTTCTCTTTTTTTTTTTCTTTTTCATCCTTGTCATTTTCTTCATCTCTGTCTTTTCTAATTATCTTTTCTATATACTCTTGTGACTGAAATCATGATTTTATTCCATTAAGTCACCAAAAATCACCTAGAAAAGTTCTATCAAAACATAGCTGTCAGTGAAAATTTCATTTTGTGGAAAGGTTAAATTGATTTTATTTTAATAATTTTAATTTGTTCCTGCCACGAAGATTCATTTCTGATAATTTCCTTTTAAATTTAAAAGTTACTTTAAATGATGTCATTTAATCTCTCTCTTCTGACTTATTCTGTTATCTGCTGTCACGTCAACTGTGTAGCCTAGGAAACCTGAAGCCAGCCCCAACAATATCAAGTGTCTGAATTCTCTTCCCTATTTTGTCTGATTTATTTTATGAAAACTGGTAAGTCACTTAACCACTTTCTTCCTACACATCTGAAAAATATGCACGATAACTATTGTCAACAAACAATGCTTACTTTTTATCTGCCTCGCATCCATTCTATCACATTTTAACTCAGAGTGCTGTTTGCTCAGCGGGGGAGGTAAAAATCAAAAGACAAGAGAACAACTCGACATTTGATGGTGTTCTTCATGTAAGTGCATCTTCTATAAGTCGTGTCTGTGAAACAATGATACAAATGCTAAAAGTCTGTAAAAATGCTGTTAGAAATCAGGATCAACTTCATTGTTTATTGTTTTTTTCGACAGATGTTGGTGATGTTTTTGACTTCCTAGTTTTATATAAGTTCCTATACCCGAGTTCCTGCCTATACCAGTGCAGGGTTACAAGGTTGCCTGTCTGAACAATGCTACATTTCAGAGCAACCCAGCCTGTGAGCTGGCAGTAGCGGGGGTATGCCCTGTGGACAGGCACACGAGTTAACCTTAATTCAAATCTAGCTCTGTCTTGTTAATTAATCCTGAAACCTTGAGCAATTCAGTCATCTTTTTGAGACTCAGTTTCTTTATCCGTGAAATGAGTCATTAACAATACTGACCTTATGGACTTACTGCTAAATGATAATTAAATAATATGTTTACTTCATATGGTGTGTAGCATACAGTAGACAATGAATTGTTGATGAGCATAAATGATAGTTATAAGTTGCAGAATGGAAGATAAAAGCCCTTTCCGGTTTACTTTTCTAGCACTGCATTAAAGCATAAGCCCCTGGAGAGATATCACTCCTTAGCTATGAATGGTGTTTGTCATGTGTGCATCTTATAAAGTTCCTGCAGCGTGTAGGCAAGCAGCTTTATCCCCATCTTGCGTACATCAAAAAAGTCTCTTCTCAACTTTTTCACCGTAACTTCCTTCAAAGTCCCACATGTACAACATCAAGGTTTTTAGTTTGATATAATCAAATCTGAATCTAGTTCTAATGTTTGCATTCCTCTGCTTCACCTACCCTGCTGTATTTTTCCTGACTTTCTGAGAACCTGGATCGATAGTATAATGTTAAATTTCATTTGTAAGGTCAAGTCATCATTTGTGATTATAAATTTCTACAGGAAAAAAAAAAAAAGAAAAGAAGAGCTTCAACTGACTTTCCAAAAGATGGAGAAAGATGCTGAAATACTTGGCTCACAATGTCCTTTCTCTTGTAGCTGAAAATTAAACTGATGTTGATTTTTATTGACACAGTAATATGGTGGGATAAATAGAGCGAGAAAAGAATTTTCACAATATATTTATAAATAAAGCGAGGAAGGATGTCATCTTGTGTTTGATTTTCTTTTAAATGCCTCTTTACCCTGCCCTGGGTTGAGCAATTAAGGTGGAAACTCAGGGGAGAGAGCATGGGGGTTGAAATGGAGAACAAAAGTCATTTAGAGAGTAGTCTACTAGAGAGAAAATCTCAACATGCTTCTTAGTGTTCATTAGGATAGATGTGTGTGTGTGTGTGTGTGTGTGTGTATTTAGGTGTCTGTGACATGTTTCCCCTGTGTTAAAAATAATCTATATTTCTCCTATGGAAATCTCTTTGTTCCATTGAACTCTTGCCTGTGGATAAAAACAACCAACCAAATGAGAAGAAACAAATACTATTTATTCAGAGTTGGTTATAGCAAAGTTTTCAGCCACCATCACCTATGTTTTGGAAGAGAATCAGACTCATGCAAAGGAGAGAGAGAGCTTTGTAGTAGAATGAAGGAAAGCCTTTATGCCCTGGGTGGAAGCTATTGACCTGGGGAAGCTGGAGATGGCTGGGGTGGGGTGTATGTTTGGCTTTCTCTGGTTGGTACAAAGTTGGAGGTGGGGACAAAAAGTAGGAAAGTTGTCAGATACTAAGAAAGTTCTGGACATTTGGAGTTTATTTTTATGGGGGTTATTAGTTGGTTTCTTGGCTTGTTATCAGACACAGTGATTTGACTTCCTATAAGATTAATTTGTGAACAGCAGTTTGGTTTCCTGGGTTGATTGCTGTAGCCAGCAATATAAATATATGTAATATTTATATATTACCTGGCTGTTGTTTGTAAATATGGATATATTTTATACCCATAGGAAACCAGCCAGAGAAAAGTGGAATTAAGCCATATTAAGTATACTGGATAATACAGACACATTCAACATTATTTCAGAACATGGTAAGAACCTTATAAAAACAAACGAAAAAGAAAAACAAAAACAGAAAACCCCCTTATACAACAGGTTGTAATCATGGGCCAAACTCATAAGAAAACATTTGAAAATGTGTTCCTGAAGCAAAAGGAGACTCATAGGAACATAACTGATATTTTCAAATATCAATGAATCTATCTTAAGGAAGAGGCAACCAGTATATCCAGTTGAGATCAATCAGTGGAAATAACAGGGAGATAAATTTATTGTAAATATAAGAAATGTCTTCCTAAATCTTAGCTCTAGGGCAATGCCTGGAATGGCATCTTGAAAAAAAAGAGTGTCTCCCTTTAAGTCAGACAAAATGCTCATCCATGAAGACTCTTGTGCAGTGGGTTCATACACACAACAAAGGAAGACTGCAATTCTGAGATGATACTAACCTAAAAGTTAAGGCATATCTTCCCAGTCATAGTAAAGAATTAATATGATTCTGAGGGAAAAGTGGCAACCAAGAAATTACCAAATGATAAATTGCAAGAAAAAAGATGGGAAAACATATCCAAAGAGAAACTGAAAAGAGACGAAGGTGGGAAAGAGTGAGGAAAGGAGACACAAACATAGAAAAAATAGAGAAAGAATGGATGACTATATGCCAATCGCATGAAAAAGAGAAGAGGCACTACTGGAATTGAGCAAAAGAAAAGTCAGTGGCTGCAGGAAGCTGACCACCAGCTATGTCTCCCTGGGAGTTCCAGTTGCTTGGTTACCTCTCACACAACAAAGACCATAGAAATTCAAGTAGGTAATGAGATAGCCCTGATTCAGAAGCCCAACCTTTCCTCTAGATTGCCATGTATGAGGATTTGGGGTGCATGCAGTTCAAGAACTCTAGAGACAAACATGGGAATTTACAAGCTACAGAACTAATTTCTGGATTGAATTACTGACATTCTGAAAACCAAATGTCTTCAAGAATTTTGTTTATTCTGATCTTAACATCCCCTAATTACTCATTATTCTCCATGATTAGTTGAAAGGGGAAAATACACATTTTAAGCATCCAGTTTCAGGATGCAATCTGAACAGGGTAGCCTAGTCTTGCCCTAAGCAAATGGAAGGAAGAAGTTTGAGTGTTTACCGCTTTTTGGGTCAGGCATGGTGCCAGACATTTTTTATAAACATGGCTTCATTCAATCTTCTCATGTCCCCTAGGAGAGTACTATTATCCCAATTGTTTAAATGAAGAAAATGAGGTTCACTGTGTCCTAGTAACTTAGAAAGGTGGCTTAGTTATTAATGAACAGAACCAGGATTTACAGTCAGGTTTAAGTGACTCTAAGTCCACTCTACTACCTCAAGCAAGAACAAAACATAACCAAAAAAACATAATACGTGTTTATACAACTTCAATAATACTAAGAAATAAATTAAAATGAGTTAATGTTAAGTCCAAAATACAAATTTTATCTTCAATTTCATCCCATCAGGAGAAATTTTAATCAAAATTAATTGCATGTTCTCTTATTAATAACAACTGGTAAAACTATATGATATTTTATAGAATTTTTATAATACTGTGCAGGTTTGTACAGAATTTAATGTGGCAGGATATCCCATTGAGATATTAATTATGCTTTTTCTCCATAATTCGCAGTTTAATCATGAAGGAATGAAAGGAATCTTTCTCCAGGCAACACTGTGATCTCTTGGCAGAAGAGAGGGCCTGTTTCCTTATAGCCAAAGGGGAATTAACATCTTTTGGTGTATTTCAGGGTGAAATGAAGGTTTCTAGGCAGAACAGACTATTTGGAAAGTGAAAGATAGGAGCCTTTGTTACAGAAAAGCTAGGTCTGGGAGGAGATCAAGTTAGATCGTCCCAGTTGCGTTTTAAAATGTGAAGAGAGTGACCCACTGCTGCGTGATACTTATTTATGCTGTCCATGAGATATTCCTGGTTTTCCTTCCACACATACAGTGACCCTTTCCTGCCCCTTTGAAGTTAAGTGTGGTCATGTGACTTGTTGGACCCATGAAGTGTGAGTGGAAACAGAATCTTTCACTGTTAATGTTGGATCTGCATTTCTGTCCTTGATGCTAAAGGACCAACACATTTCAAGATATTGGCCCCTAAAGCCACTTGGGTCCTAATAGTGAGAAGCAAGCAGGACTGAACCCTCAGCAGGTCTAGGATGGATATAAAGCATGAGTGAGAAGTAAATATTGGTTGTTTTAAATGACTGAGATTTAGAGATTGGTTGCTGCTTCAGCATAAATGACGAATAAGGTTGATAAGCTCTAGAAGATTGAACACCTTGGCCAAGGAGACCGACCGCTGTGCTCATCAGTTTGTAGACACTTGTGGTAATGAGTGTGTGTGCCCATCTATGTCACCCCATCAAGGAACAAATGATGATGAATACTTGTTGGGCTGGGCTATAGGGAACAATAAAAATCTTAACAAAAATCAAGTACTGTAGGAAAGAGGAGATACAATATCAAAATAACAGCGTCTAGATAAAATAATTCAAGATAACAATAATAGAAAACAGTAAAATTATTTTTCAAACAAGTTGTGGTTCTGTAACTAATCCTGTCATTTTAAAGAAGGGAGAGCTATGGTTCAGAGACATAGAAAGAAACGGCCTAAAGGTAAACGGACCAATCTTCCTGATCTCTAATGTGATCCCTCTGTGTTGAACCATCGACTCCAACTTTAAATCAAATAAAGCAAACTTGTATTGTGTACACAAAAGCTGGCCAATGACTGTCTCGCCCGAAACCCGGGCCAGAGAACATCCCCCACCCCCAGCTCTCCAGGAAAAAGTTTTTATAGCACAAAACGTTGCTAAGGGGGGTGTCTTGAGAACTTCCCCCTAACAGGATTTAGACAAGCATAATACAAAGGCAGAGAGTAGGTTAATGATCTACATGGCATGATATTTCAAGGTAGGGAGCAAATTCAGATTCCAACATCAGAATTTATGAGGCACCCCTCAGATTTCAGAGAGGGTTGTGATCTGGTTAGGGGGAGCCAAGGATTTATGAGGCCCCACTAAGGTTTCAAAGAGGGTTGTTATCTGGTCAAGGAGACCCAGGCATGGGTGAGTTCAGAGCATGGGCAGGAATTCCAAACAAGTTTAGAAATCTCAGTGATTTATAGTTAACTTTTCATGACTTTGTGACAAGATGCTCCCGATCTTAAGATGGAATTAGGTTGGGTTCATCATCTGTTTCTCCCTTCCTTCTTTTCAATATTTTTTCTTATATGTATATAATTGATTGTTGTTTTTTCATCTTATATTGTCCGTTAGTGGTTTTCTTATCAAAAATCTATAGGCAGTAAATGTTTTCAGTCTTTTATTTTTTTCCTGAGTATGTTTTTTGTTTGTTCTTTTTAGATATACATGACTATCCTTTCATTTTTTTAAATTTTCTAGTTTACCCTCACCTTTAAATAATATTTTGTCTAGGTTCATAATACTTTTTTAAGCTCTTGAAGACACCATTTGGTTGTTGTCTTGCATTCATCACTGCAGGTGAGATTATGCTATTTGAATTACCCAGTAATTTAAAATTGATCAGTTATTCCTAATATGCTTTTTCTGTGTGGAGAATTTCCACATTTTTTTTCCTTTGTGCTTGATGATCTGAAACTTCAACTATTCTAACTATACACTTTTTAAAAATACCCTACTGGGTGGGTCTTTTCTGTCTGAAGCCTATGCCTTTCCTAATTTCTGAAAAACTCTCAACCTTAATTTCTTTGAATATTGCTTTTCTACCATACTTTGTTTTCTCCTTTCCACCCTATTGGATCTAAGTTAAAACTTCTCATTCTGTTTCCTTTATAAACTTTAAAAACAAAATTTAATTCATTATATTTTAGGTCCTTTCCTGAGCCGGGGGTACGAGGGTTCTCTATCTTCCAGTTAACTGATTCTCTTGTTAGCTTTCTTAACTCCTCTAACTAGCGGATATTTTGGTAACTTTTTATTCCAGTAATCCTATGCTCTTCCTAAATTCTTTACTTATTTCTTATAGCAGTCTGTTATTATTTTATAACCTCCTGTTTTTATTACATAGACGTTGTTTTATTCTCATTAAATATTTCCACACACACTTTAAGTAACTTTGATTTTGACCAATAAATTTTAGTTTAATAAGTGTAAATTCCCCATTTGTAGATTTTGGTTTGTCTTGTGTAATTTTGGATTATAAGTCTGTCAATAGCAGGAGTGATGTTTTATGACAATCTGTCAAGTGCTCTATATGCTAGAGATTGGCCTATAATTTTGTCCTACCATGTCTCTACAATTGTGGATTCATGATTACTTTTGCCAAGATGCTGTGGGGCTCATATGTTCAAACCAATTTTTCAATTTCTTCTACTTGACAGTGTTTTTGCTCATGATCTAGGACCAGAAACTGTCCATCTGGGTACATTGTGGAGGTATTCAAGTATACAGTTTGTTCAATCCCATTACCTGCTGATCTGAAAACTCCAGCCAATAAGGCCTCTATTAATTTCTAATTGCTCTGAGGACAATTTGGATTTTATTCAAATACAGCATAAGAGGGTTCTTCTTAATTTGTGGAAGTTATTTTTTTTTAATTTTCTTCTAAGCTTGGCTATATATTTTAATATAGTTTTAATAGTATGAAAGTGTTTTTCACTGAAGGGAGAAATAAGTTTTCACCCTACCATCATGTTCAGATTGTTTTTGTTTTTAGTTCAAGTTATTATTTTTATTTTAATATAATATTAGTTTTTAAGCATCAATTTTAAAAAGACAAAGAAATTTGATTATTTTCTCTAGTTCTTTTTCTTCTTCTTCTTCTAGCTCTCCTCTTTATTTCCCTAGCAAGTTCTGGTCCAAAATTGCTCTATAAGTCAGTTCAATTGGGGCTGATCATAGCAATTCATACTTCATCATCATTTTCTTTTCTCAAATTCTTGTCCATATTGAGTTTAATGTTGGAGAGAGTCCAAATAAAGAGGACTGGCTGCAGAAGAAACAGGAAGAAGCCATCCTTGCTGCCAAGGCCAATCATTTGTAAAAATGAATTATCTGAATTGAGATATTACTTACCATCATTTTAAATTCTACAGTCACGCTCCACTACAGGGAGGAAACGGAGCATTTTTAAAACCCCTATGGTTAAAGGAAAAGACCTTAACTGGATTAGCAATTTGTCTTTGTGCACACATTAATTAAAAACAAAGTCTCGAATGTGTGAACTATGCTATATCTCAAGTATATTTGTTTGTCTTTTCTTCACATCTAATTTTATCTATCAACTTTTTGGACAGCATCTGGATGCAATGACCTGGGGATTTGGAGCAGAAGGAGCACGATTTATACTGCTACCATAATTGAAAACCACATCTTTCTAGGACAGGGCAGCTCTGAAGTCTGCAGAGTAAGAGGAGATGCAGAGTCTGAAGGGGTCAGTGAGAAGACAACTTGCAAGGAATATTTCCTCTTCAGGTAGAATGGGAGCCTCCGGAGACAAAGAGCACTGAGGTGAGGAGTGGTAAACACAGTGGGGTCGATAGTGAGTCCTGCAGACTTAGGCACATCATGGGTGGGGGGGGGTGGCACCAAGACAAAGTGCTATCAAGGTGTTAGCTTGTCAAACTTCTGTTCCCACAAGTAGAGACCAGCAGGGTTCCAGTGCTCACAGATTCCTGCAATCCAGAGTAGTTGTTGAAGATTAAATTCTTGGGAAGTAGACTCAGAAAGATTTGGATCTGGAAGTTATTTTGAGAATGTCTCTCAAGATCAGCACCTCTGATGGAGTATGGAGTGAGAACAGCAGTCCTTGGCAGAGTTGAACTGTGGTCGAGTTTCCACAAAACCCTCAGAAACATCCTAAGTGGAGTTCAGGAGTTAAGATGGCCCTTGGTAATTGCCCTGAAATCATGAGGGAAGGTGTTCTTTCTGCATCCATGAATGCATACTCTGCCCAAAAAGGACTGACCCTGGATGAGATGGCTCTCTCCCATCAAGATCAAGCCATTGGCTACCAGCACTTCTAGCAGCTGGCAAAAGCTGGATTTCAGACCTATAGGGGTAAAAGTAGGTGGTGAGCTGGGAACAGCCTTTTAGGATTTTGTTGGATCTCTTATATAGAGTCAGTTGTACCATCATCGTCTGCCCAACCATCCTGCCTCTTGGATTGCATATTCTTCTAAAATTTTTTTTTGAGTGTGTGACTTTCTGCCAGTTGAGTACCCCTGGGTGTCACTTGATATTATGACTCAACATAATGAAAGGTCCCACTCTGTCTGTGAACATTAAGTACAGCTACCTGGCTTCAGTGATTTAGATATTCCGAGCCCCTGTCTCATGAGGTCTTAGGGACACATCTCTGGAGGACCTCACACTGCTGGCTTAGCCCCAGTGCAGCTGTCTTTATCACTGAAGTCATTAATACTATCAGATTGTTACTGGGGACCTTTACAGGTGACACTTGCTTCATCCTGCTGCAGAGATCTTCTGCCAGTTCTTTCCAGATTATGTTTAGGGGGACAAGGAATGAACAGGTTCAACATGTGTGGTTCCTAAACAAACTCTTGGTTTTTAAATTTCTAAATGTTTTCTATCACTGTGTGCACAGTGCATGGTACAATTCCAACACATTAGAGTTGCTAATGTGATTGTTTTTGTTGCTAACATTACTCTCAAGTTGAATCAGAGCTGCTAAACATAAGTTGTGTGTCCAATTTTGCTTCATTTCTCCTGAATTCCCCAAGCTTTGCCTGCTGTTGGCTTTATAACCCTGGGTTCTGACTCAGTCATCCTTGAGACAGGAGTACTTTGATGCAATGTAATCTAAGGAGGGAGAATTACCAGTAGACAGCCCAGGGGGGAACTGTAGATCTTCCATGTACAAACTTGAGTATGCTATTAAATCTCATTTATCCTTTGCTTTGTCATTTAGAAAATAGGGATAATAATAATTATTTTGCAGGGTGGTTTTAAGCGGTTAAAAAATGAAAACACATGGGGATTTCCTAACACACTGTCTGGCCATGAGATGAACAGCCTTTAAAGCATTAGCCTAATTCCTGGCACATAACCTAATTGCCTAATAAATAGTAGTAATTATTATGGCTGGCATTCCATAACTAGTGATTTTTACTATTCTTACTGGAACTTTAGACCATAACCTGGTAGGACTTAGAGGCATTTAGTGTCTTAAAACAAATCACTAGGCTATTATGTTGCTCCTCTAATAATCTGGCTGCCAAATAAATGTAGGTCCAGGACTGCTCAAAGCCCCCATGTGGCTTTTCACAGTCTCTTGCCTGATCTATGGTCACCTAAGCTTATGAGAAGACTTCTGTCTTGACATGGCTGCTACAGTTTGTACTTCTTTATCATGGTACTCATTATATTATAATGGCTGTCTTATTACCTACTAGACTGAGACTCATAAGGCAGGGTGGTGACATCCCCAAGTGCCTAGCATAATGTCTGGCAAACAGTAGGCTTCCAAATGATGTCTGCTGAATGAATAACAGGATGATTCAATAAATGAATTCATAAGTGATTCTTGAGTGCTGTCACCAGCAGGCTACCCTGCTGTTGTGGCTCCACACATTTTTAATTCCCAAGGCTCAGTTACCTGCATCACATCTGGTTTTGCAATACCCTTTGGGTACCATGTGTCCAGCTAGCAGTGTGCCTTGACTCTTACCTGTGGGCTGAGCTCAGGTGGGGTCCATTGTCTTCCCCTCCGGATAGAGTAGCCTTTTGCTCCACATCAAATTACAGCAATATGTGCACATCTGTTGTGTATAGGCCTTATTTCTTTTAGAAACCACGTTGGAAAAGAGCTTTCCCACTGTCATTTTCAATACCGCAGGAATTTGACACTCTGCCAAAAATATTAAACACAATTAGAGCAGCTCTTACGTGTGCACTGCTGTGCCAAGAACATTTTTCCTCAAAGGTATTTTGATTATCATGCCTTTATGCGTAAGTGTAATTGACATCAAAGTTATATCTGTTTTACTCAAACCCATTTAAATTGTAAGTTCTTCATTAGAGCCTCCTTCTAGAGTGGGCTCAGGATCAATGGTCTTATATGTAATTTATGAAATAATTTATAAACAGTGAAGGACATTTCTAATAAGTTAAAAAATAAATTGAATGATGCTACAGATGATTGTTACATTGCAGTCTATAAATCTGAAATGTTTTCTTTTAAATGTCATTAATTATATCTGTATATATTACTCACAGTTGGCTCCACTCGTGAATACCTTGTCTTTGAAGTTTTGTTTGGAAGGTTTTAATAAAGTCATTGTAGATTATCTGTATATTTTTATGTTCATGTATGGCCTGCATTTTAATTTATTCATTTATATTCTCACTTTTCTATTGTTGCATTGTTTATTTACATAGTAAGTTTCTTCTCAATTCTTTGTAGAAAATGCTCATTCTCTTAAATGCAACTGAAACAAGGAAATTTATTTATTTATTTTGGTGCTGGGGATTGAACCTAGGGCCTTGTGCATGCAAGGCAAGCACTCTACCAACTGAGCTATATCCCCAGCCCGAAACAAGGAAATTTAGACCAAGAAAGGTAGTTCAGGTTAAGTAAAACATTTTTGTGCCAAGCCAGTAACATATGTCAAATAATACTTTTTATCTAGTTAAGCTTTATTTTCTTGAAAATATCCCATAAATGAGTCTTGCTGATGAGCTCGTGGTCTAGAGGCCATATAAGAATACTTGTCGTCTGCTCCATAAAGAGCTTATTCTGTCAAGACACCAGATGAGGGTCTGATAATGTTTATCTGGATTAGCCAGAAAGTGGGCAGCTCCTTTCAGTCAGAACAGGCTGAGCTCTGTCACCCCCTGGACAACCAGGCTCCCGCTGCTATAGATGTCACATCCTGCTCTTCCTACAATGCCACCAGCACTGGATACTCACCTTCAGATCTTGGTAACTACCTACCTTGTTAATTACAGGCGCCACCCTTGGTATTTCCAAGTGAATAAGCTGATGGAAAATACCTGTGTGTCTCTCATCTGATTCAAGCTGCATGTTTCTCCATTGTTATGGGTAGACTATTGTTAGCTAAATAGGCCTGAAGTGGATCTTTAAATCTAAAATTTCAGAGGGAACAAAAAGAACAAGAATTAAATCAATGAAGAAGAACAAAGTGAATAAAGCATGTACAGTGTTAACAATTAAATTTAAGGCATAAATGCTAATATGCCATATATATATATATAGACACACATGCATACATATGTATGTATATGTGTGTGTGCACATGCTATATGCATTACATAGACACAAAAGAAATTATAATTATAGGAATGCATTATAATGATTATTGAACTTTGATGAAAGAATTCTGAAAGTCAAATGAGTGAAATGGATCTTCTGTGCAGAAAAGCTTTTATTTACATAAATTTTGTCATGCAGAAGATTCACAGAATCCTTGACACTGAGCAAAGAAATAATAATTATAGGCATATGCATATTATCACATATCCAGTTTCCCACTGGAAGATATAATCACTAGATTAAACACTGAGCATTTATCTTGGCATTTAGCCAAAAATGACCTGTTCTTTTGTTTTCCTGTGAACAGCCTCCATTCTTGATTGTGTGAAGTGGATGGCAGTGAAGTAGGAGGGGAAATTGTAGGTCTGTAGCACTGTGTCAAGAAATTTTGATTATATGACATTTTGAAAAAGTTCATTCACAGGCTGAACTCAAGGCTTTTTGTTTTCTAAATGGGTCATAATGTTAGAAAATTCTGTTGAGATTCGTTGATCTAAACAGGCCTTCAACTTTGTTACTTCATCCTGGATCTCAGAGAGACCACAAGGATACTGCATCAGGATTTCCAGTGGATCCACATAGTGGTCCAAAGATTTTTGGCAGGTATATATAAATGAAACTTTTCTCAGTGGACTTCCCACTATTTCTATTGGGATATGATGCTACAATGCCCAGTTGAGATTTATTTAAGATTTTTTTTTTTTTTTTTTTGTTTTGGAGAATTTGGCTTCTTCACCTACCTACCTAAGCGGAAGTTTCAAGATTTCCTTTCTTATGCACATGAGTCCAGTCTGTTGTGTTCTGAGGTGGATTAACTGCATTAAAGGATTGATCACCAGCATGAAGCAAAGCAAACACAATGATTTTCCAATACAGAAAGTAGTAATTGTATCTGAGGGGAAATGGCAGATTTAGAAGATCAGCTGGTCACATCTCTCAATTTTCAATCATTGTCCACTCCAAAGCACACAACTCTGAAACACAAGTAACTGGAATAGAGGTTTCTAATATACATCTTCCACCTAAGGCACAAATCTGTGACCTGTTTCTTTGCAGAAAACCACACTTTAATTTTCAGCCCTTATAAACACTGATACCGTTTTTATTCTATGTCTCATCAGAGGATACCAATCTGCTGATCACCTAAAAGAATCGTTCAAAAGTAGAAAACTCAAGATGATTTTAACAGGAGTTTAAGAAAGCTTCCTAAGTTTGGAGTTGCTTTTCATGGTAAAATGAAATAAAGAATATTCACCTTCCCAAATATGTATTGATACTATCATATTGTAACTGTGATTATGTGTTTTAAGAGCAGCTTCCTATAGAGAAAATGCAACTGTAATTCCAATTTCACTCTTCCACTTGCACACTAGGAAGATACTCATCTGTACATTCAGTTCTCATGAAAATGTATAACTCATTGTGGCAATACTCAAAGGAAGCCAAAGACAGAAATTTCCATTTTGACAGAAGGGTCCATGATAGGAAAGTGCTGAATTATTTCATTCTTCTGTCTTATTTTATGATTCTCTGCAATACCAATATGCTTATTAAAGATTCATGCCCTACTTAGCATGCCCTGTAGTGGAATGTCATATAGTCAAGCAGTTAGGCAGTTAAGAAGAGATAATCTCACATAACTTATAGGATTCTGTTGTTCCTGTTGTTTTGCAGTGCTGAGAATTGAACAAATATCCTCATACAAGCAAGGCAAGAACCCTACCACTGAATTCCATTTTTTTGTTTCACTTTTTATATTAAATCTTCCCTAGATGAAATCTTGTTGTTGTTGTTGTTGTTTTTCTTCCTTTATACCAGGGATTGAATCCAGGGATGCTTAATCACTGAGTCACGTTTCCAGACCTTTTTTTAATATTTTATTTAAAGAAAGGATCTTGCTAAGTTGCTTAGGGTCTCACTAAGTTGCTGAGGCCGGCCTCAAACTTTGGATCCTTCTGTCTCAGCTTCCTGAGCCTCTGGGATTATAGGCTACACCATCACACCTGCCTCCCCACCCCTGCCTTATAATATAGCCTAATATCTCTATCTTCAACCTTTAGATATCAAGGCCCATAATTTCACTTGGTCAAGCTGCTTCCAATTTCTAAATATTCCAAATCATCTAATATGAATCGATGGCTTAGAATTTGCTCACATTTCTGCAGTGAAATATTGCTATTCAAAGGTGCTCATTTGGTGGAGTATATAGCTCAATGGCAGAGTACTTGCCTGACATTTGCAAGACCCTGGGTTTGATCTCTGGTACCACAAAAAAATAAATAATTAATTTTGAAAAATGATCCTTATTCTCCTAAGACATCATACATCCATCTGTTAATGAATGAGACAGTATGGTGCTATGTTACAGTACTGAAAAACCTAAGTCTACAATTGTGCTTGGAGAAAAATTTCTCCAGTTTCAGCCACAGGATGATACCCTGTCTCAGCAATTCCAATTTCAGAGGTCCTGCTGCTCTCTTCATCGCTAGGATGTTGGTGACAGCTATCAAGACAGGGTGCTGGTTAGGTCTGACTAGCAGACACAGAGACTGGAGAATTAAGGATTCCCTGACAAGCAAGCAGGGATGTGATGTAAGGATGGGACAGGGACCCCATAGGACACATCAGTTTGCCTGTCCTTTCTCTTTTTTTCTTTCTATTTCCTTGCTTCTTTCTTTTGTTCCACGGCTGGAGCATCTTAACATTTTCTTAACATGCTCTGTGCCAGCCTTCCTGATCACCAGTTTTAGCAGCGATATTGCTGTCCTAGGAAGGGAACTATTCATAGCCAGAACACATTAAAATGCTTCAAAATCGAAAATTCAATCAACTCTTTAAGCTTGACCTCCATCCTCAGACTTCTGCAAACCTTAACTGCTTGAAGATGATCAATAACTATCTGCTTAAACAAGGACTTTGCTTTTAAAAGGTGTTCTGAGATTGAAAACTTCACACATCAAAATGCTATATTGCAAAAATGAGTCAATGTGGAGAGGTTACCAAATTTTGAATGATAGAATATACCAAAATTTTTTAAAAATGAAGAACACTAATAACCTACTCTTTTCTTAGGGAAGAAAATCTAGTTTTTGTTGTGGTTTTCTTTAACAATTTTTATTTGGGAATAATTTTGGATTTTGAAGAGTAACCAAATATCCTTCCCTTAAAATCTATCACTTTGGCATAAGGATTATTTTAAGCTGAAGGCAATTGAGAGTAAGCGATGCAAGAACAGCTCTCTAACCATTTGCCTAGAAGCAGGTGATAAATTTATAAAGTTATCCCTTGTCATCTCCCTACCAGGAAGGACAAACTTTGGTCACAAAAGACAACTTTAGAGCCTCATCAGCCTAGCAACATGAGGAGAGGAGGTCCACTTAATAAATGTCAGTGATCTAGCCTTTATCAACATCAGTTGGCCAAATATTTGCCGTCTCAGAATTTTCCACCCTAGGTACGTAAGGTCCTTTTCAATTGTCTTGTCACTTCTCCGAATGGGCTGTTCTTTGTTGAAGATATTGTATAAGCCAGAATTCAAAGCCATCTCCTTCAAAATGACTCAGTTTCTCTGGGTATTTCCCAAGTGTTTATGATGTATACATTTTGATAAACTTCTGCTTGTTTTTCTCTTGTTAACATGTCTTTTATTACAGAGATCATAGCTAAGAACTCAGAAGAGTAAAAGGGAAATTATTTCCTCTCCTATAATTAGGTTGAAAAGATACCACAGAGTTCCCATATACTTCTTACTGGTGTTTCCCTTGGTCAACACTTAACATGACCACGGTATATGTGTTAATCCTAAGAAATGGACATTGGTATTTTACTATGAGGTAAAGTCTTGACTTTATTTGGTTTTTACCATGCTTTCCATGAATATCTTCCTCCTATTCCAGGATCCAGTTCCTGTTGCCACATTGCATTGGTTATCACCACATTGTATTGGTTATCATGTCTCTGTACTTTTCTCTGGCCTTGACAGTTTCTAATTCTTCCCTGGTCCTTCATGACCTTGACAGGCTTAAGGACAACTGGCCAGGGATCTAAACAGTCTGGGTCTATCTTATGTCTAATGAGTTTGGGGAAAGAATAGATGAAGTGCCCTTCTCATCACTTCGTCTTTGAGGATACTTGAGATCCCTGGGACATTACTAATGATGGTGACTTTCATCATTTATTTAAGGGTTTGCTGCATCTATCCACAGCAAGGTTACTCTTTTCCCCCTCCATACTCTATTATGTGGAAATGAATCACTGGGCCCAGCCCCATCTCTAGGGATGGGGGTAGGAGGAAGTAAGCTCCATCTCCTGGAGGGAGGGAGTATTGTCTAGAATTTTTCTATAAGTAAGAATTGTCTTTTCTCCCCCACTTATTTAATATTTTTTCTATATCAGCATAGATTTATGTATATTTATTTCATACTCTGGATTATAAGTGAACCCAGTTTAAGTGCTTTAAAACACAACCCCTATTCAATGGAACTGGAGCAAGCAAAGCCCAAGGGCCAAGCTTTGGAGATGGCGTGGGGACATGAGCGTGACCATAGCCCGTCCCCCAGGAAAGCACATGTCTCAACTCAAGCTCCAGGGATGATACATCTATTAGTGGGGACTTACTCACAGACAGCCTTTACCTCAGACACTTTACCACCAACCCACGCAGCCATTTATTTTATTGCTTGGTGCTGTGTGTCGGCTGGCTGCAGCCTTAGCCAGTTAATGAACAGGCTTCGATTACTCACCAAGACACGCTCAGCTCTTTTCTCTGTTTCATAAGGAATACTGGGCACATGCAGAATTAAAGAAACCGTTGCTTTTCATCTTCTTTTTATTGGAAAATGAAGCACTATACCATTAGCTTTTATTTCATGGGGAGCAGGGTATTTGACAAATGGATCCCCCAAGTCCAGAAACACATCTCTTCCCCAAAAAACCACTAATTTGTCAAATAATGACCCAAGTGTTCAACTGCACAGCAGAACAATGTCAAATGAGCTGCTTCCCCCGCCCCCAATAATGAAAGTGCACAGTTTTGTTTGTGGTTCAGGTTTTCCCATCTAAACTATTTTAATTTTATAGAGTTGCTGCATAAAATTCGACATTTTGCTGACAAGAAGAGACATGTATTAAGTTCTCAAAGTTTGCCCTGTAAATCCTATCCACTCTGTGAGTCAGAATGTTACTGCAGGTTTAGGTCAGAGGCCTAAGTCTGGAGTTCCCAACAGGTTCTGCCACTTGCCCCAGAAAAAAAATACATGGGAACATTGAGTACTAAAGGAGTTTATTCTCGGTGAGGTGACTGCATTGAGGACACAGATCTAATGACTGTCTGGGCAGGGTGGGGAACATTGGGGATAGTCAGCAGTTATACGGGGAAGGACAAAGGCAAAATTGAGTGGGGTTTTCATGGCTAGACCTCCTGGTCAGGTCGTAATCTGGTTGATCATTGTCCTGGAGCTGGAGTTTATTGGCACCAAAGAAATCACCAATAAATGATTGACGAGTTGAGTTTGATTTGCTTCGAAAGGTGTTTATCTTTAAGATCTGTGATCAGAGTTCCAGGATGTTTATCTACCAAACCTGTGATGCTGCAGTTTGGGGTAAACTGAGGGAAGGAACAACTCAGAAAGGGAGGGATCAGGGAGAGACAAGATAGAGTCAGTTAGGTTAATAATTTGATTCCTGAGATTAAGAAAGGACTGATTGTGTTTAGGTAATAGACTGAGTCTGAGCAAAAGGTATATTTCCTATAGAAAAATTCCTCTAAGAATCTCCAAGCACCCTTTAAGTACCTGTAATGAGAAAATGAATTAGAATGTAGACCTAATTGTGTTTTCCCTCCATAGGAGAAGGAGGAAATAAATTTCTTGATTCCCCGACTCCATTACTATGCACTCTACCATGCCCAGGCCCCTGGTCCCCTGCAGATCCACCGTAGGAATTGGGATTTTCAGGAAATGTGGGTAGGAGGCAAATTTGGTCTGAATCCTGCCTGCCTCTGAGGACTGTAAAGCTTGGAAAAGTTACTTCAACTTTTGAAAGTCTCAGCTACTACATGTGTATCACAAGGATAACAATGGTCCTTACACAGGAGATTTTCTGGAGATTAAATGAACAGATACACAGTTTTGAAGGGGGCCTGTGACCTAGTGCTAAGAAAGGGCAGCTCAGGATGAGTCTAGGAGGAAAAGGATTCAGACTGTCCTGAACGTTGGTAAAGAATAATAGTAGGAGGAGGCATGTGTTCATTTCAAAGAAGGAGCTCTTACAGGGTCATTCAGCAAACTCACCGTTCAGTAAACTTGTTTGTGGATTCCAAGTCTTGGAAAAAGAAAGTTCTCTTCCTGGAAGGGCAGTCTATCCTGCTGTGGGTGAGCTGATTGCCTCTCCTGAAGTCCTCAATAGTGATGCATTTCACCGATAGAGGCGGACAATGGCAAGGGAACCTCTGGGGACAGGGCGATCAGATTTCCAATGATAAAGATAATAAAGTCAGGCGGAGAAACCCGATGATTCCTTCCCTGTCTCCAGGCTGAGGAGCAGGGTCACTGATACACCTGCACACTGGCACTTGCTGTGCAGAGGGTGAGGGGTACTGAGGAGAAAAGGAAAAGAAAGCTGAGAAAATTCAAACTGTCCCTCATGTGGAAAGAAGACAGACCAGGGAGAGAGATGTGAACTGTCCAGAGGAAGCCAGAATTAAAGGCAGATAATCAGAACCGAGGCCAGTTTGGGTCTGGGAAGTTGGAGAGGGATGGAAATGCTAATGCCTTCAGAGCCCTCGCTCCATCCACTCTTATCAAGATAACCTGCTCCTGCTCCAACCAGTTGCCAAGGTAACCTGTCCCAGGAATCAGCCCTCCCTACAGGGGGTTATAAGGTTTTTAATTATGCCCCCTTCCTGCCCAGATCACCCCACCTTGGCCCCTGAAGCCCATCTTCTTCTCACCTTTTGGCCACCCCACCCAGCATCCCCTGGGCCTAATCACATAAGAGAGATAAGGGAGAAGAGAGCAGGAGAACAAAGGAAGCCCAGGACATACAAAAAAGGCAGAACACCTCCCTTCTTGGGCTACCAGGATACCAACGAGGGTCCCCTTCTCCCTCCTGGGAGAAGTTTATGTTACTCTTGCTTTTTTTTTTTTTGGTGGGAGGAGTACCAGGGATTGAACTCAGGGGTGCTTAACCACTGAGCCACATCCCCAGCCCTATATTTTGATTTTTTATTGAGAGACAGGGTCTCACTGAGTTGCTTAGAGCCTTACGGTTGCTGAGGCTGACTTTGAACTCGGGATCCTCCTGCCTAGGCCTCCCAAGCCATTGGGATTGCAGGTGTGTGCCATCATGCCTATAAACCCTGCTTCATATGCTTGCCTCAGGGTGCTTCTCTAATGTTATACTTCGACACATGAGGAAGCAGGACTCATCACCAGTAACCAGTGGTATCTCAGAGAGGGAGGGTGTTGTGCTTTAGACAAGAGGTGTTCCCCAAAAGCTCATGTGTGAGACAATGCATTTCAGAGGTGCAATGACTGGATTATGAGAAGTGTAACCTAATCAGTGCATTAATCCACTGATGTGGATTACTGAGAGGTACCTGTAGGCAGGTAGGGTGTGGCTGGAGGAGGTAGGTGTGTGTGTTGGGGGGTGTGCCTTTGGAGCTTTCCCTGCTTCCTACTTGCCAAGTCCACAGCAGCTTTCCTCCACCACGCCCTTCCTCTGGGGAGGAGTCAGCCAGAGCAATGGAGTCAGTCATCTGTGGACTGAACCTTCTGAAAACATGAGCCCAAATAAACTGTTCCTCTTCTATATTGTTCTTGTCGCGTCTTTTGGTCACAACACTGGAAAACTGACCAAAACAAAGAGGGGATGAAGCAGAGCTGGGAGGCTGGTAGTTTTGTGAGAGAGACAGAGACAGAGAGAATACTTGGGACAAGAGAGAGTCAATGCAACTCGTCTATTTTAGACTCAGTGACTTTGGGCCTATGATGTTTTTTAGGGGCTCATTGAATAATTTCTTTTACTATCAGAATCTGAAAAGGAATACAACAATATATAATAAATAGCATTGAATAGAGACTGATTACTGTTTATAACAACACAATCATAAAATATAATTTTTAATATTTTTTAGGGAAGAAAAAAATATTTAAAAAAGAAAAGTGAGCCCAGAGCTTACCAAAGTCCTAAGGAGAGAACCACAGTGATGGGGAAGATGCTTTCAGAAAAGGTATTGAGTAGAAACAGACATTTAGACAGGATGCTTAATACATACGTTATGTCACCATCAAAAAAGCATAATTTAGACCTAAAAGAGAAGAATCACACAAATACAAAGGAGCACTTCAATGTGACTGGCCTGAGAGCTCTTGAAAAATATCAATCACATGAACTATAGAGCAGTTTAAGAAATTGTTCATCAATAGCATGAGCTCCATAACAGGAAATTAGAAAAACCTGACAACTAAATGCAATATGAACTCCTTGGTTGAGTATAGACAGAAAAAGTAAAAAAAAAAAAAAAATGAGGATTTGAATATGGACTATAGTATTAGTGTTAATTTCCAGAGAAAATAATTGTACTGTGCTACCTAGAAGAACATTCTTATTTTTTTTTTAATATTTATATTTTAGTTATAGGTGGACATACTTATGTGGTGCTGAGGATCGAACCCAGTGCCTCAAGCATGCTAGGCAAGCGCTCTACCTCTGAGCCACAATCCAGCTTAACATTCTTATTCTTTTGAGACACATGATGAAATATTTAGAGGTGAAATACTGTGATGCTTGGAACAATTTCTCAAATGGTTCAGTCAAAATATATGCATAAACACACACACACACAGAGAAAGAGAGAGAGAGGAGTGAATCTAGATAAAGTATGTATGGACTTTCATCATGCTTTTCTCATACCTTTTCTTTAAGATCAAATCTTTCAACAATAATGTTTGGGGAAAATAAGAAGGTTTGGATGATAGAAAGAAAAAGAATTTTCTGAGTTGTGTGGAGTTGCTGTGAGAGATAACCCAGCCCATGAGGGCTGTGGTGACGATCTATTTTCTTTTTCAGGGCTTCTGGAGTTGAATTTCAGGAGTTTCTTTTTGGAACACCCATTTGGCCTTAGGTAAGAGCAGGATACCTTAAAATAGCCCTCACTGATTTGGGTTAAAGTCATGTTGAGCTCTATTTATAAATCAAAGTGGAGATGAAATAGGGGCATCTGGACCCATTTTTAGAACAGGGAGATTCTGGAAAACACGTCATGATTGATGTCTGTGTTTTCTGCTTGCCTTTGTTGCCTGCGGCATTGGGACCCCAGGATGGCAAACTGCAGAGCAAATAACCCTCTTATCCCTGGGGCTTCAGAAGGGAAAGCCACAGAGGACAGAGATGTGAAGTGAGGGGAGGGAGTGCTTTCTGAAAGGAAGGAACGCTGACTGTACCTGATGTTCCCTGACCTTTGAAGACAGAAAACCAAATTGAGCTTATCAGGGAGACCCCAGAGTGATAGCCACTGAATGGGCCAGAAGAAACCTTCAGGGGCATGTTGCGGAAGGCAGGGGACATCTGAACTAAAGACCCTGCCTGGCTCAGGATCAGGGGCATTGAGGCAGGTTTCACAACAGCATGCTACTGAGGCTCACACCGGAGAGGATCTGGCTACACTCAAATATTTTCATTTGAGGAAACAATGCTAAGTATCTGGATATAGACACAAATTCAAATGTGTGTTGCCATCAGAGACATCATAGAACGTCATAAGCATACTTTTTTTTTTGGTGGGGGGGGATTGAACCAGGAGCAATTTTACCATGGCCATATCCCCAGTCCTTTTTATTTTATTTTTTGAGATAGGGTCTTGTTAATTTGCTGAGGGTCTCACTAAATTGCTGAGGCTGGCTTTGAGCGTTCGATCCTCCTGCCTCAGCCTCCTGTGTTCTTGGGATTACAGATGTGTACCACTACACCTGGTTCAGGTGAACACATTTTTGCAAGACTGCAAAGGAGCAGTTTACAGCAACAACAACCTGTACAATAAGAAGTGTGAAAGGATCAGAAGCCTGTTTCACCAGGAGAACTGACTATATCTCAGTCATGTTTCCTCAACCAACAGAGTATTATCCCAGAATTTATTTTTTATTTTTTGGTCTTTGCTTTCCAATTGGCAACTTAGGTGTGGTATTAAAGTAGGAAAGACCCTAAAAAGATTCTATATTTTTGTAACAACTCAGAAAATTTAAACAACAACCTGAGAAAATAAACGGTGATGACATATTTGCACCCTGAGCTGATAAAGTCATTTACAAGAGTTACATGTCTTATTAATATTTGAGTGGCATCATCTGGTATAACTTTTGGAAACTGTCATCCTTCTTTCCTTAACAACTGCATTTGCTTTTTGTCTGGTCTCCCTAACACCTGTTTTTCTAGCCGTCAGTCCTAATTCACTTTTCTGTCTGTGGAGTGAACACACCTCTCAATCTCAGTGCTACTTCCAGACTGTGGTCAGAGAATAGATCAGAGAGAGTGGAACTGAGAACCACACTGGTATGATGGAAGGTTAAGATTTTTCATGAAAAGGGGAAGAACTGCTATTGTTTCCTTGAGCAAAGAAATTCAGCTCTGCTTAATTCAGAGATCCTGTGATGTATCATGTCCAATCTCCATAGCCTTGTGGGGATGCAATAACAAGTAAACAAGTCTCTACCATTTACCCAATAATCTCCCAGTCTTTGGGATAGAGTTAATCATTATGAGTCCAGTTTAAAATTAGGGGTAGTGGTGCTGTCAGTAAAATGAAACACCCAGTAGATAGTGTAGCACCTCATTTTTCAGTTTTCATTGAATAATTGGAATTTTTACAATGTTCTTTCTCAAGAGGAACCAAATTCTGCCTCCCTGAAATGTACAAAGACCTCCTTGGGAGTAATGCAGATGAAATCTTCTTGCCCTTTCATGTAACTAACTTTGGATATTTACAGGTCACTGTCATGTATGTTGTGATGAACTGTCCACCTCTATGACTTTTGATCTTCATTTCCTACATCTATTCCACTTTCCTTTCTGTCAAACTGGTCCTATCTTCTAAGATAGATAAACTAATAAGGGACATTTAGGGAGTTCTAATTTAGGAAATTGTCAGCTCAGTGACACCTCATGCAGTGATTTCAAGTATTTCAGATTTCAGATTTTTTTTTTTCAGAAATTGGAACGTTTGCATATACATAATGATATAAACTGGGTGTAGGACTGAAGTTAAAGTTTATTTTTCATACCTACCTTATATACATAGTATGAAGGTAATGTTATACAATATTTTTAGTAAGCCTGCATTTTAATTGTGACCTGTCACATCAGGACAGGTATGATATTTTCTACAAGTGACATCTTGTTGGCTCTCCAGAAGTTTTGGTTTTGGAGTAGTTCAGATTTTGAATCTTCAGATGAGGGAGGCTTAACCTGCGTTTGAATAACATCGTGAGGAGAGTCCCAGGTAAATATTGATACAAGATATGAACAAGAAGGAGCTTAGGCCCTAGAGCAATTTCCCATGGCATACATGGAAACATCCAGAAAATATTCTCAGGTCATAAATTCCATTATCATTAAGATACCCAGCTGTCAAGATTTTGTGTATAATGAAATATGCACTTTTTTATGGCCACCTACATACCAACCATCCATACAGCACTTAAAATTTACTGTGTGCCATAAACAAACTGTTTTTAATAAATGGAAGATTTTATTAAAGTATTTGCTGATGGACCTCATGTGTTTTTTTTTTTTTCTCAGTGAAATCCCTGTCCATGAATGCTTCTGATTCTTCAATTGTGTTGTTTCTTATTTTCTAACTGATTTTTAAGAGTTCTGCATATGTCTAAAGATATTGATATTTTGATGATCACTGTCAAAATTTCTTTTTTCCAGTTTGGGACTTGAGTCTTTTAATAAACATAGGATTTAAATACAGACATATTTGATTTTACTAATATTTTCTTTATGGTGTGTATTGTCTTCCTTAAAATTAAGATCTTGCTCACAAAGAAGTAACCTCATATTTTGCTTTAGCAGGTAACTAACTGCCCTAATACCCCTTATTGGGAACTGTATCCTTTCCTTGCTGAATGAGATAACAGCATATACTAAAGTTCAGTCAATGGCAACTCTGCGGTTTGGCCTCTGTTTTTTCCTATTGCTCTTTTCCTGCCTTAGTTTTACACTGTGACCACCAGCTATTGATTTCTAGAAGGCCAGGTCCTCTCTCTACCCCTGCTTCATTACTATCTATTCTTCTTAAAGAATGCTTTGGCTCTTGGGGGAGAGTGGCTCTCTGCTTTTCCATATTAATAGAATAATAAGTTTATCAAGTTCTATTTAAAATCCTATTGGGATTATGCCGGCAAATCCCATTGAGTTTGCAAGAATATCTTAACAATAATAAATTTTCTCATGAATGAATACAAAATGTCTTTTGAGAAAGTATCTACTTTTTTCCCTGGTCAAAGACTTGAGCATGTTTTGCAGATCTATTCTGAGATATCAAATCTTTCCAAGCTATCTTAAATGGTATATTTTTCAATGTTGCATTTTAATTGTTCTCGGTCCTTTTCCTCTGAGAATCACTATGACTTAGGTTTAGTGTTTTTCCCAGCCAAAGACTGTGTTCTACTGCCAGCACCTGAGGGCACTACTTACCTGGGATGGAATTAATCTAAACTTTCAGATGAGGGAATTACGGGGCCACACAGGTCGTTGGAATTTGGGCTACAATCACATGCTAGTGTGTGATGAAGAATTCAGAGAGACCAAACAAACCAAAATAACTCAGAAAGACTTCTCCACCTTTCCCATGAGTGCCTCTGTGATCTGAATCCAGGTGTTGTCACAGTGACCACCTCTTACAGTCCTCAAACAAACATGGCCTTTTCCCTCCTTTTTTATTTGAGTCATCTTCTTTTACCTCAGACAGGCTTAAAAGTGGTATTTTTTTATTATTATTTTTAAATAAAACCTATTCTTTTCAGGCATTTGTAGGAGGGGTTTCCCCCTCCCTTTTGTTAGAAAAACTTGGAATAGAAAAATATATGTGAGACTATTTAGAAGAGGTGTCTCTAAAGAAGTGTCCCAGAGAAATGGGGACCCAACTAGGTACCAGCGGGGCTCTTGGCTTACGTGACAAAGAAGAATTCCAGCACACTCCAGTCAGAAGCACAGACAGAGGTTTATTTAAGAAAGTAGATACATATTCAAGGGAGAATGCAGGCAATCCCAAGAGTGAGAGATGCCATTTGGGGGTTCCCAGATTTTTTTGTTTGTTTTTAAAGGATACGTGGTGAGGATTGGGTATGGAAATGATGTGGGAATGGTATAAGTCCAGTGATCTCAGGATGGTTTATGGCCATCTACTCAATCTAGGCTGCCATGGTCCTCACTATCAGATCAGTACATAGCACTGGGAAGTCCCCTAAATTGCAGATTTTTAAAAAAATGTCATATATCTCTTTGTTTTCTTTGTTGGTGGGTTGATTAACAGCTCACAGATAGATTTACAGATTTCCTAGTCATTTGGGATTGACAGGCCTAGGAGATGGGCCTACCGTATGACAGGCCAGGAAAAGGACTCAAAACTTCAGATTTAAAATTTTATTTCCTTGTTGTTCCTTTATGTCTCCTTTTAACCTCCATCTTTATTTCTTCCATCCTACCTCGGGCATACTTGTTTCTCAATGAAATCATGTAGAGTTTCACAATCTCTTTAATTGCTCACAAACATCTTCTTTAATCAATATTTTAAAGTAGTGTATGCTAATGTTGCCAACCCATAATTTCTAGGTCTAGCCTTTGCTTTTCCCTTTAAAAAAAATGGAGACATTTGCTTTCTTCCCATTTTGGCTTCTCTCCCAGGTTTCATGCTTTTTCAAGTAATTACCAACAGTGACTCTGGTGTCACACCTGCTGTCTCTTTTAATACCCTTGATGTGGTTTATTTGAGTCTGGAAATTAGGAATATAAACCGTGTTCTCTTATTATCTTCCCAGATAGTTTAGACCTTTCTCCCAATCTTTCCATTTTCAGGCTTGGTATTAGGATTCAAGGCAAACATGAGGAAACACAGTAAAGATAGAATTTGAGAAGAGTTTCAAATCTACAACTGGTATGTTATGATCATACCAAGAATTCAAGATGTTAGGAAGAGCCTTAGCTATTCTTTAATGCAAAAGTCTTGAGGGAGAAGGTGGGCCCCAAATATCTGCATTTCACCAGGTCCCCACATGGTTCTTATCACACTGGAGTTTGAGGACGCCTGTTCTAAAAAGAGATACAATGAAATTCCAAACAGTTGATGAAAGTGAGAATAAGGTTGCATGTTTCTCTGAGAGCTCTGCTTCCTCCACACCTTGTTGTCATTTAAGGTGTTGACAACCCAAGAGAGAGGAGAGTGAATCTGCAGAGGAACAAACTGAGCTCTTGCTACTGTGCAGGGGATCTGCATGAAAATCTCACAGCATTTAGACTTTCCCTTGCTCAGGGGGCAGGTTTCCCTTCTGCCAGTGTGTAACCAGACATAACAGTTAGTATCACAATAAGAAAATGACATAATTCTTCTCTGCATTGCCTTCACGACTAACTTGCTAACAAACTGACATTGTGTAAAAATTGAAAGCAGTTCTTTTTCTAATCCGATTGCATCTAAAAGATCTAACTTTCTTCTGATGGTAGCAAAATATTTACAAGGTAGTGGAGATTAATGCATCTAAAGTCGTTCTCTCCAAACCTTGTCTTCTTTTCTTCATTTCTAAATTTATTTATTTTTTGCCCCTTAGGCAGTAATACCCTAACAATGATAGGAAAATTGATCAAAGTGCGCTTGTAGGATGCTTGACAGGAAAAAGGTCACCTCTGTCCCAGGAAGAAGACGAGCCCTGTGAGTTAACTCAGACCTACATCTAGCCTTTCCATGTCTTCAACATTTGCTGAAGCCAGCCAGTTGTAACCTAAAGCAAATAAAATTATGCTCATTAGTTCAGGGTTCTAAACCACTCTTTATGGAATTTATAAAATGCCTGGAAGAGAAAAAGAAGGTAACACTGATGCATTGTTATTCAACTTAATTCACATTTAAACATTTTTTGATTTTCACCTTTTCCTGGTAGTAAAGGGACACACTACTATTTTAAATGAAAGTAAATAATATTATGCAGTGACAGAATATATTTGGGACATAGAACACAGTAGAGTTGAGGGAAGGAGCAATATTTTACCTAATGCCATCTATAATAAAAACATTTTATTCAGTTTATTTTCTAATGTTTGAAGGATTCATATCCTTTATCTATTGCACAAGGCTTTTTATCAATCTTTTTCTCTCTTCCTAATTTAACAAGAAAATAAGAATTTTGGAACTCATGGCAATTTGAATTAATGTAGTCATTTAGGAAATGAAATGTGTGTCATTGGAAAATGTTTTGTGTTGCAATATTAAACCAGTGTACATGGCAACCCACGTGGTATTCAAGCCAATGGTTTTCTTGTGTTTTGTTTCAAGTATAATAATAAATAAGTATAACTATCTGGTATTTTTTCCCTTCTATTGAGTAACATTTTTCTATGTTCTCTTAATTGGCTTTTTTGCTACAATATGTTTGCTTCTGGTTAACTCAATTGAGGTTCATTATATTTGTATTTTTAACTTTATTAAAGCATTAATTTATACATAAATCTTTCTTATGTCCTTTTGGAAAATTAGTTATTGGGCATAATCACTTTGCCCTTGTTAGCCTCTCAACAGACTTATTTTATACCTTCATTACTGAAATGTTTTGTATTTTGATGTTTTTGTTCTTTGCCATACTGACTATTCAGAAAAAAAGCAACAAATTGGAAGGTAAAACTATCCTGTCTTTACTTAAAACTTTTTCTAATATTAAACACTTGGTTGTAAAAAAGTATAACTTGACTCTCATTATACCAGAAAGTGAGGCCCCAGAGGAGTAAATGAGAAGCTTAAAATTACAAGTAGATAGTCCATGATTTAAAGGGAAACTTTCTAGATTTTTCCCAGATCCAATCTCCTAATCTTATCAGACTTCTTTAATATCCCTTCACCTCTGTGAATTTCCCTAAGAATGCCACACATCCAATCTCATTTGTTACTTCCATCAGGTAAAGTAATTTTTGTCCTACTCAGAGGATGCCTGGGGAAAATAGACCTGGATGAAACCCACACAGTCCCCTTATATTGCATGTCCAGCCCTCTAGCTGAGCATGCAACCCATGCACGTTATCTATTACTAATGTCTGCAACAGGTGGAAGAGAGTAAATGTTCAATGTCGGTGAAAATAAGAGGAAATATAATGGGTAAAACTTGATATATCAAATTATATAAAATTGTATAAAGCCTTGTGACTAATGAAGGCTGACATATCCTAAGACACATTTACATTCTTCTTCTTTTTTTGTAATCCTAGCCTAGTGGATAGCTGTATCCAGTAAGATAATTATTTGTTGGATTCCCTCATTTACCACTCTCTTCTCTCCTCTGATATCCATGAATAGAATCACCAGTCCCATTAAGTGTCAGACACCCGATGATCCTTTCTCTAGGTAGAAGTTAACAGCATGCTTCTTGGATTCCTGAATATCACTACATTGGTTTTGCTAGTATTTCTCTTCTGAAGTAGAGATACAATCCCCACAATTATGTTCTAGGACTGTGACTAAAATCCCAGTCCATACCCAGTTATAGCAGATGGGTCTCAGTTCTCTCATTGACCCCTTTGTTATTATTGGGTCTGGATTTTCTTTTCTGCCACAGCTCACTCTCCACCCAACAAGTCAGCCTCAATGGATATAAGCTTCCTCCAGGCTTTCATTCTTGATCCATCCTGAATGGCAGAAACACCCAGATCATGATGAGTATTTGCCTAATTGCTCACCTAGGATTGTACTGTAAACATTATAAAATTACATAATAAAACAAACACGACTTTAATCTTTGAACAAAAACGATTTGCTCTAATTCTGTTATGATGTGGCTTATCTGAGGTTGGTTCCTTAGACCCTTTAGACAGGGTTCAAGTTCAACTACTGAAGGAAGACTATTACTGACACCTTTCATGAATTGAAATGGATTAATTAATTGTCTATAATGTGACTTTTCTAGGCACATGCAATGGTTGTGGAGATATGCCACTCCAATCTCCCTCCAAAAGAATCTGTTATAAGGTCCATTACTGGTTGTCATACCTTCAGACTCTCTATGGTGCTCATGCCAAAGCCACATACCCCAGAGCTGTTCCAAGAAAATGCTTGAGCAAGATATGGTATCCAGGACTTTTTCTTCTGACGCAGGTCTACCTCCCACCAGACCCAGGAGATCTTCCCAGGAACATGCTGCATCTTGAGTCATGCAGGGAAGTCAGACTCACATAACTCTCCCTACCCACAGCTCCACAGGCACTCCCCCAACAGCCCTTTTGCACGTACAATTCTGCCTTAGCATTTATTTCTCAGAGGACTTCAGCTGACACACCACATTTAGCCTTCATCCACTAAAACACTTTTAAAACCAATACCAGCAAAACATGAAGTGAAACATTAATCTCTCCGTGATATACTTAGAAAGGAATGCCATGCACTTAGATGAAAATAACTTAAAACAAGCAAACAAAACAATCCCCCAAAGCCAAACGCATCACAAAGCCTACTGTGTTTCCATAAACCAATTAGAAAAGGACGTATTTCAAAAATTTTAGATGTCGTTAAAAGGAAAATGATTTTCTCTCATGTATAGAGAGAGGTATTAAATCTACATTATATCTAAATCTGTAAAAGCAGGGAATTGAGGGGAGTTGCTAAAATTCACTTTGGGGTATGTAAAGCCCTGCTTTGGAAGGTCAGGAGGAAAAGTTGGGGTTCTATGTCATCGTGTTAATTCTGAACAATATTCATTGGGTAGCTGTCTGATGTAGTGTGATCATCTCCCTCCCAGAGAAGGTTTTCACTAGCAATCAGAAAGAGTAATCAGAGAAACGTAGAGAATCAGGGTGGTGTTCTACTTACAAATCATGACAATTGATTCAGAAAGGATAGCCTCGAGAGAGGCCAGAGGATTAATAAATGCTGTCATTTTCACTCAATGTTACTGTCAAATATAAAATGAAAGCATTCTCAACTTCATCTTGTCTGAAAAATTGCTTTGAGAAATAAACATCTCCAAGAAAAAAAGAATGATCCCAAACTGTCATTTTTTATGTAGGGAAAATTTCATCAGGACAATTACAAAAAGGACTTAATTTCTTGGTTAGGACCAGTTAAGATTACGAAACTGATGCGCTCATTTGAATTGATATTATAAGAAATTATTTGGGTAAAGATACATTTAAGATATATAAAGTCACTACTAAGATTTCCTTCAGAGCACAGGCTTCTGTGAAAGGCCCCCCGGGGAAGACAGGTTATGGAAATCAAATCCAAAGTCTGAAGAAGGACTGAAGCAATGGTGGAATGCTTATTAGTTTTATGCATATTCATTATATTAAAGAACATTCTGAAAACCCTGAGAATTAGAGGTAATTCTTATTCTTGGCAAATCTATCATATGAGAGGAAATATAACGACTAGGATTGGATTTCAATTGCTTGGCTTTATAAAGTGACTTTGGAGTTTGAATATTATCTAGGTAAGGTGAAGTGAAATCCAATAGAGGTTTTAGAAAGGAGAAGATGAAGTAGATATGGGATGAATGTTAGACTTTTAAAACGGTAATTTTGGATCATAAAATAATAGCAGGCCCAGAGAATCTGGCAGAGAGACTGGGACCACAGCAGTAGCTTAGGTGTGCAGTCATGGGGCCAGAATTCAAGTAACAAAATTGAGCTTTGTAAGTGTGGTCCATTTGTTGGACTCCAAATATCAAATCTAAAAGACAGAAGAAGATGTACTTTATGTTCCTCATTTCATTCTTGAAATCCATTATAATAGTAGCAACAACAATATCATTGATACTGGTGGGGTGCCTGTTCATTTTCAGTATAAGAATATCCCGAAGAAGCACAAGTAGTATTTTCCTCAGTGTTTAACGATAAGATGAGACTCACAGAAATTTAGGATTTGGGCAGCTGAGTTGGGACAAGGCATATATTTTCCCATTGTTTCTTTGTCTCTCTTTTTTTAAAACACCCCAAAGTATTCCATGATGAATCAGGGTGGAAGGTAAAGTATGATTTGAGCACACATAGATGAAGGTTCAAGGCTGATGACCTGGAAGGACCTGGTGTGGAAAGCAAAACAGAGAAAGCTCACCCAATGACAGGTAGGTAGAGCAACAGAATCTGAGATGTATTAGCCCTGAGCGTGTGTTTTCCCAGAAAACTTTACATTCTCCCATCACAATTGGCATCCATTCTGCCGTGACTGATTCTGAAATCTTCAAAGCTGACAGCATCAGTATTCCGCAGGAAGTTCCTTCCCTCTGTTCTTAGGAATCTAACCATCTTCTTGTTTCCATTATACTGAAAGGAACTTTCCTTGGGTCAATTACTGCCTTGCTATCTTTGCGTGCTAATCAGCAGACTTTGCCAACGCTAATCATCACAACCTTCAATCTGAGCCCAAGTGGAAAATCGCAGCACTTAAGTGGATGGTGTCATTGCCCACAGACTAAAGGCAAGCTCGTTTGCCAGCCGGACTGCACCCTGAGAGGAGAGCCATTTCCACCTCATTATCTCAAACAGCAGGAACTCTAAATTCTGTCTTAAAAACTAGGTCAGTGTTGGGGACAGAGGAGGGCACTACAATGAAACCATCTGGCTGAGAATAAAGAAAGAGGAGTTCTGTTATCACCGAGGTACAGTACTAGGCATCTAAAGTGCTTGTTAATAATTTGACTAAATTGAAAACTATAGATGATGAACTATTGATCCAGGTTGAGTTTTAAAATTTTGCTTCACAATTTAACATAGGATGAAATTTCCTTACTTGGGGTAGGATGCTCTGAGTTTTGAAAGATGCACTGAATCATATTTCTGCCACACATCCCTAAATTCCTATGTGCATCTCATTTTTATTTAAGCCATCTTTTGAGCACTAACCTGCTTGCAAGCACTGATCCATCCTTCATCCTTAAATTTTTGCCTTTCCCAGAAGGTCATCTAAGTGGAATCATGTCGTATCTAGATTTAAATCTGGCTGTTTCCATTGAGCTAAAGATAGCAATGATTTTCAGAATTTTTATGCAATAAACAATTTCTAGACTTCTGTGCTGTAGTTTGGATCTTCAGTGATCCCCAAAGGTACAGTGCATTAGAGGTTTGGTTCTCAGGGTGGCACTATGGAGAGGTTTGAAACTTCTAAGAGGTGGGGTCTCATGGGAGGTTTTTAGGTCATTGGGGTGTGTCCTTGAATGGAATTGTGGAACCCTGGACCCATTCTTACTCTCTTTTGCTCCCTGGTCATGAGGTGAACCTTTCTGTTCTACCTACACTGCCCACCATTGTCATCCAGCATACCCAAAAGAGGCCTAAAAGCAGTGTGTCCACCTGATCTTAAAGTAGAACCTCTAAAACTTTGAGTGAAAATAAACCTTTTCCCCTATATAAGTTGGTTATCTCAGTTATTTGTTATAGTGATGGAAAACCGACTAACACATTCTGAGAACTGTTTTTTTTTGACAACTTACACTTAAATGAATCAAACTGCAAAGAAGGTGGCAAGAGATGGGCATGGTGGCACATGTCTGTTATCCCAGTTACTTGAGATGCTGAGGCACAGGATCACAAAAAGGGTTGGGGATGTAACTCAGAGGCAGAATGCTCTTGGGTTTGACCCCTAGTTTCACCAAACATTAAAATTAAAGAATGTTTGCAGTGAACCCACATTGTTGTTTTTTGGGTTTGGATGCAAGCTTACAGGTCATCTGGTTCAAGTCTACTATTGTAGATTTGAGGAAGTTGTGGCCAGAGAGTGACCACACACACAGAGGAAGTTAGTGGCAATATCAGTGCAAGATTTCACATGCCCAAGTCCATGTAGTTAATTCTCTTTGCCTTCTGGCTACACAGAAATGCAAAGCTTCTCTGAAGGCAAAAATCAAACATAAGCCTTGCTATATGTAATATATTGATTCTATAGGCTTTTAAATTTTTTCAATATCAAATAAATCATTAAAAAACAAAAATAAACCAAGCTCTGCTGATTAGCTGCTATGCATATAATACATTTACTTCATGTTATGAGTAGCATAGGAGAGAAAACTGAAACAGATCATGAACAATCCTTCTTGGAAGTTTAAGAAAAGCTAAGCAGAGTGTGATTTAAGCAAAGTGCCTAGACACCTGCTCTCTGTGTCTCCTCTCTCTCAAGCCCAGCTAAGATTTACTTGTGTAGGATCACAAGAAATAACACCCAACACTACCCTCAGTTTTGTATTTAAGCCTGAAAGAGCTTGACTTTGAAACAGATCATGATGTTGGGTATTAGGATGACATATCTTTGCATGTAAATTAGCAGATTTACATATTTCTTCATAGAACTCCTGGACTTCTTCAGAGAAGACCTGAGAGACAGGAATCTTATGTTTCAATTCTTAACTAATCAAATTTTCTGTCCATTCAAAGATGTCAATCACGACTTTTTTTCAGACTGAACTGCATTCCAAGTGAAATTGTCTTTTCCAGCCCCTCCTAAGGAGAAAATCCTGTGAATACCATGGACCCGCACTTCCTACATCAAGTTGAATGCACCAGAAATGAACATCTCACACAAGTGCCAGGTATCCCTGCAGTATACCTGGTAGACATGATGTGACCTGGTTCACAGTGATAAGCAAAGTCAGAGACTTTCTCTGTTAACAATGCAGATAAAAGATAAAAACCAACCAACAAAAAACAGAGAGACAATTAAGAAGTTAGCACTGATTGTTAGAGAGCTGTGAGATCATGATATAGACAGGGAGTAGAGATGGGGATGTGGATGCTCAGGCTATGAGGAAACAGAAACCATGAGATGCAGATGAAGATGTTGGGGAGGCTGAAGACTGAACCTCCAAAATGAAGCTGAGTCACATGAAAGTGGAGCAGTACAGCCCATGGTACACTTATCCTGGTCCTTGTCTGAGGTTTGCCTGAGTCCTGGGCTTAAAGAGACTCCCATTATCCTCCCCCTTCCCATTACTTGAGACAACTTGTAGGAGTTTGAGTTTTAATCAAAGCTCCAATTCCTGTTTCGGTGACAATGGATACAAAAGGCTCCCTTCACTGCTAAAAGCAGGCGGTTGAATTTCTTTAATACAGATGGGAATATTTCTCTCTTAGTGGAAGTCAAATCTTACTTTTATTTTTTGAGTATGTGTAGAAAAGAAATATGGATTCATGAAATGCCGACATAAGAATATTTTAAATAAGTAAAAGGATTTCTTTAAAGTGTAAGCAGTAAGCAATAGAGAGTGATTAACTGACTGTCTCCAAGCAGAATTCTCATAAAACTATTTAAAGAAAAGAAAAAAACATACTTATGATGAGCACATTTTAAGAAAATTTTCCCTTGAAATATTTAAAAAGAATTTTCTTTTTATTCTTATAAAGAAACTTTCATTTTTATTCTTATATATAATGGTCCCTTGAATATACGGGTGATTGGTTATAGAACTCCTGTGGATGTCAAAATCTGAGGATGCTTAAGTACCTTACATAACACGGTGCAACATTTGCATATAACCTACACACATCCTCTTATATACTTTAAATTACCTCTAGATTATTCATAATACCTAAAATAATTGAATACTGTGTAAATAATTGTTACAATGTATTGTTTAGGGAATAATGACAATATAAGAAGTTTGTATGTGTTCAGTATAGATAAAATTTTTTGAGAGTGAGTACTGGGGATTGAACTCAGGGGCATTCAACCACTGAGCCACATCCCCAGCCCTATTTTGTATTTTTTATTTAGAGACAGGCTCTCACTGAGTTGCTTAGAGCTTTACTTTTGCTGAGGCTGGCTTTGAACTCACAATCCTCCTACCTCACCCCTCCAAGCTGCTGGGATTACATGTGTGTGCCACTGCACCCAGCTGATACAATTTTTAAAAATATTTTCAATCCCTGGTTTTTGAATCTGTAAACGTGAACACTGCAGATCCAGATTCCACAGGTATGAAAGGCCGACTGCATTTGTTTTCTTCTCCAAGGATGTTTATCAAGTTCCATTTTTCAATTTCTACTTATTCTTCAGAGTGTAAGTTAAACAACACATTTTCTATGCAACATTTCCTGAGTTATCTTACCTTCATTAGTTTCCTATTTCGGGGTAATTAAACTTCTTTTACAGCATTAATCACTTTCTACTTTCAGCACGCATGGTCATTTCCATCCTGGTATATTGCCTCTTGTAGCCTCTAAGTCTTTTGTTAACTGTTTGGATATGAGGAGCTCCCCCAAAAGCTCATGTGTGAGACAATGCAAGAAAGCTTAGAAGTGAAATAATTGGGTATAAGAGCTTTAATCTAATCAGTGCATTAATCTGGTTGGTAGGTAAGGTATGGCTGAAGGAGGTGGGTCACGGGCGATTGTGCATTTGGGGTTTATATTTTGCCCTGGTGAGTGAAGTTCTCTCTCTCTCTGAGTTGCTTTCCTCCACTACACCCCTCCGCTACGATATGCCACCTCATCTCCAGCCTGAAGCAATGGAGTTGGTTGTCTATGGACTGAGATCTTTGAAAATTTGAGTTGCAAATAAATTTTTCTCCTCTAAAATTGTTTTTGTTAGGTCTTCTAGTCACAGTAACAAAAAGCTAAAAAATCTTTTCAAATCAGATATCATTTTCCCCCAATAATTACTACTTGGAGAAATAAGGTAATGTCTTGAAATATACTAAGGTACATTTTCATTTACATGTTCTTGATTGAGACAGTCCCCCCATCTTAGCCACAGGCTTAAGTTGGGCAGGAAAGGGACAGGATTATTATAGTAGGAATACAACAAGATTCAATATCCATATAAGAAAAAAATATATTTGAGATATTTTAAATGACAAAAAAGTGTCTGTTTTTAGGAAAAGGGGGTATATATGTTTTGACAAATGGTAACCTTTAAACAAAGTATAACATGCTGGGTGTGGTGGTACATGCCTGTAATCCCAGCAGTTTGGGAGGTTGAGGCAGGAGGACTTCAAGTTGAAAGCCAGCCTGAGCAAACTAGCAAGACCCTGTCTCAAAATAAATAAAATAAAAAGAGCTAAGGATGTGGTTCAGTGGTAAAGCGCCCCTGGGTTTAACCTCTGGTACCAAAAACAAACAAATGAACAAAAAGGCATAACAGAGAAACAAACAATTGCAAGAATAAAGAGCTAGATGATTCTGGAAGAGGTTATTAGGGCTGGCCAGATTAGAAGGGCTAGGAGATAAGAGACAGGAGGACAGAGGCCTTGTTGACCATGAGGAAGCTCAGGTAGAAGAGGAGTCAGCATTAGTTAATGCCCAGCTCTGTGAGATAATGTATGTTCAGCAACCCAACACCAGGGCTGTACCTCCAAATCATCCATAGCTATATTAGTCTGCTTGGGCTGCTATAATCAAATACCACAGACTGGGAGGCTTAAACAAGAGGAGTTAATTTTAGTTTTGAAAGCTAAAAGTCCAAGATTGAAGTTAGGGCAAATTTGGCTTCTAGAGTGTGTGTTCTCTTTTTAAAAAACATTTTTTTATTGGTGCATTTTAATTATATGTAATAGTGGGCTTCATTATTACATATTTGTACATGAACATAACACAATTTGGTCCATTTCATTTCCCCGTGGGAGGGCTTTCCTCCTGGCCTCTCACCGTGTCCTCACACGGTCTTTCCTCAGCATACACATAGAAAAAGAGAGAATAAGCTCTTTGATGTCTCTTCTTAGAAGGGCACTAATCCCATCATAACAGATCCTGCTCTGGACTCAATTGTACCTCCCTTAAATTCAGGGAGCCCTAACCTTTAATGTAACAGGATTTGGGAACAAGATCTTAAAGTAAGAAGTAACTGAGGGCAAATAAGGTTATAAGTATGGGGTTCTGATCCAATAAATCTGGCACTTTTACAAGAGGAAGGGACACTAGAGCTCTTTTTCCATCATATAGGGTCATAATGAAAAGTGGCCATCTTCGAGTAGGAAGAGAATCCTCACAAGAAATTTAATTATCCAGCACTTGGTTTTTGGATTTTCCAGCCTCCAGAACTATGAGAAATAAGTTTCTGTTGTGTAAAGTCACACAGTATGTGGTGTTATGTTAAAGCAGCCCAAGCAGAGTAACACTGACCCCACCCGTATGACCTCATCTAACTTTAACTCCTTAAAGGCACTCTCTCCAAATATAGTCACCTTCGGTGGTTGAGGATTTAACATATAAATCTTGGGGGTAGCACAAACATTCTGTCTATAACAGTACCCCTGTAGTGAGTTCCACATGTTGCCTGAACTGCAGAGTTCTCTAAGGAACACATTTCACAGCCCTCTGAAGAGGACATACTGTCTACAGACATCTACACTTTGCCCAGTGACTGCCCAGCAGGAATCATTCTGTCTCTGCCTTCAGACATGTACAGCCTGTCCTAACCAGTCCCTATAGACTCAAATAGGTTCCCCAACCCAGCAAGTGGACTTCTCAGCTTCCTAAACAGGTGGTGGTGTTATAAAGAGGAAGATGCCACACCTGTTTGTATGTCAACTCTACCTATTGAAAGTTCCCTCTTTTATTAGGAAGGTGTATTACCCTCCCTCAGTTTCTAGTGATTCGATCTACACCTTGCATAGCAAACTCTAGAAAAATCTATATAGTAGAATTTCCTAAGTTCCATTTTGTATATTCTAGATTTTTTAAAGTCCATATTTGAATCTTCAAAAAAGGGTTCATATAAAAGGGATAGAGTTTCCTTTTAAGGTCAAAAACAAATCATGAATAAAAAGTGAGTTGCCTGGACCACACAGCTAGTCAAGGAGAAGAGCCAATTCCTTGATTATTTCAAGGCTATTCTATGACTTATCACTTTGAACCAATGCTTAGTTACCAAGAAGCGTGAACAATGTGAATACAGGGTGAGTCACTGGAACTGCAGATCCTTCCAAATTTTCATTTAGCAATATATTTCCATCTATGCCCCCATTAAATCTTTCAGAGCTATTTGTTCACTTCTGTGCTTGATCTCTTTTTGTGAGGTGTGTGCAAATAGCAATATGAGCAAAGGCAGGTTGAAAATTTTGCCTGAATCATTTGTAAACACCATAATCAATCCCTTGATGTTTGAGATTTAATTGTAGGCGTATTTCTCTCAAACCTTGGAAGCACCATGCATTATAATGATGTAGAAGAAATTTTAATGAGAATGCTGAGTTTGGCTCAACCTGAATTAGAATCAATGATAAAGCATTGCTCTTTTTCTGAAATTTGCAAAGAACTCTCAAGTTTTCCTTTCATTATCTTCAGTGATATGAGCATGATTGTTTGGACAGGATTTTTTTGTGATTCAGATTTAAGTGTCTTAGTTTTTATTGGAACTTTGCATACCAGATAGTAGGGATGACACTAAGGACTGAAGAGGGACATCCATGGCCCTTCATGAGCTAGGCTCATACTCATTAACAAGTGAAGAGAATGTCTGTTATTTTGTTGTGATTCAAAGTCTCTCTGCAAATAACTCTTTTTCACTAATGAAGGATAATGCTTCTCCTTTCCCTGCCCCTCCTCACCTTCTTTTCCCTCCCATGATACAGACTTGAAGGGGAGAGATGGACCAAAAACAGAAAAGGAACTGGGAAGCTACACGTGACCTGTAATGAGACAATGATGGATGTGGTAGGCAGGAGGAGCACCAAAATGAGCCAGCCGGAAGGCACCTGAGTATAGCTGTGGGTGGAATAGGATATGGCATCTATAAATAGGATATGGCATCTGTAAAGAGTAGAAGATGAAGAATAATCAAGGAGAGATCCAGTATTTCTATCTGGAAGACTAGAATTCTGTCAAAGTTTTCAGAATAAAAATAATTCTAGCTTCCCAAATGCATTGCAATATTAGGGCAGACTTGAGCAGCAAATGATACTGGTAAGTTACAAGTCTGGTGAAATATTATAGGTGATAAACATAATTCAGAAATTAGGAAGGATACCTCTGGGTTTTTTGCTTGTTTGCTTGATTTTTTTTTTGTTTGGTAGCAGGGATTGAACCCAGGGACATTTAAATACTGAGCCACATCTCCAGCCTGGTTTTATTTATTTATTTATTTATTTATTTATTTATTTATTTATTTTGGAGACAAGGGCTCACTAAGTTGCTGAGGCTGGTTTTGAACTTGTGGTCCTCCTGCCTTAACCTCCTGAGCTGCTGGGATTACAAGCATGTGCCAGTGCACCTGGCTAGGATGCCTCTTTTTTTCTATGACAGGGTAAACATCACTAGTGAGTCCAACCATATGTAGGAAGTCCATTGGCATAAAGAGAAGTGCACATTGGGGCAGGATGCAAGGCAATGTGAACCCTTCTACTTTACACCCTTCCTCCATCGTCTAATGCTAAAGTCAAAATAGAAATTCTCAATCTTGGAGCCATTCTTGGGAAAAAAAAAACAACTTTGCAATAGAAAAGAAAATAAATTAGGACAGACAATATATTCCCATTTTCATGAAAATTTTTATTTCAGTGGAAACAAGGCATTGTATGTTACTATTGTTGACATGTTGGCTGTATTACATTCATGGAAGCTAAAATTTTGAAATTCTGTAAGAAAAAAAGATCCCACATAATTATAACTGATTGCGTTCATTGTTACGGAAATGTTATGTCAATGAATTTAATGAAATAATAACTCAGTAATGATAAACAGGATTTCTCAGACACATATCATTAAATGTGGCAAAGGAAGGCATTATTTGACTACAGCTCTGGAATAGAAAATCAAACTTAATTATATTAGATGGTAAATTGCTATTAAGTTACTGGTTGTTCTCCCTGGCGTCTGGCAACATGACTGTGTATCCTGATCCCTCACCATCAATTAATATTTAAGCAACTGCTTAAGAAGATTAACAATCACAGAATAAGTTAATTTAATTTTGCCTATGGTCAAAGTATAATTTGCTGTTCTCTGTTACTGTAAAAACCACGAAACCATATTAGAAACATTATGTTTAAGAAGAGACGGGACACAGCAATGCCAAGATGTATCCCAGCTTTTCTCCTATAATTCTGACACATGGTATGAGAGGAGTATTTTGACAATTGGAATCTTAGAAGTCATGCTGTCTTCACATCACAATATTTAATCTTTCTAAATGCATCCTCTTGGGCTCTACTTATTTATTTCTGCCTGTTCTTTCTCGACTACGAGTCACAATACTTTCAGGAAGTCTGTCTTGTTTTTATTGCTGTATCCCTTGGTCACAACAGGAGCTAAATAAATGTTTTTAAATGAAGAAATGAAATGGCAAGAGGGAACTAAAATAATCCAATGGGGGCAAAAACAAAATTATAATTTAAAGGTATATAAAGAAAACTGTTCTACATTATAGTTGGTCCACTCCATTGAGTGACAGGATAGATGGCAAGGTTCTGGATTTCTGTGTGATTGACAGTAACCTCCACCTTAACAGGAGCAGATGTAGCTCTCAGAGTAGTTGTCACTCTAAACTGCTCCCTGCCTGGTTCAAGACATACCCTGACTCCACACCACAGTCACATTGATTAGCAAAAGACTTAAATGCATTTTCATGATAAATTTCAGGATGTAACCTAGCCCATTGGACACAATTGCTTGCTATTCCATTGTAACCATGAGAGGCATATTAAAATATCCTAGAAAAAGATCTAATTTATGGAATGAAATTTCCTGAAAGCTAAACCTTTCTATCTTTAAAGGTTAGATCTCTATATTATCCAATATATTCTTCTTTATTTTACTTATTTTAGAAGTTATTAGCTTTACTTTGCAAAGTTGAAAATTCCCAATATTTATTTTACCTAGGCTATCTGCTGAAACTTTTCATGTGCACATCATAAGTTCTTTGGAGCTTGATTCCAACTCACTATTTTTCTGGATAAAAAGTAACCACCACACCCACTCTGACCTTTAAAAAATTCTCTGTATGCCAAAACACATAGATGTAGGAAATTCACCACAGAGGTGAACCAATATTGGGATTTTTATTTGTAGGAAAACCTTACAAGGGTTTCACCTAAGGTGGGCTCTGAGGACAGGCATTATTCCACCATTCATTTCCACAACTATTTGCTTAATTCTGAATATGAGCTTGCAAGTGCTCAGCCTTAAAAAGACAAGAGCAAAGGATTAAGCCTGGCCTCTCCTGTCTTACAGAAGTGAGAAAAGGGGGACACTGATCAGACCAGGTTCATGCCATGTGATGGATATTGGAATTTGCCCAGCAGGAGATGAAATGGTTCTATGCAGTAGGTGGGGAAGAAGCTATTTGGGGGGTATTGGAAACCTTCCTCAGGCAAGGATTCTTAAACTGAGCTATTTAGTAAAATGGGGCAAAGGCAGGCAGAAAGAAAAACAGTCCTTAGAATCCTCAGCTGTCTTCCAACATCAAACTGAGTCAAACTCCCAGGTTCTCATCCAGATTTGAGGTTCAATCAGATGGAGTCACCTTGGGTCAGGTATTCATCCTTAGGGAACACCAGTCAGCTGTGACCAGTTCAGAGCATCAGGGCCTCTACCTAAACACACAGTGTGGGTACAACCGGTGGCAGGGCCTGTCAGGGGTGACACCCTATTTCCTTAGATGGGAGGTGGATAGGAAGTAGTGCTTGTCTAGCATGTGAAGTTTGATTCTTTTAAAGGTCTTTCCAAAGATGCTTTTGTTTAAGGTTAACATGCAGTTCCTTAGGAGGATGGAGGCTAAAGAGGGTCCCTAAGGTCACCCCAGGCTTGAGGATTCCCTGGAAGGAGGCCTAGGGCTCAGCATAAAGTTGAACCCACTACTAGGATTTACTAAGTGGACGGACACAAAGCAAAATCAAAAAAGTAGGAAGTACGGGGGACAGAGTTGGGGAAAACCAAGTGCAGATTTTCAGGGTCTTCTCCTTTGGACACACCCAGGATGCAAGCAATTTCCCAGAAGTGAGCTATTACAGCAGGTGTGACTTGTTGTCAGCTGGTGAAGCTCATTAGAGACTCAGAGCCCAGGGTTTTTACTGGGGCTGATCTTAAAGGCTCCTCTTTCCCAGGGAATACACAAATTCAAGACTCCCTGGAGGAAAGCAGGTGTTCAATACAAGCCACATAGTCTGTAAAAATGGCCAAAGCACCTTGAGCGTCTTATTATCACCTAGAAAATGGTGGGAATACTCCTTATTTTAAGTTCCCAGACATCAGGCAAGGACTGACCTTGCCAGTGAGACTTTCAAAGGAGAGCACTCAGACCTTCGGGGTGAACTCTTCCATACCCACAGCGTCTCTGCAAATGCCAGAATTCTTTCTCTAATAGGAAACACACCAAATTTATATCCATGCTGTGGGGTGCAGCTTATACTCATGTGATCTTTAGCCACAAGCTATACATTTGTGCAGTTGGTTCTGTGTCTTAAACACAGTTCACTTTCCTTGAAGTATCAAGTGTCTGGTTTGACATAAACCATCACTGTAAAGTAACCGCTGGCCCAGATGATTGTAGGTTTGTCTGCTTCTTTAATATTTCCAAATTTTTCCACTACATCTTCCCACGGAGTCATTATTATTCGTCACATCCAGGAATCACCTGTTCTTTATTTCTGTTTAAAGGTCAGAGCTCATGGATCCATTATCTGTGTGATTGTAGAGGATGCTACATATTTAGCTCCTCTGTGACTGCAGTTTCTGGAAGGGGATGAAGGACAACTCAACTCCCCAAGGAAGACCAGCAGACTCGAGGGTGATGCAGAGAACTTGGCTTCTTTTCCTGTTTCAGGATGCCTTCCATACATTGGGTTCTCCCCTGTATCTCCATCTTCCTTTTGCCTCTCTACTTTCATTCACTCTGTTCTCTTCTATGCCTCAGGCCTCTTCTGCAGGGTCTCAGCTCCAAGCCCAGCAGGGCTCTGAGAAGACCTCAAAGTCATGTCCACTGTTTTTGCTGGATCCATGAAGAAAGGACAGCCATTGATTATGAGTCAATTTCTTTTACAACCCACAGCCCAGCAGATCTAGGTTTGCCTCTCGTAGCAGTGTGCGGTTTGCAGGTAAAACCACTGCTTCTGTTTTCTCTCTTATCACTAGAGAAGAGGAAGGGGGATCAAATGAGGCAAGGGGGTCAAGAATTCCTCCCCTGCTACCTATCCATCTCACAATTTCTAACATACCTACTACATCCACTCTCTCTTTTACGTCTGGGTGTAGCCCTCCACCCAGGTGTGCATTCGTCTCTTAGGATTCTGAAAGACAAGCACAGCTCCAATACAGGAAGACAGGATCCCAACCTGGATTATCTCTGACTTTATCTTGACATTTTGCTTCAATAAACAGTCTTACCTGGAGTAAATCTGCATAAAACCGCATTCAAAATAATAATGATTAAGACTGAATTGTTCAGGGCTCTCTCTGAATGTTTGTGAATTGCTTTAAACAGAAACTCAAAGGTAACCTTTTTGTGCATCCTCCAGAAAAATGGAGTCTCTAACTGCTTCTGGCTATTTTTCGTAACTCAACAGGGAGGCTGCATGTCACTGTGTCTGAAAAAATTAGCTGGCTATACTTGAGTAGTCATTTTTAAAGTTATCTTGCAAAAAAAAAATTTTTAAGACTGTAAAGAATAGTATTCCATTTTCCCCCAAATTATGCTTTATTATATGCCTTATAATGAATAGTGCTTATCACTACAGAAGGAAATGGAAGAGAAATGGCATTAAATGTGACTATTGCCCTTTACTCCAGAGTGTCTGAATATTTTACAACAGTTAATATGCATATTTGCCAGTATGTTTTAACATTAAATATTTTATGAATAATTTTGATTAAAGTTAGAGCCAAAGAAATATATATATTTCTAACTTTTATTGCAAACTTTCATTGTACTACTTTCCCCACAATTGACCACCCCCACTACTTAAAAATATGTGAAGTGCTTGTATATTTGTGTGATTGTATTTGTGTAATTGTTTTCTTTTGCCAACATTTTCTTTTTTCCCCCTCACTACTTCAGAAACCATGCAAGGTAAGTTTAAAAAAAAATCTCCTAAATTTGAAAGATGGTATGGTATAACAGTAACAAAGATTGTTACTTTTTATTGAGTGTCTGCTATTGGCGATCTTACTCACTGTCTTTAATTTTATTGAGCATTTACAGTGAGCGAGGCTCTGGGCTGTGTTTTATGGTATTACAGTTAAGAATCAGGGTATCACACATATAGGTTTTGTCATTTTCTACTGTTCTTGGATAAGGATGCCGAACTTCATCTAGTCAAAGTGATTTACCTGTGACTGTGCAGGCTACCAAGAGACAGGGTCAGGATATGCCACAGATCAGTCTGCATGCAAACTCTGTAGAAAGGTGGCAGTGTGGTACTGTGGGCACCCACATGGGTACTGAAAATTGATGGATCCAAACCAGCTTCTACACTGTGGAAGCTACACTGTGGAAGCTGTGTGAACAATGGACACTACATCTCCTTGCATCTTGGTGTCCTTGTCTGGGAAATGCAGGCCCTATTTTTAAAATGAGAGTGATAATTGATGTGCCTCACAGGGTGGAATGAATGTTATTTCTTTTTATCTCTTTCTTACGTAAAGAGCTATGTTATTTTATTTAAGCTACACAAAAATAATCAGAAGAGGTAACAGTGTCTTTATTTTTTTATAACCTTGCAAAGATATTTGCATTCCCATGTTTATTGCAACACTATTCACAATACACAAGATATAGAATCCACCTATGTGTCCAACAATGGATGAGCAGATAAAGAAAGTTTGATACATATACACGGTGAAATAATATTCAGCCATAAAAAAGAATTGTTCTGGGAATCAGCATCCATGCCCTATAATTCCAGTGACTTGGGAGACTGAGGCAGGAGGATTGAAAATTGGAGGCCAACTTCAGCAATATAGCAAGGCCCTAAGCAACATATCAAGTAAGTACTAAAAAAATCTAGTAAAGAGAACTTTTAATATTCCAAACACAAAGAAATAGTCAGCAGTTATGATAATGGCTTATCCAATCATCCCAAGCTAATTGTTATACATTGTATGCATGTATTGAAATATCATACTGTGGCCCAAGAATATGTATAATTATTGTGTCAATTAAAAAAAAAAGACTACACTTTTTGACCGTGATATGATTATCATTGAGATTCACAAGTGCATTCCATTCTTCTGGTGAAGCTGTATCTGTTTCCAGTACTTTGTGTATCACTGAACACTATGGTACCCCATGAATGCACATGCTCCCACCTCAGTGCCCTTGAGTCCCACAACTATTTGGGTTCTTATATGTAAAGCACTCTGTTAACTGCTCTAGGTGCATCCAACCTGCCATAAGTTTTCAGAACTATGTATCATTCCATACTGTATTTTCATCGACAGCACATTCATATATAGAGTTTCAGATTTTATAACTTCATTTGGAAATTAAGGCAAACTTATGGGAAACATGCTTTCACAAAATACTTCTGAAATAAAACAAACCATCTTAATTTTACATGTTGAAGAACACATAGAAGAAAAACCAAAATGTCTCTGGGAACCTAGATAGGTTTTCTTCTTTGCTCTGATTGGAGAAGACGAGCAAGAGGCCATTCGTAGTGGAATGGGTTCATTTTTGCTGGGAAATAAGGTGGGAAGGGAAGATATTCCTCATCTCAGAGGAGGAAATCTGAGAGGAAACTCAGAGGAAGACAGTAGATAGCAGGATGCCCCCAGGACACGTGACATCACAAAGAAAAGCCAGGAGCCAGCAACAATTTTAGAAACCTGCAGTAGTATGAAAGCAAACAAGCAAAGAATAATCATCATGATCCAATTTTTGAAACACTAGCATTGTCTGCTGCTGACAGCGTACATTTTTGGGTTTCTTTATTTTTAAAGACTTTGGTTCCCATAGATCTTTGGACTTGCTGAAGGAGACCTCAACAGCCAAGACATGAGAATGAAAATTATTTAAATTTTTTTTCTTAAACAATTTCTTAAACTTAAATTATAAACAAAATAGCCTAATTGCTCCAGAGATGTCTTCTGTCTAGAAATTTCCCTCATTTTTATATAGAAGTGTGTTTCTTCTGCTTTTTAAGACTCGTGTTTTTCTTGTCTTGCTAAACTGTGTTATAGTTTGTAGTATATGTTAGATAAATATAAAGAGATATTTATTATAGTGAAACTGTTGCTTTATAAGCTTTGTATCATATTCAAAATCCTCATCATCTCCATTCCCCTTTCTTTTAAGAAAAAAAAAACTAATAACAACAACTACAGGTCAGTTTTTGATCATTTTTGCAAGGTACAATGAAAAAAAAATTATTTCCAAAATGGGAGGCAGTAATGAAAAGGTGCTCTTTTTATTTCAGACAATGGCAGAGAGTTTTTCTCACTTCAGTCACAAAAATTGTCAGCCAGTGATTGTGTGTGAGACAAAGATAATGCAAGAGATGAGTGATGTATGACTTTCTCTTTGGTTTTAGTGTGTATTATGAAAAATCATCTTCTACAGTGAAAATTGGCTTATGATCTTTGGCTTCCTGGTTTGAACATTGATTGACATTATTAACATCACCTGTGACTTTGGTGTATCCCTCTGAAGTTCATGTGTTAGAAATGTAATCCTCAAATTCATATACTAATGGTGTCTGGAGGTTAGCTCTTTGAAAGATAATTAGGAATAGATCATGAGGGTGACACTCCCATGATGGCATTAGTGGTTTTATAAGAAGAAAGACCCAAGCTAGTAAGCTTGCTCTATTGCCAGGGAACTCTGCAGAATCTTCACAGATGCAGGCTTTTGAAGTTTTACCTTATAGCATCGAGAAACATGAGTTGAATAATCCTTTATTCTAAGTTGCTGAAGCTGGTTTTGAACTTGAGATCCTCCTGTCTCAGCCTCCCCAGCTGCTGTGATTACAGACGTGTGCCACTGTGCCTAGCCAGCAATATGTCTTTTTAAAATCAAATTAATTGTTACCACAAATCTTTTATATAACTAAAGTTCTGCATCTAGTTGGTTAAATGGATGCTGTCTTTTCTGTTTTCTAATGCTATAACTGAATACCACAGACTGGGAAATTCATAAAGTTTTGCTGGGTGCAGTGGCTCATGCCTGTAATCCATCAGCTCAGGAGGCTGAGGCAGGAGGATTGTGAATTCAAAGCCAGCCTCAGCAACTTAGTGAGGTCCTAAGCAATCAGTGAGACCCTGTTTCTAAATAAAATACAAAAAAAAAAAGGGCTGGGATGTGGCTTCAGCAACTTAGCGTGACATAAAGCAAATTAGAAAGAGTTTGTCTCAAAAATAAAGTAAAATAAAAAGAGCTGGGAATGTGGCTTAGTGGGTAAGAGACCCTGGGTTCAATCCCTGAACCCCCCAAAAAAAAAGAAAGAAAGAAAGAAAGAAGACATTGCTATTAGAATAATACAACATATAGTAAAGATTTTATGAAATGAATAATATATATATATTATATATATGAATTATGTGTAGTAAAGATTTTGTGAAATGAAGACTAAAGAAATAAAACTTATCTTCACTTTCTCCAGCATTTGGAATCTTTCCAAAACACTATATATCAAACTCTTTTCCACCATGTAAAAAAGAGAATGAAAATTTGAAGAACATTCACTGAAATTAATAACAGAGTAAATAAAGGAGAAGCCACATAAACTATGAAATTATTTTAAGTAAATTGGAATTCCTACTGCTTTGGAGAAGTGGGAGGAGGTGTGTATGTGATATGTATGTGTTTTAGGTACATGTGGTATTCTGGCACCAATCCAAATATTTGGGGTAATTTCTCTTCCCTCTATTGACTCAGTCCTAATGTTAGCATGGAGGCCAATTCCCCCTGGGTAAAGGGATATTTTAAATTTTTTGAACTCACTGATTCTAATTCCAATAATAAGACAATTATCTTTTACTTATGCTTTTGTTTATATCATATGCTTAAAGCTAACAATGACCCTTCATGTCCATAGGCAAGGATAGTGTGGTATACACAATAAATAACAACCTATAAAGTAATATGAATTAATATATAAAGTGATATGCAAACCAAACCAAACATATGCACATTCTGCTCTGATCATGATGAAGCAGCTTGTACTGCATGAACTTCCCACAGAAAGTAGCCAAAAAACTATAGAGAAGACCTAAAACTATGCTTGCTGTTTCAAAAGCATTGAAGGTAATCAAGGCAAGAGGGACTCAAATGTTCTGGTCTCTGAGAGAAGGCACACTCATTGAAGTGAGCTTAATTCACCATGGTTTCTCTTTTTTATATATTTATATGTGACAGCTGAATGCATTATAATTCTTATTACAAATATAGAGCAAAATTTTTCATATCTATGGTTGTATACAAAGTATATTCACACCAATTTTGTGTCTTCATACATGTACTTTGTATAATAATAATCACACTCAACCATCATTTATAACCTCCTGCCCACTCCCACCCATCTGCCCTATCTAGAGTTTGTCTGTTCCTCCCATGCTCTCTCTCCCTATCCCACTATGAATCAGCCTCCTTATATCAAAGAAAACATTAGGCATTTGGTTTTTTGGGATTGGCTAACTTCACTTAGCATTATCTTCTCTAACTCCATCCATTTATTTGCAAATGCCATGATTTCATTCTCTTTTATTGCTGAGTAAGACCAATAGTACAGAATAGAGGACACAGAGACTAACCCTCATAATTACAGTTATCTTATATTAGACAAAGCTGCCAAATACATGCATTGGAGAAAAGATAGCATCTTCAACAAATGATGCTGGGGAAACTGGAAATCCATATGAAAAAAAAATGAAATTAAACCCCTATCTCTCACCATGCACAAAACTCAACTCAAAATGAATCAAGGACCTAGGAATAAAAACAGAGACTCTGCATCGAATAGAAGAAAAAGTAGGCCCTAATCTCCATCATGTGGGATTAGGCCCCAACTTCCTTAATAAGATTCCTGTGGCACAAGAATTAAAAATCAATAATCAATAAATGGGATGGATTCAAACTAAAAAGTTTCTTCTCAGCAAAAGAAACAATCTGTGAGGTGAATGAAGAGCCTACATCTTGGGAGCAAATTTTTACCCCTCACACATCAAATAGAGCACTAATCTCTAGGGTACATAAAGAACTCAAAAAGCTAAGCACCAAAAAAAAAAACCAAATAACCCAATCAATAAATGTGCCAAGGACTTGAACAGACACTTCTCAGAAGAGAATATACAATCAACAAATATATGAAAAAATGTTCATCCTCTCTCACAATTAGAGAAATGCAAATCAAAACTACTCTAAGATATCGTCTCACTCCAGCCAGAATGGCAGCTATTATGAAGGCAAACAACAATAAATGTTGGCGAGGATGTGGGGGAAAAGACACACTCATACGTTGCTGGTGGGACTGCAAATTGGTGCAGCCAATCTGGAAAGCAGTATGGAGATTCTTTGGAAAACTGGGAATGGAACCAGCTATCCCTCTCCTTGGTCTATACCCAAAGAACTTAAAAACAGCGCACTACAGGGAAACAGCCACATCAATGTTTATAGCAGCACAATTCACAGTAGCTAAACTGTGGAGCCAACCTAGATGCCCTTCAATAGATTAATGGATAAAAAATAATTGGCATATATTCACCCTGGTTTCTCAAGGGTACATGGTAACCATAATCCAGTAGAAAAAAATAGCAGCAATTTACAGTTCAGTAGGTTGAAGACCCAGTAGGTTGGATGGATGGTTGTCAAAGATGCTCATCCTTGATGAGCCGAATCCAAGAAGAGGCATTCTCACATAAGTAAGCCCCTAAATCTCTGTGAAATCCCCTCTAGAAGTGTTAACCACGTTCTGTACTGTTCAATTTACAACTCAAAGAAATCCTGCGAAAAGCAGCAATGAGACAATAAAGTACTGAGCAGAGGTTTTCACAGATGCATGGTGCTGGGAAGATAGAGATGCACTTCAAGGTCTCTTAAGATGGAACAACTCTGGCAAACGCTGCAGACTCTCAGCTGCAATTCCAGAAAGGCCACAGAAATAGGCTAACCCTAGCAAACCTAAAAGTAATTGCTTATTCTCTATCTACCTCCCAGAATAAAACTTAACCATTTGGGAAGAAAGAAAACACTTTTCAGGACATCTAGAAATGTTAGTACATAATGTCCAACTCCCAATCAAAAATGTCAATGCATGCTACAAAGCAGAAGCAAATAATTAAATACCAAGGTGTTTACACAGCCAGGGGCTTCTAGTCAGCTTGCTGGGATGGGATGCCTCTGAGCTGGTGCTTACAGGAGGGTTGAGAAAACAAGGTAAAGACAGGGATCTAGGCAACGGCATTGACAGAAGCCAAGAGGCACAAGAACCATACAGTGTCCAGGAAACCATCACCCCTTCCATGTGTGTCACCAGTGGGCAATGCATGTGAGACAGAAAGTGGCCAGGGTGAGGTGACAGCCTCTAACTAAGGGTGTGATTTTAGAATATAGGACTTATTCTCAAACATTTTTAACCCCTGTAATCCTCTCTCTTCTATGAAATCACAGATCAACATCATAAAAGAGAAAAAGAGCGCTTTTTCAAGTTAAAGGGGCAAAGGCACTGGATGGAAGTCATCAGCAGCCTCCCTCTGCCATCCCAATCCCTGGCTTTACCCACCTCAAAGCTTCCTCCACAGTATCCCTTAAAGTTCCAAATATTTTAAATATTACTCTGTGACAGGTAGACCATATTTGAATGAATTAGACAGATTTCTGCTTTAGACAACTAGGAATTATATGGGCGTAAACATGAGAAAATCATACTGGATAAAGGGAAGACAGAAGAGGGGGAAAATGCAATTGTTCAGGTGTAAAGTAGTAGCACTGGTGCTTTGGCACAAGGTAGGGCAGGGTTAGAGAAACATTTAGTGGTAAGTGGGGACAAACTGCTGATAGGTTGGATGTGGATGGAGACAGCACTATTTGTTTTAAGAAGAAGTTCATCAAGATGAGTGATTATAGAGTTTGGAGCAAAGGTGGTTCTCTAAAAAGAGACCAAGTGAAGTTTCCTGTATATGGACGTGATTTCAGGGGGAGAGGGGCAGGAGTGTGTATGGAGAGTGGAGGGGAGGAGGTCGTCAAAGAAGAAGTGGAGAGCAGAAGGAGAGATTGCTTGGATTGGCATTCAGAACATAAACAACGAAGCCAGAGAAGTTCAGGAGAAATTCTATTCTCTGGAGACACTCCAAATTATTTAAAGAACAGAATAACTCATGAAAAATATGTAACCGAGAACCACTGTTTTTGCACTCAAACAAATCAACCTTTGCTAAGTTTATTAAGCAGCTCAGGTGCCAAGGTTTTCAAGAGCACGGTTAATCAAGTGCAGAAACAAAATGTTTCATAAGCAAATAATCACCTTACTTTTAAAGGAAGAAAAGATGCAACACTATCACCATGAAGATGTATTGTTCGCACCTACATTTAATACTTTGTTTTGCAATAGACCAAGAAAATGGAACTGGTCCAACAGAATTTTAATGAGGTACATTTCCACTGCCTTTTGCTAAGTTCTTTCTGGAGCTTAAAATTTTTCCTTCTAATTATGAGAGGAATACGGGGGAAAAATGTGCGTTCATCAGAATATCCACCTTAATCCTTAAAAGTTGTTTTGGTTTGAATAGTGCTTCATATGCTGCTCTTCAATGATAGGGGGATTTACCTATCTAAACGTATGGAAACATTATGGAAATATTGAACATGAGAATTTATCCTTTATACAGGATTTATATTCTACTTTAAAAATCACTCAAGGTCCAATGATTGCTGCAAAAAAAAAAAAAATGCACTGCTGGCTTCTTAGGTAATGAAATCACATCCAGTAGTTAGGAGAAAGGGTAGCTCTTCAGGACCATCTTCTATCTGTGCCTCTACCCTGGACGAGCTGAGATTATTTTGGATTATCCACTGTTCTGGTCTGGATATGAAATGTCCCCCCAAAGCTCCTGTGTCAATGCAGGAATATTCAGAGGTAAGGTGATTGGATTAGGAGATCTCTAACCTGATCAGTCCATCCGGGTTTGAATGGATTGAGTGGTGAAACTAGGCAGGTGGGGCATGGGTGGAGGAGATAGGTTGTTGGGGACATTCCCTGAAAGGGTGCTTCTTCCCTCTGGTCCATTTCTCTCTGCTTCCTGAGCCTACCATGAGCTGAGCAGTTTTCCTCCACGGGTCCTTCCTTCATAATGTGCTGCCTTACCTTGGCCATGGAACAATGGAGTTGGCCATCTATGGATTGAGAGCTCTGAAGCTATAAGCCTGAATAAACTTTTGCTCTTTTAAATTGTTGGTGCTCAGGATTTTGATCACAGTGATACAAAAGAAGACTAAAGTTAACCACACAGGTCGGTGCAAAGGGTTTTGAAGCCAGATAAACTGGGTGGGAACCCAGCTCTGTGCTGAAGCACAGCACATTTTAGGACCTGGCTTCCTCTGTTGTCAGTAGTTACTGGCAACCACAGCAGATGTCTGGTGTGAAGAAAAGATGTGAAAATACCGGGAAGATGTTACTAAAACACCTGCTCATGGTGGATATTTGGTAGGTTTTTATCTCCCTCCTTTTATCTGTTTCCCTTCTACTAGAATGGGTCTCAATACCATAACTGGTTCCAAACGCAATTGTTAAAAAGAAACAAGTTTGCATCTTTCTGAGTATCTCTCTCCTCCTTCTGTGCTCCCCCTTTTCTCTGGGGGCCGAGAGGATATAATACCTATCATGTTAGAGAGCTTTATAGGTTCCAGGGTATAGCGTATCAGTCTTCTCCACAAGCATGCTTTATACATGTCCATTTATTATAATCCATTTGTCTTTTTCTGCAGCTCCAGAGGACATTTCACAGGGGAAAATTATATTTGTTTATTCTAAAAATGAAAACTGGGGTACAGAGAAGATGAGAGATACCTTCAAAGTCACACAGCTCTCTGTGAGCCTGAGCTATGCTCTCTGGGGCACAGCAAGGGCTTGAACCAGTACTTCCACCTTGGGCTTCCCTTGTGGTCCCTACCACATCTGGCTGCCTGCTCCGGTCACTGTGGCTTCTACCCAGGTCTGCCTTTGCTAGGCCACATCTCTTTACGCCTCCTCCATTAACAGCATCACTTCCCCAACCCTCACCACTCCCACAAACTCCACCTCTGCTTTCAGCAAGTTCCTTGAGAAAAGTGTCTTTTAATTTATCTAATGACGACACTTCAGAAATTGATATTTTTCTTTGGTTGGCAGAATAATGTTTAACATCCAAAAACGCTCATGCTCCAACTCCAAGAACTTCTGAATATTTTATTTTACACAGGAAAAGGGACTTTTTGGATGGGATTTTGTTAAAGTGCAGGATATGTGGAGATTATCCTGTATTATCCACATGGAGCCAATCTAATCACACAAATCTCCAAAATTAGAGAAACTTCCCTGGCTGTGGCTAGAGAGAGATGTGACTAGGGTAAGATAATCAGAGGTAATGCTGATGGCTTTGAAGATGGAGGAAGGAGACAGGAGCAGCTTCTATAGATGAATATATATATACTGGTGTGATAGGGCTACTGTAACAAAGTCCCCCAAAATGAGTGGGTTAAATAGTAAACATTTTTTGTTTCACATTTGCAGAGATCAGAAGCTGGAGATCAAGGGGTTGGCTGGACTTCGTACTCTCTGAGTGCACTAGGGAAGGATCTGTGCCAGCCCCTCTCCTGGCTTTCTGTCTTATGGTAGCATCTCTCTAAGCTTCACACAATGTTCTCCTCTGTGTCCCTGTTTATTGGTGCCCAGATTTCCATTTTGTGTAAGGACACAGTCATATTTGATTAAGGCCCATCAGCTGACCTTGATCAACTGCAAAGAATCTATTTCCAAGTAAGGTTACATTCTGAGGGCAGGAAATGAGGAGTTAGGAACTTAGCAGCCCTTTGAGGGGGAGGAGCCAATTTAATCCAAAGGAAGAAAGAAATGGATTCTCCATGGAGCCTCCTCAACAGGAACACAGCTCTGCCGGCACTTTGATTTTAGCCCAAGCAGACCCAATTTGGACTCCAAAAGTACAGAGCTGAAAGGTAATAAATGTGTATTGTTTTAAGTCATTGAATTCGAGCTAATTTTTTATGGAAATAATAGGAATGGAATACATTTTCTAAAAGCAATTTCCAACAGAGAGATAAAAATGTACAAAGAAGGGGCTGGGGATGTGGCTCAAGCGGTAGCGCGCTCGCCTGGCATGCGTGCGGCCCGGGTTCCATCCTCAGCACCACATACAAACAAAGATGTTGTGCCCACCGAAAACTAAAAAATAAATATTAAAAAATTCTCTCTCACTGTCTCTCTTAAAAAAATGTACAAAGAAGGGAAGGAAAAAAGAATCTACATGAGGGGAGGATGAAGAAGACATTCTACCACAAAAATCTCAAAAATATCTGTTCATGATGAGCTACCTAATCAGCAGCCTTGTGACGTTTCAGAAGGCCATTTCTTCCTTGGTGAATTATGATGAGGGGAAATGCTTTACCAGGGAGAATCTTCTGTTTTGAAATAGTCACATATCCTGGACACAGGCTTTCGTAGCTGATGATAATTGCCGCACAGACTTCCTCTTCCTTCTCTGAGATTTTATCACAGTAACTTCCAGAGCCAGCCGCCCAGCATTAAGTGAATGGAAAATGTCCGTGGTGTTAGAGCTGTCTTGATCTGGGCTGTCTTGAAACAAAAGTGTAATTTTCAAAGAAGAAAGCAACACAGCTAGCACACAACAAAAAAAAAATGGTTTACACACCAACAACATTTCAAAGTCTGTTGAATTACAAACTCAGAATTTAGCAAATTGACTAAATAAATAAATAAATAAATGCCTAGAGTTCCTCCTGGACTCTCCCTTCTGAATTTTCTGATACTGAGTGACTATCCTCCAAGTGTGGTCTCATAATGGACAGTGCTCATGTGTTATGGTTCAGATTTGGTGTGTCCCCCAAAGACCTATGTATGGAAGGATTGGTCCCTAAAGCAGGCAATGTCCAGAGTTGGGGAAGTGATGGGATCATGAGGTCTCTGGCTTCATTAGTAGATTAACCCATTGATAGCTGACTGGACTGCTGGGATGAGGTGGTAACCATAAGCAGGTAGTGCATAATTAGAGGAAGTAAGTCACTGAAGGTGTGCCCTTGCCCAGGGTCCCTTCCTAGCATGCATGTTCCCCCCAAACACCTTTGCTTACCATCCTCCATAAGCTGAGCAACTTCCCTCCAAGGCACCCTTCTGTCATATGTTCTATGTAACCTCAGGCTCAGAGTCATGGAGCCAGCCATACGAGGTCTGAAACCTCTGAAATCATGAACCCATATAAACTTTTCCTCCTTTAAGTTATTTATGTCAGGTATTTTGGTCGCGGTGATGAAAAGCTAACATGCTATGCACATTTGTTCACATTCTATCTGCTACTGTTCTATTACCTTATAATATCCAAACTCTGCTTTCATAAATATTTGAAAGTTATTTCAGCAAAGTTGTTAGTCTTTTAAAGGCTGAAGACTGGAAGCAGATTAGTTCTTACTTGCGGAAGTGAAAATTCATCATAGAAATGTGAGCACACCTCCTGCCTGTCCTGTTGGAACTCATGCCTGTAAAGGCTCTGTTCATCCTGCTGGTTGCTTGAGTCTGGAATATTTCGACTGTCAGATGGGGGAAATTGGATGTTTTAGACTTGGGTATCCATCCGATCACTCACCTGATTGTCCAATAAGCTTCTCTGATTTTTGTGTCTATGATCTATTTCCCAAATTCATTCTCTGTCCCCTCCTTTCCCCTCATGACCTGCCCCTCTAAAAGGCTCTGCATCTCAGTTAATGGCAACCCAAGTTGTCCAGGCCTAAAATTTTGTAGAAATCCTTGACTCATCACATGTTTCCTGCCCCACATACGATTTAACAACAATTCTGTCCCTCCTGCCCTCAAAATACACCTGGAATCAGACCACAGTTCAACACTTCCTATATGGACCCTGCTTCAAACCCTTGCTTCTCACTAAAGTTTTTCAAGTGCCTGTTAACCTCTTTCTACTCTGCTTTTGCCTATTATTAACAGTGCAGTTAAAGTAAATCTATTAAATATAAATCAGCTCTTGGATGCTCAAAACTTCCGGTAGCTCTGATTTTACACAAAAGGAAAGCTAAGGTCCTTGCCATGGCCTACCAGGCCTGCATGGTCCAGGCTCCTAGAACCTACCTCTGGCCTGTTCTGCTGATTACTCATCTGCTCATCTCCTCCATCTCTTCTGGGCTCCTTGTAGCACCTCAGGGCCTTTGCACTCATCTCTCCCTCTGTCAGGAGCCATACAATCACTGTTCTTTCCTTCAGCAACTGCAGGATCCTACATAAATGTTCCATTCTTCACAAGGCCTTCCCCAGCCGCCACCCCTACTTCACTTTCCTCCATCATTTAACCTATCCAGTTCCCTACTCTGCTTATTGAGTTTGTCCACTGCCTGTCTTTCCCTCAGTGGCATGAGAGTGCCCCAAGGTCAGAAGCTTTTCTGCTTTGCTCCCCACTATATCTGAATTTCCAAAATAAGGCCCATCCTTAGTCTCCTATGTGACGCTGTAGGAGTGAGTCAATGAATGAATTGCAGAGGAAAGTAAAAAACATTTCCTAGGGACCTCAAAAATTCCTCCCCTGCCACTAATGCCAAGAGGGTGGGCACAGTCTGCTACCTTATAAGGGACTTGCTAGTTGTTGCAAAAGTCAGCATGCCTTTATTTAATAGCCAATCATTTTTTATTTAAGCTGGCATCTTTTTTGTTGCTGGAGCCTTAGGTATTTTCAGATTTCAGAGTCTTGAGCTATAGACCTACAGACGACAGAATATACTTTCTGTCTTCTAGCTTGAGACATATTATCTCAGAGTGAGAATTACATAACAGAGATCAGTCCTTGTGCTGTTAAGAGCAAGCAAGGTCTTTACGTCTTTGGGCATAGAAGGGTTTTCTTGTTTGTTTGTTTGTTTTTTCCAGAAGCTTTTATGGAATTTTTTCCGCAGTGATTAATTAATGGTTTGGGGATTTGCCCAAGAATGATAGCTTCTGATCACAGGAGTACCTAGGAAGTAAGTGGTGGCATTCTAGCAGTTAGTTTATCCATTTTTTCATTTATTTATTGAAGACCTATGGTAAGCCAGATGCTATGCTGGGCACTGCGGTTACTATAAGGTGCTCTCAATAATTTCTGAGCTATTTAAGGACTCAACTATAATTCATAAGAAGAATCCACTGGAGGAATTCATAGAAGGCCACCTTCCCTGGGAAGACGGAGAGGATGTTATGGCTGAGCCGATTCTGAAGTGTCAGTCAGGGCAGGATGAGGGCAGTGAAAAGATCTCAGGAAGGATCTCGGTGAGAATAACACTGGGCAGAGGCCAGAAGGGATCACAGCAGGTGTGGCTGAGACCTGAAAGTGGCTCAGTGCCACTGAAGGCTGGTCAGAGGAGCAAGGGCCCTCCTGGAGGCCTGTTTACAGGAACCGAACCTAACTCCTTTGTCCAGTGATTGATGGAGGTCACATTGTCATCTCTGGTGGTATCTGATAATGAAAGTTGTCATCATAAAAGTGTTTGATGAAAATTCTGGACATGAGTCGGCTTGACTTACCAAACTAGTCGAGTGGGAAGCAACTGATTAGATCATATCAGATTAGATTAGAGTGGATTAGATGATATTAGATTAGAAACAGCAACTTGAGGTCAACCAGGAAAATGTAGTGACACATAGCTTTTGGTGGAAGCTTGTCTCCAAGAAGCGGTCCATTTCAGAACTCAACCAATAATTAATAAAGCCATCTTTGACATCTCTTTCTGGTGAAAGGGAAGCAAGTCTGACTTTGAAGGGGAGTGAATAGAAAGAGACCTGAGAGCTCGCTGGGCATTACCCTCTGTCTTTCCTGTGGCTTGTTGCTTTGTCCTATAAATCAGAATGTCCAGGGATGACAGCAGGGGTGAGAGAGACACTGCACATAAAATGGGATGATGCCTGACACCAAAGGGACACCCATTTATTTGGAAGGTGCCTCTAAAGATGACAATGCTATTGGCCAGAATTGTGAGTGCTGAGTTCACAGAAAGCACTGAACCTACTCATGTTTTTAGAGTTCCTCAAATGAGGACTTGTCTTAGCTGAGTCTCTGGTTTGCAGAGTAGGAGTGTTCTTCAGAGGCAGTGAATGTGCCGGCAATGGTTCCTTGATCAGAAAGCCTCACGCAGGGCTGGAGATGTAGCTCAGTGGTGAACCACTTGCCCAGCACCAAGAGGCACTGAGTTTGAGTCAGAACAGGGTAGAGAAAGCTCATATATACAGGGTAAGGAAGGGGCTTACTGTCCAACAGACAGAAGAATGAGACTGGGGCTGTGTCTGCCTATGGGAACAATGATTTCACTAAGTTATCTTTCTTTCAAATATGTATGTTAAAATCTTATGCAATATTACCACCACGCTTTATTGAGATAATCTGTTTTCCCATCACTATGTGCCAGTGATTCACAGTTGAAACTCTGATAATGACTTACAGCAGGCAGGCTTCTTTTCCCCTCAGGTTCTGAACATAGATAAATACTTTTATTTAATAATAAGAGTCAGCTACAGGGAGAACGATACCCTGACCTTTTCCATGCAGTTTCTTTTCTCAGATGATTGTAAAAGATACAAGGGCCATATTAAATAGAGGCTTTGGAGGAGCTACTTGAGAAGTTTCAAGTACTCTTTTGCTTAAGTTAATATTGCACTTAAATTGTAATATGACCAGTAGTTGAGAAGCAGGAGTGAAAAACTAATGTATGAATGTTTTGCTAGTTGAGACTAGGATGTGATAAAGACAACTGTCTTGGTCCATTGCTATAACAATACACCTAAGATTAAGGACTTTATGGAAAAAAAAGAAGAGGTTTATTTGTCTCACAGTTCTGAAGGCTGGGAAGTCCAAGAGCATAGTTCTGATGTCCGTCTCATGCTGCTCTAACAAGCAGGCTCATTTTGAAAACTAGATGGACAGAGGTGACTACACACTTTATAATAACCCTCTCTTATAGTAACTAATCCAGTCCCACAAGAACTGAATGAATCCCATGCCCCATAATCACCTAATTACCTCCTAATGGTCTTGCTACCTCTGAACACTGTTACATCAGAGATCAAATTTCAACATGGGTTGAAACCATTAGCAGCAACCTAAGTGATAAGTGTCTTTGCCAGGAAAGGTAGAACTAAAATCAACTCCCGCTTTCAAATGAAAAGCCCAAGATTAGAGAACAGGCCCAGCGGCCTGCTGAGGGGCAGAGCCGCCCCCTCCCCCCGCGCCTGCAAGGTAGGCAGACCTGTGACCCACCGGCAGAACAGGCCCAG
>NW_026000093.1:9144508-9254704 GCF_001458135.2 Marmota marmota marmota | reverse complement strand
TAAAAAAAATGTGGCATTTATACACAATGGAGTATTACTCTGCATTAAAAAATGACAAAATCATAGAATTTACAGGGAAATGGATGGCATTAGAGCAGATTGCCCTAAGTGAAGCTAGCCAATCCCTAAAAAATAAATGCCAAATGTCTTCTTTGATATAAGGAGAGTAACTAAGAACAGAGTAGGGACGAAGAGCAGGAGAAGAAGATTAACATTAAACTGGGATGAGAGGTGGGAGGGAAAGGGAGAGAGAAGGGAAATTGCATGGAAATGGAAGGAGACCCTCAGCGTTATACAAAATTTCATACAAGAGGAAGTGAGGGGAAAGGGGAAAATAATACAAGGGGGGGAAATGAATGACAGTAGAGGGGGTAGAGAGAGAAGAGGGGAGGGGAGGGGAGGGGAGTGGGGATAGTAGAGGATAGGAAAGGCAGCAGAACACAACAGACACTAGTATGGCAATATGTAAATCAATGGATGTGTAACTGATGTGATTCTGCAATTTGTATAAGGGTTAAAAATGGGAGTTCATAACCCACTTGAATCAAAGTGTGAAATATGATATATCAAGAACTATGTAATGTTTTGAACAACCAACAGTAAAAAAATTAAAAACAAAATAAATGACAATCAAGTGAGATAAGAATCCATTAATAAGCTTGATTTAATCATTCTATAATGTGTACATATGTCAAAACATCATTTAGTAACCCCATAAGTGTATAAAACTAATGTCAGTAAAAATGTATTTCAATTTGAAATTTGCTGTATACACCAATTCTATTATTAAAATAAATGTATTTTGTCATCTTCAAAAAAAAAAAAGAAAGAAAAGCCCAAGATTAATAGTCTTGTATAGTTGTTTGTAACTCTTTTAAAACTTTTCCTATATATTTCCACCCCCGCCGTAGGAAAATTCTTGTAAAATCCAGCTTCAGTGATTTCATATGATATAAAAGATTATTTTCTGCCAAGAGAAGATTTGGTTCAGGCAAATAACATACAAGTTCATAAGAGATGCTTGCAGCTTCCTGGGCTTGGTTACCATACTCTGACTAACTGGGGGGGGGCGGGGGGCAGAGTGTGGCTTTAATAGACAGAATCAGTGGAGCTGCTGTGACCTAGTTCATATTCTCCTTGCCTCAAAAGCCCATACACTGAATTTTGCATTTGTAAATGTTTCCGGCTTTTAAAAGTTTTGATTTAATAGTGCCATCCACTGGAAGCCCTCCTTTCTGCCCTACTATAATGAACCCTGCTTCCTAGGAGGCCTGGAATCCCTTTATCTCTACTTATGGATACTAATTTTCCACCAAAGAATGTGGTCGAGCTAATAGCAAGAGCACAGTGTCCTGTACTACACGTGCATCTGCAGTGCTGTCATTTACCACCTCCCTGAACTTGAGAACGTACATAACTTCCCAGTATTTCCCTATAAAATGAGAAACAAGATGCTCATCATAATGTCTCAAAAAAGGTCTATCAGTCATAAATCTCAAGTCAGCACTCAAGTATAATGACAATGGCAGCAACTACTGCTTACAGAGCCCTTGCTATTGATTGATGCCCTAAGTGAAGCATTTCATTGAATCCTTACCTGTAGTCTGTCTACCAGGCAGTTTCTGTCACCAGCTCTCATTGCATCTATAAGGACAAGGAGGGGCTTGCCTAAATTCACTAAGATGATTCACCTCTGTCAGGCTCCTCAGTCAACGCTCCTCAACACTACTGTTTTGCTTCTGATGAAGATTATTTGTATTATAATTATGTAGGTACTTTATAATTACTTATAAGTGTTGTATGCCAAAGTTTGATCCCTATTACCACAAAAATGAGAAGAAGAAAAAGAAAACAGGAATTATACACCATTACAAAATGAGAGGTCATACAAGGGTAGCTCAACATTCAAAAGGCAATTGATAAAATTCACATCAACAAGATACAGAGGAAAAATCATATTATCATTCCTATTTGACACATAAAAAAACACATTTGGCAAAATATAATATTATTCATGATAAAAACTCTCAATAATCTAGGAATGGGGGCTGTTCATCAATTTGATAAAGAACATCTACAAAAAGCCCATCAGTAGCATCACACTTATTGGCAAAGGAGAGAATGCTTTCTCTCTAATACTGCGAACAAACCAAGGATGTCTACTTTCACCAGTCCTATTCAACATAATAGTGGAAAGTCTAGCCACAGCAATAGACAAGTAAAAGAAATTAAAGGCACACAGACAGGAAAAGAAAAAATGAAACTCTCCCTATATACCAGTGACATAGTTGTTTATGGAGAAAATTCCAAGGAATCTGCCCCCAAATAGGCAGGAGTAGGGTGAGTACTTCTAGAACTAATAAGTGAATTTAGCTAGTCTGCAAGGTATAAGACTTGCTTTTGCTTTCTCCTTGGAGGTTGGATCCATCATAGACCAAGGTGAAGGCTCACGGCAGTTGGTTCAACCTTGGCTCTTTCCTGTGGTCTGTTCTACTTATGGTTCACCCTCACCCTGGGAAATAGCACTTCTGTAGGATTCTGGCTTACTCTAGGAGAATCTTCTGGACCTCCCCCATGTCTTCTGTCCTCTTCTTCTATGGGCTGTCAAAACCAATATTCTACTAACCCCTGGCCCCTCAGTTAGAAGCACCCTCAGGCTATAACTCTTTGCATCCTTCCCTCTCTGCATTCTATTTTCCCCATTGTTTTACAACAGGATTATTCTTTCTTTTTTTATACATTAAATGTGTTCAAGAGATTGTCAAGATATATCTTTTATCAAAAAAGTTTGTCTCATAGAAACAGAGAGAGGAATAGTGATTACCAAAGCCTGAGAGGATAGTTAGCTGGAGTGGTGGTGCATGCCTATAATGCTCGTGAGGCAGGAGGACTACAAGCTCATAGCCAGCCTCAGCAAAAGTGAGGCACCAGGCAACTCAGTGAGACCCTATTTCTAAATAAAATACAAAATAGGGCTGGGGATGTGACTCAGTAGTTGAGTGCCCCTAAGTTCAATCTCTGGTACCCACCTCCCTATAATAAAGAGGATAGTTAATGAATACAGGAATGTAATTGGATAGGAGGAGTAACTGTAGCACAGCAGGGTACCTGTTTGACAAAAATTAATTTTATATTTCAAAATAGCTTATAGATTATAAGCAGTGTTCATAATAATAGGGTAAAGACAGGAGGGCTTCCAGTGGGTGGCAGTTTTTAATATCATAACTTTTTAAAGTGGGAAATATTTACAAATGCAGAACACAATGAATGGGATTTCCAGGCAGGGGCCATATGACCAAGCTCACAGTAGCCGTACTGATTCTGCTGTTAAAGCTACTTTGTCCCCAGTACAAAAAAATGATAATGTTTAGGTGATAAATGTGCTTATTACCCTGATCTGCTCATGTCACACCACACCCCATAAATATGCAATTGGGTTGATTAAAAATAAAAAGTTTATAAAAGTACATTTTATCCTTTTTTCAATTGATTTCCAGGGGAGGGCTGACCTGAATTCTTTAATATCCTATTATCTGATATAGATACTTATTGATCTATTTTTATCAATTATCAAGGAATGAATACTTTCATCAAGACTTAATTTTTTATTTTTGATTTTTCAAATTGCTTTATCTTATTTTTAATTAACCTGTATTAATTATACATATTAATAATGTTAAGTGATATTTTGACACTGGCAGGTAGCATGCCTCGATTGAATCAGGGTAATTAGTAGTTCCCTCCCATCTTTCTTTAGAGCCCTTGAGCTCCTTTTTTCTAGATTTTTCATAAAATGTGTAATAGGTAATTATTCATCCTCCTGTACTATTAATACCAGAACTTATTCCTTCTACCTGTATTCTGGTACCTGACACAAACTCCTTTTATTCATTTCCCCCTTTTCAACCTCTAGTAATTACTATTCTGTGTTCAGGGGTTTTTTTAGCTTCCACATAAGAGAAAATCATTTCTAATTTGATTAACAATTTGAGTAATTATGCTAATTGGTTTACATTGTGTAAATATCCATCAACATTATAAATTCACGTATAATTGGAACTTATGCAGACTATTTCCATGAGCTAAAAGATGACACATGACTCATTAAAATGTTCCTTTTAAATTACACCAATGATATGTGAGGGATGCTTACTGATCGCTGAAAATAAATTAGTAAATAACAAAAAAGAAATTTCGTTATTACCACTGAAAGGACATTTTGTATTTACATTGATAATTTAAAATTTAGTGGTCATGTCATCTAGCATAACTATGAATACTAATACAAACAGATGAAGGACAGGTTGAATTCACTTAAAAAAATTATGGGGAAGAGGTATGTCATTTGTTTCTAGCATCTTGATTTTCTATTTGGTAGAAATAAACTGTCACAGAGGAATATTCTTCTCTGTGTTCCTGGAAGACTTTTTTTGTGGTATCTAAGTTCCCGAGTTCCTAACTCTCCTGGAAATCATGATGAACAGGTTTTTATTATTGTGTTTGTTTGTTTGTTTGGGTGTTTGTTTTTTGAGGCCACAGATAGATTTAGTGTACTTCAATTGCCAGGAAAACCTGAGGAAGATATGAATAGGTGGTTTGTGAAACTAAGTGGAAACTAAGGTTTATATCTGTCCGTGGGGCTCCAGTGTTTGCTACCTCTCAATGACCAAAAGTTCCTTCTTTGCTAGGCAGAGAAGACCATTTCCATCAGTTTGGGAATAATGATAAAAGAGTAAATCATAGATTTGAATCAGGATGTAGAATTTGCATATTTTCATGCACATTACGTCATTTGATTGTCATAAGAGCTGGACGAATTGGTTGAAAAAGGGAAGCAGGTAGATGTGCAGGGATAACACTGTCTTTTCCTAAACCACATTCTACAAACCACATCTCATGATTCCTTTCTTAAGGGACTGCTTTAGAATATATAGTCTTCTACATTTTCCAAGAAATTTCCCTCATAGGTAGTATATTTCTTTTCTGCTGTCCCGTATTTATTTATTGTCCTAGCTCACATTTTTCTATCTTTTCATTATGTCCTCCTATATATTCAATATTTTCTTTTTAAAAAATCTGTTATAATATAGTCTCAGAATTTGAGAAAACAAACTATAAAGAGTCAGAATAAGGTAAAGTCGGCATTTAATTCTCTAAGAAGAATCACTTTAGCAGCACAGATGTGCTTTTAATTTAAAGAGACAATTCTAAAATTTATTTCCTTTTGGATCACGTTAGGAAATGTTCAACAGCTTTAGTGGAAAAGTAGCAAGCCCATCCAAGAATTTTCAAGTAAGTGATTTGTTTATTCAATATCCGGATCAGGACAGATGGCAGGGAATGAACAGTTTCGATATTTATTATCATTTCATAGTGACACAATTGCTTTCCATGAGAGACCTCCCCTCACCTTTATTTGTAGATAAGAATTTCTATCTGAAATTAAATATGAAGTTATGATTTAAATAAGAAAAACAATAAGATTTCCTTAAGATGCTCCATGAAAAGAAACGTCGCCTGATGTTTTTGTTGATGTACTACATAAACAGCAACTATTAGAAAGAACTACAGGACAACTTTAACAGGGATTTTCCTGTGACAGTTTCGGCCTGAGGGAGATGGACTTCACCAGTTCCCCGAGACAGGGCTGAGAGATGAGCAAGAAGAAACCTGGCAGGTTTAGTGGGCAGTGAATTACATTTATAAATGGAGAGCACTGTAAGATGGGAGCTTTTGCCCAGTTAGATGGATAAATGGTTTTGATATCTTATCTTTGAAAGGTCAATAGAGTGTGAAATAAAGAAAATAACTTTTCTCATAACAAAAGGGACTTTGGACAGCTACAAAGTATGAATTAATTTCACCAGGCTAGTGGGCAAAGCACTGACTTTAGATCACCATGTGTATGTTCTTCAGATGCTATTTACTACCTCTCAACATAGCACTTTGCTTTCCAGAAAATTCTACTACATAAGCAACTTAGTACCTTCCGAGAAGTTACAAATCTTTCTTTCTTCAGGTTACTAAATTTACTACCTCTGTGTGAATCAGAAACAGCATGGGATGGGACAGGACTGGCTTTCTTTCCTCTGAGAATATTTCATTCTCTCATTTCCTTGACCTTTGTCAGGTCTGTGGAGTGATGAGAGAACTTTAGGATGGGCAAAACCTTAGGGACCATTCAGTGCAGAGTTTCCCAAACCGTGAAACATAAGCCTCTACTTCAAAAATCATTCAAATCACATAGTGGAAAAAGTATTTCTTTTGCAATTCTCTTTCAATCCTATCCAGAAAACAAAGAAAATTTCTTTGTGCTAGGTTATCTTTCCATCCAACCTTTGAAATTTCCATTTTTCATAAATAGAAATCAGATCTTATGCCTGAAGTCTTTGTCAGACAAGAGAAACTAGGTAGGATACAGTGGTACTACTTTTAAACATATATATAAATTTATTTTTCAATTACCATCTACTATGAGTTGTTATACTGTTTATATATTTATTGAAGTAATTAAAGTTTATTTAGAATAAAGTCAGGCAGAGTAGATCAAGATAAAGGAAGCTTTTAAGTAAATAATACTACAGTTGTACCATAGTTCTGGCAGAAATCATGAAGGTGATAGATATTTAGGAAACTAAGGCTTAGAAAACACTATTCTTGTGAAACTCGCTTCAACGGATGAGAACAGTAAGGCAAGGTTGCTTAAGTGACCTGCCAAGGTTTACCAGAAAGCTCCTGATAGATTGAGAATTAGACCTTGGGTCTGTTTTCTCCTAATGCTCAGCTGAGTCACCTCACCTTTGCCCAGTTCAGAAAGTCAGACAAGTTAACTTCATCGGTATGAGTACAAAATTTAGATAGTCAAGGCTTACATTTTCAGGGTTACAAAAAGCACACAATTTAGTGTTTAAGAAGTTTTTATGAGAATACTGAGACATGCAGAGAGTGTAATATCATTTTAAACATAAATAAAATATCAAAAGCCATGTTTGGGAGTCTTCTGAAGTGAAGTGCCATTTGAAGAAAAAAGCTCTGTGGCTAATTCAAAACAATCAGTTCACTGCTTCCCTAGCTCAGCTATGTATGGGATCAGTTGGGGTTTTTAAAAAACACTGACGGCAGGGCTCCACCTCTACAGATCATAATTTAATTGGTGTAGGGTCCACCAGGGCTTTGAGTGTTCTAAAAGTCAACTAGGTGATTCTAACACATGGAGCCACGGGGCCCCATGGTGTGAAGGCAGATGAGTGTCATGATGGTGTTCACCAGCTCACTGTGATGGGCATTAAGGGCAAGGCTTTGGGGACTTGGAGCCATGAAAGAGCAGGGAAGAAATGAACGGAGCATGCATCGTCTGACTATGTTTCCAGTGACTTCGATTCCCATTGACATCCTGCAGTTGACACTAACCTGCATGTTCACAGTGTTTTGTGTCTTTATGTGTGTGCAAAAGGACATTTTCACTTTACCAATGACATTATTTGCATATATATATGCAAATAATGTCATTGATATATATATATATATATATATANGGAGATGGACTTCACCAGTTCCCCGAGACAGGGCTGAGAGATGAGCAAGAAGAAACCTGGCAGGTTTAGTGGGCAGTGAATTACATTTATAAATGGAGAGCACTGTAAGATGGGAGCTTTTGCCCAGTTAGATGGATAAATGGTTTTGATATCTTATCTTTGAAAGGTCAATAGAGTGTGAAATAAAGAAAATAACTTTTCTCATAACAAAAGGGACTTTGGACAGCTACAAAGTATGAATTAATTTCACCAGGCTAGTGGGCAAAGCACTGACTTTAGATCACCATGTGTATGTTCTTCAGATGCTATTTACTACCTCTCAACATAGCACTTTGCTTTCCAGAAAATTCTACTACATAAGCAACTTAGTACCTTCCGAGAAGTTACAAATCTTTCTTTCTTCAGGTTACTAAATTTACTACCTCTGTGTGAATCAGAAACAGCATGGGATGGGACAGGACTGGCTTTCTTTCCTCTGAGAATATTTCATTCTCTCATTTCCTTGACCTTTGTCAGGTCTGTGGAGTGATGAGAGAACTTTAGGATGGGCAAAACCTTAGGGACCATTCAGTGCAGAGTTTCCCAAACCGTGAAACATAAGCCTCTACTTCAAAAATCATTCAAATCACATAGTGGAAAAAGTATTTCTTTTGCAATTCTCTTTCAATCCTATCCAGAAAACAAAGAAAATTTCTTTGTGCTAGGTTATCTTTCCATCCAACCTTTGAAATTTCCATTTTTCATAAATAGAAATCAGATCTTATGCCTGAAGTCTTTGTCAGACAAGAGAAACTAGGTAGGATACAGTGGTACTACTTTTAAACATATACATAAATTTATTTTTCAATTACCAAATATATATATATCAGAGTTTCCCAAAGCATGAAACATAAGCTTCTACTTCAAAATCTGAGCCCATCCAAGAAAGCCAATATATTTTGGTTTTCTGTAAAAAAAAAAATTAAAAAAACCTCTTAAAAGAAGACTTTTTGTTTTTTGTACTGGGAATTGAATTCAGGGACACTTAACCCCTGAACCACATCCACAGCCTTTTCTTTTTTAAGATAGGGTCTTACTAAGTTGCTTAGGGCCTCATTAAGTTGCTAAGGTTAGCTCTGAACTTGCAATCTCCCTGCCTCAGCCTCCCAAGCCACAGGGATTTTAGACAAAAAGAAGACTTTAAAAAAAAAAAAAAACAGTATTAGGTTCACAGTAAAATAGGAGGAAAAGATTCTTTTTTTTTTAAAATGTATCTCCTGATCTATACAAGCATAGCTTCCCCCAATTATCAATATCCCCACTGAATGTTTTATTTATTGTCTTTGATAAACCTGTTTACACACCATAATCATTGATGGCAGGGTTCACCCAAAGTTCATAGTTTATAGTGGAGTTCACTCTTGGTTTTATACATGCTATAGTTTGAACAAATGTATAATGACATGTATCTACTTTTAGTGTATAGAATAGAATACAATACACTCCTCTGTGTATTGTAAAAACACTATAAAACTCCTCTGTGTTCTACCTGTTCATCCCTTTCTCTCCCTTACTTCTGGAAACTACTAACATTTTTACTCTCTCCATACTTTTGCTTTTACAGAGTGTCATGGAGATGGAATCACACAACATGCAGCCTTTACAAATTGGCTTTGTACTTTGTAACATGCATTATGTTTCGTCTATGTCTTTTCATAGTTTAATAGCTCACAAATTTTCAGTGTTTGTTTTAGTCAGTTTTTTCACAGCTGTGACCAAAGGACTGAACAGGTAAACATAGAGGAGAAAAGGTTGATTTGGGTCTCATAGTTCCAGAGGTCTCAGTCCATTGATGTCTGACTCCATTACTCTAGGCCTGAGGTAAGGCAGACTATTATGGCTGAAGTCTGTGGTGGAGCAAAGCTACTCAGGACATGGCTGCTGGGAAACACAAGAGAGTTTCACTATGGACAAAACCCCAGGGACCTGCCCCCAGTGACCTTACTCTTCCAGCCATACCCTACGTGACTATAGTTAATCATTATAGGGGATTAGAGCCTTGATTAGTTTAAGGTTCTCATAACCCAATTTTTTAAATAAGCTTTCTCCTATTGTCTCACATATGAGCTTTATTAAAAAACACAACATTGTTGAATAATATTTCGTGGCCTGGATGTACCAGTTTATTTATCCATTCACCTACTAAAGTACATGTTGGTTGCTTCCAAGTTTGGGGAAATTATGAATAAAATTGCTATAAACATCCATGTTCAGGTTTGTGTGTCAACAGAAGTTGCCAACTCCTTGAGTAGATACCAAGAAATACAGTTGCTTGATTATATGGTAAGATTATAGTTTTGATGAGACCGCCAAATTGTCTTCCAAATTTGCTGTCCTATATTGCATTCCCACCAACAGGAGTAAGAGTTCCTCTTTTCCCCATCCTAAAGAGTGCCTAGTATTATCTCTGTTGTAAATTTGGGCTATTCTAATATATGTGTAGTGGTATTTCACTGTGCATTTTCCTTGAAAACAATCCAAAAATTTATCAGCTCCCTAGCTTGACTACATATGGGATCAAAAAATTTTTTTCAAATACTCACTGTCCATCTGTATCTGTTCTTTAGTGGAGTGTCTGTTAAGGTCCTTTGTTTTCTTATTGATGAGTTTAAATAGTTCTTTGTAGTTTTGGATAATAACTCTTTAGCAGATGAGTCTTTGCAAATATTTTCTCTTAGTTTGTGGCTTTTCATTTCTATATCTAGATATTACCTTTCATTTTGAAAAAGTTTTTAATTTTTTTTTAAAGAGAGAGAGAGAGAGAGAGAGAGAGAGAGAGAGAGAGAATTTTTTAATGTTCATTTTTTAGTTTTCAGCGGACACAACATCTCTGTTTATATGTGGTGCTGAGGATCGAACCCGGGCCGCACGCATGCCAGGCGAGCGCGCTACCGCTTGAGCCACATCCCCAGCCCAAAGTTTTTAAATTTTAATGAATTCTAGTTTAATAGTTATTTGATTGATCATGTCTCTGGTGATTTATCTAGAAATTCATTGCCACCTTCATGGTCATACATATTTTATTCTATGTTAATACCTAGGAGTGTTATAGTTTGTGTTTTACATGTAGATCCAGGACCCATTTTGAGTTAATTTTTGTAAACGGTGTGAGATCTATGTCTAGATTTTTGTTTTCGTTCTAGATTTCTTTTTCTTCCTCTCTTTCCTTAATTTCTGTCTTCCTTCCTTCCTTTATTATCTCCTCCTCCTCCTCCTCTCTCTCTCTCTCTCTCTCTCTCTGCATTTGGGCTCCAAGATTTCCCAATATCATTTATTGAAAGATTATCTTTGTTTTCATGTATTGCTTTTGCTCCTTTGTCAAAGATCAGGTAACTCTATTTATGTGGGTCTATTTCTGGACTCTGTTCTGTTCCCTGAATCTATTTGTACATTTTTTTTTCACCAATTCCACACTCTTTTGATTACTGTAGCTTTTTAGTAAATCTTAACGTTGGGTTATATCACTCCTCTAGTTTTGTTCTTCTCCTTCAGTATTGTGTTGACTATTTTGGGCCTTTTGCCTTTCCATGTAAACTTTAAAACATTTTGTCAATACTCAAAAATAAATTTGATTGAAATTGCATTAAATCTATAGGTCAATATGAAGTTTTTCAGTATTGAATCTTCTTATCAGTGGACATTAAAAAGAAATCCATTTTCTTAGTTTTTCTTTTATTTCTTTTAGCAGTTTTGTAGATTTATTAATAGATCTTATTTTTGTTAGCTTTATATGCTATATATGCTTTAAATATGCTTTATATGTTTATATGGTTTAGATTTTAGTGCCAGTGTAAATTATATATTTTTTCAAAATCCACTTGTTACTTGCTAGTATATAGCAAAGTGATTGACTTTTGCATATTAACCTTGTATCTTGTAATATTTTTCCACATTAAGGATTTTATTATCAGTAATACATTATCAAAATATCATCGAAAGAAATTAAAGAAAGTTATATAAAGACATACCATATTCATGAATCAAAAGACTTAATATTGTTATCAGTTCCAGGAGGTGTTATTTTGTTATTACTAGTTTTGTGTGTGTGTGTTTTCTACATAGACCATTATGTCATTTGAAAAGAAAGACAGTTTTATGTCATTCTTTTCAATCTATATGCCTTTTATTTTACTGTATTATTTCATTAGCTAGAACTTTTAGTGTGATTTTGAAAAGAGGTTATAAGAAGTGACATCCTTTTTATGTTCTTGGACTTTGTGGAAAAGCTTCTTATTTCTTACCATTAAGTGTAATGGTCGCTGTAAGTGTTTTTTGTGGATACTCCTTATAAAGTTGAGAAAGTTTTCCAATATTTCTAATTTACTAAGAGTATTCTTTAACATGAATGTATGTTGCATTCATATGCATCTATTGATATACTTGTGTGCATTTTCTTTAGCATTCTACTGATATAGTAGATTATATTAATTAACTTTCAAATACTGAAACAGCTTTGTATAACTAGAATAAATCTGATTTGGCCATGGTATATAATTATTTTATACAGTGTTAATTTCAGCTTGTCAATATTTTGTTGAGGATTTTTTCATCTATTTTTGCATCAATTTTGCATCTATTCTCTTGAGAGGTATTAATCTGGTTTTGGTTTTAGATTAATGCTGGTCTCAGAATGAGAAAATATTTTCTTTGCTTCTAACCTTCTGAAACAGATTGTAGAGAACTGGTATAATTTCCTCTTTAATGTTTAGTAGGATTCATAAATGAACTCAGCTGGGCCTGATGCTATCTTCTTTGAAACATTGTTAGTTATTGATTAAATTCTTTAATATGTATTGGCCTATTCAAATAATCTATTTCTGCTTATATGAGATATAGCAAATCATATCTTTCAACCTATTTTATGTAGGTAATGAAATTTTCAGGTATGTAGTTATGTGTATACTATTATAAACTATTCCTTTATTATCATTTTAATCACTCTTAAAACTTTTTCTTGGTTAATCTGTCTAGAGACTTATTTATTTTGACAATTTCAAAACAACATTTTTTATTTTCCAACTTTCTCTATTGATGTCTTATTTTTATTTCATTTATTTCTGCTCCAATTTTTAATTTCTTTTCTTACAGAATGTGATCAACCTTGGTGATTATTCCCTGTGGGCTTGAGAAGAATGTTTTACTTTTCTTGGATTAAGCAATTCGTAGATGTCCATTATATCCAGCTAACCGAAGTTTTTACACTCAACTATGTCATTACTGATTTCCCACATCTGAATCTACCCATTTCTAATCGAAAGATGTTGAGGTTATTAACTATTATAATAGATTCATGTGTTTCTCCCAGAAGTACTATTAGCTTTGTCTCACATACTGCTTTTAGGTGCATTCATTCCAGGAAACGTGTGTCTTCCTTACGAATACACCACTTCATTGTTATATAATGTCTCCCTTTATTCTTGAAAATTTTCTTGCTATGAAGTCTGCTCTGTCCAAAATTAGTGTAGCTACAATTGCATCTTTTTATTAGTGTTAGGATGGTGTACTATTCAGATTTTTGTGACTATGACCAAAATAAAAAAAAAAAAAAAGAAAAGAAAAGAATAAAACCATACAGGAAGAAAAGTTTACTTGGGTTTCAGAGGTCTCAGTCCAAAGTTGGCCTACTCCATTGCTCTGGATATGAAGTAAGACAGAATATCGTGGCAGATAGGCATGGCAGCAGAAAGCTGTTCAGCTCATGGTAGACAGGAAGTGGAGAGAGGGGAAGAGAGAGAGAGAGAGAGAGAGAGAGAGAGACAAAAGAGGATACAGGGAGACAAGGACAAGATATATTCCAAGGCCACATCCCCAGTGACCTATTTCTTCCAACCATGCCCTATGGGTCTACAATTACCACCCAATAGTCCATCCAGCTATCAGTGGATTAATATGTTTGCTGGCAGGGGAAAGCAGCTCAGGACATGGCACCAGGAAGCAAAGAGAGAACTCTACTTACCAGGAACAAAATATAGACTCTGAAGTCATGTCCCCAGTGACCTACCTCTTCTAGCCACATCTCACCTGCCAACAATTACCACCCAATTCATCCACATGTTAATCCACTGCTTATGTTACAACTGTCATTATCTAATCATTTTACCTCTCAACTTTATTGCATTGTCTCACACATAAGCTTTTGGGGGACACTTCATAGCCAAACCACAACACATTCACTGTTTCCTTCTTAATGCTTTTCCTTTCCTTATGAAAATCTGAGGTTTTTTTCCTATGTTATTTTTCTTCTCTCTAACATTTAACCCTTTTTGCTGGCAGATTATTAGCAATAGATTTCCTCCATGTTTGTGTGTCTTGAAACCGTGATTGTTACTTTGAATATACTTTCAAATTTGTTTCTGAATGTTAGATATGATATACAGGGAAAAAGAAGCTTCTATAACTAATCCTTGGTGATGTGAAGGTCCTTGTGCAGGGAAGGGACATTCTATGGTTCCGTGCTTAGGCTTCCATCTTTTAGTGAGCTAGTGACGTAGGACTGTGAACTTCCCCAGTGTTTCTCAGGTACTTCATGCTTCCTGGGTGAGACAGGACGGTGAGGGCTGGCAGGAGGTTGGTATTTCCCCTCACCCTGCAAGGTTAGTTTGGCTATGATAAAACCTCAACAGCCTTGGCACTGATAAACTATCTTCTCCTTAGGGCAAATTTAGATCTGAGTGCTCTGGCATATTGAAAATCATTCCCCTTTTCTTCCTGTGCTGGAAGGACAAGGGGATTTTTCTCCAATATTGCCCATGAAAAGTTAGTCGAGCTCCTAAAGATAAAGCTCTTAGGAATGGATGCAGCACCTATGATGGGGTGCCCTCCCAGACTGGTTCCCACCAAGTCTCCAGCAGTTCACTAACCCCAACTCAGGTTTTCCCATCCCAGCACCAGATTCCATGGCAGATTGTGCACAGGACTCTCTGTTCTGGAAGCCTGGGATCCCCTGTGTTTGCCTGTCTGTTTCACCTTGGGGCAGTATTTTGCCTTATGTCCTCACCTCTCTTACAGATACCAAGACTCATTCTTTCATTTTTTAGTCAGTTTAAGTTTTTATTTGTTGTTAGAACAGAATGGGGACTTCCAAGTTATTTGTGCATGCAGAGCAAGAAACTGAAAGTCCAGGAAAATATTTTATTTTGAAGATAAATGTAAGATCCACAATTGCCAGTTTTGTTCTAAAATGTAAAGACTTTTTACTGCAACCTAGTAATTCTAAAACTTAACATGAATTAAAATTTCTGAAGAACTTGTGTTAATAACAGATATTTTTATTAGAGTAAAATAAGTATAGGATAAACTTTACTGATATAATAATATTCTAGGTATATAGTTCAGTGACACTAAGTACATTCATACTATTATGCCTTCATCATCAAGCTTCAAATTTTTTACCTTTCCAAACTAAAACTCTAGACTGGCAAATACCTCTCCATTCCCTTCTCCCTTAGTCTCTGGTAACCAACATTCTATTTTCTGTTTCCACAAATGTAACTCCTTTAGGTACCTTATCTAATTGGAATCATACAATTTTGCTTCTGGCTTATGTCACTTGGCATAATATGTTCAAGATTCATTCATGACGTAGCATGTATTATTAGTATTTTCTTCCCCTTTAAGGATGAATGATATATCTCATTGTACATTTATACCCTACTTTGCTTATGCATTCATTCGTGTTTCCATGGACATCTGGGTTGTTTCTACCTTTCAGTTATTGTGAAATATGCTGCTAGGAACTTTTGTGTACAAGCATCTGTCAGGGTCCCTGCTTTCACCTTGTTTGGGGAAGTTGGAATACACCAAGAAGTAGAATTGCTGGACCATGTGGTCATTCTGCATTTAGTTTTTTTGTGGAACCACCGTATGTAGGTTCTCCACAGTGGTTCTATCATTTCGTTTTTTCACAGCACGTGTTTTCCATACCATGCCCAAGCTGTGTTGTCTACAGCAGCTGGAGGTTGGTATTTTCCCTCACCCCGCAAGGTTAGTTTAGCTATGATAAATCTTCGGCAGCATCACACAAGAGCTCACATTGTCCCACATCTATTGCAATACCTCCCTTTTTTTCTAATAATAGCCATCCTAATAAAGTGTAAAGTGGTATCTCATTGTTTCATTTCCCTGATGACAAGTAGTTTTAAAGATCTTTTCATGTGCTTACTACACATCTATATATCTTCCTTGGACAAGTGTCTATTCAAGTCATTTCCCCAACTTTTAACTGAGTTGTTGTTTTTTTTCTTATTTTTAAGTTATAGGGATTCTTCACATATTGTCGATATTGATCTGTTAGCAGATAAAAAATTTTCAAGTATTTTCTTCCATTCTGTATTCTGGACCAAGTCTCCAATTCACCAATCCCTGTTCAGGTTTTCTAACCCAGTATTGGTTGGTCCATGAAGAAGCTTGGAGAACTGCTATTTTATTTTTCTAGTGACTTCATGTACCTCCAAATCTAGCTGTCTCATCACTTGTTGCATTAATCAGCTTTCTGCCACTATAACAAAATACTTGAAATAATTAACTTATAAAGAAAAAAGTTTGCTTTGGATTATGGCTTTATAGCTTCCAATTCATGATCAGGCAAACTCACTTCTTTGGGCTTTTGATGGGGGTGCTGGATGGGAATGGCAGGGAGAAACTGCTTATCACATGATCAGGAAGCCAAAGTGTATCAGGAAGCGGTTGGGTCCCACAATCCCCTCCAAGGGCACACCTCCAATGACTTAAGAATCTCCCATGAGGCCTCATGTCCTAAAGGTTATATCACCTCCCAATAGTGCCACCATGGGGACCAAGACTTTAACAATGGCCTTTGTGGGACATTCAACATCCAAACTACTACACCACCCTACCATCTTCAAAGGTAATAATTATAATTATAAGTTTTTCTTTCCATATGTACATATATATAACATGTGTGTACATATGCACAAACATATATGTGTATTTTTCATGTTCAGAGACTCCTTCCTTGCTAAACCAGGAGTTTTTCATTGTGTCTCGAGATCTCAAAATGCAAATAAAAAATAAAATCGCCTGCTGCTGAGACCAGGAAACAAAATGACCAACTGCACTAATCACTTCCAGGAATGGGAAACAGGTTCCAAAACCTCTAAAATGTAATTCACTTAATTAACAAATTAATTTATTGTTTCGCAAAGCTATTAAGCTCGAACTAGGCAACTTGCAATGAAGATATAAAAGTCCATTTTATGTCTTCAATATTTTATGTCTTTAAGAAAAAAGAATGCTCACTCAAAACCATGAAGTAATTTCTTTAAAAATATGTGGGCGCCCAGAGTGCCCCCAGAATCACTTTAGGATCCTGATCTCATCACTTTCTAATGGAGTTCATCAATGAGAATGAATGAGCTCAGGATACTATGTAGCATGTATTAGGATTTCTTCCCCTTCAAGGATGAATGATATATCTCATTGTATATTTATACCACACCTTGCTTATGCATTCGTCAATAACTTTGCAGACGGTGAATGGCTTTGAGAACTACAAAACAAAGTAATAATTCTATTTTCACTTATATTTCCAAAAGAACATATCCTTTTCAAATGAATGTTCCTTTAAATATTAAGGAAAACAAAAACAAAACTATCCAGAGCATATTCAGATGACACATAGATTTTGTAATTTCCATATATTTGTACATTGGCAATAATATTTGTTAATCATAGCTTCAGAATATGTATCATAGAATTTCCAGAGTAGATTTTTAAATGCATATGAGTTCCTTTTTTTTTCTTGGTCTAAAAATCACATTTCTGGTTTACACCAACCTGTTTTTTCCAGTTATTAAATATTCTACCTTTTGTGCAGAGATTTTTTTCTTGTCCATGCCTCATGAATACTGTCTTATACTTAATAGTGTTTATTTTATATGACTCTAGTAAGCTCAGATGCTTGTAACCAAAATAATTATACTTGAACAACTGGGAAGTGTGATTTAAAGTCATAAAATCAGTATCAGTAAGAAATTTAAGCAGGTAATAAGAAAAATCTAATATTCAATTACCTTTACAGGAAAGATAGGTTTTATTTTTTGAAAGCATTATTGTAAGAACATTGGCTAGGGAAATGTTTCCTATGGGTCCTGAAAATTAAAAACAGTGTATCCAGATTTTTCATGTGTCCAATTTGCATAAAGCATTTCTCTTGCTAATCTCCACCCACTAGAGCACGAAATTCTACTAACATAAAAGAAATTAGGTAGCCTCATCTTGTTCAATGTCTAATGGTCAGATTTCTAGCTAATGTGAAAAACAGCAGGAGTAAAACAAGAGCCATAAAACTGCTCTTGCAACAAATGGGCGACTGTATGTGTGATCAGAGCCTACTCGGAGTAATGCACATCACATGGGCTCTATTACTTTGCCTGCTACTAGAAGCATCCTAAGAGAAAATTCACTTACATTTGGCTGTAAACATGACTCTAAAAAGGTTTTTTTTCTTCTTGCCTCCTTTCCCACTTTCTCCCCTTTCCTCCCCTCCTCTTCTCTCCTCTCATCTCCTCTCTCTTTTCTTTTTTCTTTTTTTTTCCCCATAAAAAACAGGTTTCTACTTATGTCTTGGGGGAAAAAAACAATTCCAAACTCTGACAGGACTAGCCTGCTGTTTCTTTGAAACCCCACCCCTATGGAACCCTTCATTCCTTTTAAGTCTTGCATTAGATACAACCTGTGATGAGGTGATTCCCTTTTAATTCTCAGGACCCACAGAACCATGGCATATACCCACCAAATAGTTGGTGCAGAAACATTTGTCTCACCATTTTAAAAAGTTTCCTAGTTTGTAGATCCAAAAGACAATTTCATGCTTTGAGATTCAGTGGCAAAAAAAGAAAAAAAGTTTTACTACCATTTCAGAAAAGTCTACATTAAAGGCAAAAATGATCAAACATAGCTTTCTAGAAACATAAGCAGAAGGAGGCATTTAGAAGGAAGAAGTGAACCCAAGAACAGACATGATGCTCAAACCCCATAATATGGAAAGAGTGCAATAGGGTGTTATTGTAGATTCTGCAACCAGGCTTCATATCTCAGGTCCTTGTATTAGACTTGTGACCTTGAGAAAGTATCTTAACCTATTTTTGCTTTAGTTTATCTATTAAACACATGGGATAATGGATGTACCGCCTTCCTAGGATGGTTGTAAGACTGAAGAACTTAGGTTAGAAAAGCTCCCATAACATAATCTCTTTTAAACAAGTATTAGCTTTTATTATTATTTTCTCTAAGATTTAAATGTGGTTCGAAAGAGGCAGCAATAAAACCCAGAAGAGGGTCCCATCTATGAGACTTTATTGGGTCTAAAGACATTGTAGTCATCTTTCAACAGGCATTATCAAATCTATTTGATGTTATTTAGCATATAACTTTTAACAAAGTTACAGCCAATTACTAAGTTAATTGAAAAGTTTTTATAAAACGACTGTAATAAGACCTATTTGATATAAACTTCATATATTCAAAGTGTACAATGTAAGTTTTTATATGTATATATATATATGCACACATATATTTATATATATGCAGTTATTCCCAAAACCAAGATAATGAATCTATCTACCATTCTTAACCTATGCCTTTTTAAATTCCTTTCTACAATACCCCTTCCTGCCTTTCCCACCCCCATTATCACAGGGCAAGCACTGATGTGACTTGAGTTGCCATAGATCAGTTTGCATTTTCTAGTTTATACAAATGCAGTCATAAAATTGTCAGTATTTCTCCTAACTGCTTCAACTTAGAATAAGGATTTTGAGATTTATTTATTTTGAGATTTATTACCAAATAATATTTTATTGTATGGGTACACCACATTTGGCTCACCCAGGTCTTAGACATTTTTTGTTGCTATAACTGGAAAATTTATAAAGAATAGACATTTATTTGGTTTACAGGTCTGAAGACTGAGAGTTCCAAGTGCAGGGCACTGGCATCTTCTCAGCATCAGGTGAGGGCCTTCTTGCTCCTTCATAACATAGGCAAGAGCATCAGAGAACTGCACCTCAATATTCCATTAACACATGAATTTCAGGATTAGGTTTCTGACATATGAATTTTTGGTAGACACATTGAAACTATCATATCCCTTCATCCCTTCAGGAATAGCTTTTTTTTTTTTAACAGTTTTTAACCATTTCAAATAAACCCCACATTTTATATATTGTTGAATTCACTTTACTATAATTTTATTTATGTTCATGAGATTTATGGGCTTTCAGTTTTCCTATATCTTTATTGGAATTGAATATATATAATACCAGCCATATAGAATAAGTTGGTAGGAACTTGTTTCTCTTCAATTCGAGAAGATATATACTGGAAGCATTTATGTGAAATTGGTACCAATATTTGTCTTAAATGTTTGGTAGGATTCACCAGTGAAGCTTTCTAAGACATTGTGTTTTCTTTATGGAAAGGATTTTACTTTGTCAATATCATTAATAGACATGAGGCTATGCTGGTTACTTATTTCTTTATAGAGAAAAGCCTGTTGAATTTGTGTTCTAAAGAACATGTCTATTTCATAAAAATCATCTAAACTATTATCATGACAATTTTCATAATCATTACTTGTTTTAGTCAGCTTTATTTTATTTTATTTTATTTTTGATGATGTGACTAAAGACCCGACAAGAACAATTTTGGAGGAAGATGTAGTATTTATTCTGAGCTCAGGATTTCAGAGGTCAAAGTCCATAGACTTTGGTGGAAGGGTGTGGTGGAGGAAAGCAGCTCAGTATATGGCACCAAGAAACAGAGAGTGAGAGCTTTCTCTCCAAGGACAAAATATATACCCCAAAGGTACGCCTCAATAACCCATTTCCTTCAATCACATCCTACCTCCTACCTAACTACCCAGTTAACCATTCAAGTGTTTTAATTCACTAATTAGGTTAATCATTTCATCCCCAAACTTTCATACATGGTCTCACATATGAACTTTTATGGGATATCTAACATCTAAACCATAACATTACTTATCATTTAAGTAGCTGTAGAATATATTGTTATGTCACCTTTTTGCTAATAATCTTTAGCAAGGTAATCTTTCCTTCCTCTTTTTCTAATTTCTCTGGCTAAAGGTTTATCACTTTTATTGATCTCAAATAGCCAGCTATTACTGGTTTCAATGTTTTTATAAAAAATATTTTTTCTATTTTTAATTCCTTAATTTCTACTCTGCTCTTTGTTATTTCTTCTATGATACTCACTTTCAATTTCATTTCCCTTTTTTCCTGTTATATAAAATGAAAAAAATGCTTTTCATTGATATGAAATATTTCTTCTATTTTAATATAGATTTTACAAATTTCCCACTAAGTACTGATCAGCATGGTTCACTGTCTTGTATGCTATGTTTTCATTTTCATTCAGGTCAAAAATGCTTTTTAATTTCCATTTTGATTTCTTCTTTGACCTATGGGCTGTTTATAAGTGTGCTGTTTGGTTTATAAGTACTTGGGAATTTTACAGAGAGCTTTCTGCTATTGATTTTTAACTTAATTTCATTGTGGTCAGAGTACTTACTTCACATAACTTGAATTCTTTCATTGACACTTGTTTTATGGCACAGAATATTAACTAGCTTGAAAAATGTTCTGTGTACATCTAAAAAGAATATATTCTGCCATAATGAAATGATGTGTTCTAGAATTACTAAATCTAGTTCAAAGGAAGTATTGCTCAGGTTTTCTATAATACTACTTATTTTTGTTTGTTTACTCATTTTGTCCACTAATGAGAGAGAAGTGTTGAAATCTTATAGTTGTGAATTTTAAAATTTCTCCTGAAAGTTCATTCAGCTGTACTTCACTTATTTTGAAGCTCTGTCATTAGTTGCATGGACATTATTAGCATTATTATATCTTCTTAATGAATTGACCTTTTGAACAGTAGGTAATATTCTCTTTTATTTCTTAAAGTTTTATTCTATCCTGAAGTCTGGTTTGTTTGATATTACCACAGTTACAGTAGATTTTCTTTGATAATGGTAGCAGAACACATCTTATGTCACCCATTTAACCCTTTTGTGTCTATATTTGAAATTCACTTATTGTAGGTAGTAAATATTTGGGTTTTGCATTTTTCTTATTTCTGCCTTTTACTTGGGTGTTAAGACCATTTACTTTCATTGTGATTACCATATAGTTAGGTTTAAAACTTATCATCTTGCTGTTACTTTCCAATTTGTTCCATTTGTTGTTCATTTCTCTTCCATTTTTGGGGGGGTGGTGGTTTGTTGTTGTTAACGTTTGTTGATTTGTGTTTGACTTTCTAGAGATGAACTGATTATTTTATCTGATTCTTTTACCTCTCCTTTCTGGGTTTATTGGCTATAGCTCTTACATCATTTACCCTAGTAATTGCAGTGAATTTTCTAATATACAATCTGGGGTTGATCATCTTTTTTTCTATAAGGGGCCAGAAAATGATTTTAGGTATCACAATCCATGTGTTGATCTTTGTTGCATATGCTTTTTACTTTAATTTATTTAAATGTAAAAACATTTGTCTTGCTGGTCATGCAAAAACATGTCCATGGGCTAGATTGACATATTAGCTATACTTTTCTACCCTGTGATTTACACCTCAACCAAGTCTACCTTTAGCTAATGTTGAACCCCTCACAGTATCTGCTTTACAAAACCAGACTTTCATTTCCTCCCTCTGACTTTTGTGATATTTTTGTCATAGAATTTATTTTTATAAAAACTATAAGCCCCACAAAACCTTATTACTTTTGTTTAAATAATTATCTTTAAAATGAATTGAAATTATAGATGAAAAAATTAATACTCATTATCTGTGCCGCTCCTTCTTTGATAAAGATCTAGATTTCTGTCTCGTATTATTTTCCTTCTACCTGATCAATTTCTTTAATATTTCTGATATTGAAGAACTGCTGATGGTAAATTCTTCCTTGTAGCACAAGTTTCCTGGTGACAAATTGTTTTAGCTTTTGTATACCTGAAAAAAATCTCTATTTGCCATTGATTTCAAAGATAATTTTGATGATCATAGAATTCTAGGTTGAAGCTTTTCATTCCTATTTTCAAATGTGTTTTGTTCATGCTTGAAAAGAATGTATATTCTGCTATTTTGAATGGAGAATTTTTTTTAAAGAGAGAGAGAGAGAGAGAGAGAGAGAGAGAGAGAGAGAGAGAGAATTTTTTTTAATATTTATTTTTTAGTTCTCGGCAGACACAACATCTTTGTATGTGGTGCTGAGGATCGAACCCGGGCCGCACGCATGCCAGGCAAGCGCGCTATCGCTTGAGCCACATCCCCAGCCCTGAATGGAGTATTTTTAAATATTGATTATATTAAGTTGGTTTATGATGCTGAGTTCTATATTCTTGCTGATTTTATGTCTGGTTGTTTTTTCCCATTGTTGACAGAAGCATACTAAGGTCTCTAACCATCACTGTGGACTTACCCTTTTATTATTATTTCAGTCTGTGCTTCACTATCTTGCAGCACTGTTGCTTGGATACATACCTATTTAAGATTGCACTGTCTTTTGGTGGATTGACCCTTTCATCATTATATAATGTCCCACTCTGTCCCTAATAATTTTATTTGATCTGAAGTCTACTTTATTTAATGAAGTCAGTCTTGTTTTTCTTTTTAAGTTCATATTGCAAGGTATACCTTTCTCCATCCTTTTACTTTCAACCTACCTATATCATTATATTTGTAGTGACTTTCTTGTAGATAGCATCTAGTTGGGTCATATTCTTTTTATCCAGTCTGCCAATTTCTATATTTTAATTAGTGCATTTCAACCATCTCTATTTCATGTAACCATTGAAAAACTAAGGATCCAGCCTGTCATCTTATTTCTTATTTTCTGTTATTGTTTCTGCTTATTCTTTCTCTAGTTTCCCTTGTTCTTCTGTGAATTACATGACTCTTTTTAGGATTTCATTTTATCTGTAGTGCTTACTATTATATCTCTTTGTATAGTTATTATTACTGTCATTCAAACTACTTTCCCATATATAATTCCTTTTATCTTTTTGGTACTGTTTTATTTTCATTAATTTTCAGAAATTTCAGTATGCTTCTTGCTATGCATTTGTTTTAATTACTTTTGTTTAAAGTTCACTCTTTTTCTTCAATCTGTAGGTTGATTTATTACCAAAACAGGAGATTTCAGGCCATTGTTTCTTTAAATATGTTTTCTGTGCCACCCTTTTTTTGTTTCGTTCTGCAACTCTAGGGATGACAGGAATGTTAGATATTTTCCTATGGTCACACATATTCTTGAGACTTGGATCAATTGTTTAGTCTATTATTTTTCTGCTATTCAAATCTGGCAATTTCAATTGTTCTGTCTTCTAGTATATTGACTCTTTCATCTTCGTTTTACTGTTGAATTCATATACTAAGTTTTAAAATTTTAGTTGTATTTTTGTTTGTTTTAAATTTTTTTCTGTTAGTACGTTGTAGTTATCCATAATTTTGAGGTTGTTTTGACATGTTCATAAGTGCATATGACATAATTTGCTCCATTTCAGTCCCAATATTTTGCTCCATTTCTCTCATTCTCCCTCCCTGGTCTTCTTCCTCTACCCTATTTGACTTCCTTCTATTAATTTATTTTTTAATTGTTGTACTATATTTAACCCATAAAAGTGGAATTCACTGATATATTCAAACATGTACCCAGCATAGTGTGGTCAATTTTATTCCATAGTTCCTTTGCTTTACCATTCCTCCCTTCACTCTCTCCATCCTCTTTTTCTACTCCATTGTAATCCCTTCTCTTTTCATGAGATTTCCCCCTTTTTAAAAAAAATTCCTTATTTTTATCTAGGTTCTGTATATGAAAGAAAATATTGGACCCTTGACTTCTAGGTCTGATTTTTTTTCACATAGTGTTCTATCCATTTACCAACAAAGGATATAATTTCATTATTCTTCTGATTAATTAATACTCAATTTTTTTGTGTGTATACACACACACACATATATATGGCAATTGTGAATTGTGCTGCATAAACATTGGTATGCATGTATCATTATAGTATGCTCATGTTAGTTCTTTTGGATAAATACCAAGAAGTGGGATTGCTGAATCGCATGGTGGTTTCATTGCTAGTCTTTCAAGGAATCTCCACATTGCATTCCAAAGTGGTTATATTAATTTACAGCCCCACCAACAGTGTGTAAGTTTGCCTTTTCACCCACATCGTCACCAGCATTCACTGTTATTTGTATTTTTGGTGGCTGCCATTCTAACATGAGTGCAATGAAATTTCAGTATTGTTTTGATTTTCATTTCCCTGATTGCTAATGGTGTTGAACATCTTTTTCATATATTTGTTATTCATCCATTTATTGACTGAGTTATTTGGGTTTGGGGCATTGAATTTTTTTGAGTTCTATATGTAATCTGGATATTAATCTCCTGCTGAAAGAGTAGCCACCAAAGGTTTTTCTCCCATTCTATAGGCTCTCTCTTCATACTCTGTTTCCTTTGCTGTGCAGAAGCTTTTTAATTTGAAGTCATCACACTTACTGATGGTTGACAATTCTTTCTGACAAAAACATAGGATAAACATTAGATTAGAGTATAATTAACAAAGATAATTACTATTAAAGAAAATTACTCTTCTTGGAGTGACATGGATATTATATCTGAAAATCAATCAACAACCATAAACTGTTCAATGGAATAATCTGAACCCTTACTTGAACCAAATTCTTCTTGTGGGGTAATCTGTTAGTCCTGTTATTTCTCCTTATGGGATTGTCACAAAGGACAACACTAGAGTTATTTTGAAGCAACTATTTGATTAAGGATGTATTCTTTTAAAACAGGACAATAAGTGGAAATATTTTAAATAAATTCTATTGAAATAATAGATTCTATTTTGCATCAGTATTGTATACATTTTTGTTCCAATTGTGTTTTTGTAAAGTAGAACTGACTTGACATTAACCCACACTGCCCTCATGAATTCTTCAAACTAATCAAGTAGACTAGTAACTGGTTAACAACTGGTATGTGGATGAGAGGCTGATTTGTAGTATTTTCTGGTTTTGTTTGTTTTTGTTTTTGTTTTTTGGTGTAAATAATTCACCTTGGTCAATTTCAAGATACTGGCCCAATGTCAACACGTTCACAAAATTCCTGAAACTGAAACAATTGCCCCTCACAAATCTGTTCAACAGCAAGAGAAACTCTTACCTGACCCATAACAAGCTCTCCTAAAAAAAAAAAATAACAGTAGACCTTTTCTGAAGGTGTCATGGTCATAAAGTGGTATGAATATTAACTGTTCTACACAGGCCTAATGTTTAACTGAGAAGCAGGACTGTCACAAAATACAAGAGTAACATGAAATAGCAACTACTGTGCCAGTAATTGACATTGGAAATAAATTCTAAGGGATTCTGTATCACCAATAATTCATAAATTGAAATGTGCTTATATTCTGTTGGACATCTAGATAGCATTGCCTTTGTTTGATTTTTTCAATACTTAAAACATTCTGTCATAAGAAAATCTATACATGGAATTTGGAAAAGAAATGATTCTGTTTTCCTCAACTGGCACAGCCTGAAGCACCCGGACGAATCACATATCTTTAGGATATTCGTTTACATATTTGTCCATTCGTAAAATTCTTTTTTGAGCTTGTATGTCACAAACATGTTACTAAATGCTGTACAGAGAGTTTCAGTCAATATTTGTTTCTCTTTTCTTTTTCTTTGTTTGTAACTATGATCAAAATACCTGACAAGAACAATTTAAAGGAGGAAAAGTTTATTTTGGCTTATGATTTCAGAGATTCATTCCATGGTCAGCTGACTCCATGGTTCTGGGCCCAAGATGAAGTGGAATGTCATTGCAGAACCTTGTGGCCAAGGAAAGCAGCTTAGAACATGACCATCAGGAAGCAGTTGGAGAGAGAGAAAGAGAAAGAGAGAGAGAGGGAGGGAGGGAGGGAGAGAAAGTGCAATGCTAACTAGGGACAAAATATAAACCCAAAGACATACACAGTGACCTACTTGATCCAACCACACCCTACCTGCCTACAGTTAGGACTCAGTTCATTCAAGTGAATTAGCCAACCATTTAGGTTGCAGCAATCATAATCTAATCATTTCACCTCTGAAAATCCTTGCATTGTCTAACACATGAGATTTTTTGGGGGGACACCTCATATCGCAATCAAAACAAAACCAAAGATACAGTGAAATGTTAATTGTCTTTGCTGCTGTAACAAATGATACAGATTTAGAGTCCTGGAAATTAGAAGTCAGAAATCGGTCTCGCTGGGCTCAAATCAAGGCATCAATGGGCTGCATTCTTTCTGGAATCTCTAAAGAAGACCTTTCCTCACTCTTTCCAGCTGCTAGAGGTCATTCTCATCCTTTAGCTTCTGGCTCCCTCAAAGCCATCTTCATAGCCAGCAAATACAGCGCAACTCTTCCTCACTCCCCATCACTCTGACTCTGAGTCCTGTTGCTCATTCTACTTTAAAAACTCTTGTGATTACTAATATTGGGCCTCCTCGGGTGACCCAGAATAATTTCCCAATTTTAGTCAGGTGGTTAGCAATCTTATTTCGTTTACAATCCTAATTCCATCTTTGGCATGTAACTTACAATATTTGCGAGTTTGGGAGGTTCTGATGTGGACATCTTCAGGGGTCCATAAATCCTTACATTTCAAGAAGTCCTTATTTTGAAGGCAGTCTGGCAGTCTTTGAAGCAGACCCAAGATTATCCACCTAGTCTCTAAATGTTGGTAGCCCTGTGGAATCCCATTCATTTTCCCACTCTCCTGGATTCATTGCTACCTCTATAGATAAATTCTAATTATGAATAGATTTTTTCATTCCAAACATGAGTTTTACACATACCATGCTTATTATAAACACAACAGAGGGCGTTCCACTCCCTATTCTGTGCCCTCTGTAGTCTACAGTTTAGTCTACACTGTCACCAGGCACCTTGTGGAAATTAGGAGTCACCCACACTTCCTGCTTTCTCATTTCCCCATCCTAAATAAACCACCAAAGATGACCTCTTCTACTTCTGCTATTTCTCAAATTACTTCTTTTCACAGTCATCACAGTGCAGCAGTATGCAGAAGGCATCATTGGATTCTTTGGATTCCTCCCAAGCACCTTGTCATTTATGCTTTTGTGCCTTTGCTCCAGAAGTTCATCTACCTTCTGGGAATGCCTTCCCCTCTCTGTATGGCTGACTCTGACTCATCTCTGAGGCTGGGCTGGGTTTGTACCAAAGAGCTCCCATAATTCACTGTGACTGTACCATCGTACACACTTCCTTGTCCTATAATAATTTCATTGTTTCTTCCCCTTTTATGCCATGAGAAGTCCCTCTGGGGCAGGGACAATCTTGGTCATCACTTTCCTTGTTGTCTAGCCCAAGTCAAGGGCATCATAGGCCTTCAACAAACATTGATTCTAAATATATTGAATAGACCAATAATCAAAGTCCAAGGGCCTTAGAAGAATTTAAAGTTTTGTTCTATTTAAAGGCTATGAGTGTTTAGCATTTCAAAACGAAGCATTTGAGTTCCCTGGAAGTAGTTGAAAAATGCAAAGTGTTATTGACAATGAATACCAATAAGTTTGTTCTATAGGAGACAGTGGATTTGCTAGTAATAATCTAACCATTCATGTCACAATTACATCACTTGACAACTGACTTTAAACTCATCTGTTCAATGACTTTGACATTTAGATGATGTGTGGGCAGCTAATCCTCAAGAGTTAATAACACTGAGATAGCATGCAGTAGACCCTCAGCTTACTGGTCCCACCTCAATCTCCGAGGGTGGATGGTCATAGGAAAGCCATGCAAGAGTAGGGAAGGTGTCCTCCATACTCAGCTAGGGGTGTAGGAGCTACTAAATAAGAAGCAATGATCCTGAAGTGGGTATGCCAAGACCTAGACAAAAGCTTCTTGACTATAAATGTGATTAAGAACTACCTTAGGAATCTGTCAATTTCTCAGTCCTACAAGTGATTAATATGAACTGTTGAATAGATAGACGCATCCTTCTATTTTTTTTTTCCAATTTATTTGCCTGCCTGGAGGCAGAGGATTCAGTAAAAGAACTTGATAATAGGATGTTTTGTCAGAATAGAGCACTTCTTGAATTAATTTAGACAGTAAATATTTTTGAATGCTTAGAAGTTTTATCTAACTCTCTTCCAATGCAGGAATAATGCATTGAATTTAGTCTATGAATATCCTGTAACACTGAATAAGACGATAACTGAAAACTGAGACATAGGGTAAATTATATCCAGAAGGGGAATAATCTCCAAGTGCACTGTCTTTATTCTCCTCTGCTGGAAATGAAATGATTGCCCTGTTCAATAGTGAGATATTTGCCATTTTAGAACAGATTGATCCTGGAGGCTCAGCATGACAACTGCAGCTAAAAGTCTCAGGTGCCCTTGGAAATACAATAAAGGATCGATTTGCATTGTATATTCTCAATCTCCCACTGCTCTGCACATAACTAAAGAATTCCATTTCCTTTCCCCATTTTTGATACCAGGTAAGTGGATACTTTTTTCCCTCAAGAAACGTTCTACATCTGTGGAATTCAACTTTATCTTAGAATATTAAATATATTTTATACACATGGAGGGTCACATACTGATCAATTATCTTTCCAATATATTGTCAGATTTTTAAATTAATATATATTGCATAAGTTAAATTATTAAGTAGTTTCTAAATGAATTACTAATACACCATTAAATAAATTCACAGAAACAAATTATTAAATTAATAAATAAAATTAAGATGCACTACATAGCAGATAAACAAAATATCCACATCGCCAAAGAAAATATTACTTATTAATTTCTTTTTTTTACAGAAACAAATGACTTTATTATGAATGATCCATCAGACAGCGTGAGCTATGTGTTTATATTGGTTCCCCTTCCTCCAAGTTCCATAGGTGATACAATACAGATGCTCTGTGTATTGTAAATAGATTTGCATCACAGCCAAGGAACCCTGAGTTTAGGAAACCCAGGTATTTTAAAGGGTATTTACATGGGACACAAACATTTTCACATTTTGTTTAATTTACATAGTTCTTTTACTTTTTAATTTCTTGACAGACTGAGCATTGAAGAAGTCAAATGGTATAAATTGTGATTTTTTTCTCCTTTGTTAACCAGATTAACAAATGTGAATAATTTGAATCATTTCTAGTGCATAGTAAACATTGTAGTATTATTATTGCTTTTTATTATCTTCTTAAGATAAGCATAGGAAATTTCCAGTGAAATTCTAGAATTTTTAGATCACTACAGTAAAAGTTTATTCGCATTCTAGACAAGTTTTGAATGGCCAAATAAATTTGTTACTTGCAAATTTAACACATAAAATTTACTTTGCAATTTATTGGAAATATTCTATTTCCAAACATTTGAATAAATGTTTTGCTAAATTATTCCACTCATTTAATCCTCACAACAACTCCAAAATAATGTAAGGCATAGACAAATAAAGTAAAATGCACAATAGACAGATGAATTTATAAAGCCAAGACCCTCATTCCCAAGGCCCATGTTTTCAACCACTATCCCTTTATTTCCATGGTCTAGGTGAGATAATTATAAAGATGATTTATTAATGTGGCTATAAGAGATTATCTGCTTATTGCAATTCAATTCAGCAAATATTGATTGGGCATTTACTTTCATATCAATGAAATTAATTCTGTTCATCAATTAAATCCACTTGTGTCTTATCCTCAATGCAACATTGTTAGCTACATGAAGGATATGTGAGATTATACTACCTGGGAAACTGAAATAAATGAAGTTTATTATGAGCCTTTAGCCTCCAGGGCAGTCATTAATTTCCTTGCATTTTATCTCTAGTTTTTGTCTTTTTTTTTTTTTTTTTTTTGGAGAGAGGTACCAGGGGTTGAACTCAGGGGTACTTGTCCACTAAGCCACATAGCCACATACCCAGCCCTGTTTTGTATTTTATTTAGAAACAGGGTCTCACCGCTAGCACCTCGATTTTCCTGAGGCTGGTTTTGAACTCGAGATCCTCCTGCCTCAGCCTCCCAAGATGCTGGGATTACAGGTGTGCACCACTACACCCTGCTATATTTTTATACCCAAAGCACTCACATGCATGCCCTCAGGTCAGTCAGTGACGCTATGATATAAATGCCTTATTGATATCCGTGGGTCGATATTATTTAAATAATTATAACTCATTGGTTAATGTATATTGACATCTATAAGAGATGCATTTGCCAGGACCTTGTTATGGTTAAAATCTGGGATGTCTCACCAAGGTTCATGTGTTGAAGGCTTGGTTCTCCTTTCAGAAAGATTCAGAGGTGGGGCCTCTGGGAAGTGAATGGATTAGTCTATTAAGGAATTTATAGCTGAATGGATTATGGGAAGGTGGTAGGAACTGTAGGAGGTGAAACCCCATTGGAGAGAGGGGGTCCTTGGCAGCATGCCCAGGGGGACTATATCTTGCTCCCATCCCCTTTCTCTATCTCAATTTCCCCACCACCATGAGTTGAACAGCTTTCCTCCACCATACCTTCCCACTGCCTTGTCTCAGGCCCAAAGCAAAGGAACCTGCTGCCCATGAACTGAAACCATGAGCTAAAAATAAATCTTTCCTCCTTGGAGGTTGTTCATATCAGGTATTTTGACACTGTGATGAAAAGCTAACACAGTACTGCATAAGTTATTTTTTTTTCTTGAGAATGGTCAATTCTTCGCTGGCAAACAACCTAAGAGTCACTTGAAACATAGCTCTGTTCTCAAATGACTGTGACTCAGGATATGGGCTCTGCTAGGGAACAGAAAGAGCAAGGCTTTAAAGTGAAGGCATTAACAGCAAACGAGCAATGACTTACTGTTAACCCGATGTTGAACGTTTGTGCAGTCTCTGTTATGACCAACTGAGGATTGACTAAGAAACAGAAGCACTTAGAGCTGAGCTATAAAAATATATGGCTGTAATTGAGATTGGTCATTTTAATTTTATTTTTTTGCATAGATGGTGTTTGGTTCTCAAAAGTACATTTTATGAAGGATATTGGCAAACGAGGCATGCCCAGAGGCAGATGGCAGGGATCTGTGAATCACATCACACACACACCACAACTGTGCCTCGCTGGGTTTGTTTAGCTTGCAGAAGAGAAGAACAGGGGGAACACATGGACAATATCCAAATATTTGAAGACTGTTTCATTTAGTCTTGAGTGATTCCAAGAAGAATATTGAAGAATAGGGAATTGTGAGGAAATATTTGTTTTCCATTCAGTGTTGTGATTGTTGTTGCCAACAATCCCTGCTATTTTATAAAGATAGTAGTGCATTCGCTGTCATTAGAGCCAAGTCACAGGAATGCCAAACTCAGTGGATCTGAAGCAAGTGCCTGACACATGCCTCCTCTCACTAGTGAGGAAATAGAACCTCAAAGAAATTGCATGTCATTCGTAAGATAATACAGATATCAGGGCCAGTGCCAGGACATGTGTCCACTAGTGTTTCTGCTCAAAGTCCTCTGAGTACAACCCAGTGACAACAGTGCAATGCCAGGTGTCCATCAGTGCAGTGTCATAGAAAAGACACTAAATTCTTAGAATATGGAAATAGATCAGCTCCAAGGGGTGGACTATATCTCAGGGCCTGTACCTCTAATTTGGAGATTACTCAGTTTATGTATTTGTTTTCTGGGATGAATTTTTCTGCTGCAGGTAAATATAATTTCTGATCTAGTGAAGCTGCTGCACTCAGTTACTTAAGCACAGAGCTAGCCATTTACTCCAAAAAAGCAGCATCGATCCCCCTCAGGGAGGTGAACACGGGCACAGTCCAAAGATTTCCGTAGAAGCCTTTTTAGGACTCAAACAGGAATGGCCCCTTTTCTAGTTACAAACAGCTCAATGGTCACCAGTCACAGGGCTATTTGTGTTTAACAGGGATGGCATCCTAATGTAACTTCAAAACAAAGTGATTATAGGAAAGCTGGATTGATGAGAGGAAAGGGGAAAGGGATGTTTTTGTAGGCTATCCCATGGTATTAAAATCATATCATTTATTTGGTTTTAGAAGATGTAACAATCAGAAAGAGCTTCATCTTCATTTCCTAATTCATACATTTTTTCATTACTTTATAAATACATGTTCTTACCCTAACACACAAGTTCCAATCTAAAATTTTCCTTACCTGTGAATGTATAAAAGATGAGTTAATCATAAGCTGAAAGTTTAGGATATGTGATTCCAGTCTGGCTGTAATGGTGTTTTAGAAATACGATGCAGAGGATGAAAATAAAAGTAGTAATAACATTTATTGGGTAAAAATTTTGTGCTAGGTCATATGATAACCCATTTATGTTCATTATGTCAGAACTGCTAATTTTATTGTTGTTAACCCAGGTTTTATGAAATAAAGAAGTAGTTCTCAAACAGAGTAAAGACTTACAAAAGTCATCTAGCCAGGAAACAGCCAAATTGGGATTCAAACTCAGACCTGCCTGAGTGAGCAAGAGTGAACAGAGAAAATGAGAATGAGCACAAGATGGAGGACAAAGAAGGGAAGAGAAAAAAAAAAAACTGTCCTTGAAGAAATAAAAGAAATAACTTGAATATGACAAAAGCTATTGTTTTTGTTAGATTCCTTAAAACACTTTCCTCCTGATTATATCAAGGGAATGATCAGAACTGTTCATGCCATTATTTAGCTCTCTGTCATATGTGTCATTATAATAAATTTGATTTATTTATGGATTTTTTCTTTATCCACTAATTCAAGCAAGGTTTATTGAGCAGCTGGTAGGTGCCAGGCACTGTACTAGGAACCCAGAGCATATTGGGGAACAAAACAGAAAAGTCTGTACTCTTTTATACTTATAAACCTAGCAGAAGGAAAAGACATTAATTGAATAATTGCACCAACAGAACATGTAATTACAAACTGAGATGCGTGTTATAGACACAATGAAAGAATATGGTGCCATGATAGTATGACAGGTGTGTTGGTCTAGGTTCTCCAAGATGCATACACCCAAACCTTGTTGGGAAATGGGAGAAAACAACAATAGAAGCAATAGGAGAGTCATCAGCTCATAATGCAGGTCTAAGCACTAGGTTAAGTTTTGTTTTGATGAGTCGCTCTGGAGGTCCAAGAGTCAGAGAAACCTGCCAGAGAATCCCCTGTCTTCCTACCTTGTTCTGTCATTGACTAGGAGCAGCCTCTCAAGTGGAGGTAAAGAGAGATGCACAGACAGAATCCATTATTCTCCCTGCTATCAGAAAACTGAGAGGCACAATCTCAAAGAGGCCATGATAGGAAGTCGCATGGGTATCAACAAATGTTTCCCTAAGGAACGGAATTACCCAAGTTTGAAGAGGTGATTACAGGTGAATGACATTGGAGGCATATGGGGGTTTAATTTTAAAAGGTTTGAACTCTTTTAGATAGCTCGAACTCTTCAAGGGCTCCTCTAACTCCCATGACAAGGTAGCTTAAGATGGAAAACTCTGGAATGAGGTCAATTGGACAATCCTTAGGGATTCCTGGCACCTAGGGGAAGCCCGGAACCTAAACAACAATTGTCCCCCAAGACTTAGTCTTTATCTGATTGTTGGCTTTCTACAAATTACATAACTTATTACCACTTAACCTGTAAAATTAGGACCATATTATCTATTAACTCACATACATTAGTGAGTGGTTGACTGAAGTATAAATTAGGGGATGATATTCATTTATTTAGTTGGCATGCAATTCTTTTTCCAACCTGTTATAGTTTTGCTAAAATGACCATAGGTTAATCACAAATAGAACTTTGTTCCCCTCCGGGTATAACAGCTATTTCTGAAACACCACAAATACTCAGTTAATAGGAATCAAATCATCCATCTGGCTTTTGGGGCCCCGTGGTGTGTCATTCATTTCTCCAAATGTATCCCTTCTGTATCCTTGAGGACAGGCTCATTAGGCTCCATGCCACTGTCAATACGGTTTGTAATTGGTATCTGACTGGCTTCAGAAAGAACATTTTTAAACAATGCTTTATATTTTCAAACTCAGATATAAGAAGCAAATCCTTCATAATCACAAAATTCAGAAGCCAAAAGAGTCAATGAAACAGATGGGAAGCAGAGAAGCTTGTTGATAAATTTTCATTTATGACTTAGGTATATGCAGTGTGAGTGTGTAAATTGCCTGGCAGTGAGTTTGTCTCCGATGACATGTCTATATATATAGTGTCTCATAGGATGGGTGATAACCACCTCTATATCCTTAACTTGGAAATAATGAACTCTAGATCTGAAGCAGCATCTTTAGATCTGGAATCTCCAGGACGATGTTTCTTGTATTAAATTATAAGAATCGAGTATTCCAACTTTGGTTGAACTTACATAACAGATGTTGATCTCAACACAGAGCTGGGTGAAACCTGAGGGTGTGTTAAAGCATATACATTGAAGAGCTTTGAGTCTTGCCCTTTATTCAAGCCATTCCTAGATCACCGGGCCCCTTCCCTGTCTCTCTGCCTCCTGTTTCACTGCCTTCAGTCCTGCTACAAAAGCAACTATTCTAAATCTCAAAAACCTGAACAATATTATTTCATTGCTTAAAATTATGTAGCAGCCCATCAGTGCTTTCTGGCCAATGTCCTAATACTTTAGCATGGCATCTGCCCTTCCTGATCTTGTCTCTTCTTATCCCTCCAGTTTTACTTCTTTCCAGATGACCTGCCATGTCTACATGGCACAGATGAGACTCACGTCACCATTATTTAGATTTTCCATGCTCTGTCTTATCTCTGCTGTACACTCGCCATTCTCTCTGCCTACCACTCCAGTCCTACCCTTCCTCCCTTTATCCAGGCAAACGACACTCAGCGGGCAGCTCTGCCCTCTTCTCCTAGAAGTTTCCTTCTTTGCTTTGACTCCTTTGCCAAGTCATGTGATGGGTGATAACCACCTCTATATCCTTAACTTGGAAATAATGTTATGCCTATCTGCCTAATCATGAATTTTACACTTTGACTTTTAAGATTAAAAATTCATATACCAAAACAATTCACCCACTTCAATGTAAAGTTCAGTGAATTGTGTTATATTTTCAGAGTTGGCCAACCATCATTAACATCTAATTTCAAAGCCCTTGAAAACCTCATATCATTACAAGTTGGTCCTCTCGACCTCTCCAGGCTCTAAGCACTAATATACTCTTTGCTTATGTTTGTTTGCTTGGTAACATGTCATATAAATGAAGTCATATACTGCATGGTCTTTGGTGATTGGTTTCTTTCATTTAATATTATATTTCTCAAGCAAAAGAAGTTTCCTTCTATACTTATTTTGTTGAATATTTTTATCATGACAGTGTTTGATTTTGCCCAGTACCTTCTTCATCTATTGATATGACCATGTGTTTTTGGCTCTTTATTTTATTGCTATTCCTATGTTATATTAATTTATTTTTGTATGTTAAACTAACCTTGTATAACTGGGCCAAATGACACTTGCTTATGTGCATAATCATTTGAATACATCATGGACTTAATTTATTATCATTTTGTTAAATATTTTTGCATATATATATAAATAAAATGTTGATCTATTATTTGTTTTTTATACTGTCAACATGGTTATCAAAATAACTTGTTGGATGAGGGTTTTTTCCTTAAATTTTTTTCTAAATATTTTTTTCCAAATATTTTTCCTAAATATTTAATATAATTCACTAGTAAAGCAACCTAAACCCAGGGTTTTACTTGTGAGAGGTGTTTGATGTAAATCAATTCAATTCAATTATTTATTTTGGGGGATTGAGAATTGAAAATAGTACCTATTGCATGAAAGGCAAGCATTCTACCACTAAAATATATTGGCACTCCCCACCCCTGTGAGAGGCATTTTTAATTACTAATTGAATGCATTTATTTGTTATAGGTCTATTTGTATTTTTTTTTACTTTTACTGAATCTTTTTATTGTATTTTTCCAGGAGTTGACTCATTTCATTTAAGTTATCAAATTTTTGGCTTAGTTGTTCATGGTATAATCTTATGATCTTTTTTATTTCTGTAAGGTCTGTTGTGATGTTTCCTATTGCATTTCTGTGTTTAGTAATTTGGTTCTTGGAATTTTTTGGTGGGAAGAGATAAAGAGTTAGTTACTAGTTTCTCAATTTGGTTGCTTTTTTTTTCAAAGAATAAAAATTTTATTATTTATTTGTTGATTCTATTAATTACTTTCCCTTTTCCTGTTTTATTTATTTTCACTTTAATCTTACTTCTTTCCTATTGTTTGTCTTGGATTTAGTTTATTTTTTTCTTGTTATTAAAGTAAAATTTAGGTTACTGACTTGGATCTTTTTTGTTTATGGAAATAAGCATTTATACCTATAAGTTTTCATCTTAGAAATACTTTAGCTTATATGTCCTTAGTTTTTATATGTTATGCTTACATTTTCCAAGGACCTCCAAATATTTTTTAATTACCCTTATGTGACTCATTGTTTCTTTAGGGATGTGTAAGTTTTCATACACTTGTGCATTTACCAAAACTCCTCTTGCTATTTATTTTTTATTTCAGGCTAATTTTGATCTCTGTATCTCTGCTTTGAGACTAAGGGTGGGAACAGAGGATCACTCCTCCCAGAGTGACTCCCTCATAAGTATAGTGTTCTAGGGGGGACTTGTTATGGTTTAGATGTGGCATCCCCCAAAAGCTCACAGGTTCAGAGAAGAAATGATTGGGCTGTGAAAGCCTTAACCCAATCAGTGATTTAATCCCCTGATAGGGATTAACTGAGTGGTAACTGAAGTAGCAGGGTATGGCTGGAGGAGGTGGAAGCTGAGGCGTAGCTTTGGGGTATATATTTGTATCTGACAAGAGGAGTCTCTCTCTCTCTCTCTCTCTCTCTCTCTCTCTCTCTCTCTCCTTCTTGATCACCATGATGTGAGCTGCTTCCTTCTGCCACCCTGTCTGCCATGATGTTCAGCGTCACCTCCAACCCTGAGGAATGGAACCCGCCTTCTATGGACGCAGATCTCTGTTACCGTGAGCCCTCAAATAAATTTCTTCCTCCTCTATAGTTGTTCTGGTCAGATCTTTTAGTCACAGCAGTGAAAAAGCTGACTAAAATAAGGCTCTTAGTCCTTGGTCTTATTAATTTATATTTCCCAGCATATGTCTGACCTGTAAGTAAGTTGAGGATAAGGTGATCAGGATCCAGTGATCTTAGCCTTCTATGTTTAGGGTAAAACTTCTATCCTACGAGCTGGGATGAGATGAAAGGTAGTAACTCAGACCTCTAAGATGTGATAATCTGAAAAAAGTTTCCATGTCATGTATCTCAGGGGGAAGGATCAGGAATGCTGGTGGACTTCGTTTCTCAAGGAGAAAATGTAGCCCTAGAGTGCAAAGAGTCTGGAGGGAGCAGTGTTTCTTAGCCACACATGGCTGTAGAAGATTTTCTATGACACCAAGCTGAGAGGGCATAGAGGAAAGCATCATGGCTCAAATGTTACAGACTCTTACTATTCTTGTTTCAATTCTGTAGATTTTCTAAAATCAGTGTTTCCCTATTGGATGGATGTCCTTAGAGTTATTTCTAGATAATTCATATATAATTTTACAAATTTTCTAGTTATTGCTGTTTTGCTGGGGAGAGTGTCTGTGGAGCATCCCTTCCCACCATTCTGAAAGCCACCCTGGGCTCCCTTTAAAATGCATTTGCATATATGTCATGACTCTGTGCCTGTGTGTTGGTCTTTTCTGTTAGACTATGAGGTATATTCTGTTAGACTATGAGGACTCTATATTATTCTTTGCTGTATTTTCAACATCCAGTGCAATTCCACATGTGGTATAGATGTTGAATAAATGTATGCTGAGTAAATTCAAGTATAAACATTTTTGGAGTCTACGGCAGTATTGGGGGGAAGATCATCCTTTGAATGATAGAAGGAAAAATTGTCAGTTTCTTGAAATCTAATGGTGAATTTTTGTTCAGTCTGAAAATCCTATTGAGCTTACTTTATGGGTTCTGTGACTTGGTTATCAAAGCCCTCAAATTAATTTGAACTGTCTGAGTGATTGTAAGAATGCCTGTCTACCCAAAAACTTAAGAGAGGAAGGAAGAACATGCACAGATATCATTCCATAAATCAAGAAATGGAGACATACCTTAAATCAACAAGATGCCCTGATACACAGCTTCAACCATTTTTTGTCCTCTAAAGATGCTCAAGGTCTGGAGTAAACTAGAAATTTGATAAGAAACAAGTTTTCCTTCTTTAATAATTGCAAAATTAGGAACAAATTCTACCAAAAAGGTAAAGATGATAATTTTTTATATGGAAGACATCACTTTAAGGGAAGTTGTCCAACTGAAAACATATCCCTCCTTTAAAGGAATACCCTCAATACAAAGAAGTGTACCCCTGGTCTCCATACCCTCCTGGTCACTGTCCTATAGTGGGGACAGGCAGATTATTTTTTGAAGAAATTAAAACTGAGAATACAAAGACAAAGTGTGAAAGGCATTGCCGCAGGGTCCTATCAGTGTAGTACTCTACGAGAAACTCCACAACCTTGCCCCAAGTTCCCTACTGAGATATGGTATTCTCCCAATAAATTACCAGTATGGCTTTATGAAGCCAGTCATATTTACTCATTAGCATCTGTTAAAGCATCTTTATTTAGGTGTAATTGATATACAAAGTACAGCACATATTTGACATTTACAATATGTAAGTCTGAATCTATACAAACACTGGTGATACTTTCACTACAACCAAGGTACTAGACATAACTCTGTGTTCCCTTATTTTCAGTAGGTCTGTTGTGCGGTTGGTTGGTTTTTGTGGAAAGAACATTTCACATGAGATCTACCCTCTTAACAAACTCTGAACAGCCCAGTGTCACAGTGTTAATTGTATGCACTACGTTCACCAGCATTTTTCATGTTATCCTTCTGCTTCTGCTCTGTGCTCACTAGTGGCCTCCAGTGGCTGAAATTGGCTGTATTCTTTTGCCACCAAAAACACAGCCATAGGGAGTTTGTGTCTTAGAAAATAGTTGAGGCCACAAAAAAAAATGTTCTTTGAAATCTGTCTTCAGGAGTCATCCTGTCACCAGGACTCCATACATTGGCAGAGAGTGAACCAAGAGAGATGGGCCAGATGATGTGGCCTAAGGATAGTTGGTCAGGTGTCTAACAGCCATAGAACAATCAAGACTCAATAACAGTGAGTTCATGTGCTGAGAACCAGGGGGCAGACCATGTGAGGGGCTGTCACATGGATTGCCCATGTCTGTATTTGTTATTGTTATTGCTTTCCATTCTGCTTATTCCCCTAGTCACCTCTTGTTGTCCTTATTTCTAATTATCTTTAAAGGCTGAATGAAAAGGCTTAGTTGTCAGATTTGAGTTAAATCCCATTCCCACCTTCTAACTGTGAGATTTTGGGAAAGACATGTGATGTGGCTTCATTGAACTCTGGTCTTCTTATCTGAAAATAAGAATACCTGTTTCAAAGGATGATTGCAAAGATTAAGTCAGGTCTTGACAAAAAAGCCACAAAGACAACTTATACATAAAACTTTATTTTTGAAAATAATTAGTATATTTGGCTTCTAGAGACAAATGAATTTATAACTATGAACTAAAACAACAATAATGCAAGCATGAACTGTGTTAAGGTGGTGGTTTACTCCCAGTATACGGGACCTTTTATTTCAGATTACTTATGGGACATAAATTATGCATTTGAAATAATGATTAAAACAATATGTTCTAGTATCCCAGCTTTATTTCCAAATATATACTTGCATATCCTAGCTTCGGGAGGAATTCTGTGATGATTACTAAGTCTTGTATCAAGTACATGTGGAAATTATGCTAAGACAATAAGCCAGTCCAGCTTTATTTGCGGGAACATAATCAGAACTTTTGCTCTCCCTAGAAATCCCAAAAGCACATTGACTTTATTAAGTGCAAAAAAAAAAAAATGGGTAATTATGTTCTTATTTCTCCAGTTCATGAGCTTCTCTAGGTACAGCCCACAGTGTTTTATATTTTTATCTCCATCATTTAGCAAGGCTGCCTGTTAAATATATGTTTACTGAAATGAAAAATGAAAAGGAAAGAAAGACTGAAAAAAAAAACAGAAAAAGCTTTCTTAGATCATCTTCACCTTCTTAAATACTTCATCCATGATTTTGGTCACTTTATTCCAATCCAAAAACTGCATCACAACTTTTCCATCCTATGTGCATTCTCTCAGTATCCAGCTTGGTTAATGTTTATAATGGTAATATGGGTGCCCATGAACTATTTAATTAACATGAACTATTTAATTAAATTACTTTGTGGATAGAATTTCCCTATAATAGAATTTCCCTATAATATTTATTTACTTTAATGAAAAATATAATAATAAACATAATAATAGCTCAAAAGAAGTTGTTAGTGTGAGGATCTCTGATTTTAATAGGATGTCAGGCACTTATTTCCTAAATGGGGATTCCTGCCGCCTACCGTCCTATCCCTTCTGCCTAACTGTGGTGAGCCATCACACCCAGTTAGAGCCCCATTAACACAGAGAGTAGTCATACCAGGAAGGAAGTAATTGAACAGAATGCATTTGGAAAAAGCTATGAAGTTCTTCATAGCAAATTATTCATTCCCATTTAATTGAATCTTAGCCTTTCTTTCTCCTTCCTCTTTCAGACCATATATTTTTCCAACCTACGGCTGCAACCTATGGATTGATTTTCCTCTCCCTTTTAGCTTTATAAATTAGTCATATCCTGGATATAAAATGTTCTTCTTTTGAGAAAATAGCTACAATAAACAGTTCTGATAAATCAGTTGAGGCTTTGGTCCAGATTTTAAATAATTCATGAATTTTCCTGACTTACATGAAGCTAGGATGACTGAATGCATGGGCATCTCTTGAGAACTGTATCTTTGTAGTGGTTTTTCACTACACACACACACACACAGAGAGAGAGAGAGAGAGAGAGAGAGAGAGAGAGAGAGAGAGAGAGAGACATATGTATGTATATGTGGCTTGGAAACTAAGCATGATAAATAGTATGATAGAGGCTGTTACAGTAATAGGTTTAGAAAATGTTTGCCATTCTAGAAAACATAATGCCACTTTGTAGAGTTTCAATGTTAATCACTTTCTGTTAAAATTTTTTGGTAGTTTCTTCTTTGAGTATTATAGTTCGTTTTAAATTATCCTAAATGTGGATTATCAATGGTTTCCAAAATGTATCCATATGTTTTCTGACACCATCCTTTTCAAACTTCAAATATTTTTTCCTGCTTCGCTGTATATGAAGAACTCTAATGTTTTGTCAAATGTTTATTTCCCCTTAAATAGAGCTTTTAGGAACAAGATGCTATTTAATTTTCATGTAAAAGGAAGTGGAGAGTTTTTACTGTTATGTAGCAGAAAGACAAGATGACTTTTAATTTACTCTATGGAAATAAATACATCCATAATCATTATTACTATTTTTGCAACATTATCAGTATCCTAAAATCATAAACTAACAGTTTAGAGGAACATCAAGTATTGACTTATTCAGTCGTCATTATGGCATCATAATTGGGTTTTTGTTCCAAAACAAAAGAATTGTTTCCTAGGAACATATTTATTACAGTACTATAAACCCAGATTGACTACACAAATAAAAATAAGTAGAAACAGAATAAAAATTGCAAAAGAATTGAAGTAAAAAAAATCTACTTCTGAAACACTCTATCCAGTTTAGATAGAAGCAGATCATTTCTAATAATATGAGGTTATCCCAGAGGCAGAAAAGAACAGAAAAAAGTTTTTAACTATTTCCATGAGGACAAAATTATCCTAATGTTAACTTCAAACAAAAATTGCATAAAATGAAACATATCTGTAAAAATCCAAATAAAATGTTCAACCACTAAGCATTGCTTTATTTTAATAAAACTATACAATGCAAGGATGGCTCAACTAAGTGGGATCTATTAATATCAATTGTTGTATTATTAAATTAAATGAGAAAAAAATATGATTATTTGGTAAATGTGAAAGAAATCATTTGGTTAAATTCACCATCATTTTCTAAAGGAAAAAAGTCCTTGCTAAAAAATAGTCAGAAACTTTTTATAAATGAATTAAATATATTTATGTAAACCATATAAAAATAATAATCAATGGACAAATATAAAAAGATTATCATTATGCTTAAGGACAGAACAAGAAAATCTATTACATTCCTATTTTTTTTCTTAGGTGTTATCAACACATCAAGACTTAAGAAAAAAAACATGGGGGGAAAAATAGCAAATTTTCACTACTAATCTGCATAATCTAAAAACCTATTAAAATATATTTTAAGATTGTTATATTGACTGTTAATAAAATGATAAATTTTCTATATATCAATAAGATCAATATTAAAATGTAATAAAAGTCAATTTTCTAACTGTAAAAGAAAAATAAAACCAAAAATTTTATTGGCAAAAATTTAAGAATTAGTCAAGGTCATTTTTAAGAACAATATAAAGTTTTATTTTAAAAAGTAATATATATTCAAAAATATATTATATATTCAATTTAAAAGACATCAATTTTTTTTCAGATTAGTCTTACTTATTTAATTACAGTTATAAACCTCCAAAGAATTTTCTTAATGGAATTTGATGTGTTTTATTTAAGGTTTTCTGAAGACAAAAATTTGTGAATATTACAATGAATATTTTTAAAATGAATACAAACATACTTAAAATTTCATTAAGGGTATATATTATTGAAATAGATCAAAATTCAGTGGGAAACAGTAGAAAATGAAGAAATGAAGATTCATATAACTGTGCAGTAGAGATTCATGTGTTTGATACCCTTGCCTGTCAGGAGCCATCCCTGAGCTGTGTGTGAGAGTTATGCCCATCTGAACCTATGAGGGGACTGGTCTGGCGCTGTATGCTGATTGGTCTGTGGGAGGCATGTGTGCCTCTACTCTTGCTCTGCCTGTGATCCCACACAGCACCTGAGATGGGTGTGACTAGTCAAGATGTCAATCAATCTGCTGACCACAAGACATCACCAAGTAAGACTTCACCTTCGGAAACCCTATTCCCTGCCTTATTTGATAAAGAATATTCCATGGAACCTCATTTATGTGTGTCACCCTATAAAACAAAAAGAACTTGGGTGCATGCTGTGTTTTTCCAACGCTGCCCAGTGTGGACTGACTCTTGGGGTCACCTCACCAAGCAGTCCTGTCCTCGACCTTAGAAGCTCATTTTTGTGTGTTGCGTGGTTTCTTCGCCATTTTCTTAGTTATTGCTGCATCCAGCCCCTTTGAACCCAGCACACCTGGCCAGCCCAGCCAGCTGGCAATCCTTGCCATTTTAAATCACGAAGAAAAGATTAAATATTCAAAATATGTCTAACAAATACACATGCTTTGGGGGAAAACAAACTTAGTGATGTCAGACAGTACACAAAAAAATAAAACCCAGATAAAATAATGAGTAAATATAAAATATCAGATTGAAAATCATAACTTAGGAGTAGGTATTTAAGATATAAAAAAATTACCCAGTTTGGAAATGGCTAAAAGTTTTTACTATATCTCACAAGATATCTTGAATGAAATTAAAAGCCAATGAACTTCTTAAATATATTTGTTGATCCACTGAATTTCTTCTTCCATGAAGTGTCTGTTCAGTTCCTTAGCCCATTTAAATATTAATTGGGTTATTTGGTTTTTTGGTATTAAATTTTTTGAGTTCTGTATATTTCCTGGATATTAATGCTCTGAGGTGTAGGTGATAAATATTTTCTCCCATTTTTACTCTCTTGACATTCTTGATTATTTCCTTTGCTGTGAAGAAGTATTTAGTTTGATTCCATCCCATTTATTGATTCTTGATTTATTTTCTTGTGCTTTAGGAGTCTTGTTAAGGAAGTCAGTTCCTAAGCCAACATAATGCAGATTTGGACCTACTTTTTCTTCTATTAGAGAAATGCAGATTAAAACTATACTGAGATTTCATCTCACTCCAGTCAGAATGGCAATTATCAAGAATACAACCAACAATGAATGTTGGTGAGGATGTGAAAAATGTACACTCATACATTACTGGTGGGACTGCAAATTAGTTCACTCACTATTGTAAACAGTATGGAGATCCTCAGAAAATATGGAATAGAACCACCATTTGACCCAGCTATCCTACTCCTTGATTTATACCCAAAGGACTTAAAATCAGCATACTACAGTGACACAGCCATGCCAATATTTATAGCAGCTCAATTTATAATAGCTAAACTGTGGAACAACCTAGGTACCCTTCCTTCTACAGATGAATGGGTAAGGAAATTGTGGTATACATACAAAATGGAATATTACTCAGTCATAAATAAAAATGAAATGATGGTATTTGCCAGTAAATGGATGGAGTGGGAGAATATCATGCTAAGTGAAATAAGCCAATCCCAAAGAACTAAAGGCCTAATGTTTTCTCTGATATGTGGATGCTAATTCACAATAAGTTGGGGGGTGGCCTAGGAAGAATAGAGGTACTTTGGATTAGATAGAGGGGAGTAAAGGGAGAGCAGGGGGTGTGGGGGTAGGAAAGATAGTAGAATAAATCAGACATTATTACCCTACATGCATATATGATTACATGACTGGTGTAATTCTACATCATGTACAACCAGAAGAATGAGATGTCATACTACATTTATGATGTGTCAAAATGCATTCTACTAATTAGAACGAATTAAAAAGTCAAAAAAGTCAATGAACTTGAAGAATATATTTCACATATATATGTGTACACACATACATAGTGTCTGAGAAATTCATTGCAGGTGATTTTGCCACTGTGTGAACATCATAGAGTGAACTAACAAACCCAGATGAAACGGGTTAATCACTAGACGTGGCTACGATGCAATCAAGGGACACAGTAAACACACACTGTGTGGTGCTGTACAGCACAACCAGCTGGAAACCTTGCTTTTTTTAAATTTATAAGTATAAGGAAATCACCAAACCTTTATTCTTATAAGTAGGTGTACAGGCTAAAATAACAAGAGTAGCACATAGTAAATGTATAATCAGTAACATAGTTATTTATTATCATTATCAAGTATCACATACTGTACATAATTGTACATATGACTGGCAGTACAGGCTTATGTCAATATCACTACAAACTTGGGACTTGCTGGATACAATGGCTCAGACCTGTAATCCTAGTAGCTCAGGAGGCTGAGGCAGGAGGATCACAAGTTCAAAGCCAGCCCCAGCAAAAGCAAGGCGATAGGCAACTCAGTGAGATCCTGTCTCTAAATAAAATACAAAATAGGACTGAGGATGTGCCTTGGTGTTTGAGGGCCCTTGAGTTCAATCCCCGGTCCCCCCATCCCAAGAAAACAGAAGAATGAGATAGATGCTTACTTTGACTTGGAATTCTTTCTAGCATATAAACATTGATGTGAGAAAGATAATTTGCAGAAAGTAAATGTAGAGTGAACCACATAGTTAGAGGGGAAAAAGAGCAAACCTAGGAATATGTATATGTTTAACGTAAATGAAAGAATATATTGAAAGTTGGCACATCAAAGTGTTCCTTGGGAGAGGTTCCAGATGCAGTGGGACATCAAAAGAGAGCTTGACTTTTTTTTTTTAAATATTCCCCTATTATTTACATCTCTACAATGAGATGTATTCCTTTGGAGAAAAAATAAAAATGGAAAGGCAATCAAACTCTTTTCCAGATAAGATGTTCTCAATATTTTTGGAATCTCCTGAGGGAAAATGGTCAAAGCATACTTTTAAAGTACTGATCCACAAGAAAGAGAGGAAGTAGAAAAGCATTCAAATAGGAATTTATGAAAAAGGTTTAATAAAAGTCAAATCACTAGTTAGTTCTCACTGTCCTCCATAATACAGACTCTAAGTTCAATATGCGTGCACCGTAGCTAACACCTCAAACTTATGAAGTATATTTGATGCATATGGGAACCCTCCCCAAGCAAGACAATCCAGCTAATCGAGCCTTTTTTGTGTGTGAAATGAGGATCAAAGCTACTCCTCTCAAGGCCCTGACAACTGGAGGTGAGAATTTGTTGTTTTATTGGTTCTAAGGGATCATCAGCCCACTCAAGCCTGGGGCAGAATGGAATGTCAAAGAAAACATATGTTTTGTTTAGTCCAGCAAATTCCTTACCAAACAAGTTAAGTTTCCTCCTGGTGGTCATAATTCTAAGGACAAAGATTAATTTGACATACAAGAAGTAAGAAATACTGCAGCTTGAAAACAAGAAAATGGAATTCACTTTAGCTAAGGAAGAAAGAGCAAGCTGAACACAGGCCTCATAACTCATGCACTATAAGACAAAACTTTCTCCTCAAGTGTTTTCTTATAAATCAGGAAGGCACACAGCACTTTTTACGAAATGCCTCAAGAAGAAAAATTACTTGTTTTAAACCAGTGCTGGAAGAAGCTTGAAAAACAGGGACTGAAGTTGAAGGGCAAGAAACAGGGTAATTAAAATGCCTTCAAATATAAATCTAAACTAGAGTAAGACAATGGTGTCATGGACCTTTCTGGAATTTTGGAGAATTCTTTTTAAAACTCTTCTTAAAGTCTTTTTGTATAATTCTTTAACTGGTTGAGAAGACTAATGGTCTGATAGGTAAAATGACTCGTCACAGCCACATGGGTAGCTTGTGTAGACACTCACAGATTATTGCATATTTGAAGCAGTTGCATATTTGAAGCAGTTCTCTATATTTTTATCTGTCTGATGGGTTTGGATCACTGGTATGAGTACAACGCTTTCTTATTAATCCATTCATTCATTAGCAAGCACTTATAGGACAGACTCTGCCATACCTTAGAATATGAAATTTAAAAAAATATACAAAACAGTCTCTGATTGTGGAGGGCTTCAATTCCATCAGGGGAGTCCTGAAGGAACAATGTTAGGAACTGTCATCTGTCATGTTACTGTGTCGGGTGGGGACACTTTTCCTAGTCCTTTTTCCCCTCCTCTCATCAAAATAAAGCACAACAGGGAGTCTTTGGTATCCTCTTCTGCACAACACGAGGAGGACTTCTCCGTTTGTTCGTAAGAGAAGGTATGCCCAGCACATGTAGCTCTATATATTAAATAAATATGACAACTTCCTCCTTTTAAACTGTTGACCATATTTTCCAAAGGTATTATGAAAACCAGACATGGTAATTAAAATACAATGGAATATTAGTCATCTAAATATTGTATTTATCTTAAGTTCTATAAAAGAGCCCATTTCTTGTCACCATAAATAAAGGATTTGGCCATCATGGAAGTCAGGTCAGGATATTTCTGTCTAATCGCAAAGGGATCAATTCTCAATAATCTATAAGTATTATTTTCCCATTTTGAATGATGGTCAAAATCAAATTCTTCCTTTAGTCTCTGAATGATGTGGATGTGCATGTACATGTGTGTGTGTGTGTGTGTGAGAGAGAGAGAGAGAGAGAGACTACAGCTTAATCAATAACAATAGATACTCTTATAACAAGGATAATTCAGATTTTATCTCTCAGAATCCATTCTAATGTAAGATTACTTATTAGATTCTTATTAAAATATAAAAGCAGGATAGTGTTGAGTCTTTTGAATGCAAAACATCAGACAACAAAGGAAACTATCTACCCATCTTTTCTTTCCAGAGTTTGCCATGCTCCAGTGCCATCCCAAGTTACCTTCTAATTTTTGTTCCCTCCTTTGGGGAGGAAATCCCAGAGACATCTGTGATTGGTTAGTGATTTTAATGATTGTTTACAATCATGTGTCAAACAGAATAGTTAATTATTTGTTATTATATTTCAAAGGTAATTTTACTGTCTAAATGCCAAGAGGAAAATCAAACAACTTGGGGATGGAAAAAGACATACCAAAAAAAGTTGCTCTTAAGTAGGGTTTCATAATATTAGAAACTAGGAAGCTCTTTGTTTTTGAATCAAGACATTTGTTTCTGTTCCCCACAAAACCTTGGCCATGAGAAGATGGCAGGAGGGAGGATGGGAAGTACGTGTCACATTTATTGTTACCACACAGCAGGCGCCTGTCCTGTGCCTGTGTCATTCCATTGCCCTTTGTCCCCTGCCACAAAGTTCCCATCACCGTAGCTTAGCTTCTAGCATAATTTGATTCCTTATTCATGATCGCAAGAAATTTAGGTCCAGGTTGTTGTATGTTCTTATTTTTGGTTTCTCCCAAAGGCTTGGATGAGTTCTCTGGTGAATTTCTCCCTTGATACATTACTGGCACATATGAACTCTGCCAGTAATAAGTGATCTGGTCCTAATGAAGACCTCCATACTACTGTGACACTGTCCCCATGACATTCCGCACATCCAAAGACCCTTTGCCATGGAGGAGACACCTGCCAATTGCTATCCCCGCCCCCACCGTCTTCACAGTCCTGGGGGAGGGACTGTATCTTCACAATATATTGTGTACACACAGATGTTGTGAGTGGCACAAGCTATTTTCTTACTGTCATACAACTTGTTAAGAAACATTTTTTCCTGATTTTACAAACTAAATGAGCCAACCGAGCCTGAAAAGTACTCCTCTGGACAGTAATAAGAAGACTATGACCAATCAACCATAGTCTCTCTAGTTTTGTTTTGATTTTCACTGATACCAAAAATCCAGCGCTTGAAATGGATTATCTGTCAGACATGAATGAGATGAACTTTCCTTTCAACATCTTCCTCTTTGATTTTTTTTCTTCCTGTTTGCATCTTGATCTGTTTTCTACATTCAAATATCTCTTATTTTCTCCATCACAAGTAAAGAATACCATGTTCATTTTGATTGGAAAATAGTTGGTGGTGTACCTAGGTTTTCATTAGGTAATCTCACCTGTAAACAAAGGGTCCATTCAGGCTCATCTATATCATCGCTCATTCTAATGCAAGACATTTGGCACATTCATCAATGACCTTATAGAGCTGCCATTGCTTAGATTTCCCCACTTTGCCTCTAGTTGTTTCTTATGTTCCCCTGAGTCATATGGTCCTTGGAATGGCCTTCCCAGGTCTGGTGTCTGAGGCTTTCCTATTTTCTAAAGTACTTAGAAAAGCAAACAATACACTTAAATAAATAACATCTAAATTTTATGTGATGTCCTTGAAAGTAAAACAGTGGAGATTTAAAGCAGATTGAAAAGAACAGTTGATGATATTTGAGCAGAAAATTAAGAAATGTGAGATGGTAAGCCACTAATTTTGGAGATGTATATTCTAGGTAGAAAAAAAAAAACAAGAAGTAAAATATCCTGAGATAGGGGCACACTTAAGAAAAATTTCTAAAGCAGTGTGGCTGGATAATAATGAGGAAAAAGAAATAGGAACTAACATAGAACTGTGTAGGCTGTTAAGTGGTTTGCAGTGTTTATTCTGAGCAGGGTGAGACACCACTGGAGGATTATGAGCAAAGGCATGAGCATGATTTCACTTAAGGTTAAAGGACTGTTTTGACTAAGATGTTGAAAATAGTCTTACAGAGGTTGGACCCAGGCAAGTTGACAAAGTTGTAGTGATCCAGGTGAGAGATAATAATGACTATGGTCCCACTAGAGAAGTGGGCCCCACCCAGCCCACCCTAGGACAAGGGTGGGTGCCCCACCCACCCACCCAGGACACCCAGTGCTAGATCCTCAGCTTTCCCCAGCCTTCTCCATTCTGTCCAGTGTTCTGGGAGATGTACCTTACTTTTTCATTCCAGCAATGGAGGTATGTAAGGCCATGGCAGGTATAAGAAGAGAGCAGCTAAGAACTTCTTCTCTGAGCTATCTCCTTGCAGGGTTTTGGTTTCGTAGAGGCAATGCTTCTCTCCTAAAGACCAAAGCTTCAGCCAGATCTTCCCTATTTTACAACTACAGCCCTTGACATGTTCTGGTAGCTGTTTCTTCCTCTTGCTTCTTCAGGTGGAGGGTAGCTAGAGTTTCCTACTCCGCCTAGCTCAGAGGTGGAGTTTTCTTACTCCCTTGATGATCTAGTCGTATTTTAAAAATGAATCCTTTATTGCTTTGGCCAATTTCCGAATGTGCATGTGTGCCATCTTTTTCTTGATGACTTACTTATATTGGCCAAAATTCAGATATGGGGGAGATGAGAAACAGCCAGCACAGTAGGCAATGCAAAAAAACAGAATAATATGCTATCCCACAAGTCAGAGAGTGTTTCAAGGAGAAGGGAGGATTCAACTGTGTTAAATGATGGCAGATCAAAGTGGGATGAGAACCATGTATAATCATTAGATTTAGCAACATGAAGTTGCTTTTTAACAACATTGTTTGTGGAATAAAGATCTTCTGGCATGGGCCACCTATTTGTTGTGTCTTGTAGCAAAAGCTCACCGCTGTGGTGTATCCTGCCTTGAATTTTTTCCCCTAATGTAATTCTGTCTTGAACTCACTCAGATTAGAGTCTCATCTCTTAACTCCATTTTTAGTACATTTATTAACATCAATAGAGGAGTGTTTCAAGAAGTTAAAATGTACTTGCAAGTTGATGTAAATAATGCAGTAGAGAGTGACAAAACATTGATTTTGGAAAGAGACAAGAACAATAAATACATTAAATTATATTGACTCTTAGGCTGGTGCTAAAATGATAACCACTTGTTATAATCCTTCATCCTACCAATCATATATTTTATCAGGATTAATTACAGTGCATACATCGTTTGACATGGATGATATATGTGCTTGTTCTCAGTGAACGCAGATGATTTATTCTGCTCCATCTTGGTCTTTGAGCTTTGTCAAGTGATCCCTGGCAGATGGCAGAGAGTCATCTTTTGGTGGGTTTGCTATTCTAAAGTCATGGTGGCTACCTACTACCACTTATGCTTGTTAAAATGTATTTCACTGAGCTGAGATATTAGGGAGGACCCTTTTCCTCCAATGCCCTTAGGAAAAAATATGTAAAGAAGATTTCCCTGTTCCATTCCTTTGATGATTTCAATCCTTCAAAAACAAAATAGGGGGTTTTGCAAACATTATTAAGAAGGATCTCAACAACTGAACTTTGGTGGTAGCACTCCCATACATACACAAATATTTAAGTTGATTTGAAAGAAGAAAGAATGTTCATTAGGATCTGATGCAAAAACATTGAAATTCTCTTAGTATTCTGGAGAAAGCTTTATGAATATAAATCTTTCCTTTTCCTAGAGGAAAAGATAATATCTTTCTCCTCACACTCATAGAAAACTATACAGGTTCTAGGGCAACTGATAAAATCAATAGGGTTAAATCTCTGTGCATTAAGTTTCTAGGGCTTCCATAGCAAAGTAACATAAATTGGGTAGATTTGGACAACAGAATGTATTGATTCATGATTCTGGAGGCTGGAAGTCCAAGATCAAGGTATCACCAGGAGTGTGCTTCTCTAATGGTTCAAAGGAAGGATATACTCCAGGCCTCTCTTTGGCCCCTGATAGTCTTGGCTAGTGACAGCCACACTCTAATCTTCACTTGTATTCACCTGTGTGTGTGTCTGTCTCTATGTCCAAACTTCAAGGACACCAGACTTTATAATTAGGACTAATTATAATTAGGACCCACTTTAATGGCTCCAGTAAACATGACTAATCATCAAAGACTGTATTTCTAAATAAGTTCACATCCAAGGTGCAGAGTGTTAGAACATCAGTATACACATTTTTCAAAGGACAAAATCTAATCCATAATGATCTTAATGTCATAGGAACTTTCCTTACGATTTTTTAATTAATGTACTATTTTTTAGCTCTTCAATTAAGCCAGGTTTCCCATGCTGCCCTGTCTTTGATTCCACATGTTCTACTCAGAACACTGGGAAGAGATGAATGTTGTTCTGGAAGGATCCAGTTAGTTTCTGTGAGAGTGATGTGTTATAAAAAGAGTGCCCCTGATGTTTTCTAACTTCCTGATCTGTCCTGTGATCACTCTCATAGGTGCTCCTGCTGTGAGGCAACTGCCATGTTGTAATGCAGACAAGAAGGGTGATGATAAGATGGGAGTGCCAAATCTCAAAACTTTTAGCTGAAAGTGAAAACCGTGAACTAAATAGACCTCTTTACTTGATAAAGTACTCAGCCTCAGGTATTTTATCTTAGCAACATAAATTAGACTAATATATTTGCAAACTGTGTTTATTAAAATTTTATTTTGTAGGAATGGCTTCTGTTAGTTGATTAGGAATATCTTCAGGACCAAACAAAGTACCTATTTTATATTAAATGATCAGTTGTGAGGGTTTTTTGGGTGTGTGTGTGTGTGTTAATAAAGAAATCATAACTGGCGGATGATTGATACTTTGCATAGGAATATCATTTTGTTTCACTAAATATCATATTTGTACATATCTATCTGATGTCTAGAGCTATTAAAAGACTGGCGACTGGGAAAGCTATGCAAAAAAAAAAAAAATGCAGGAAAACTCTCCAAACATTATCGGAGGAAATTCTTATGGTCTAAAGGAGAAAAAAATAATTGAAAGTATATCTTAAACAGAAACAAAACACCAAGGACCATAATGTACCCAAGTTTACACTGCTGGCAAAATAGGTTTTCATTTTCTTGGTGGCTTAGGGAATAACAACTCAGGAACTGCTTTAATAGTTTATGGAAATTAAATTGCTTTGTCCCTACCTAAAACACTTTCTTAATTATACCCACTCCTAAAGTACTACTTTTGTATCCAGACAGAAATAAATATACCTTTACCTCTTAAAATCATAATATGGTACTATAAATTCAAGCACTGCTATTACCATTTCTCATACCCTTGCTTTTCTATTAGCTCCCACATACAGACAGCTCCTACCATTTTAGTGCTAAGTATTCAACTGAAACTTACTAAAAGTTAGATTTCCTCCTGACTGGTAACCTCATGCCCAAGAATTACCCCTTGAGACACTATTGTGAGGACTGCTATGGAACCTCATGGAGCAGGTGACAAACAACAATGAAATGAGAGTGCTCACAATAAGAACAGGAGCATTGAGAACTTTTCCTCTCCAACTTCTTAACTTGGACTAAATCTATTATTATTCAAAACTAGTTCCTTTCTGGACCTTGGCCAAGTCTGCAGTTGAGCAAGCACACTGAGGTTGTGGAGGTGGCCACAGCAGTCATTAGCATGCAATCCCATTGCTATGGGTAGTGAATCAAGCCTTTGCCCATCCTTTCAGTCAATTTAGTTCAGGTTCAAAAAATTTGGAGTGATTCTTGAGTTCCATTTTTCTCCCACCATCACTTTGTCTTTCAGGAAATCCTAGTAATTCCACCTTTAAATATGCAAAGAATACAAACAGTCCCTACTTTCTCCAATGCAATGATCTCTTTAGTACTAACAATTACTGTCCCATGTTTACATTAATGCAATTACTACCTAAATATTTTCCTGCTTACACTCTTTCCCCTTTACCTGCAATTCTCTCTAGAATATCGATAGTTTTTATTTTAAAATATGAATCAGATCATTTACTCTTCTGCTCAGAACTTTCTGGTGGCTTCTCCCTGTTTCATTTCAAATAAAGCCTGAAACTTTCTGTGCCCTACTCCTACCTCACATTCCTTCCAAGGCCATCTCCTGCCACCCAGTGCTGTTCCTCCAAGCTCTTCCCTTAGGGTCCTTCAAATCCTTCAAGTGAATGTTGAAATCTCACTTTTTAAATGAGGTCAGTCCTAACCACATTATCTAAATTACAAGTTGTCCCTTCCCTCTGTGTTATTGTTCCACTTATTCTGCTCCATTTTTTCTATTGTTTGTAGCACTTATTACCTTCTAAAATATAAGATAATTTTTTTCACTTCTTTAGCCAATTCTTTATTGTCTATAATTCTGTTTGTTCTATAGCTGCCTCCACACATATTTTACATAGGGTTTCTCCATACACAGTGAACTGTAACCTAACTTGACGTATAAGTAGACTTCAACCTTGTCAGTTTTGTAACAGGTAGATCAGTCTCAGCCAATCACGAGTAGTCAACTGTTCAAACCAGAAGACAGATGTGAGCTGTAGCCAATCAGGTTGTCCGTATGCCACTTACATTTTTCTCTGTTTCTTCCTTTTCTCTGACTAGAAATATAATCTGCCCATGTGGGTTTGAAGTATTCTGAATATTTTGGGTCCAAATTGCTGTATAATTCTATGATTGCAGATAAAGTCAATTAAGATCTGACAAACTAGATTTGTTGTAAATTTCCTTTTTTTTTTTTTAACAATTCTCTGCTATCATAGAGAACCCTCTCGAGGTGGAGATCCATTACTGTTATGTTCACTGATGTTTTCTAAGCACCTAAAACCATATCTGGCTCAACTGTAACTATTGAATGAAGGACACAATTCAAGACAGAGATGTAAATTAGTGTGTGTTGGCTGAACTGCATCTCAAATTCTAGGCTGACTGATGTGATAGAGCCACTTCTGTGTGCTGAAGTCCTGTGTTGATTCTGCTCTTCTGACTGGGAACTCAAACCTGCCTTACCTAGTGGTGATTCTCTTTATCTTAGTGATGAACACAGAAACTACCAATTTTTTGAGCTTGTAATATGTTCTAGGTTTTGTGCTGATTTCTTTGAATACATCATTCCATTGAATCCTCAAAATATCCCAGGAAGTATTAGTTCAATTTGCAGCTACTAAACTGAGTCTCAGAAGGCTAAAATAATTTTCTTAAGTCACAGAACTAAGACATTTATGCTTTGAACTCAGGTCTATGGACTTGCAGACTTATCTTTATGCCACTACAGTAAATATCTTCCTCATACTAAGTTGTTATATTTAGCAAACGATGCTATTTGAGGTTTTAGGAAGAGATTGGATTTAGATCATAAAATCGAAACTTGAGTCATTTACTGTGTAACTACGTCATCCCAGAATTCTGATTCTATCACTCTCGTAATCAAAATGAAAAGACGGTTTTTGCTTTATGCCTAAAAAGGCCAGTGAACTTAAGACGAAGAAAAAGAGCAGAGCAAAGCAGGTGGTAAAATTCTGAGGTTCTATTCAATGTAAGACCTTCATTTTTAATAGGTGCATTCCATGGTGGCTAATACTAATCTTTGGCTCAGAAACTATCGGATCAAAAAAGAATGAAGTCAACGGAGACTGGTTTTGAGTCAGGCATGTAAAAGCTAGGAAGTGATTGGACTTGTCTGAAGGAAACTGCTAAATCAACTAAAATATTAACCCCTTTAAAACCAGAGACAGAAAAGTAAGATCTCGTGGTCAATTGCTTCCCCCCAAATTATAGAGACAGAAGGAAAAACAGAGAATCACAACTTGCAGGAGCTGAACATCACAAGTCAGGACAGCCTAACTTTTACAGGATGCAGCCAGGAGTCCTGAGCAGGAGTTCCCTGTGTCCATGGGAACCATACTGGGGGGAGAAAACCAAAGCTGTAATTGATGAACTGCTGGAGGCTCCATGTGGACAAACAGGAGATAAAAACTCAAGGGAAGCCAGTCATAGGGGGACGTCTATACTTTCATGAGTTTTACCTCTCGGAACTCTACCAGGTTTTAATATTAAATATCAGAGAAAAGTCCCCTCGTGATTCTGGCATAGGAAGAGAAAATGAACCCTTCAGAATATGCCAGAGTGTTCTGTTCTTGATGAGCTCTGCTCTAAGGAGAAGCTAACTAAAGCCTAACCTGCTGGAGCTGGTCAGAGCCCAGCAGCCCTGGGGGAAGGGAAATTCCCAACTCCAGCCATCTCTAGATGCCCCTTCCCACATAAGGGAGAAAGGGTAGTAGAGAATCACTAGTGAAGTTCACAGTTCCAAGGCCCAGGAGCACTAAAAGAAGAAAACATAGTCCCAGGACTGTAGAATACTTTCCTCCCCAACACCTCAGCACCCTACTACTGAAGGCCTAGTTATAGCAGCTCAGTTTACCCAATAGATCACATCTTATGAGCAAGGAAAAAATTCAAGGCCTACTAAAAAGGAAAAAAAAAAACATGGTTTGAAGAGACAGAACAAATATCAGAACCAGATTCAAATATGGCAGGGGTGTTGGAATGATCCGACTAGGAATTGAAAACAACTGTGACTAAATGCTAAGGGCTCTCATGGATAAAGTGAACAACAGGCAAGAACAGATGGAGAGTATCAGCCGAGATCTGAAAATCCTGAGAATCAAAAAGAAACGCTAGACATCAAACACTGCAACAGAGGAATGCCTCCAATGGGCTTATTAGTAGACTGAACTTTTTTAAAAATATCAAAAATCACCAACTTTTACCTTACAACTCCCTAGGGTTCTCAGGAAAACAGTTTGAAGATGCTGACTAAGAATTAGCCATCTATTAAAAGGCAGACAGCAGGAGTTCACTGTTCATCATCGTACAGTTCCGGGGCTCTCTCTCCTTGGAAGTAAGTAGGACAGTATCATCAGCAGCAAAATATGACTCATTAGGAACAAGGACAGAAGAAATAGTTATAGGGAAAGTGTCAACAGAGGAAGAAGCAAGGCTCTCATCCAATTCCTGCTTTTGTTCAAACCTTGGGCTTGAGGCATAAATTGCTCAGATCTATAAGAGACATAAAATAAAAACTATTCTATCAGATACCCAAACTCTTGGGAAAATATAGACATTATCAGAATTGCAGGGGGGGAAAGTTGGTAGGTATAAATGCCTGGAATTTCTTCCTTCATTTAAGCTTCTACAAAAGAACCTGTTTATTTCCCACAGTAGTTATTTTCTTAGAAGGACAGTTCGATCCGGGAAGAGGAGTAGATAAAAATATTAATTGCATTGAAAGCAATCATTTAGGATTGTGTTTAGTGCAATTTCTAAAATAAAACAAAAATTAGACAGTTCTAGACAAAGTACATCTTATCCCCAGCCAGTGAGACAGGCCAGATTCAGCACAGTCTAACTTTAAAAGGATGCACCAAGGATCCTGAGCAGCACTGCATTCTGTTGATGATGGAGAGCTTAATAATAGCTCCAACTTATCTAGAAACACAAAAGACTCTCTATACTGGGTTGAAAAGTACCCCTCAAAAATCATACCTACTTGGAATCTGCGAATGTGACCTTGTTTGGAGGTAAGAGTCTTTGCAGTTTTTATCAAATAAAGATTAAGCCAACAAGTAAAATATTTTTTTTTTAAAATTAAGATTAGGCCATACTGGAGTAGGGTGGGTTCTAAATCAAATATGACTAATGCCCTTCTTAGAAGAGGACACTTGGACACAGATGCATGGACAGAGAACACCATGTGAAGTTAGAGGCAGAGATTAGAAAGATGAGTTTACAAGAAAGCCCAGGATTTACAGCAACCACCAGAACCCACACAGAGGCATGGAACAAGTCCTCCCTTGATGCCCCACACAGACCCAACCTTGCTTTCATACGGGACTCCTGACCCGCAGAATTGTGAGAAAATCAATTTCTGTTGTTTTAAGCCACCTATTTGTTGTACTTTGTTAAAACTGTTCCTAGGAAGCTAATAAAGACTTCAACTTGAGTTTTAGGAAAACATTCGAACCTATTTGTTGTTATTTCCTTCTAGATTCCTTTAAAATTCAAAAAAACCTCTTGGCAAAGGGCGCCCACTTATGGTCATTTTTGGTAGTGGTTATATGTATGAATATTTGTCCCTACCCGCTTCTCTTGCCTTGGGAAAGGGAGAGAATACACTGTCCACTGGATCCCAGAAAGCAGGTCCAAGTGTGCTTGTGCGTTCTCAGAGTGTGTGTCACCCACTTTAAGGTGGGAGGTTTGAGCTCGTTCTGGAAATAAATTTGGACAAAGAAACTCCCTAAATGCAGGCATCAAAGAAGATACACTTGTCTTATTTTTTTTAACTTCTTATCTAACACCTAAGAGCTGCAGGTTTTTTGGAGGTTTTTAGGTGTTAGATAAGAAGTTAAAAAAAATAAGACAAGTGTATCTTCTTTGATGCCTGCATTTAGGGAGTTTCTTTGTCCAAATTTATTTCCAGAACGANGGTTTTTTTTTTTTTTTTTGACGTGTGTGTGTGTGTGTGTGTGTGTGTTTGGGTGTGTTTAGTTTTCCTTAACTGTTCTAATGGTCCGATTATGACTTCACCAGCCGGCGGAGATCTGTTATCCATGATATTGTCATTGCTTGATAATGACATTGAAGACAAAAGCATTTAAAGCCCAGAGGCTCCTATGTTGGAGAAAAGACAGCTCATTGTAGAAACATAGGGACTGGGTTCTGATTGCCCAGGACAAGCCTGGGGCAGAACAGATTTCATGATGACACTGCTCAGGAATCCTTTATTCCCATCTGAAAGCGCTCCAACATGTTCAGTCAGAAGAAATGTTTTCAAGGAAACGTTGGACAGAGCTCTTTGTGAATCAGGATGCAGTTGAAATGAAAAACATTTGTTTTCTGTTTTCTTCAGTCTGAAAACATGTGACACCAAAGCCCGAGGAGCTGGAAGGAATCCCAAAAGTCTAATTCACAAGTATCCTGCACATCGTTGGAGAATGTTACTTATGAAACTGTGCTTCTGGAAAAAATAAATAAATAAAAGGCTGGGAGAAGTTTTTATATGTACATTTCAAAGCTAGTATAATTGCTCCATACATAGCCCCACCCTAAATAAGAAATCTCAACTGAATTTCATTTAATATCACATCCTAGCAGATTCAGGTTTGGGGATAGATGGCATATTTCTTCATTTTTTTTTTTAATTGCAGGACAGAGGGAATAGGAAGTGACTCTTTCGGGTATTTTTTTTTGTACTCGTTTTTAGACATTTTACATCTATTATGGAATAAAGACAAATTAAGAAAAGAAGGAGAGGCTGGGGGAAAGGAAATTGTGTGGTTTAGTGAAGAGTACCAGAAACAAAACATTGGTGGTATGTAGAACAGAACGCGAAGCCAGTACCAGAAACAGTTGACATTCTTCCATGAAACCAAAAAGACAGAGCCGCTTGCTGTTTTGACTACTAAAAGAAGAGTTGGCTCTGGGGAGGAAAAAAAATGCCCTTTGGCCATGACTACGTGTTTTAAAGTAAATTTTTCAAAGTATTCTATTTAGAAACAAGTACAGCAATGCTAATCGATGAGATCAAGATAATACAGCAAACTAAACAACACTATGAAGACTAAGAATGTATTTTGCAAAAAAAATAAAATAAAAAGTAAATGGCAAAACAATTAATGGATTCAGATGTTTTAAAATCTCTTATTGGGGAGTCTCTGCTTATAGGATATGAAAAAAGATGTAGGCCACCTTACACGGGTGTGTGGTGCTGACCATGTTACTGGGATTCACTGCTCGGACCAACGCTGTTTGGGCCCTGAGAGATAGCCCACAGGGAAACTGGAGAAAAATCTTCCACAGGGCAATGCAGGCATCGACGGGTTCCTAATATTCTGATTTCACATGAAAAATGCAATCACAGGTAAGAGTTGAAACCAAAGTACAATGATGGACTATCACAGAGACTTTACCTGGCATCCATTTCTTAGTGCCTTTGAAAACTGAAAGTAAATACAGGTAAAATGAAAATCACAAGAATAACATGGTAGATCCAAAATGTTAGAAATGGAATTTTCTTCATTTCTCATGAACACAAATAAGCATTATTGTTGATCTGCTCAACAATGATGTTGTAGATGGACACAACACCTTCATTTTTATGTGGTGCTGAGGATTGAAGCCAGTGCCTGACACATGTGAGGCGAGCATTCTGCAACTGAGACAAAATCCCAGTCTCTCCCTTTAAGCATCTTAAAGATTTTTTGTTGTTGTTGTTATTGCTAACGAAGCTAACAAATTTTTTCTTGTGTAATTTTTGTTGTGTGATATCTGATGACTAAAAAAATGAATTATTCTGTTTAGCTTCTTTATTTTATAGCCTTGAAAGAAACCTGTTAGGTAAAACATACACCATACTCCTATAGTTCATTTCCTCCATTTACTTTTACTTTAAAAAAAATTGCAGGAAATCTATTAAGAGAGGTGGTTAATTTGAAGGCACACAATAGATATATTTTAAAACATAAGTAATGAAAGCATTGAATATAAAAGGATTAGTACTTTTATTGAAGAAAATTCAGGGATAATTGCTATACTTTTGTATCTCAACAAAGTAATAATGATCTTAAAATATTCAAATTACCTAATCTATCATTTGTCTTCATTAAAATGGTATTTAGACAAAAATTGCCATTTTTTTGTATAAATGCCATTTAAACAAAATGGCTAGAGCCAGGAGGTTGGGAATGACAAAAAAAAAAAAAAAACGGTTGGGAGGAATTTTTCGTCAGTGCCTGGGACTCTCATGTAAATTGAAAGTGCAATTGGTAAGTCTGATTCATCAAGGTAAAAGTAATATAGTTATTTCTATTGACTAGACTGATTCTTTATATAACTATATGAAGAATAAAGTCAATGTGGCAAATTTGCTATAAAATTTGAAAAATCTATTTGTGCTAGTCAGCTTTCTGTCACTGTGACAAAACACCTAAGACAAACAATTTATAAGGAAGAAAAGTTTATGTGAGGGCTGGGGATGTGGCTCAAGCGGTAGCCTGCTCGCCTGGCATGCGTGCGGCCCAGGTTCGATCCTCAGCACCACATACAAACAAAGATGTTGTGTCTGTGGAAAACTAAAAAATAAAACATTAAAAAATTCTCTCTCTCTCTCTCTCTCTCTCTCTCTCTTAAAAAAAAAAAAGTTTATGTGAACTCCAGTTTCAAAGATTTCAATCCATGATTGCTTGTCTGTTGTTTTGGACCTGTGGCAATACAGTTCATCTTGGCAGAGAGTTTGTACTGCAGGAGGCCCTTTTTACCTTGTGGTGATGAGAAAACAGAAGAGGAAGAGGGGCTGGGGTTCTAATATCCTCTTCAAGGGAACTCCCCTAATGACCAAACTTCCATCCAAAGATCCAAACTGTAGCACGTTTTAATGTTAGGATTCCATTTATTCAAACCACATCTAAATTCTGAGGTCATCTGTGATTTCATTGCCACTCCACAGGAACATCAGAGAGAAAGCCAGCTCATTTCTAACATGCCATTTAGCAACCAGCCACCAATGGGGGAAACCTCAAATGACTGGGTGCAAGAATTTAGGAACTTCTGGAGAATTCATCATCTTCTGAACTCTAAAGACTTAAAAAAAAACACTTCTTCTTTTAAAATAATTCTTCCTTAAGATAGAAATCTATCCCCAACAGGGGCGGGCCTCTGCTGGGATTTAAACTGTGTTTATTCTAGATTCCAACATGACTGGAGGACAAGTGAGCTGAGGTAGTCAGTAATCCATTTATGCTGATGATAACAGGCCAGTTAGGAGTCTCAGAGTGAACGACTTTGAGTGACAGGGGTTGGGGAGGCAGGACACTGTTGAGGGCTGACTGTTGGCAGACTCTAGGGACCAGTGCCTAAGTCTTAAGATAAATACCAGGAAGGCTGAAGGAACCGTTTCTGCACAATCTCCCAGCGTGTCTGACATTACCAGGTGTCTATCACCTCAGTGCCAGGGGCATCTGTGGAGTTAGCAGTGCTAATGGAACAGAGAACCACGATTTCATGGGCCATAGCACTGGAAATGATGGTGATGCTCAAGTCCAGTCTTACATGTAGATGCTCATGGTGCCTCCATAGCCATCAGGCTTGTCAGTGCCTTCAGAGGGTACACATTAGGACTTAGTACCATGGAGGGAGCTATGATGGCCCATTAGACATGGGCATTTATTCCTGTAGCAATAGAGAAAGTTCGCAGAGAGCACACCAAATCCAAAAATCCCAGATACTTGTAAGAGGGCAAAGAAAACTTTGCCTTCTTTTCTCTTGAAGCATTCAACTCATTGGATAACACACACCTATATTATGGAGAATAATCCCTTTACTTAAGATGTACTGATCTAAATATCAGTCCCCTCCAGGAAATACTTTCACATAGACACCTATATTAAGATTCGACCAAAAATTGGGTACCATGGCTGTCACAACCTAGCCAAGCTGCTAACATAAATTAATTTCCACAATGGCATAAACATAGCACTTTAATACTGTCAGTGATTCTCTGAGTTGTCTGATACTGGGCTAGATAGTTGTATTTATTGGTTAATAACAAACCACACACAGTTCACCGGCCTAAAACATACTATTTTTATTATTTCTCACATTGATTGATTGATCTGGGCTCAATGACTTATGAGTCTACTCGGTTTTCTTGAGATTCCCCCATGCAATGCCATCAGAGCAGGGAGGATGGACTATCTGGGGAGGTTTTGCTGACATGTCTGGGGCATAGGCAGGATGTTTGCCAAGCTGATCTCAGCTGGTCTGTAGGCTGACTGAGGGTCTCAGAGCCCTTCCCTGGAGGTCTCTCCACGTGGTCACTACCACCATAGCTAGACTTATGTTGCTGCTCAGAGACCTACTGGGGCTCAGGTTTGGAACTGAAGAGAGTTACTTCCATCATATTCTATGGATTAAATTAAGCCACTGGGTTAATTTAGGCTCAGTATGGAAGGGGAACTACACAGGATGTGAACATTGGCTGGTGTGGATGGAATATAGTACATGCCCCTTAACTCATGTAGGAGTGCTATATGAATGACATTGAGAGGATGGAAACTTTTATTTTACTTTGGTATTTAGAGGTAGAGAACGATTGACTTTAGATTAGACCATTAGAATGGAACCACTATGATTGAATCCCAGTGGGTTTATGAAAAGACAGAGACAAGACATACGGACATAGAAATACAAACTTCCTATTTCTTGTGATATGAGATTGTGTGCCACCATGGAAGTCTTCCAGAGAAAGGGTCATCACCAGAACTGAGCCAATGCTAGCACCATGCCCTTGGAATCTCCAAAATGAAAGAAACTAAATAAACCTCTTTTCTTTATAAAGTTATCCTGTCTCAGGCACTTTGTTACAATAACAAAAAGGATCAATACACTAGTGACTTGGCTCACAGAGAGACTTACAACTCAACTCCTAAACTAAGTCTGCTAGAGTTCTAACAGAGCAGGTGGGAGTAGAACAAAGAAACTACTTGATGGCCTTTATTTCTCTGTGTCTAGACTGCTAGGTAGAAAACTTGGCAGGGAACTCAGCAACCTCTAATTGGGGTATGAGTGCCTCTCAATCCTGAATATAAGCACACAGCTCTGGACTGAGAGTTAAACCTTTACCTTTACTTACATAGATAATTATATATGTAATTAGCAACCTTTATAGAACTCAGAATGGCCAGTGTTTAGTACTCCAGATACAAATAGAATTTCTAGTTAGTTATCCAATCTCACACATTGCTAACATTATCCTGAGATCTTGAGTTCAACCCTGAACACCCAGTTTGAATTTGGTAACTGGACAATGTGCACAAGGTGAAATGAAGCATTCTATGCAAAATCTGCTTCTGGGATATCTGAAATAATCCCAAAGATCTGGATCTCAGGAAATCAACACAAAATAGCTACCTTAGTCCATTTGTGCTGCCATACAAAATGTCCTGCATTGGGTGGCAACAGAAATTTCTTTCTTATACCATTCTGGAGGCTGGAAAGTCCAAGATCAAGGTACTAGCAGAGTTGGGGTCTGTTGCAGACTGACTTTCTGGTTTATATTGACTCCTTATCACAGCTTCAGCACATGGTGCAATAGATGAGGATCTCTCTGGGGCCTCTTATAAGGGCACAAATCTCATTCATGAGGGCGTCACCTCATGATCCAATCATCTCCAAAGGCCCCACCTCCTAGTGCCATCACATGTGTGATTGGGTTTCAACAAGTGATTATTTTTTAGGTGATTATTTTTAGTGATTATCAAACCAGCATGTTCCATGATTCAGAATGTCTATAGTCTCGGTTCCAATCCAGATCTATCACACGACAGGTCTAAGAAATTTCTTAGCTTTTGATGAAGAGATAGGTACGCTTATAAAATGTTTCTTAATTAGGCTTTGTCTTACACCCTCTTGATAAATTGTTACAAGTAACACACACACACACATACACATACACACATACACACACACGAGTTTCTTTAGGTAAAATATTTAACACCTAAAATCTTTCCCCACTCCACCTACCTCTCTCTACACTAGTCTCTGGTGCATGGAGAGATGTGTGGTTGTGGTGTGCATGAAGGAGAAAGGCCGATTCTCAAGGTACCCAGCCTGGTACCTTGTGGGTCTCTGGGCTGAGTCACTCTCCATGCTGAGGTGCCCTTGGGCTGGGATATGATGTTCAGATCTGAGACTGGTGTATCCTGTTAGCTTATCTTTTTTTGTTCTGAGGCTTGATGACACAACAGACCTCTCTCGCTCTGCCCCATCTCGCTTGGAGCCAGGCTGGGGCTGTGTATCCCACAGCCTGTGTTGCAGCTCAGCCACCCACAGTAGCCCTTGCTTTCTGCCAGCTGCCAAAGTATGGCCACGAAAACACAATACCCCGCTCTCTCTTGTTACCAAATCTCCCCGTTTCTCTCACTTACAAAAACTGACCTAAGGTCTGGCCACTCCCAGATAACTGTGGGGCTCTTTCTTACGTGATTTCCTCTGAGAGTAACAAAGGTAAATTCAAACCCAAGTCTCAGTTTCCCCAAGTTCCTTCTGACTTGCTTAATATCTTTCCTCTGCCTAGGTTGATGATTACTCAGAGAATATTGGGCACAATGCTGATTTCTTGCCTCTCTACTTTAGTCTTTCACGTCCCCTAAGTGTCTCCTGTTAGAAGCTGGGGTTTGGGATGTGTCCTCTTTCTGCATCACATTTTTAGCTTCTCCTGCAACATCAAATATCAGCCTAGCTACCATTAAAGACAGGCTTCTTTCTCTACATAGATTAGGCTTAGGTCAGGAGATTGATCTTTCCTTCATGTTTCAAAAACTTTATGAGCAGAGTCTTTCCAGCATGGTTCTTAATATGCTAAAGCAATATAGAAAATTCACTTCATTTTCTTAAATTTCAGTGTACATTATAATTATATATAATAGTGGGATTCATAATGCCCTATTCATACATGCTCACAACATTGCTTGTTCAGTCTCCCTTCCCTGTACCTCAACACAACTTGACTCTTCAGCAAATTGCTTTCTCAGAACACCTAAGAAATCTAATTGAACACTCAAAGCTGAGAAATATGTACTTTGTCTTAGCAGGTATTACCCTAACCTTGAAACACAAACTTTGTGCACTTCAGAGACTGCCAAGTCTTTAGTGAAACAAGGTTGGCAGAATTTTCTTTTTAATGTTTAAATGTCATTCATTTCACTATATGTGTCTGTGAGGAGAGATGACTAGGATGTGTGGCAGCTCTGAATTTAAGTGAGCACACAGAGAAAATGGAATTTTTGATGATCAAAACTACAAGAACACAAACCACTGCAAATGCATGATCCCTATTGAAATGTATGTTGCTGCTTTAGAGAACATTCTCCATTCTTGTCAATTTACCCAGTGTGGTTCTTCAAGGTGAGCACATGGTACTGCCCAGTCTCTGCATTCCTCATTCCAAGGTACCGTGCAGCTCATAAAACTGCACGTGCTACTTCTCAGTAATGTGGAAAAGTGTACGTCAAGTTTGTTCTAAAACTGGAACCCCTACCTAAAGCATTTATAAGGGATTAGAAAGTACGTATGTACCATAAAAATGCTTTTCTATTTAGGGTTTTCCTCTTCATTTGGGGGGTAAGGGAAGTGAGCTTGGTGAAGCTGCCAAGATTTACGTACCTTTTAGTATAACACAAGCCACATGTGGAGCATCTATGTTTGAATTTCCATATTATCCAGTCGTTTCCCTTTCATTTTTACCCCTGAAGTATGAATAATGAAGAGAGAAGGCGTTCTGTGTTTAAAGTAGTGAAAGCGAAGGTCTCAGTTGTGAATGTTCCAAAATACAGTTTGGTTTCCTTTTATTTAGAACTGGATTAAGTAAGGGCTACTCTGCAGCTGACTAGGGCACAGTGGTAACAGGGAACATTAAAATATCACTGAAATCAATGGAATGTGGTCACAGTTAGTCAGATTCAAATCATGGCTCCTTGTAAAACTGCAGTATGCCAATTGTTTTTTTTTTTCTGAGTAGGAAAAATATACTCCACTTAATATTTTTGCCAAGAATTAGAAAACCCAAGCCGTTGATGAAAGAATAGAGAGACCAGCCACCAGGATGTCACCCAAACCAGCCAACATGGATGTCAAATATTAAGTGCAAATCACCTGATATGATATTTGATTCAGAAAATGACAACGAAAAACTGAAAAACAATATTTTGCAGATATGAAAGATCACACAGAGATATTTTGAATAATGTTTGGTAATAATAGCCATGCAAGCTACCTCTAAACTCCCTGTGTGTGGGGGTAAGTAATACCATCCAGTGAATGAAAAATGGAAAAGAAAACTTGAAAGAAAATTACAGCATACCACTCAGGTTCAGAAGCCAATTACTTATTTTAAATATAAACAAGAAATTTAGACTATGTAGTTAATGGAAAATAAATCTTCCTGGGCAGGGATAAATGTACAGATCCTCTCCTATATGGCACCCTGTGTATGGATAGATATGTGAAGTTTCTTCCCCATGACTATGTTTCCCCTTGACCCCATGGCAAGACCTAACAATGTGGCAAACACTGAAAAATGAAAAGCTGCCACCTCATATGGAATTCCTGTCATTCCCACACTCAGGATATTCCTGGAAACTGAGTCATTAGACCAATGATTCAGTTTTATTATTTGGCAGTAGATGTATAAAAAAGTAAAGAGCCGTCATCTGCAGTTGGATGACATTTTTGAGTAAGGTTCTATTTAGCTTTTTACCAACATTCCTCTAAATTATGTCCCCCCTGGACATGGAGGTGTGCTCAGAAAACACAAACTCATTATTGTGGTAGCTTGTGCATGATAAGGAAAGAAGAAAAGCCTACAGTAGCTTGCAAAATCAATCCAAGTTATATTTGTAACATCTGTTGTTTAATCCATCCATCTCTATCCGTGCTGCTCAACTCATAATGGATAATGTTTAATGCACTTTACTTATGTTCTTTCTCCTTATTTCATGTAGCACATTTTAAGGAGCTTATTTGAACAGCATTCCCCTTACTGTCTTTAGTTCTTTTTCCTCTACTGCTGAGGGTTTAAGAAAGTCACAATCTTCTGGGTTTTTTACGTGTATGAATTTCTCTGCGTATGATGAATACTATATCGGTCTCAATTTATTTTGAAAAAAAAAATCAAGTTAAGCATTTTGAAACAAATAATGTTGTGTAACTAACAGACTTATAGAAGTTATTATGAAAAATAAACAGGGCTCGTCTATTTCTTCTATGCTTCCTCTCCCTACCTGACTATGAGTCAGTCACCTTATATTAGAGAAAATATTCGCCATTTGTTTTTTGGGGAGATTGGCTAACTTCACTTAGCATTATCTTCTCCAACTGCATCTATTTACCTGCAAATGCCATGATTTTATTCTCTAGATAGGGCAGAGGGGTGGGAGGGGAAGGGAGGGGGCAGGGGGTTAGCAATGATGGTGGAATGTGATGGACATCATAATCCAAAGTACATGTATGAAGACATGAATTGGTGTGAACATACTTTATATACAGAGATATGAAAAATTGTGTTCTATATGTGTAATAAGAATTGTGATGCATTCCACTGTCATGTATTTAAAAAAATAAAAGCAATTTAAAAAAAAAGAAAAAGAAACAGGAAGAAAAAGAATCAATTTTGCTGGTATATGATACAATTGAAAGTTCCCCCACTGTGTGAATTCCTCCCTCGGCGCAATTTTTAAAAAGGATTTTATTCTTATCTTGAAAAAAGGAATGCTGTCCATGAATATAATAAGTCATCTGCAGGTTTTTTCCCTTCCTTTTTCATAATCTGAGCTTTTAAACACATTAAATAGTCTCTTACTATTGTGAGAATTTACTTCTGACTAATGTTTTTCATCACGTTTTGCTCAGATTTAATCCATTAAGTAGACAAACACACCAAAAATGTTTTCTAACTTCATGTCCAGAGAACAGATTATAAAATTACATAGAAATTTGGACTTTTGTGTCACTCCATTCTCATTTGTCCAGAGTCATATTTTGCGACAGTCCTTTACAGGTTCAGGTCAATGTCAATGCCAAAAATTGTACACTCTACTTTTAAGGGTGTTAAAAAAATTCCAACCAATGAGAGCCAGACTTACAGAGGTATATATACAGTGATTAGTTCCACGGCCCATAATTATTTCCTGCTTCGGAGAGCTCTGAACAGAGGCAATGTCCTAGAATGTTATTGCAGTGAGAAACAAAATATGTATTCATGCCATTTACAGGAATTTTTCTCCGGAGGCTCAGATTCAAGTGAACCACTACAAGCTGACATTGTCAGGTTCTGTGACTCCTTGATTCTCAGAAGCTTAGGTAGCCGGTATTTCCTGGCTCTGGCTCTGTGGGACTTGGCCCTTAATTTTCAGAAGAATTGGGTTGCAGAGGAATCACTGGGGCTGCCTGAAAACTGCAGGAAGTTTCCACCCTGGTAGCCAGACAGGATACCAGGGGATTAGTTGTAGCAGAGTTGGTACTAGATCCAGTTGTCAGAGACCTTGTCCACAGGCTTTCAGCCAGACAGGAAGGCTGCCTTTGTGCAGAAAGCAATATTAATGGGAACATCAATAATCCTAGCTTTAAGTGCTTCTCTCTACCTTGATGTGACCTTTTGGAGTGACTGCAATGACCACAATGGCTCCATTGTCTGAAGGCACGCAGTATTCTGCCTGTTGCTATGTCCTCTCTCTCCCTACACAGAAGCTCATATTTTATCAAACACCTACAGGTCACAAAGTCCAAAGGCAGAAAAATCTTCAAACTTTTTCAGTATTTGATGATGCATGTTTGATTCTCTCTCAAGAAATATAAAAGCCAAATTTGAGATCACAGGAAATGGGGTCCAGGGGCAGACCAAAACCAAAACTCAGGCTTTGAGATTCCAGACATGTAATTCTGCCCTCCGTGTATATATTACACGTATAGTGTATTCATATCTATGTTCACCTGAAGGGGATACATTCCAAGATTCCCAGTAAATGCTTATAAACTTGGAGAGCATGAAACCATATACATACAGACTGTTTTTTTTTTCTTATACATACTTAGGATAAAGGTTAATTTATAAATTAGGCATTATAAGAGATTAACCTTAACTAATAATACAATAAAACAATTGCAAAAATATATTCTAATAAAATTGCCAACATCGGGACTCATGCACTTTGGGAACTTTATTAAGTAAATTAAGGGTTATTCAAACAAAAGCACTGCAGCACAACAGCACGTCTGATTACTGAAATGACTACTAAGTGACTAATGAGCCCATAACATATACAGGATGGATACTCTGGGAAAAAAGGGATGATTCACATCCCCAAGTGGGATGAGGTAGGATAGCACAAGATTTCGTCATAGTGTCCAGAATAGCATGCAATTTAAAACTCATCAGTTTTTTTTTTATTTTTGGAATTTACTATTTAATATTTTTCAATGATGACTGACGATAGGAAGCAGAAACTTCAGAAAGCAAAAGCATGAATAAGGAGGGACTACTATAAGGTAACATTCTGACTGATTATGTAAATGAGTGACCCTCCTGTTGACCCTCCTGCTTCTACTCTTTCCCACTCCAACCACAACACACAATCTCCACAGAATTCCCAGAACAATCTTTCCAAAATATTAATCAGTGTATTTGACTTCCCTTTGCTATACACAAACATATGCACACCTAACACCCTCTAGAGGTTTTACTTTACACCTAGAATAAAACCTTAGCAGCTCACCTGGTTTATCAGGCCCGGAAGCCATCTTAGTCTCCTTCTCTATTACCCCAGTCTCTGTCACACTATGTCCCAGTCACCCCAATGTTCTGCGGTTTCCTGAGCAGGCAAGCTCAATTCCACCTAGGGGGTGCTTTTTATGTGGTATTCTTTTGTCTGGAGGACTTACCCCAGATTTTCACATTACTCACCATTGTCTACCCTTTATCCCACTTCATATTTTTTCTTCATAATGTCCAGCCCGGCCTACATAGTATGATGCATAATTTGCACATTGCCTGTCTTTCCTAATGAAATGCAAGTGTTATGTGGGCCGTGGACTCCTGTCATATTGACTTGTACCCAGGTTGTGTGGAACTGTCTTGACATAACAGAGTGGGTGTACAACAAGTGTTTGAATAACAATGAATCAAAAGCTTATTCAAGTTTGGACAAGGGTCTGTATACTACCTTGGCATCAAGTATCTCCTAATGGACAGAGAACTGGTTAATTTGAATAGTAGTTATGGTTCTTTTCAGGGTCCAAAATTGGTCACTTTGTACTAAGCCTCCTTCAGTTCACCTTCCCAAAGACAAGCCATTGTTAGTAGACTCCATGGAAATATAAAATCCACTTCCTGTTTTCTCTCTTGTTTCCCCATGTAGATTTTTTCACCAGTTAAACAAGACTACAGGGAAGAGGTAAATTGAATCATGATTGGTCATTGAAGTCAACATGATTTTTGGTCTTACCCTAGCTGTATGATTTTAAGGTAGTTAATGAGCCTCTTTGGACATCTGTGCCTTTTGTGGGATGAATCATGTCCCCTCAAAAGTTCCTATGCTGAAACCCCAATTCCTAGTACTTCTTAATGCTGTCAAATATGAGGATGGGCTCATCAAAGAGGTAAATGAATTAAAATGAGATCATCAGGCTGGCCCTTAATCCAGAGTGCAGGTATCCTAATAAGAATAGAAAATGTGTACATAGGTACTTAGGGAAGATCATGTGGAGACACAGGAGAGATATTTGGAACAGTTTTTTAACTCACAGCCCTCAGAAGGAATCAACCCTGCTGTCATCCTGACCTTGGACTTCCAACCTTCAGAATTAGGAGACAATATATTTCTGTGATTTAAGCCACCTGGTCTAGAGTATTTCATTACAGCAACCCTAGCAAACTCATAAAGTGTCCTTATCTGCAAGACAGTAAGGAGAAAGGTACATACATCATGACAATATTCTGCAGGTTGAATAAAGCATATAGAGATCTTAGCCTTGCATCTGACATTTAGTTGTCACTCATTATTTTGATAATTCCTGGCTAATAAAACCAACTATAAATATAAGACCTTAATGTGGTCCATTTTATAATTAAAGGGAAAGGGAAAATCTACTATTTAACAGTAAATAAAGTGTTTTCTTCTTCACCCAGAACATGAGAAATTTTAGACATGGAGGGGAGAAGGTAGGAATCTCTTCTCTACTCTCTAAATTAGTACTGTTCCCTCAGGACACCAAGTTTCCACAAGAACACACAATCAGCCATTTAGCAACATGAGACCATCAAAATTCATATGATGTGATGTTAATGTAACTAAAATTAAGGTTAATTCAAGGAATATATTCTGTGAAGGCCTCATAGAATAATCCAGTGAGGAATGGAAGGAGAACAAGACTCAAGTTCCCACTTGCACATTCTATTTAACATCTAACATAGAAAGGGAGAAAGAGAAGAATCTCTAGATGTTTTCATCAACTTCCAGATGACAAAACCAAACATGCATCACGAATTTTGCCTTAAGGTGGTGGCAAAACCCTATTCTACCTCATTACACTTTCTTTCAGGAGGTCATTTCCACAGCATCACCTCTGCATTCAACTGAGAACATGACCAAAAAGAGCCCAGAGCCTCAGTTAATGCACAAGATTGGAGACCTCCAAAAAACTATGTGACAAATCTACAACGAAAATCATTAGTTCGAGAGATGGTGTGATAACCAGGTGTAAGCAGGGTTTGGTTTTTCAGTGACACACTTGTGCTCACTTCCAGAGTCACTGAAAAACCAAACCTTGGGATGAGTCCATGTACCCCACATGCCCAAACCAGATACCTAGTTGGATCAAGGGAGGAAGAGATTTGAGATAGTCAGGGAACAGAAAGTGGGACAAGAGTTCAGATAAGTTCTTAGGGCTTAATTCATAATCTGTTGCCACTAAAAATTTCCCTCCTATCCCCCGTTCTTTCAACCATGTATAGAATTTACCTCTCCTCATCCTACTGTCCTTAATCCAACCAGCCATAAAGACCAGGTAAGGGCGATGTCAAGAGATATCACAAGAGTCCTCCACAAGATAAAAATCTCCTTAAAAGTACCATAATAATACCAGGCCTTCCCCCAACCCAGCTGCTGGATAAAATGTCGGCTCTTTCATTTGTTTGATGGCCAGCCTGAATTTTCTCTCTATCATGATGGTACCTCTTCTCCTATAGGTGAAGCCCCTCACTCTTTGTTTTCTCTTCCCAGTTAAAATTTCACCTGTGTGTTTGATCTTTTTCCCAATTTCATTTCTCCTGTCATAGAGTCGTAAGTTTCTGTAATGGTTAATTTGAATTGCCAACTTTATTGGATTAGGAGATGTCCATGATTAAGAGGTTTATGGGTGTGTCGATGAGGGTGTGTCTAGGAATGATTGGCATGTGTGATAGCCAAGTGAAATGGAGACCCTCCCTAAGTGTGGGAAGCACTGTCCAATAAGATGATGGCTTGGATGGAAAAAAAGTTGGAAGAAACAAGCAAGCAGCAGCAGATGAAAGTTCCATTCTTCTTGAACTGGTTCTTGATTGCTGCTGTGAACGTCTGATGATAACGGACTTTCGCTTCTTCATTTTTCCAAAGCAGACTCTGCCAGTGATTCTCCAGAAGCCTTTAGTCTCAAACTAGGGTAGCACTGTCGATCCATTCCTCTTGTTCTGGGGCTTCAGCCTCTTGGACTACAGAGCCACTTGTTCTTGCAGCTCTCCAGCCTGCAGACAGCCACTGCGGACTATCCAACTTCTGGTTGTGTAAGCCAACCTAATAAATCCCCTTTATATAATCATACTTTCTGTTGATTCTATTCCTCAAGAGAACCCTGACTAATCCAGTCCCTGTACCTGTATCAAAAGCATCTTCATCTTCTGAAGAGCAGTTGGCTACCAGCACTCTTGACCTGTATTATACCTGGGAGATTGGGCAGGTTCTCTTAATTTGTTTAAGTTACCCACAATCCTGCTTTCCTTTGCTTTACCCATGACCAGAGGGGAAATGAGGAGACCCTAGAGGAAGGGACCTCAACTCAGGACAATGGAGTCCTTGACAAATGTCACAGAAATCAAGGTTTAAGATGTGTCAGGGACATAAAAAAAGATTCATTCAGGAAAGAAAGAAGCCCACAGAAAAGGGAGAAGGTGGACTATCTTGAGAATGAGACACACCTTTGGGGTATCAGGCTCTTCTTGTCTTTCAAAGGAAACTTGGTGAGGAGTGAGCATATGGGAATACAGCCACCAGGTATTCACAAGATGACTTATGGAGGTTTGGCTGTTCTCAGGATCCTTAACATTTTCTCCATTATCTTGATAGGGGACAGACAGATGTGCATGGTGGGAACACAAGGTTAAGAGAATAATTCTACACAATGGGCCCGCAGTGTTGACTACCACATGCTTTCTTTTTCAAGAGGCAGCAAACCTGCAACCCCACCAGGCTTAAGTAGACAGAGGATATGTCACATTCCTCAGCAAACTACCTGTATTCTGCAGGAGAAATGTGGGCCTGAAATGTCAATAAAAGGAACCCAAATTACCTGAAGGGAGAGATTTTGTGACTCTTTTCATACACATCTCAGAATTCAGGGAGAATTCACAGTTAAGAATCCAATTAGAATCAGTCAGCATGGGCCAAAGTGACCTTGAGCTGTCATGGCAGTGAAAACTTGAAAGTCTGATTGATGTTATCCTGCTGTCAGTCAACAGTCAAAGGTGGACCTGGGCCAAGCTTTCTGGAAAATTGTCTGGGATCCCCCAATAAAACTGAAGTGCAGGAGAGGCACACTATCCCTCTCCAACAGGACCCAGTCTCTCCCTTGAGAGTGTCCCCTTTCTCTTTCCCCATCCCTTCTCATGCCTGTTACTCTGAGCAACATGTCTGAAACATTTTCATTTGTTCACAAGAATCAGGGTTTGAAGGAGGGGGCGGGGGCTTCAATCTGTCTCAATTTCCCAGAATTGCCCCATTCCTGTAACAATCTGACCAATACATAATATTTGGAATTTACTCTCTATTATGTGTTTTTATTTTTCAAATTGTATCTCTCTTTGCTCAATCTATCCCCAAATCACATGTGTTAGTATATTGCACAGAGCAATTTTCATAAGTAAGTGAATTTCTAATAACTTTAACATTATGAGTGAAATACTTACAGATTTCTCAAAAATTTGGAAATGACAGACCTGGGGACAAGATGCTTGTAGAGTAATAGGTCTGGAAAAATACTGGCTTTGAAAGTGAAGGTATGAAGATCTTTAGCACACAGCTTTCAGAATGTAGTCTCATTTTCCTTCCTTTTATCTCCTTCCTATTTATCTTTTTCATTTCTACTATCCTATCTCATACCCACTTCTATCACCTGTTGGGCATTATGCAAATCGCTGGGTATTCAATGATTTATAAGAGTTTTGCAACTTGTTCTTAGGTGAAAGTATAGGCACAGTTAGGGGTAGGGTAAAAACACCCTGAAATTTTGGCTCAGACATCTCTACTGTAGTTCCTAAGACAACTTCTCGTTAGCTTCATTTTCTCTACCCAAAGCAAGTAATAGACACTCTCATCACGTCTGATGCATGCACCATGATGACTCATAAATGACAGTTATAAAGTACTGTTATAAAGTACAGTTATAAAGTACAAGTACTCTTGTACTTCAGAAAAGAGTACCGGTAGTTCAGATACAAGAAACCAGAAGGAAAAAAGAGAGAGAGAGAGACCATAGAAAGGAATAAAGAAATAGTCAATCATAAGTCAAAAAGAATCCCATAATAAAAAGTATTTATGTGACTTACTAAAGACACACAGTGTATAAATAGCAATTATGGCAGCAAAGCTGTTCAGACATGCATCTCCAAGGAGATTTATAACCATTGGCTAACTCACAATCCTTTTCTAAAATCTAAAGTATTATATTGGTATTCTGACCTTTATTTAATGACTTTAAAAATGTTCCTCATAAAAAAAGGTCTATGATTATATTTTATGGTTTGGAATTGAAGGCAGCCTGATTTCTAGACACAGTGATTTATAAAACTCTTGCTCAAATTTCTCATTCTTTAACTTATCAAAAATCTACACCACATCAGACACAATGGTGAAGGCTCAGGAGAAAGCCGTGCATTTATTCGTAGACTCCCCTCTATAATTTTCTGGATCCTTATCGGATCAAAAGGAATTTATTGAAGAGCTGTTACACTAATCAAAATGTTTTATTTATCCTCTTTTATTCCCACTCCACCTCTGTGAGAAAACATGACAGGTGTTACATAATATCCTCCCTTTTATGTATAAAGGAAAAAATATTGATAATAAAGTGATACACAAGAAACCTGATCCTTGCCCCAAATCAGCACAATAGGAGCAACATCACAGGTCTGGTGTCCTTCCTTGGTGCTTCTTTTATGAGAATGTATAGGCTAACAAGTTAGTGGATCCTCAAAGATGGATCCAAGAAGAGGATTAAAGAACAACTCACTATAAAGTTCAACAGATAGGCATTGTTCTATTTAGATATATTTTAAATAATAGTTACACAATTCTTCATGATATTCCCATAAGTACAAAAAAAAAAAAAGGTAAAATGAGATCCCTGGCAAAGTATTGGCCAACTTGTAAAAATAGTTTTAAAAAAATAACCTTAACTTTGTCAGAATTAATAAGGCAGGCATTTTAGAGAACTGCTTCTTCCTCCCTATAAATATCATTTCGGGTTATAGAAATTATGATAATGGCTCCAACTATCTTTTAAAAATGATTTCCTAAATTTGGAAGTTTTCTAGTTAAGTAATTGATCCTTTCAGCTCCCCTCAACACCATATCTGTGATAGGTCTTTTTCAAAGTGAACCAAAATCCCTCAGGGTAGAGAATTACTATAACTGCAATAGTCCAAAGAGGAAAGAGCCAACAGAATTATTTGGTCAGAGATATAGCTCATGAAGTCACTTTACTAGTCATGGACTGTGGGAACTTGAGGACATCCCTGGGACCTTGGAGCTGATCTGTACACGTTTTATGCTTCCTCAGCTACAAAAGATTGAAAGCATTCCTCCAAGTCTGGAAATGTTCTTTTCTCCTGGTTTTACTGCGATTTTTCAGCCTGTTCTGTGGAATTCCAGAGAATCTTTCTCATTTGGTATTACCTGCCAAAATCCCAACAACCCTCTTATGCTAAAACTCAAATATCACCTCCTTCACCAAGATTTTCTTTCTTTCATTAGTATCATTTTAATTGAAAAATCATACCTTTATATACTTTTAGGGAGAACAATATGATATATTAGTATATGTATCCAATGTGGAGTGACTAAATCAAACTAATTAATATATCTATTACCATACCATTTTGAGGGATGAGACTAATTGTTTTGAAATATACCTTAACTATATTTACTCTTCTGTGCCATATACCTCAAAGCCTTTTTATTCCTACCTAAAACTTTTGACCCTTTCTCTTCTTCCACTCTCTGGTAATCACCTTTGTACTACCTACATCTATGAGTCTAACTTTTTTTACACTCCACATATAAGAGTGTGTAGTATTTGTTTTTCTGTGTCTGACTTATTTCACTTAGCATAATGTTCTCCAATTCAGCTTTGCTGTCACAAATGACAGATTCCCTGTTTTTTAAGGTTCAAAAGTATTGCATTGCCTATATGTGCTACATTTCCTTAATTCATTCATCCATTGATGGATACTTAGGCTGATTCCATATCTTTATTATTTTGAATAATGCTTCAGTGATCATGGGAATGCAGATATCTCTTTGACATATTGATTAATTCCCTTGGATATATACTTAGATGTGTATCAAGTTTTTCTGAAGACTTTTCATGCTGTTTTCCATAAGGACCATACTAATTTACATCCACACTGAGACTGAAAGTATTCTCTTTTCTTCATGTTCTAGGCAAAGCATCTCTTTCATCTTTTTGATAATACCATTCTACCTGGAATGAGGTGATATATCTACATCTCCCTAGTATTTGGTGATGTTAAGCATGTTTTTCATGGAATTGCTGGCCTTTTGTATATCTCTCTCTAACAAATATCTATTCAGGCCCTTTGCCTGATTTTAAATAGGATTATTTGTTTTCATGATATTGAGTTGAGTTCCTTGCATGTTTTGAATATTAACCCCTTAACAAGTATGGGGCTTGCAAATGTTTTCTTTCATTCTATGGATTGTCTATTTCCTCTGTTGTTTCATCATAGAGAAACTTTTTACTTTGATGTGATTCTATTTATCTATCTAAGCTTCTATTGACTTCACTTTGGGGGACCATATCAAAATAATCATTGACCATTGACTAGACCAAAGCCATAGTGCTTTCCCCCCTGTTTTATATTAGTAGTTTGATAGTTTTAGGTCTTCTAAAGTCTTCTCTTTGAGTTGTTTTTATCTTTCCTGAGCCATCTATTTGTAATAATCTTGTCCAACACCGAGCCCTCTTCTAAACCAGTTTCTTCCTTTCAGGTGAAAGCACCTACTACATTCTACTTGGCATTCCGTTTTTTAAATTTCTCTTTGTCCCCTAGACAAAGAGAGTGCTCCTGAAAACATATTCAACTTTTAATGTTTATTTCAATGAGTTGAATTGTACTAAATTCCTTCTAAGATCTAACAGATAATCTTCATTTAAATACGAGGTAGACTAAAACTTACTTGTTATCTATGGTCTTTCGATACTACAGATAGGTTCAGTGTTAGCAGTGTTAGTGATTACATATTCAGAGAAACACAAATTCTACTTAGATCCCTGGAGTTGATTTCTGCCCCCTGACTTATGAACAGTAATTTTAGGCACTCCTACCACTTTTCTATCTGGCAAGAAATGGCTCTGCCTTAGTCACAGAAATAATATCAGGCTGGGGTTGTGGCTCAGTGGTAAAATACTTGCCTCGCACACGTGAGGCACTGGGTTTGATCCTCAGCACCACATAAAATAAATAAAGGTATTGTGTTCATCTACAACTGAAAATATATATTAAAAAAGGAAATAATTAATATCACCTCTATCATGTAGAACAATTTTACCAAGTATATCAGAGGGCACTTAGCAGAGAGTTACTGACTAAGAAAACACTCATCAACTGGAAGTGACAGAAGGGAATCATGATTCATTATCATCTTGGGTGTTACAAGACAGCCTTGGCAATCCTGGTGAGAGAAGCCACTCAGAATCCTGGCTAGCCAAGTGGCTCTGATTAAGAAGTTTGAAGCAGAAATAAAAGAGCAAGAATTTTTTTCCCCATTTTTAAAAATCAGTCTCAAGAAACTTCTAAATTTCCTACCAGTGCAAGAAAAATTAGCTGAGATTATTGTTGGAAACATCTCAAAAGTAAATAGTCGTTTAAAGTCCTGAGGAAATTCCACCAGTTACGTGACCTGCCTAAAAACTCTCAATGGAGCGTCCTATTTCCAGTTGTATTTTGAGAAAAATTTTACCTGAATGAACCATCTAGAATGTGCCTCAGATTAATAAGCCACGTTTTATCCCATGCAGAAATATCTACATGCAACATATACTTATTATTTTTGCTCCTAAAATGAGATTATGAGAGCAACAGAAACTCTATCTTGTGTGCTCTATGTACAACTTTCCCTTAGTTCTAAAAAGCAAGGGCCATTCAATCATAGCATTCCTTCTTAGAAGATTGAGCTCTGAATCTCTGAAGTCCTGTCATTGGCATGTCCAAGCACCATGTGGCAAGAGTCATGCTAAATTGTAAATTTGTTTTTGCATTTTAAATCCTTGATATATACTTACTTCCAAAGTTGGCTAGCTAAAGGTGCAATTAAAATTTCAACCTGAATCCACTCATTGTGATAAATTTTTAATTATATAGCATACTACACTGTAAAAATGACATTTAGGGTAAAATCAATTGTTTTTTTGCTTTCTTTCAACTTTATAATGAAATAAATAAAAGACAATTATAAAAAGAATTGCTCACAAGCATGATCTAGTAGGGAGGTTTTCTACAGAGCCATAGTTTTTTTTTTAGCAACCCCTGCCCCTATAAAAGGAAATGCACCAAGATTCAAGTTGTTAGAAACAAATATACTGTCTGTAATTACAACTGCAGAAAGGAAGCAATTTCCAGGAGCAGCAAAATACCCCTGGAAGTTAATGCCACCCAGAGATAAAACCATCACAGGAGGCAAGTCTTACTCTAGGTGGAGTACATTGCTCATTTTACAATTTTCACAAAGGTCCTGTAAGAAATTAGCATGATTAAGTTAAAAAATAAAGAGTCACCTCAAAGGTTAATAGTAGAATAAAATCAATTACAAATGTAATTACAATGAACTGAATAAGTCTCTCTTTTCTTTTATTTCATTTATTTATTTATTTTGTAAAGGGGATTGAACTCAGGGGCACCCAACCACTGTGCCACATCCCTGGCGCTATTTTGTATTTTATTTAGAGACAGGGTCTCCCTGAATTGCTTAACACCTCGCCTTGGTTGAGGCTGGCTTTGAACACTATCCTCCTGCCTCAGTCTCCCAAACTGCTGAGATGACAGGCGTGCGCCACTGCACCTGGCTCTTTAATTTAATTATTTTTGTCCTGGGTACATGTCAATTGCATGCTCATTAAAACTAACAAAATTTCCCCCATTACTTCAATCTCTTCTTCAAAGATGCTTTGCTGGCAAGCATTTTAACAGAATCAGTTTCAAGTGAAAACAGTCTTCATTGATCAGGAGATTAGAATAAAGGAAGATAACACACACATGTGGTTTAGAGTTGCCAAGGAAAGTAATTTCTGATATGAATTGATAGTGGCCATGTTAGTTTTCTAGGGCTGCTGTAACAAAGCAATACAAACATACTGACTTAAAACAATAAAAATTTATTTTCTCACAACACTGTAAGGCAAAAGTCCAAAGTCAAGGTATTGCAGGGCTGTACTCTCTCTGAAGTCTCCATGGGGGTGGGGGGGAGACTTCCTTGCCTCTTCCAGATTCTGGGAGCTCTAAGTGTTCCTTGGTTTGTGTCAGCATTACTCCAATTTCTGCCTTCATCTTCACCCATATGGCCATCTTCCCCCTGTTCTCTCCTCGTCTTATAAGGACATTTGTCATTGGAGTTAGAGCCCACCTGGATAAGCCAGATGATCTCATCTCAGTATCTTTAACTTTATTGTATCTGCAAAGACCCATTTTCCAAACATGTTCATATCCACTGGTTCTGTCTGGATATATATTTTGGAGGGGGCACCACTTAAATTACTACATAAGCTTCCAGGAATAATATCATATAATCTACTGTTCAAAAGGAACTTTTATTTAGAATAAAATAATTAGTTGCATGGGACAAGAAGCTATTTGGGGAGGTGAAGAAAGGCAGTTCAAAAACAGAACAAAGAGTACTCTATGTGAGGATCCTGGACATATTGTTGTAGGGGAAGAAAGGAAGGTCCTTTTTGAAAGAACAAACAAGGCTTGCCATTGGAGAAAATGCCCGTTTATTGAGGAACAGCTCTGCATATTTATAGAGCCAGGGGTGGTTTGACAGTTATGACAGTTTAATGGTTGAACGGTTTGACAGTTGGCATGGGGTGTTTTCTTATTGGTGGGTAAGGATCATGTGAGTCAGCAGGGCTTGTCTGATTGGTGGGTAAGGATCATGTGAGCCAGCAGGGCTAGTCTGATTGGTGGGTGCCACAGTCTGTCTGCAGCAAAATAACCGGGGGGTGAGTGACAAGCAACTTGTGAAGGTTGATACAGCGGGAGCCGCTTTATTACAGGACAGCAGAGGTATATATACTTAACTAATTACACACAGCTTATCTTAATTAACATAAACTAGATACAGCAGTCAACCAATAAGGAATCCTCATCATCTTAATGATTACACACAGCTTAACTTAATTGACATAATCTAGACACAGCAGTCAGTCATTAAGGAATCTCTATCATCTTAATGGCTCCCTGGCGTTACTTCTCAAACCACTCCCTCTGGCAAAAGGCCAGGTGCCATCTTGACTTGTTTACGGACCCTAACAGGTGGGTAAGGATCATGTGAGCCAGCAGGGCTCACCATTGGAGGGATGAAATTCTAGTGTCTGTGGCTTGTCTTTAGGGGAGAAAGGAAAACAGGAGTAGGAGGACAAGAGACGATCAGAAAGAGATTTTGCATCACTGTAGAATATAATTTTCTGACCCCTAAATTGTGATTACTAGAATAATGGAGTTAAGTCTGACAAACAGGAGCTCTGGGATGGGAGATCTTGGTTTATACTTTTCACCTGAGTGTTATGCAGTTGCCTCCTCTGTAAAAGGTCAACAGATACCTTATGCATTTCTTGGGAAAAATGAATGAGACAGTCCATGTAAAATAATTTTGTCAATCTCTCTCTCTCTCTCTCTCTCTCTCTCACACACACACACACACACACACACACACACGATAGCTAATGAAAACATCAACAAATACTTTCATATATGTAGCTAAATATCTTCAAAGTATTTTGTTTATAGCCTTAGAACTTGACTGTTAGTACGTATTTTTTAAAAAGTTCTGGAATTTATTAATGGAAAAAGTATAAATAAGTTAAATCTCTTCTTGATGCCCATTTTTCACAAAAGCAAGCAGACTCCGAGTCTATGAGCTATTACAAAGGCTGCCCAAGCGTGGCCTGTGTGGTGCTTGTGCCCAAGAGATACACTTTTATCAGGTCTTCTCTCTCACCATCTCTCCAGTAGAACCTGCTTAGATTATTTCTATAGTAAATAATCACAGCTGATTGAAGAGTAGAATAAATTCAGAAATCAGTTTCTTTAAGACCATGATCTTAAACTTCATGTTAAACCCATTTAAATTCTTTCCACTAAAGAAAAGTTCTTAGTTATTTTTCAAACTAAGCATCCCATTCCTACCTGGTTACAAATTCTCAGCTAGATCAGAGTGTTCTTACTTCTCAATAGTCACATAATTTTTCCCACAAATTGTGTTTGTTATTCTTGGGAGTACATATTGATACTGACATGCTGTACTATTTTGGTTAAAAATTCTTTTTTATTCTTTTCTTTCTTTATTTATTTTCTTTTTGCTGGGCAAGATGGCACACACCTATAATCCCAGTGACTTAGGAGGCTGAGGCAGGAGAATCCAAAGTTTGAGGCCAGCCTCAGCAACTTATTGAAGTCCTAAGGAACTTAGCAAAAACTAGTCTAAAATTAAAAAAAGAAGAAGAAGTTAAGAATTCTAGGAACATAGCTCTGTGGTAAAGTGCCCTGGGTTTAATCCCTACTACTGTAATAAAATCATGATTATCATCATCATCATAAAATTAAAGAATATTTGAATTTTTTGGATGAACATATCTGCTTGCTATAGGAAGAGTAAGTAGACATTGCTTTTATGATAATCTCAACGACAGCAACACCTTAACTCTGGGGTACCAGAGGGTGCTCTTGCCCTGAAGAACAGCCATCCTGTCTCCAGAATTAGAAGCTGTGGGATGATTCTGATGCCCTCTGTTTGAGGACTATTGCCCCAGACTCCACCTGGAATGGGCATTTGAATCACAGATGCTAGATCTCACTTGCCACTGCACCCCCAAGTTTCTAAATCTGTAGGTTTGGGCAGGTTCAGTAATTGGCATTTCTAACAAGTTCCAGGTGATGCTAATGTGCCAATTCAAAGTCCACACTTCAAGAACCACCATTCTAGGGAAATGGAAAAGAAAGAAGCTAGCCCTTATGTGGGATTTTTCCTTTCCTAATGTATGAGTCAATTAAGCCACACATCTTCTCTGTGGGGGAGTGTATTGGATTGGAGGGCATGCGGCAGGGCACAGGAAGTGGTGTTACATTGCTGGATGTTCTTCTGCATAAAAGAAAAGCCCCCTGGGTGGGCCATAAAGAATCCCTATAATAGCATGTCCTAACCTTTGCACCAGCATCCTGAAGCTCTGTCCACTAGAAGCCAGCCCAGTGAGAAGGCAGTGAGCCACAGAGCACAAGGCAAAGACGAGGCCTTCCTTACCCTCAAATGGCTTTGCTTAAGTAGATAGCAATAGGAAACCAAAAGCAAACACACAAAGGAATAGTTCCTGAACATAGGTGACATTGTGGAGAACCCCTGGAAATAATGAAAAAGAGAGGCAAGGACCCAAAGGTCAGAACCAGGGCCTGTAAAAAAAAAGTTTACCTGCAGTTATGTGAATCCATGGATAGTTCATACATTTGGATTACAATAAAATATCAATGCTCAATGTCTTTTGCCAGTTAAAAGATGGCAATCTCGTTGCAGGACAGAGACCACATTTTAAGTTCCTGATATGTACATTGTATCCATCACAATCCTTTACTTGGCACAAACCTTCATCTTCATCTTCCTCAAACATGAGTTAATCATGTAAACATGATTAATTCAGCTGAGAAACATCTCAGCTTAAAATTTTAGTGTAGCTTGTTTTGTCACTGAACAATTCCCAAGTTTCTTGGTTTGGCACGCAAGCTGTTGTCTTGTTAGATCCTTGCTACTCAAATTGCTGTCCTTGATCCAGCAAGAGCATCACCTGAGAGATTGTTAGAAATGCAAGCTCCTCGGCCCGACACAGTCTTAGTAAGTCAGGAGCTAAATGTCAGCAAGATGCCCTTTAGTAGGTTTCTATGAGGTCTACGGTTACCCCACTACTGGGGAGAAGTACGAGGAGAGGCACTACTCTACCTTAATGGCAGACTCTCTCTATTATATCTTGCCTATAACTGGTTGTAATGGTCCTGAGTCCCAAACATTGAATGCAGACCAAACAGTAGATCTTAACTATTATTCCAGGTACAAAAACCTATTTCAGAACCAATATTCAATTCTCAGAAATGTTTATGCCTTTTCTATGTTATTAGTACCAACTGGCTCTTTATGGAAGGCCCAGAGAGAACCAGTATCAAAAGCTAGAATGAGAACATGACTTTTACTCAATAGTACTACCAGCAATAACCAGAGATGCCATTCCCCAGCCCCTGATTTTTATACTTGTCTCAGGCCCTCTGTTACCCCAAAAGACTTTCAGTGGAATATCGATTCCATCCAACTGTCAGCAATGGCTCTTTGGAGTTACTTGGGACAGCACTTATAAGATAATACAGCTGTAAATTATTCCACCTGCTAGTACATTTAGTGAGATATTGGATACAGAATAAAAACTCTGTTAGAAGTGCATCAGACTTTAGTGTTGAATTATTTATACTCTGCTGCACTTGTAAAAGAAAGGCATTATTCTACGTTTACTCAGGCAACAAAGTGGTGTTACAGAGGGTAGATGCATTTTAAGGTGAACAGGCTCTAGGAAGGACCAGACTATGTGCTTTTTGATTTTTTTTTACACAAATGGTTTAAATGATTATCAAGGAAAGTATTAAAGGTGAGAAGTCAAAAGTATAGTCTGTGTGTGTGTGTGTGTGTGTGTGTGTGTGATTCTTTTGGTGTTGCTCAGTATGTTGGGTAATTTATAGGTAATATATGAAACCCAAGTAATCCCATACATCACCAGCCCAGGAGCACAGGTTGGGTCCCCTTTAGAGTAGCAACCTAATGTCAGTGGTTCTTAATGCATCTGACAACATGACTTCAAAGTGGCGTACAGTAACCCTGTGGCATTCCTTGGAATTCACAGATATATCACACAAATGTCTGTTCCCTTGGGCACTGGTGGTGCTCCAGTCCCAGCTACCATCAATTGCAGGACCTAAGAAGCTGAGATGGCTGTGGAACAACATCTTTGCTGATGTGGGTAGAGACGGTGATGCTGTTAGAGACTCCAATGAAACTAATGAAACTGTTTAGTTTCTGTTTACAGTTCTCTGTTTTCATAGGATCTAGTGCCTGGTTATTTGGAATGCCAATCCAGTTGACAGACACCATCCAAACTCAGAAGTCCTCTCCCCCTACTAATTTACTCACAACCTTTTAATAGGCTTACACTCATCAAGCCTGACTCCCTCCTTCACGGAGGGTGTTCTCTTAGGATGTTCCTGAGTCCCATTTGCAAATACACATCTCAACAGCCTCTGTGGGCTATGTTGAGATATGTCTTCAAACTAAGATGAGAGAAAGGAGAGGAATAAAAAGCAGTCTGCATGAGGGATGGAGGCCAGTTGGGGCAGTTCTGTAACTGGCTCACAGATCTAGGACACTCCTAGCTAGAATCCCTGTGTTAGCTGTATGCAAATGGAATAGCAGGCTGGACCATCTTTGGGACCTAATGGCATCTCCAGAAACTGTTAGATAGGCAAAGTGAACATCAATTTATTGAGTCATACACTTAGCAGGCATTCATAAAGCCCCTACCGCACTGCAGACCTTACGGGAAATCATCACAGCTGGCTGGCTCTTGCTTGTAGGAATTGAGGGAGTGAACTAGGATGTGTTTGTAAAGAATTACAGTGACATTAAAAACATATAAAATGCTTTTGGAGTTCAGAGGGGAGATTATTTCCATCCAGGAAATCAGGAGAATCTTACGAGGATATAAGTATTTGAACTAGGTCTCAAAGAGTAAATAGGAATTGAACATTTGCAAGTGAAAAAAAAGTCATGCCAATACATGGAAGATTAGGGTATGAAATTTTGGAGAGTCCAAGGCAGCTGGCTGGTGCATTTAGAGAAGGCAGTAAGTCTGGGCAGGTGGCTGATGTAAGGAAAACATTGAACATGAACTTTGTTGGTTTAATTTCAGAAGACAAGGAGGGATTCTGAGTAGGAAAGTAACCCAGTGTGCTTTGAAGGCTTGAGGAAGATCACTGCACCAGGAGTGCACATGATGTATCCCAGCTGAGGCTAGAGGCCTGAGAGGAGGACACAGCCTTGATTCCAGAGCCACCTCAACAATGCTGTCCCTGCCATATTTTTATTAATTTTAGTTCTAAAATAGAATTAGTTTTCAGTGTCTGGAAATATAACACACATTGCAAGTCTCTCCTGATATTCATGTCAATAAACTCTCAACATTTTTACCTTTAAATTATATCTAAATCATATGTTTACCTTTACACATGAGACTTCTATTACTTTTAGTGTTTTATTTTTAACTAAGAAGCCCATTTTCTTTGGTCTCTAATTGTCCACTGTGCTTCCTCTATGGCCACTATACTTCATATTATTATTATTATTATTATTAGTTGTTCAAAACATTACAAAGCTCTTGACATATCATATTTCGTACATTTGATTCAAGAGGATTATGAACTCCCATTTTTACCCCGTATACAGATTGCAGAATCGCATCGGTTACTTGAAGGACCTCCCTAATGCCTGTGGGTTTTAAAGAACCCATGGAATAATTTTTAAAATAAATTAAAAATTTTTAAAAGTCCTTTCTAGAATGAGAAAACTCCCTCCAGCAATTTCTGACAAATGATGGTCTGCCTTTGATCTAAATTGATGGGGCTACAGTGTCGCACGGGCATCTCCACTGTGACATTTTTCCAATTCTTAAATCTTTTTTATCTTGAGTCTAAATCTGCTTCATAAGAGTCCTCTTGCTCCCAATTTTGCCCTCTTAATTCCACATTAATTAATTCCAATCTATTTTTCTGCCCAAATTTACTTCACATCCTACAAAATGATGAAAGGGGGAAAAAAGTCTTTAATTAGCTAAAGACAGTTTACATAATTACATTCTGTTTTTAGATTCAGAAACCTCAGTTCTTTCACCTGTTTGTCACATGAGATATTTTGTAGAGCCTGGTACAATATCTTGCCCTCCGGATATCCCCTAGCTTATCAACTTCCTCCTCATAGAATGAAATACATTTGAAATGCAGTATTCGAATGAGTTTGGTGGCTAAAAAAAAAAAAGAGCCCACCATGTGGACAACATTCATTTCATTCAGACTTCTTTTACCTCTCACAGTGCTGATTTACATTATACAAGAGAAAAAAGCAAGAAAGAAGTAAATTATATTTTTAAAAACAATAACAAAATAAATGCATACGATTTTTACAGCTTCAACTCTAAGCACACATTTCTGTGTTTTATGTTGACAAAAAATATTCACCACCGATCTCATTGTTTTCCATGAATTATTAAGAACTAGCCCTAATGGTACAAATATCTTTTAAAAAGTTAAAGGGAAAAAAGGACAAATAAATAATAGTTTTCATAAAGCTCTTGCATTTTCCCTTTAGCTCCAATTTTGATGCTCTTTATTACATTTTCTGAGATTGAAAATGATCTATCAAACCCTTTCCTCTATTTCCCTCTCCCCCTTCCTTTTGTTCCATCTCAGGGATGACACACTCTGAATTCATTTTTATGAGGTTTCTTGAGGAATTATGTATTCTTCAGAGCCATAATAATAGAATCTCTTTCCGTTTTTCTCAATTTAAAATACCAGACACCATTACTGAAATTGTCTAATTTTGTAGATTTCCAACAACACTTTTCCAAACCCATTTAGTTTACCGTGTGGCAAGAAGTGGTGTATTTTAATGACAACTATGCAGTAAAAAGTCAGTATATAGAAATAGGGAATTTCTATAGGAATAGGCAGAAAATTTCAAAGCAAAATCAGGTCAAAAATTATCTGTGGGTCCTTCCTCTTCCACAAGTCAGTTGCCAGCTAAGACTGACCAGTTCCTTCTAACTGAACCAGTGGAAGGTAGAATAAGGGCCATCTGTGATCTTATGTTGCTCTATGTGACTTTCTCTAAAAAAGAAATTCACCTCTCCTTAAAGACAAAACTGAGTTGCGATTTATTAGAGAATTACTTCTTCTGCCTCATTCTAAGGGGTCTGATCATTATGAGTTTCTGACAATACCTCACTGGAAGGTCAGACTCCCTAGATAAACTGAGCAGAAAGTGCTGGCCTCTCAAAGCCATCTTCACAAAGGCAGGCAGCCAGATGCCTCAGAAGTTTAATGGGAACTCTGTGCAAAGTCCAATTGCTCGCTTTCAATGTTCATTTGACTTCTATCTTGGCTTGGATCTTGAAACTTCTTTTGGTCAGATCAAATCTTTTGTTGCATTTTTAAAAGTAAGTCGTGATTTTTTTTCTTCCTCTCATTTCTTGACCTGGCTTCTTCTTCCATTAAAAATTTTTCCTCATCCAATAGTTGATAATATTCATAATGAATTTAGAGATTTTATTATTATTTACAAAATTCTTTACACTTCCATTTCCAGACAGGTATTGGAGCAGAGGCTCTGAATGATTTTTTACTACAAAATTTTTGAAGAATTGCCTAAATTATCTCCTTTTCCTGTAGGATAAATTCTGTTTCTTCTCTTTTTAAAAATATTTCATACTTATGATTTCCCCAAATATCTCATTATATTTGAGATATTTGTTTCATATAATAATGTTAAATATTTCCCAACTATCACATACTGTTCAGTAGTCTTTGAATACTATAGGAAAGAAAGACTGAAATGCAGCTGACCTGTGTTCCTCTGGGCAATTGATACCTTTGCTCCAACTGGCCTCTACTCAATGTCTTCACTAAGGATGGCTTCCTGTTGCATCATATCCATCTTTTCAGCCATACTTAATTTAGTTATTTAAATGTTGTGCTGTTCCAGCTCCCAGACTTTATCTTCAACTATTGGCCTGTTTTAGAACCCTCTTCTTTTCTAGAACAGAGGTATATACTCTTTTTAAATTTTGTATTTCTAACTTCAATATGTAAAAACCAGGAAAAGTAGATAAGTGCACTCAATTTCCTTTAATTAATTTTCAGATGTGATTTTTAAGTTGTATTCTAACATTCCAGAGGGCAGCAGTTTTATTTAGAAATTATAGCATTAGTCGATATTGAAGAAAGAGATCCTATGTTATTATGTAGTTATTGTATACAATGTGATAGTGCTTAAAAAGGCTCAAAAATTTTTTGATCTCCCTGTCTTCCAGCACTAGGGTCTAATTCCTCTCTCATTAAGGGTAGGTTACATTTCTAATGAACAATGTTAAAGAGAAAATGTGAGACTTCAAAGTCTATGTCATAAAAAATAATGTAACTTTCTTCTTATTCTTTCTCTAGTTCACTCACCCCATAAGAAATTAGATGTCATCTTGAGAAGTCCTATGGGGATGACCCTGCAGGCAAGAAACTGAGGCCTCTAGCAAACATCAGGAAGGAACAGAGGTTTTAGGCCAAAAGTCATCTTATGAGTTTTCTGAGAAATAAATATACCCTTCTGCTCCAGTTAAGCTTTCAGATGACAGCATCCCTGGCCAACAAGCTGGCCTGAAACCTCATGGGAGACCTGGGCTGGCACCACCATGTACTTGGCTTTGGGATTATTGAATTAAAGAAGCTCTGAGATTAAAAACAAAAAGATTATGATTTTTTTCAGTCATTAAATATTTGAGTAACTTGAAAAGCATAAATAATTCAAATGCATGATTTAGAGAAGTGGGAAAATTTTATTCATTTGTACAGAATGTATTTGCAAGAATTTACCAAATACGATATTTCAAATCAAGAATAAATGTAATATTGCTGAAAAAAATAAGATGCATGTAAAGAAGTCTATATCCAAGTCCTATTCACACATACACCCATTTATTTAGAAATATATACAATGTACAGTTTAGCAATTCATAATTTACATAATATTTTGTGAAAGGATTTAAGTACTTCATGGAATAAAATAGGCCCAAATACTATCTCAGATGTGTTTTCCACTGATAAATAATGTGAAATTTTTAATGACATTTGTGGACACAAAAGGTGGTTTTCTTCTTCTGGGTTGTGTCCAGAATCTGACTCATTTCCTTTTGTTATTAATTGAAATAATTAAGGAGAATAAATACCTCTTGCTTTTAATTTAAGTTGTCCAAACTTAGTTACAAATCCATGTCTGACTAAACCAGAAAGAACAGCAGAAGTATTTCTTTTCAAGTTAACCTTTATTGGTGCTGCTCTAAGGAGCTCTTTCTTAATGAAGAGAGAAGAGAGCAAATGAAACATTTTTATATATAACACATTAAAGTATTTTAATACCACAAAACATGGAAAAAACTGTCATCATCATTTCCCTTTATTTTAGGCAGAAGATGCTTTTTAAAAGAGTTTTACAAAAATTTATTATTAAGGTCACAAAAGAGCTATCACTTTTACTACTTGTCAGAATGATGAAAAGATCTATAAGCACCTGTGGGAAAGCACAAAAGAAGAGCTTCATGAAGCCCTGGCCTCTCCATCTCAGGAACGAGGAACTTTCATAATTTACAATAGCAGTTGGCTCTGGAATATGGAAAAATGTTCCACATCCAGCCACTATTATTCTACATTTATTACCTTATTTTTCTCACATTTTTCATCAGATCTTTCCCACTTTGTTCAATAGGCCATTTCAGGATGTTAGGGCTGCTCTTTTGAGGAGAACTAGTCACCATCTCTAGGTATCTGTCATCAAACTGTTCTCAGTTCTAACAGCTCAGTCAATTCTTGGCTTACAAGTGCGTCGTGCTCAGTCTGGAGCCAGTGAATGACACTGATAACAAGGTCTCTTCTTGGTGACTTCAACATGAAAAAGAATTTCCTATTATTTCTGAATATGTTCTTCATCATTTCTTCTGAGTCAAATACTAACGACACAAAGCTTGCACTTGGATGCTGAAGTTCTGTAATCTTAAACAGCAGCATTGGATTTTATTAGTCATAAATAACAACTGCTCATGACTTTTTAAAACACAAATAAAGGATACATTGGCAATGTTCAGGTAAGCGTGAGTTAGACAAGTAGTACATTCAGAGGCCACAGGCTTTTATGTCTTTGATAGTTGATTTATCTACAAAAGTTGGTCATTTTTTGTAATGTATCTCCAACACCAAATTTTTACTTCAGTTTGATATCTTTAAACCTCGATATCATCAAATCCAGGGCTATCCACAGATTTTAATAAAGCAAGAATTTGGAATATATTAGTCTCCATTTATCTGAATTTTTCTTTCCATCGTTTCAGTTACTCATGATCAAGTGAAATACAAAATTCTTTTTTTTTAAAGTGGAAAGCTTAAATTTTAGCCTTGAGCTATTTTTTTCCAAAGATTTACACATCTTCTTTGAACATAAATTAGTGTCACTGAATTTATAAATTCAAACTCCTAGAGTATAACTCCAGCACTTATAAACCACAGTAGAGGAAAATACTTAAGAAAACCAATTGATATATTTCCTCAAAATGTTAAGTAAGATTGGGATCTAATTTGTCGAACATAAGATACTATAATAGCCATATTCAGAGACCCTCACAAACTTTATGAGTGATCGTAAAATTTCTGGTATATATTTACCTGACTTATAAAACTTCAGCTAATTTAGAAAAGAGGTGTCACAATAGGAATAAAAATATATATTTTCCTACACACCTTTGAAAATTAAAAATCCAAATGCTTATGATTTTTTCCATGTGTGAACTGAATTTTACAATCCACCCATGTGTAGAAAAAAATAGGTGACTATTTTTATGATTTACATATAAAAGAAAAATAAACTTTATATTGCAGTTTGATAGACTACTTCATACAAAAGTTTGTTCATATACAATGTATGCAGTCTCTGAAACACACAACCCCTATTCACATGTTCAAAGTCGTGAAAGGCATGTCACCTAACCTGAAGCAAAACAGGGACCACTCAGGGTCATGTGTGAGTTATTCACTTCAGTAGGAAAGAGACAATAAATACATGAAGGAATGTTAACCAACAACCCCTCCTACCCACAAACTCTTTAAACTGGATCAGTATAAACTGGTCATAAAGAACTGCAGGGCTCATGAGAAGGGGGAAGAGCAAGTGCCACCAAAGGCAGATGTGGAACAGGCAGCTTCTGAACCACTCAGCTTGGGAACCACACTGCCGCCTCCTGGAGAGTTTATTCTGGAACTGAAATAAATGGCACCGCCTGTGTTAACTCTTCTCAGCAAGCCTCACACTTGATGTGGACAACTCAGTTCACATCCTAACAAGCCACCTGGGGAGAAGAGGATGAGGATCCAGCCCTCGGGACCTGCCAGTACGATTCCACACACAAAACCCTTCACCCACTAACTGAAGACCTTAGGGCACATTTGCAATATTGGAATACAAAAATATTGTATGAAAATAAACAATATTTTGAATTGAGTCATTCAATTCAATAGGAAAGAGACAATAAATATATTGGGAACCACACTCAATACATTGGGAACCACATACGTTTTTAATTATGTGCTATTTGGAGCAGCATGATGAAATGTCACACAGTCCATTCCATCCCACCCAGGACATGAATCGTCCTCATTCAGCTTGTCTATGCTGTATACACTACCTCTCCCACAGCCATCAGTAGCCACCTGGATTATCAAATAGACTATTGTAGTATCACAGTGCTTATATTCCAGTAACTCTTATTTTACATAATAATGGCCCCTAAAAATTAAAAAAATAAAATGAAATAAAAATAATGTCCCCTAAGCACACATTTTTACTATAGTATATTGCTATAATAGTTCTATTTTATTATAATTTATTGCTTGTTATGTCTTGCCATGACTAACTTATAGATTAAAATTTTTCATAGGTATGTATGTATAGAAAGAAACATTTTTTATAGGATTCACTAATATTATTGGAGACAAGTATTCACTGAGAATCTTGGAACATATCTCCCATGAATAAGAGGGACTATCGTATTAATAACCATATACCAACACACAGCCAAGACTATACATATAGGACTGAAATCTTTTCAAGTAAAACTTGGAAAACAAATACTATCTCCTTTTCTTGTTTGTTTGTTCAAGCAGTCATTCTAAGAATTATATAGTGGTATAGAGAAATAAACTGAACCAGAAGTGTGAATCGCTGGTGAATAGGAGTCAGGGGATATGAATCCTGTTTGTGAAAGCTTGTAAATTTTCCCTCTCATCTGTTCATTCAACAGAGATCTAGGGGAAGTTGAACACACTCCAGGCACAGCTTTAGGCATCGAGAGATAGAATGTGAGCAAAACAGGCAATGTTTCTACTCAGGACTAATCCTCTCTTATACCAATATTCTGAGTTTCAGTTGAAATAAAATCCGACTTTCTGATCTCATAGGTGGGTAGAAAAGTAAAAAATGAACTTGAATGTATAAAAATACTGTGGGAAATATAAAACACTATACAAATATGCAGCCTGAGCTTATCACTAGGGATCAGCAGATAACTAGTGTGTTCCCCTGATGGAGATTCTCTTTTTCAGATTTCCACCACTTTCAAATACTTATTAAACAGCCTACTCCTTTAACTATAACATTTTTTTAAAAAATCACATGTACAATTGTCAGGAAATGCTGAGAATTTTGGGATAGTTCCTGGGATGTGAATGCTTTTGTTACTCTCTAGCATCCATTTGTATCTTTCAAGAAGAGGTTAGGGAGTGAAGGAGAACAATTTTCTGGGACCCAGCAAGGCCTGAATTGTGGTTGTGAAGTGTCCTGCCATCAACATCAGGCCACACTTCAGGCTCAATCTACTCCAGAGCAGAGGAATGAGGAGGTCAGTGCTGTGAAATATCTAGTCAGTTGAGACAAAAAGTGTACAATGTTTGCAAACTGCAAATCCCATGATAAATACAGCAACCCTGAGATGGTATGGTGGCAGTAGACATCTGTGTGCTTAACATGTCTGGGCAGATAGCTGTCCAGTAAAACTCAAGGGCTTGAGTGGATCAGACAGCAACTGCCCCCAAAAGCAATGCATGTTGGGGCATAGGCACAGTGTTCTGGAAAGGAAACAGCACTGGTCAGCAAGGCCCAGATATCAGTTGTTAATTCAGGTAAAATTGTTCTTTTAGAGTATTTTACATGATCGTTACTAGGATTTAGTATCGGTTAAATCTCCTTTGGCAAAACTTAGAGGCAACAATTCAGTAAATGTGTAGGGGGAGTTCATTGGATATGATCCATGTTCCTGATCTGTAGTTTGAACAGGATTTTGAAGCCATACACCCTTTCAAAAAGGGAATATTGATCATTGAAAAAATATTCAGAAAAGATAGAAGTTGTACCTGGATCACTAATTAGAAGTTGCCAGAGTAATAAAAAAATATATACTCTATGCTCCATGTACAATACATACTACATAGACAGGAAAAAATGGTAGGATGTACAATTCTGTATCTAAAAACAATTCTTAGTGAATTAGAAGGAACATTTGGATACACTTCCAGGGCAATTTAATATGAAAATCATCTTATGAAAAATAGTAATTTTCTCAGATATGAGAAAAGAGTTTGAGACAAAAGACAAAGTAGTTTCCTTTTACTTTTATAAAAATAAGACACAACAATTTGGAAAATATATAATATGAAAGACAAAAATTACCTACATATCCAACATCAGAGAAATGCTTTCTTGTGGAAAATATTTTGATGTTGTTTGAACATATCGTATATTTGATTATGTATGCTAGGAAAAACATTTCGATTTTGTCTATTTATAACCGTAAGAAAAGTTGCCTTTTCTTTAAATATTGTCTTAACCTACAGCCTTCCCAGACCTTCAATGACAGCAGAGCAAAACAGTTGGAGGTCCACACTGCTGAGCAGACACTGAGTCCTGAAACAGAGTACAATTCCTTTGGGTTTATTTGTAATAAAGTATCACATGCTTAGGTAGATATAAATAGCCATTATTAATATCAACTTAAATATATATTCCTTTAAATTTATTTAGAAAATTGCTTACTTTATTAAATTGAGTTCTGAATGTGAGAATGTAATAAATATATTTTTCTATGTCATACATGCATAAACAATTATTATCATTTTACATAAAATGGTCTCAAAGTGCTAGAGATGTAGGTCAGTGGTAGAGTGTTTGCCTAGCATGCATGAGGGCTTAGGTTTGGTCCCCAGCACTGTGAAAAAACAAAAAATAAAACATAAAACACAAACAACACTCATAAAATAAGATATTTTGAATTTCCAAAACAGTTTTGTTAAAAATTACCACTTAAGGGTTGGGGTTGTGGCTTAGTGGTGCAGCGATTGCCTCACACATATGAGGCACTGGGTTCGATCCCCAGCACTACATAAAAATAAATAAAATAAAGATATTGTGTGATTTTAAAAAATATTTTTAAAAAATTACCATTTAAGTTCTTAGCCTATGATTTTAAAAACTCTCAGTACAAAAAGTAACTGGATGGACATGAGGGAAATAAGTAAATATTCATTTGTTCCTGAAAGGGATGAAACCTTGGTAATTTGTTTTCATTTCTCACTTTCCAATTTTGTGTATGATTTATCTAATTGAAAGATATTTTCATAGATGTTTGCCCAAGAAATAGCAATGGTTGAAAGTCTTCTGTTCTTTATAGTCTAGAAGAAAAGACATTTTGATTCTAGTGTAATAAAATTTTCCTCTAATAAAGGATTTTAATAAAAAAATGGAAATGTTTTCTAAAAAATAATGAGGGTTTGATTTGTTATAAAATAACCAGTATTTCAAGAACATGTTGAAAACTATATAACATTGCATAATTAGGTGGCGCTAAAATGCAATCTTCATTCAATACTGGCCAGCTCATCTTTCTCCCTCTTTCTTTGTAATGGCGATCTTAACAGGTGTGAAGGGAAGGTGATTTTCAGTAGTGTTAATACCAGAAATCATTAGGGAAATACAAGTTAAACACATTTTTGAAGAAAAAAAATATGATCTAAGAAATAAATTCTTTAACTCAACCTTTTCACCATAGAGGTTTCCACACTATCTGTTCCTCTTGTCTTAGAAAAATGCTCTCAGGGAACCCCTGAATCCCAGTTAGCCATAGCAGTCTTTATTGTTCACTTGATGTTTTAGTAAGTACACATGTATGATCACGGCAAGGTGGTACTCATGGAGAAAGATTCGCCTAATCCTCTATGAGACTGCATGTGGGAGCTAATTTGGGGAGGGGGGTACTGGAGACAGAACCCAAAGGTGCTTAACCACCGAGCCACATCCCCAGCCCTTTTTGTTTTATTTAGAGACAGAGTCTCTCAAGTTGCTTATGGCCTCCCTAAGTTGCTGAGGATAGCTTTCAACGCATGATTCTTCTGCCTCAGTCTCCAAAGCCACTGGGATTATAGGCATGAATTATCATGCCTGCCCTAGGAATTAATTTTTAATAAACAGTCTGTGCTAAAATCAAACTGGAGGAGAGAGAACATGAAAGCAGTCCAGCCAGAGCGCAGAGAGCATATTTTTGTATGGGTGTTATGGGTAGATAAAAGCATAGCTATTTATCTGCAGTGTGTTTGTCCAATGATGTACTTTTTCTTATCAACATCCTTTACCCTATGCCAGGATTTAGGAGTATTAAATGTGATTTGGGATATTTTAAACTAGTGATAAGTATTCCATGTGGAGAATTTAGAAAATGCAATCACATATAAAAACACAAAACCATTCATAATCCTCACCAAGTAGATTTGGTCTGCCTTAACGTGTGCATGGGTAGGTTGTGTGTATGTGTGTGTATGTGTGTGTGTGTGTGTGCTTACCCATCTTTTTTGCCCCATTATATATGTTGTTTTTGTTGTTCATAATTCAGATCTCACTTTCTTCCACTTATTCCTTTGCATAGTATTTTCTTAATATAAATAAGCATTCTCATCTCATTGTCTGGCAAAAATATGGTTTATTTAACCACTTCTGATTGGACATTTAGGTTTTCCTCCATATTTTGTCTGTTTTAAGTAACATTTTAATAAATATGATTGCATGAAAGTCTTTTTCAGAGCTTCTTTTATTTGCTTAGAAAAGTTATTAGCAGTGAAATTACAATGCTAAATGTTAACTTTATTCTTTTTTTTAAACTTTTTTATTTTTATTTTTTAGAGAGAGTTTTTTTTTTTTCAGTTTTTGGCGTACACAACATCTTTGTTTGTATGTGGTGCTGAGGATCGAACCCGGGTCGCATGCATGGCAGGCGAGCGCGCTACCGCTTGAGCCACATCCCCAGCCCCGTTAACTTTATTCTTAATCTTTTTATTATATTTTACTTTCTTCATTCCACAAAGAATGAATAGGAAAAAAAAAAAAGAATAGCGTTACCCTAGATTAGGTACAGAGAAGTGATGGGAGGGGAGGGGAAGAGTTGGGGAGATAGGAAGGATAGTAGAATGAAACAGACATTATTATTACTGAGTGTATATATGTGAATGCATGACCAGTGTGATTCTGCAACCTGTACACTCAGAAAAATGAGATATTATATGCCATCTGATTCAAATGTATGATATGTCAAGGTCATTGTACTGTCATGTGCAACTAATTAAAACAAATAAAAAGAATAAATAGAAAAGTTAGAAAATATAGGTACACATAAAAAAGATTTAAATTTCCAAAAATTTGAAATGCAGTGACAACTGGCCACCTCACCTTAACTTTTTTGTTTAGCAATTGCAAATACATGTCTTTTTTCCTTCTGTTTTCATGCCTGCATAATTATCAGTAACTTTAAAAAACTTAATTATATCAGTTATTTTTTACATTAAATACACGCGTTATTTTTAAGAGCTGCATAGCATTCTATATTAAACATGTACCCATAAGTTATATAGCCAAATTTTTTCAACATTTGGTTCATTTCCAATTTTTAATACTATAAATAATATTATATCATTATGCTTTCTAATATACTCTCCCAGTTGGGTCCTAAAATAAGTTTCTAAGAAATAGAATTGTTGGATCAAGACATATGTTCTTTCTGATAGATTTGCTTAAAGGCCAAGAAATAGTGTATCAATTTCTAGTCCCACCAAACACTTTTCCCATGTCAGTAGCAACCATATTACCATTCTTTCTAAAATCTGTGAATGTAATAGGTGAAAGATGTTTTCTCTGAAATAAGAATTTGCAATTATTTAATTAGCAAAGGTCAGAAATTTTTGGATATTTAATGGCCATTTCTACATCTTACAATTTTAAAGTATTTTTCAAATATACTTTATTCATTTATCCATAGGAACCTCTTTATTTGTACAAATCAGACATGCATACATACATATAAAATTAATTCATTGGGTTGCGTTCACTGCAAAAATCTTCCAATTTGTCTTTGTTCTTCTAAGATTTTTCTAATGTCTCTTATCTTATAGTATTTTTTAATTTAAATGTAGGAACAATTTGGGGTCTTTTTTTGTTGTGACTGACTTTGGGTCTTGCTTTAGACACTTCATTTCTGACTTTGCTGTTCTAGTTCCTTGTGATCTTTTCTGTTCCTTCCAAACAACTTCCACTTAAAAATGTTTCTGAAGCTGTTGTTTGGATTTCCCATTCAAGATACTTGAGATCCTACTATGCTAATTCTTTATCCAGTGGGATTTGTCAGTAGCAGGAGAAAATAACACTGATAAATCATTACAAATATTTCGTACATCTGACTTGAATGGAGAACAAAGTCTTCATTCGAAAAATGTAAAAGAATCGGAGAGCAATACCCATGGATTGTGGAAGTGTTAGCTTTTCCACATTTGAAAGAGTCTTCATAGATACAGTATATTCATATGAGATGCACTGTGAAGATTATAACAAAGATTTGCTGCATAATAAATGAAGAAATGGAGATGTGGAGAAATTAAGTTACTTATTTAATGTCACATGGCAAGTCAGCATCAACGCTGACACAGAAATTCAAATTAGTACTTCCAATCCAAAGTTATTTTAGACACATATCAGGTAATATAGAGTTTTGTGTAGCCTAAAATTTAGCCAAGAGGGTGTGAGGCACATTCTCAGAATACAGGAAAGTGGTTTCATTATTATCCTGCAACTAGGAGATCACAGAAATGATGGCTTTCTTGTCTCCAGAGATTCTTCTCAGAACTCAAATTCAGAATATAATAAAAGATAATAAAAATTCACTCCTCACTTAGCAGAACAGTCAACTTGATTGAAATATATTTTCCCCAAAGAAGTCCTTGGAGAATTTTTGCTTTTATACTGGCAGATAAATGCTAATTCTATTGTTCCAAGACTTCCTACCTGTCAGATGATGAAATTTAAAATTTCTCCTGTTTTAAAAGTAAAACTTGCTTTTTTAAAAATGCAAAAGTGATGCAGTGTATGGTGGCACATGCAATCTTAGCAATTCCTGAGGCTGGGGCAGAAAGATTGCAAGTATAAGGCCAGCGTAGGCAAACTTGTAGAGACCCTATTTCAAAATAAAAATTTGCGCCTCTGTGTTCAATGCCCAGTACCACACACACACAAAAAAAAAAATCAAAAGTAGGATTTTTCCAAAACTATAGTAAAACAAGTAGTTTTAGAAATGAAATTGGATACTGTGAAAATATTGCCAGTGAGTGGAAATATTGCTAACCCAAGATCTCACAGCTAGTAAAGAATCTTGGAAAAAAGAAATTGTAACATTCTAAGAGACTAGCCTTTATCTGACCTGTTAGATTCAAATTTTCAAATAATTCTGCTAATATAGATATGTATATATATGATATATAGATAGATATATATCATATATAATCACTATAAGAATTAGTAAAGAAAACATCAGAAAAAGTTTTTATTAATTTTTTAGTTAATTAACAGTGTGAATGCAAAACCTCTACTTTCTTCATTTGGAGAACAATATTTTTTCAACTCTGACTTTCTGTTAAATCTCCTACTGAAGTTCAGTTCAGTTCTCTTTCACCTACACAACCAAATGTGTCAAATCCGATCCTATTTTTAAAAATGTTTCCTGACTCTAGATTAAAAGAAGAGGAGGTGGAAATGTTAATGTTTTTCATTAAAACATTCCTTTCTCCTTCATATTAGCCAGGAATAAAAGCTTCTTTGAAATAGTCATTTTCCTAAATGAAGGAAATCAAAGTCCCCATATATTACCTTCTTCATACTCCTAGCCTCCAATAACAACAAACAACTTAGAAAAACATAATAAAAACAGCTAAGATATTTCTATTTGTTAATGACAAAATTTATGTCAGTCCAGAACTTACATTACCATATTCCAAATTCAGCATGAGATGCTGAATACATAAGAAATGAAATCAGCTTACAAACCAATAGCTCAGACCTTAAAATGCTTTTTCTTTGATATGGAATTTATACAACCTATACCTAAATCCTGAGGAACACATCTGAGTCAGTCAAAATCATGTATGAGAATTGAAAAACAACATTTACATTTTTTGGAGTTATTTGTAATCATTTAAGGTAATTACAAAAATTAGGCAATTGTCTGGATTAATAAAATCAAATGTAAATGTTTGACTTCATTACCTAGATATGTCAGTGGAAGTAAACGCTCATCTCAACTCACCATCATATTATAATGGTACAAGATCAAAAGTCCACTAGAAGCATGAGCTAAAAAAGTGGCAACTGATTGTCCCTTATTTTCCCCAAACACAGTCATTGTAAAAGGAAAGCAAGATTCTATGGAAATGGAATGCTGAGAGACAGAGCTGTTCCTTGACATATTTACTATCCTAGATATGAAAGCACAGTCAGAGGTCCAAGAGGACTTGAGACTCCTGGGAGACAGACAAATTTATCTTAGAAAGGTTTTAACAAAAATTAACAGGATTACCAAGTGTAAGACAGCTTCTCTGCATACTGAAGAAATGATATGAGTTTTTTTTTTTCTTGAGCAGACGTTGTATTTATTTTTGTATTCTGTGTGTTTAACGTCATTACTCTTCACTACAAAACTCAAAGGGCAACATAAGTCAACTGAGGAAGTTAAATGTGCTGGAGGTTTAGGAATAAAATGTCTTTTTTTTTTTTTTTTTTTTTTTTTTTGGAAATTTTGTCAACAGTGACTCTATTCATTCCTTTCATAAGTTCCCCAGGCCACTCTTAAAATAGAAAGCTTCATAAAAACTTACTGGGATTTAGTAGAATTTCACACCCTTTTAAGACTAGGGGATAAATTCCACCATTATACCTGCACTAACATGTAAAGAACTCAAGCAATACACACGTCTATCTATCCCAGTCATATGTGAGATTCTGTCTCTTTATTCTTTAGGAAAGTATAAAGAATTTCATTGTGGTTTTAACATGAAGCTTCAGCATTTAGAACTGTAGACCTGGTAGATTTGTGTTTTTTTAGTAAGGTAAATGCCACTCCTATTCAAAGACAAGGTATTTATCTTGTTGGAATTTTCCCTTTAATATTATGCACAGTGGGTCGGGAAGTCTTAGGAGAATACGTCTCTTCTAACATGACAGTCCTCATAGGCTTCTGGAGTGAATCACCCAAGATTTGCTTTTTTGGTAAACACAATTCATCTTTTCTCCCTCAACTCCCACCTCATCCACCCCCATCCCCATCTCTCCTAGAAGGTTGCTTTGGGAACGGGAGAAAAGAGCCATCACACCACGATGTAACAGAATTTCCCAATTAATGAGCTATTTCCAGGGATATACTCACTCTTGAATTATACCGCTCTCTTATTGTATAAAAGGATAGACTATAGCATGATTTACAAAATTAAATTGCTCATTTATATTCTTCACTGGAAAAATTAGGAAAAAAATATGTGACCATTTTTTTGTGCAGTTAAAATTTCATCAAAATTAGAAAAAAATTCTCTTTCTATAAATTTGACAATAAAGAACAAATGTCCTAACTATAGGATAGGCTTTCACACATACGGTCTCAGTGTAAAAAGAAACATGGGTTTTCTTTCTAGATCTTCATTAGGACGTTAGGTAAGTCATTTACCCTCTCCAACACTGTTTTCTCATATGTAAAATATTAATAATAATTGCATGTACTAGCAAGCTCTAAGGATCAAATTAAATAATGTGTCTGAAGGCTTGCAGTTAACCACAAGCACTATCTAAATATGACACACCTGTAGAAAATCCCATTAAAATATATGGATCAGAAACCTGTGGATGCTTATAATGAAAGTTTCTGAGCCCTTTTATCGTCAGTGATTTTCAGTACAGCTATTACCGAAAGCTGAGTCCTTATCCCTGATACCAATCTAATAATGAGGACACGGTTTTCAGAAGAAGGAAAAAGAAGTTTTATTGCTTTGCTAACAAAGCAGACTCCTGTGCTAGAGGTTGTGATTCTCTCCATGGGGGAACCCAGAGTTCAAAAGCTGTGATTCAAAGGCTGCCTTTCAGGTGTGCCCTGACAGGGGTCTTAATTCACCTGTTAATTTGGGAGATTTCTTAGACCTTTAGTGCCATCCCCAAGCCTGAGTTACTTCATTCCTGTGCTCAATGACAGATAACTTAGCCTAGGATAGGGAAGAAGGGTAATCCTGTTTTGTGAGATTAGGGAAAGGAGGAGAATAAGTAGGAGAGATTGCGGAGGAGGAGATGGAGAGGGAAGGGAAAGAGGAAGAAAAACATATCTGTGTTAAAAATAAATTGCTATTGCAATGGCAGAGCAACGAGGAGAATATTCAGAGCATGCCGTGGACCACTGTTACACAGTGACTGTCTAAACATGGGCTCTTTCTAGGACAGACCCAAAGCAGAAGACTTGGGGACAGGTGGTGAGGAAGTGACCCAGGAAGCATGATAAAGAAGGTAAGAAGAGTATCAGCAAAGAGACAATCCAATGAAGTGTGTAATAGCGAGTTAACTCCTGCTGTGGGCAGTCAGGCTCAATTCCACCGGGGATCCTCCAGACGCCTTATGGAATGATCTTCCCAACCCATCCTTGTGAATTTGGGGATACAGAAATGGAAATAAAGATTGGGTCTTAAAAGAGAAGTGCCAGTGAGTCCTTGTTATGCAGGACATGCCTAAGAACCTATGAAATGTAAAACAACCATTCCTTAGTACCTGGCTCATGTCCTTAGCCTGTGCCCTTGACCCCTGCCCTTCCCTGCAAAAAGTAACAATGTCCTAGTGCTGGAAAAACTGGTGCCAAATTGAGTAATTCTACCCTGACTCCACCACTAGACCAGCCCCTAGCAAGCTTCCTCTATAAATATTAACACGCCATCCTAAGAGGTTGCTGTCTTTCCCTCTGGAGAGAGCCCACATTCTCCCTTGGTATGTATGTATTCCTTGGTTTACCCCCAAAGCTTCTCATTCTCAGGATGGATGGCATTCTCCTTTGAATGGGTATGCCTCAGTTTACCCCCAAATATGTCTCTTCCCTGAGATAGACCACATCCTTCCTTGATATGTATCTGCTCTCCTAAATAAATCTCTCTGGGTCTTCAACTGGTATGTGCTGAAAGTCTTTTCCTTCGTGTAGGTCTCCCTCTTTGGGAACTCCTCAGACCTCTAGTGACACCTAGGGGATAAGGAGTGTTCCCTGAAGTGTAAGCCCCCTGTCCTGAACATTTTCTCCTCCTTCTCCAAGCTGGTTGTATAACAGTGTCCACTTGATGCTTTGAATCTAAACCTTGCTGCTCTGCCACTGCAATTTATTTTTAAAATAGACAAGTTTCTTTCTCTTCCTCTCTCCCTGTTCCTCCCTAATCTCTCCTCCTCCTTGTTCTTAGGGCAACAGGATTACTTTTCTAACCCATCTGAGGCAGAGTTATCTGTCCTTGAGCACAAGCCCACCACAGGAATGAAGTCATTCTGACTCCCTGAAGATCTCAGAAATGACTACCTCCCAAATTAACCAGTGAATTACAACTTGGACGAAGGATATGGCATGTAGCCTTGGAATCACCTCTTTAAAACCCCCAGCTCCCCTTGATAGACAGAATCACACCCTCAGGGACAGGAGTCATCTGTGCTTCTCCCTTGCTAACAAAGCAATAAAGCTTCTTTTTTTTTTTTCCTTTTTCTCAAAATCGTGTCCTTGTTGTGGGATTGGCACGGGAACAAGGACCAAGATTTTGGTAACTGTGGCTTGAGACTGTGCTGGAGGAAGTCATCAGGCAGAGGAGACACACCTAGAGCTTGGCAGGTGAAGCAATCCAACTTGCCCCATGTCAATCCAACATGCAGCCTCAGGGGCTCGTGGGTCCCTTGCCTGTGGGCAAAGAGTCAGCAGCTCCAGTGTCTGGTACCACAGTGTAAATGACCACAGTGAAACACTGCCAACTTTTAGAAGAGTGCTCTCTGAGAAAAGGAGTTCTATGGCTTCTGCCTTAAGTCTCCCTTTCTCCTCTCCATTTTTCAGCTCAGAGTCACTATACATTCAACATAGAAGACCAAAGAAATGGCCTTCCCACTCCCCACCCCCAGGCATCTTTCAGAAGGAGGAGGAATGAGTTTCTGTTGGTTCAAGTAATCTTAAAAAGAAATGCAAGATGAGGATGGAAGACACAGATCAGAGCAAATGCAGAGGAGGAGGAAGGAGGAAGACCAGAAGAAGAGAGCTCCAGGCATAACTGTCAGGTGAATGGAAGTCAGAGGTTTCCAATTTCTAGAGGCTTCCTACACATGTTTACTAGAAAGGGTTCTGTTAAGTGTCAATTCTCATGAACTTTCTGGCAAAACCTGTCAGTTCTCACTGGACAGATATTGTTGTATGGAAGTGGGAAGCAAAGTTTTAATTTTTAGCCAACTGTTGGGTCATCACAGACTCTTCAGTGATGGAAAGTCTTGGTAAGTCCTTTCATTCAAATGAAATGCACACTGAGGAGGATGTTCTCAACAGCCTCCGGTCCTTTAGGATACTTGCCAAGCACAAATATATGGAAAACCCAAGATTTCTATTTGCTACTGGAAGAAACATTTTGGTTATGAATTTTTTTCAGATTTCTTTCCTGCCATCTAGACTGTGAGTAAAATTTCTGTACAATGCTTGTTGCAAACCTATCAAGAATAAAAAAATGTCTTGAATAAATGTCCTCCCCCCCCTAAGAACCTCCTACTTTCTTGGAATTCATGCTGTTGTTTGTTGGGGATTTGTTTTTCTTGTACCTGTTTGTAACCTTGCTTTTCTCCTAAAGCACATATATATTATCTTTTGTCTATATTAGGATGGGTTACAAAAAGGGCACAAAATACAGGGCTTAGTTTTCAGAACAGAGTTCCTGTTTTTCTCTGAGGTTTCTTTACCTGTTGACTAAAATACACATTTCCACTGCCAGAAGTATATGTGTCTTTAATTTAAAAAAAAATCTTAATAACTGAATAAATAAAACTTAATATTGCATGTATTTCCTGTGTTACATTTTAGAAACCACATATTTAAATAAATAGTTTGCTGTACTTTTGAATGCTGAACAACCTCCAAAGATCATACCTTAGACTTGGTCCCCAGGGTAAGGTTAGTGGAGAGGAGATGGAACCCTTGGAAGGCTGGATTTAATGAGAGGTCATTATGTCATTGGGACATGTAGGGGATTGCAGGACGCTGTCTCTTACTCTCCTTCTTTGTTTCTTGGCCATGAGGTAAGCAGTTTGCTGTCCTGTACTCACTTCCATCTGGCACACCCACCACAGCCCCAAAGGCAATGGGTTTGTTCAATCTTGGAATCGAAGCTTCAAACCTATGAGCCAAAATAGACCTTTTCTCCTCTCAGGTGTATCATCCTAGTGATTGAAAGCTGACTAACACACAATTTAAAAGTCTCTCTCTCTCTCTCTCTCCTCTCTCCCTCTTTTATCTTCAAAATGAAAATTGGAAGCTCATATGTGTAAATGCGTATAAACTATAAACCATCTTCATAACGTCAGTCACTCTCAAATTGTTCTCCCGCCTCCAGAAGAACTTGTATTTAAATTAAAAAGAGCAAGAATCTCAAAATACTTGGAATTTTCAACAACAGCAATGATTGCATCTCACCACTCCTACAGCCAGCCTGAGGAGCAGATTGCACACGCAACCAAACCATGCTGTTTCAGTTGGTACCAGAGCTGCCCTCAGGAAAGGGGTAAATCCTACACCACAAGTGCAAAACAATGAAGTCGCTCACACCTGCTACTGTTTTACACACCGTGTTTTTGTTTGTACCACCAAAAAGCATTGGCTTTACCTTCAATTACTTCTTTCAATTTTCTAGAATCTAGACTAAGAGGCTAAACAGTGATTTTGCTGCCCATGTAATAGTATACTCACAGAAAAAGAAACACATCCCCTTTGTCTGTGAATATGGGAAGATTTGAGAGCCATGCAATCTTAAGTCAGTTTGACGATAATAATTTTAGATTTAAAATGAACTAATTAGCCATTTTTGGCTCTGTGTGTAGATTGGAGAAAAAAGGAGGGGTTTGGGGTAATTAAGCAGACAGGAAATCTTAAAAATTAAGTTACATCAAAAATAAACAGCCAGGCATGGTGGCCCATACCTGTAATCCAAGAGGCTCTAGAAGCTGAGGCAGGAGGATTGCAAGTTCAAAGCCAGTCTCAACAACTTAGTGAAACACTATCTCAAAATTAAAAAAATAAATAAATAAAAAGTGCTGGGGATGTGGCTCAGTGGTTAAACGTCCCTGAATTCAATACTTGGTACTGAAAAGATAAAAAAAATAAATAGAGTTCTTGTAGTATGAGATGATGGACTCAGAGGTTTACAGTTCCAGGTTTGAAAAACATCCCAAAAGAAACAGAGAAAAATAAACCACACTTTGCATTGGTATAGTTTAATAATGCATCATATCTTCTGCTCACTGTAGAAGCTAAAATGTTCTAAAAAACTGCTGAGGGTCTTCACAGAAGTGGAAATGCATGATGTAGACATTCAACTTATAGGACACCTTTTTCAGTGCAACTCTGTCATCTTCTTAACCTCTAATAAAGAACACTGAATAACCAAAAATCAGATTATAGATACCAAATATTACAAAAGAGTGGAATACCACCCACTGGTAAACAGGGCATTTGAGAATTCTCAGTTTATCTCTTGTTTACTACCACGGAGTGGAGAGTTATTCTAAAGTATGACAGCTTGAATGCTCAGATAGCATCTGACAGACTTCCTTTTCATTCATTTTTCAGTTATGTTTAGCACTTGAACTTGAGATTTTATACAGACAACTGGAAGGGTTCCATAGTCTTCATTCTAAATCCTGATTATCAAGCAACACACACTGTTCTGAGAAAATCACTCTCTTGATATGGCTCTCCACCTGCAAAATCTGATGTTTTAAAATATTTTAAATTTATTTACATAAAACATTAAAAATGTACATAATAAGGGGGTGCCATATAATGTTTCAAAGCCTGTGTATATCATGTAATATTTAAATCAGGTTAAACACCTTCTCAAACATTTATCAGGGTTTTTGATAAAAACTTTCAAAACTCTTCTAGCTTTTTGAAATGGACAATACATTAATTATCTGTTTTCTATAGTCCTTAGAATTTCTTTCTCTTATCTTGCCAATTTAGTACCCACTGGTCAACCTTTCTCCTTCCCCTTTTCGTATTCTTCCCTGCCTCTGTTAGAAATCTGATTTTTGAAACAAATTGGGAAAATGTTAATCTCTCAGGAGTAGAGTCCTTAGTTAACACTAAGGTATGAACACTGTCAAAGTATTCATTCATGAACTAAGTGTTTTACAATAGACTGAATAGATGGACTAGCCCCTCTTCTCCACCTCTTGACTCATAGTAACTATATGAGTTAGTTAGCTTTTTTATCACTGTGACCAAAATACCTGACAAGAATGACTTACATGAGAAAAAGCTCATTTTGACTCACAGTTTCAAAGGATCAGTTCATTGTTGGTCACGTATATCGCTTGAGGCCCAAGTTGAGGCAGAACATCATAGTGCCACCATCTACTGAGCTAGATATGGCAAATGAAAGCTGCTCAACTCATGGCATCTGGGAAGAGAAGAGAGAGAAAGGAGTCAGAAACAAGATGTAGTCTAAGAGCAGGCCTCCAATGACCTACTTCCTCTAGCTATACCCCACTTGCCTACAGTTACCACCCAGTTGTCATTAAAATTATTAATCCAGTAAATGGATTAATCCACTTATGAGAATATAGCTCTCATACTTTAATCATTTCACTTTTGAACATTCCTGCATTACCAAACACATGAGCTTTTAGGGTAACACTTCATTATCCAAACCATATCACTGCCCAAATCCAGTGTCATGGAATCAGACTCTGCTCCCCCAACCACTGGCCCTCTGAAAGACTTGGCTCTTTCCTTCAGGTAGTACAGGTGAATCATAGAGGCAGCTGATTGATCCCAGTGGGTTTTTCAGAAGGAGCTAATTTACCTTTGGGTGTGATGAAAACTCTGTGGTCCTCAACACATTGTCTCTAAAGTCACCATGAGCATGAACAACCAAATGTCAGGTGTGAGAAGAATGATGGTTTGGAGAGGACACCACAGTTACAGAAGAGGCAGAGTACGTGCACTAACACTGCCATTGACAACAAGTGGCCTCCACCACTGGACAAAGGGCATGTGAGAAGTGAGGGCCCTAGCAGTGCAGCCACCTCAGTTCAGCACATTAGAAGGGAAGCATGCATCCTTAGTGGGCAAAGCCACTTTTGCCACAAGTTCTTTGTGGCACTTCCAAGTATATAGACTCAGTTGTCTCCAGAATATAGATGCAAAAAAAAAACCCATTTTATGCATTGGAAGCTGTCCCATTCTGTAAGCAACCTGAACTTAGAGTTGCTGTTCTAAGGGCAGAGTTCAAAGCAAAAAGCAAATTTCTGATCCCTTTCTAAGGATATGATTGGGCTTGTTTATAGCAATCAGTCTTGATTTGAGGAAGAGCAATTTAAATCCATAGAAAACCTAAGCCATTTTTAAACACAAAAGGATATATCATTTTTAGATAAATAAAACAATTCAAGTGACGGAAAGGTGAGGAGAAGAATTAACATTTATTGAGCATATGTGGCATATGCCACCATCCACAGAGCTAGATATCCTCTGAATTTATCTGATTTAGCCCTAACAAAATCCCCTGAAAGGTGAAGAAATTGAAGAACAGAGAAATTATGTGATTTGCAATCACTTGATTTACCAAAACTTACAGAGCTATTAAGTGGCAGGTGGGGATCAGAATAGAAAATTATGTGGTTCTTCGTCCAAGGTGTGACTCAACACAACTAATGTTCACAATGTTGCCTAACAAAAGATTTCTCTTTGGTGACTATTTCTTCTTGAAGAAAATCTTCAACTTACTATCCATCGGGTCATTGCTACTTCAGTGTCTAAGGCCATGTGATTACATCAAGACTGGAGTTCCTGCTCTTCAAACATTTCTGGGCCTAGGGAAGGAGAAGGGGAGGGAGGTCTTCTGAGTTAGAAGAAATGATCTCAACTAGGCTTTGAATCTGAATTGAAGAGATTGCTGAGCGTAGTGGTGCACACCTGTAATCCTAGCAGCTTGGGAGGCTGAGGCAGGAGGATCACAAGTTTAAAGCCAGCTTTGGCAAAAAGCAAGGCACTAAACAACTCAGTGAAACCCTGTCTCTAAAAAAAAAAATACAAAATAGGCCTGGGGATGTGGCTCAGTGGTCAAGTGCCCCTGAGTTCAATCCCTAGTACAATAATAATAATAATAATAATAATAATAAGAAGAAGAAGAAGAAGAAGAAGGGGAGGGGGAGGGGGAGGGAGGAA